>NC_133124.1:208273475-208942225 GCF_048418815.1 Hemitrygon akajei | reverse complement strand
GGTCTTGGTAGGGGTTAGATTCTTTTTTTTGTAATAAATTAGTATATTTTAATATAACTATTGATTAACTTATATGAATACTGGGTAATGGGGTTGTTATTATGAACAGATATAATGTAATTGGTAGTTTTAAAAAATCTTTTGACCTTTTATATACACTTTCTTGTACTCTGTATTCTTCTATGAAGAAACTAATAAAAATATTGGAAAAGAGATACAGCGGAGAATAGGCACTTTGGCCCTTCGAGCTCCTCCGCCCAGCGTTCCTCTGATTTAATCCCAGCCTAATCATGGGGCAATTTGCAATGATCAATTAACCTACTGCAGTCTTTAGTCTGTGGGAGGAAACCGGAGCACCTGGAGGAAACACATGCGGTCACGGGGAGAATGTACAAACTCTTTACAGGCAGCAGCAGGGATCAAACCACGATCTATCAACTGCCTGTTAAGCTCCATGCTAACCGGGCCACCAAGTTTAACCAATGTGCTGTAGATGGAACATGGTTACTGGGATAAAACCTGCTCCTCCACAGTGTGTAGGAGTCCTTTGGCCTCACTAAGCCTTGCTGGTCTTCTAATGCAAAGGGTCACCACTGCATGTCGCATGCTGACTCGTTCTAATCTCCTGAACCATGCTGAAGCTTAAGTAGGCAGAGGAAAATACTGTACAAGGAGAGGGCCACAATTTAAAAATGTACTGTCCTTGTACACTGTAGGGCTGGAACTAATGGATAACCCTCACAGGCTTGTGATTCATTGGCCTGTATATCTGTTGGTAAACTAATCTTATCTATATACAGACAGACTCAACAGTAGCTTGTACATTGTACACTTCAGTTCTACTTCCCATTCACATTCCGACATGTTAGTCCACGGCCTCCTCTACTCCCACGAAGAGGCTAGTCTCAGACTGGAGGAGCAATACCTTATAATCTGTCTAGGTATCCTCCCACCAGATGGCATGAACATTGATTTATCGAACTTCTGGTAATTGCCCCATCTCCTTACCTGCCCATCAGCTCCCTCTGGTGTCCTCCCCTTTCCCTTTCTTCCATGGTCTTCTACCCTCTCCTATCAGATTCCCCCTTCTCCAACCCTTTATCTCTTCCACCAATCAACTTCCCAGCTCCTTACTTCATCAACTTCCCTTCTCCTGGTTTCACCTATCACCTGCCACCTTGTACTTCTTCCTCCCCCCGCCCCACCTTCTCGCTCGAAACTCTCGTCTTTTTTGTTCCAGTCCCAATGAAGGGCCTTGGCCCAAAATGTTGACGGTTTACTCTTTTCTATAGATGCTGACTGGCCCGCTGAGTTCCTCCAGCATTTTGTGTGTGTTGTGTTTCATAGGATTGTTTTTGTATTTACAGTATACTTATTGTGTTTCTTTATGCTTATTGTGTTTTTTATGCTGCATCAGATCCGGAGTAACAATCATTTTGTTCTCTCACTTGTACTGAAGAATGGCAATAAACAATCTTGAATCAGAATCAGGTTTATTTTCACCAGTAAGTGAAGTGAAATTTGTTAACTTAGCAGCAGCAGTTCAATGCATTACATAATCTGGAAGAGAAAAAAAAAAGTAATAAATAAACAAGTAAATCAATTACAGTATACGTATATTGAATAGATTAAAATCGTGGAAGAAAACAGAATTACTATATGTTAAAAAAAGTGAGGTAGTGTCCAAGGGCTCAATGTTTATTTACCAATTGGATGGTAGAGAGTAAGAATTGTTCCTGAATTGCTGAGTGTGTGCCTTCAGGCTTCTGTACCTCCTACCTGATGGTAACAGTGAGAAAAGGGCATGCCGTGGGTGCTGGAGGTCCTTAATAATGGACGCTGCTTTCTGAGATACCACTCCCTGAAGATGTCCTATGTACTTTGTAGGCTGGTACCCAAGATGGAGCTGACTAGATTTACAACCCTCTGCAGCTTCTTTCGGTCCTGTGCAGTACCCCCTCCATACCAGACAGTGATGCAGTCTGTCAGAATACTCTCCACGGTGCAACTATAGAGGTTTTTGAGTGTATTTGTTGACATGCCAAATCTCTTCAAACTCCTAATGAAGTATAGCTGCTGTCTTGCCTTTTTTATAACTACATCGATATGTTGGGATCAGGTTAGATCCTCAGAGATCTTGACACCCAGGGACTTGAAACTGCTCACTCTCTCCACTTCTGATCCCTCTATGAGGATTGGTATGTGTTCCTTCGTCTTACCCTTCCTGAAGTCCACAATCAGCTCTTTTGTCTTACTGACGTTGAGTGCCAGGTTGTTGCTGTGACACCACTCCACCAGTTGGCATATCTCACTCCTGTATGCCCTCCCGTCACCACCTGAGATTCTACCAACAGTGGTTGTATCGTCAGTAAATTTATACATGGTATTTGAGCTATGCCTAGCCACACAGTTATGTGTATATAGAGAGTAGAGCAGTGGGCTAAGCACACACCTTTGATGTGCACCAGTCTTGATCATCAGTGAGGAGGATACGTTATCACCAATCCCCACAGATTGTGGTCTTCTGGTTAGGAAGTCGAGGATACAATTGCAGAGGGAGGTACAGAGGCCCAGGTTCTGCAACTTCTCAATCAGGATTGTGGGAACGATGGTATTAAATGCTGAGCTATAGTCAATGAACAGCATCCTGACATAGGTGTTTCTGTTGTCCAGGTGGTCTAAAGCCATGTGGAGAGCCAGTGAGATTGCACCTGCTATTGACCTATTGTGGCGATAGGTAAATTACAATGGGTCCAGGTCCTTGCTGAAGCAGGAGTTCAGTCTAGCCATGACCAACCTCTTAAAGCATTTCATCACTGTCGACGTGGGTGCTACCAGGCAATAGTCATTAAGGCAGCTCACATTATTCTTCTTAGGCACTGGTGTAATCGTTGCCTTTTTGAAGCAAGTGGGAACCTCTGCCCATAGCAGTGAGAGGTTGAAAATGAGGCATTGATGCTGACTCGATGTAAACTTTGTAATCAGATGAAATACTAGCTCCTGCACCCTAGTGGCAACATATGAATTACTATCTCGCATATTCACCAGTGTTATGGCTAAAGTACATTTTTAAGAAAATATCATATTGTCCAACTAGTGACTGGGGTCTTGAACTACTGTGTGAAAAGCTGGTGTAGGTGGACTTTGTCATCACACTTAATGGACAGGGTCAACACTTGTTCTGCCTTTGCCTGGCTGGAAAGAATTGGGGTGGGGTGAACGAGTCTCCCCAGCACTTTACAGGCTAGCATGGGCAATGTGGCTGGAATGGTCACCTCCTGCCAGACAAGTAACCTTTTTGTCAATGTCAACAAGGTAAAGGAGATGGCTACCACTCATACCCTTCCTCACATTGGTAGCACAGGACTGGGAACTGTGAGTAGTTTCAAACTCCTGAGATCTCAAACAAACTCTTATAGTCCCAGAGCACATCCTTCACAGTCACAAAAGCTCACCAACACCTCTACTTTCTGAGGAGTCTACAAAGAGCTGAACTACGCACTTCAATACTCACGAGCTTCTGCAGATGTGCAGTTGAAAGCATCCTTACGTGCTGCATTATTGCATGGCATAGACATTACACTGCGGCAGAGAGAAGGGCTCCTCAATGGAGAGTTAAGACAGCCCAACGCATCACTGCACCAGCTTGCCCACCGTCAAAGACATATGTACAAAAAGGTGCCGGGAAAAGGCCAGCAGTATCATGAAGGATCCCACCAACCCTTCCCATGGACTATTTGTCCCACTCCTATCAGGGAAGAGGCTTTATAGCATCCATGTCAGGACCACCAGACTCAAAAACAGTTACTTTTCCCAAGCAGTAAGGCTTCCACTTAACCACCCCACCGCACCGCCCACCATCCCTTCTTTATCATTTCCTATCAGAGTCACCTTATGTACAGATACTCCTGTACCTAGCGGTACTTCATGGACATGCTATCAGTCTCTGTATATAAGGTAATCTTATGTGTTGGTGAGGGTTCCAGGGTGGGGTAGCACCTCTGGTGTAGGGGCTTGTCATGTCTATTTCAGAGTTGCTCACTCTCCTTTGGTGCCGATTGGACACTCAGCTCTCACCTGTGGCTCCAAGTAGCATGCGACATTGGCCACACCCTAAGTCACCGCTTTGACAGGTGGGCTAAACCCGGTGAACGTAGCCAGTAGCTGGTAAGATAGGGGCATACCTGTCGTGGCATTCCAAAAGACTGGGTGGATGAGATCCACAGTGAGATCCAACGGCCAGAAAGGCGGTACTACAACGCTTTGTGGAGAGCGAAGGGCATGACAAGGCACGGAAGATGTCGTGGTCATCCACTGCAGCCAAGGAAGCCCCCAGTTTGTGACGCTCGTTTGTACCACTGGACCAGGACTTCTGAGGTTGAAAGAGTGGAACTGCCCCAGGGGCTTTCCCACTTTAAAAACTCTTTTGCTCAGGTTTCCTGTCATCATCAGACACAATGGACAACAACCACTATGTATTTGTATTTATTGTGTTTTATTGTGTTCTTCATACTTAATGTGTATTTTTTAATGCTGCATTGGATGCAGAGTAACAATCATATTGTTCTCCTTTACCCTTGCCTGGTAATGAATGACAATAAGCAATCTTGAATATTGAATCTATCATATACTCTATACAACAGTGGGTTGAATGGCCATAGAGAGCTGCATAGAGATGATATGTTTGTTCTAAATAAAGACAAACTTAGCGTAGGTAAATGCTCAGACATTTTTATTCAGAGAACATGGCTTCTGGCTCCACACTGAGTGCGTGCAACCAGCTCACTGATGTCATTTCCGGTTCTGGGGTGAGCCTGCCCATGTTGCCCACTGGGAACTGAAGTTCACATGTGATAACACGAGGGGAAAACTGCCACTGAACGAGCTATTAGTAACTCCAGCCACACCCACTACAATGGCTAAAAGTACACGTACCTGCAGTGGCTTCCCAGAAAACCACCTGACCTATTGGATGCCTGCCCTTGTTTTTCCAGGAGCGTTCCAAAAACTAATCCCATAAACCTGGTCTTTCCCTACTTCCCTTTATCTCCTCCACTTCAAATATTTATACGGTTTTAGCTACTTTAACTCACATGTACATTTTGACTCTAAAGTGATTTGAAATAAATATTTTCATTTGCTTTCTACTGAAGCTCACTTCTCTGCTGTGTGTGACTTGGTGGCTAATGCAACTTTACACTTTGCTCCTACATTCACGATGGATATTTCAAGTGGACCCTACGCTGGGCCGAGCTTCAAATAAAAGAAGAATTTGGCAGAGGTTTATTCTAATCTGCTTCAGATCTCGGCTGTGCTGTTGGAAACATGGCAGCTGACTTATGCATAGCAGGAGGCCGCATGCAGTATGCGTGATGATGGCCAGGGTGCCTGCTTTAGTGATGTTGAATAAAGGATAAATATTGGCCAGGACACTAGCTGTTCTTCTTCAGATGTTTTAACTCATGTGAGGGATCAGATGAGTCCTCAGCTTAACATCTTAATTGAAAACGGCATCCCTGACAGTGCAGCACTTCCTTGGTATAGTCTTATATTTAGGCTCGGGTCTTTGATACGGGATTTGAGTCAGCATCCACGACTAGCTAATTGGGGTTTGTCTGTCCTGTAGATCAGATTTCAGAAAAGACCAGTGCTCTGAACAGAACTCTTGACCGTGCAGCGCAAGCAAAGCGCTGCCACAAGTAAGCACCATCTATTGCCGAAGACCATCACCATCCTGGCTAGACCCTCTGTTAGAGCGTGTTCTGGAGTTACAGTATACAGCAAATAGTAATTTCAACAGCAACCAATCTTCAGACCTGCATGTGGATTGTAGATTGAATTTAAAATGCAGCTCCGAACAATAGTTCTTCCGGAGCTGCAGACTGGAGATAATTGTGGACCAGATGATGCTGATTAACATTTTCTTTGAGTGTCTGGGCTGTGGGCGTGAAGAAGGAGATGTTTGAAAATTATATGTAATTCAAAAAAAAGCATTGTAAATACATTGCAGCTCGTGAGTTGTCCTAATGTCACCTTCGATCTTTAGTATGTAAAAATGTCATATAATACTGGGTCAGGCAGGCCCTTTCATCCAAGACTGTCTTGAATAGCTGCTCATTTTGTTGAATAAACACTTCTACATCCACTAGCTTCAGTGTCTCTCCGATGACTTTGTTCACGTCATAACACCCTCTTCTCATTATTACCATTGGACAGAAGGTACAGAAGCCTTAGGTCCCACACACCACCAGGTTCGAGAACAGCTGTTACCCTACAACCGCCAAGCTCCTGAGCCGGCAAGGATAACTTCAATCACACTGCTCTAAACTGATTCCATGAATCACAGACACATTTTGAGGGACTCTTTACAACTCGTGTTCTCAGTATCATTTTTTATTTGCACGGTTGCACATTGGTTGTTTGTCGGTCTTTGTCTGTTTATGTATAGTTATTCGTAAATTCGATTGTATTTCTTTGTCTTCCTGTAAATACCTGCAAGAAAAAGAATCTCAAGGTAGAATATGGTAACGCATAGATACTTTGATAATAGATTTACTTTGAACTTTAGACTTAAATCTCTGGCAAAATGATAGACTAATTCAGAAGGTGATCGACATAAGAAGGCTATCACGAATCTTGAATATTGTGGATAGCCCTCAAATAATTTTACAAACCAATTAATAAAAGTTGCTTTGAGATCTGGATTGAGGGAGTTGTTTATCACCAAACATCATTTCCTCCCAGCACACACTTCTGTCTCCTACTTGTTCCAGTGATTACTTCATCCCTGGGGTTAACTGATTAGTGGTTAACCGGTTAAATATATCAGCGGTGGCAAACCTGTGGCACATTTTGGTGGCTCTCAATTCTTTAAACACCTCCCATAATAAAAAAGATGCATTATCATTATCTTTACTGCCAACTGAAGCAGTGGATGAGTTTTTACAATCCAAGGAGAGTGAGATGTTTTCACAGGAAATGCCCCAAATTAGCTCGGTTCTACTTGCCACTTTGCGATGTTCACTTCACTCTTTGCTGCAGTGACGCTGAGGCTGTGGGTCTGCTTCGGCTGCTCCAGGCTCTGGTGACATCTATTCTCCTCTTCGCTGAACTGAGGCCCTGGCTGTGGGGCTCGGCAATGTTTACCCGCTATGTGCTGAACCGAGGCTCCGGCTGCTCCTGACATCGTGTCTGAGAACTCACTTTTGTTCCTTAAAACAGTCCCTAGCTATTGTTACTAATTCAATAATCAATGACAACAAAGATTTTGCTTCCTGAATGCTTTCGGATGTATTTTAAGGATTTTTGGCTGCTGATCACGAAAATTTCCATATCTCACACTATTTTCCTATATTTGTTGTTTCCATTCATAATTCAAGTCAAAATAACTGATCCAAGATTAAGGTGGGATTTTTAGTTGGTCCACATATCAAACAGGTCAGGTTGAGTTGTGGACCAACAAATTTGAAGAATTTCTAGTGGGACCAGAGAAAATCACATGGAAGGCATTCAAGAATGTTGATGAAAATTTTCTTGGCAACCTCAGAGCACCAAACTAAGTGCAGCTGGTTGACAACATGCTTCAAACACACAAACCCATGAAGTGCAACGTGTCACTAAAGATCCATCTTCTGTATTCCCATTCAGATTTCTTCCCTGCAAATCTTGGCTCTGTTAGTGATGAGCATGGTGAAAGGTTTCATCAGGACATTGAGGTCATGGAGAAAAGGTCTCAGGGCAACTGGAATCCGTCAGTGCTGGCTGATTATTGTTGGGAACTTCAGCGAGAAGCCTCAGACACTGATTACAAGTGGAAACCATCAACATTTTTAGCTTAGTTGAACTATAGCAAAGCATCAGCTATGTTATGCGATTAAACCCATTATATTCAATAAAAGTTAATTTGTTTCTCCAAATTCCTACGTGATACAAGTAGACTGAAATTATATTTGTGTTCAGCTTCAAACAGTCTATCATAAACAGAAAAAAAAAAGATTTGGAGGAAGCAACACTTTCAACAGCAATTGTTAAGTGCAGTCTCTGCTCAAAATTATCATGACACATAAGATAATTTTTTAGAAGATCATTTCTAATTTGGGCACATGCATTCAAAATGATTCACCACTCCTGCTCCTTCAGCAGGAAATGGCATTAACAGTGCACAGTCATGAGCGCACTGGAATTCCATGTGCAGCTGGGCTGGGAATCCATGGAATCATTGAGCCAAAGAGTTTTTGAACACACAAGGAGGCCATTCAGCCCACAGTGCCTGCACTGGTTCTGATAGGGGCAGATGCCTCTTGTTTTCGTTAAAGAAGGCTGTTCAGAATCATTGCAAAGATCAGAGTCTTCATCAATATGGACTCTCAAGTGCTAATTAGCATGTGATAGGTTTGTCAGTTGCTGCTCTGGAGGGCAGGATCCAAACCTAAGTTTTTTTTTTCAATTGACTTCACATCTGTTGTTTTTATTTATTAATTGTCTACTTTAGAGAAATTAATGGCCCAGGGAGAAGGCTGGTTTTGTATTCTGTTAGTGCAGAAAACCATTCAATTAACCATTCAAAGTGCTGGCGGAACTCAGCAGGTCAGGCAGCAGCTATGGAAAAGGGCTGAGACTCTTCGGCAGGGTTGGACGAAGGATGCAAGAAGGTGGGCGGAGGGGAGGAAGCTACTTGGTGATAGGTAAAACCAGTAGAGTTGGTGGGGTGGGGGGTGGTGGAATAAAGAGCTGGGAAGTTGATAGGTGAAAGGGATAAAGGGCTGGAGAAGGTTTTCTGAAAAGAGAGTGTAGAAGACCAGGAAGGGGAGGAGCACCGGTGGGAAGTGATGGGCAGGTAAGGAGATAAGGTGAGAAAGGGAAATGGGAATGGGAATGTTGAAGGGGGGGGGGGGGAATCACCAGAAGTTCGAGAAATCAATGCTCATGCCATCAGATTGGAGGCCACCCAGATAGAGTATAAAGTGTTGCTCCTAAGGCTTTTTATTCCAGAACTAATAGTATGTCCTCCTTCTCCAACTAAAGAAGCTTTTCTTCCTCCACCATCAACGTTACCCTCACCCGCATCTCTTCCATTTTGCTCATGTCTGCTCTTACCTCATCCTTCCACAAGGATAGGGTTTCTCTTGTCCTCAAGTACCACCCCAGCAGTTTCTGCGTCCAGCACACAATTCTTCGTAACTTTCACCCTCTCCGATGGGGTCCCTCCACCCAGCACATCTTTTCCTCTAACCTGCTTTCTGCAAGGATCGCTCCCTCTGCAACTCCCTTGTCCATTCATCACTCCCCACCGATCTCCCTCCTGGAACTTATGAGGGGTCATTGATAAGTTTGTGGCCTTACATAGAAGGAGTCAGTTTTAGAACACCTAGCACATTTATTTTTCGACATAGTCCCCTCCTGCATTTACACACTTAGTCCAGCCGTTGTGGAGCATATGGATCCTGGACCTCCAAGAAGTGTCCACAGCAGGGGTGATTGATAAGTTTGTGGCCTAAGGTAGAAGGAGATGAGTTATACAGCTCTCGTTACAAGCACATGCAGTTCAACTCTTTGAGTGATTATGAAGAAAGTTTGAAGTTAATAACTCATTTGGGTGATTGATAAGTCTGTGGCCTAAGGTAGAAGGAGATGAGTTATTAACTTCAAACTTTCTGCATAATCACTCTAAGAGATGACCTGCATGTGCATGTAACGAGAGCTGTATAACTCATCTCCTTCTACCTTAAGCCACAAACTTATCAATCACCTCTGCTGTGGACACTTCTGGAGGTCCAAGATCTGTATGCTCCACGACCGCTGGACTAAGTGAATAAATGTAGGAGGGGACTATGTCAAAAAATAAATGTGCTAGGTTTTCTAAAATTGACTCCTTCTACCTTAGGCCATGTACTTATCAGTCACCTCTTGTATCTTTGCAAGCGGAACAAGTGCTACAGTGCTACACCTGCCACTCTACTTCCTCCCTCACTACCACTTCTGGCCCAAAACAGTCCTTCCAGGTAAGGTAACACTTCACCCGTGAGTCTGTTGGGATCATCTACTGTATCCAGTGCTCCTGGTGTGGCCTCCTGTATACCCGTGAGATCTGACTTAGATTAGAAGACCACTTCGCCAAACTCCTGTGCTCCATTAGCCAGAAAAAGCAGGATCTCCCAATGACCACCCATTTCAGTTCTACTTTCCATTCCCTTTCCGACATGTCAGTGCATGGCCTCCTCTACTGCTGTGATGAGGCTACACTTAGATTAGAGGAGCAACACCTTATATTCCATCAGGGTAGCCTCCAACCTGATGGGATGAACATTGATTTCTCAAACTTGTGGTAATTGCTGCCCCCCACCTTCACCATTCCCATTTCTGTTTTCTTCTCTCACCTTATCACCTTACCTGCCAATCACCTACCTCTGGTGCTTTTCCCATTTCCCTTTCGTCCATGGTCTTCCACCTTCTCTTATCAGATTCACCCTTCTCCAGCCCTTTATCTCTTTCTCCTATCCACTTCCCAGCTCCTTACTTCACCCCTCCCCCTTCCTTGATTTCACCCAACACCTACCAGCTTGTATTTCTTCCTCCCCTCTCCCACCTTCTCATCTGATGAACGGTCTCAGTCCAAAACGTCGACTCTTTTCCATAGATGCTGCCTGGCCTGCTGAGTTTGTTCAGCATTTTGTGTGTGTTGCTTGGATTTCCAGCATCTGCAGATCTTCTCATTTTTCAATTAACTATTGCTCTATTGGCTTCCAATGGAAGTTGGAATGTTGCTATTTCTGCCTTGTAATATCTTCATTGATAAATAAATCTCATAATAAACTTCAATGAGCGCTTAAACTCCACTTAATCATTCATGTTATTCTGCTGGGATTAGTTGTAGAGCCTCACAGTTCAACTCAAGGTGTACCCAGAAGCTTGGTAAAATGATTTTGAGGCATTTTCAGAGAGATATAGAGAGGTTTAGGGATGGAACTGCAACAGGTATTTAAGCTGATTCACTGACACCCTGTCCACCTGTCCATTCTGTGGCTGGGAGGAGTCAGTGTGCCACACTTGTATGGTGTACGAGAGGTTGCTGCCCCTATCTGAGTGGGCTACTACTCAGTCTTGGTTGCTCTTCAGCCCCCTGCTCCTGATAAACGGGGACCCAGTGTGGATGGATGGAGGGCAGGGAGGGGTTGGGGGGGGGGGGGGTTTGTGGGTTGCTTGGTGGAATTACTGGGGGTTTGCCCATGGGCCTGGCCAAGATGGCCATTCACAGGTCTGGGCAGTGGGCAGTTGAGGGCTCTGCCGAGGCTGACTGCCTGGCCCTCTTCCAGGGAGACTCTTTTGCCCGGGTGTCCATGGAGAGGGAGCATGCGGTCACGATGGGTACAGTGAGGGATTTTCAGGAATGTTGGCTCCTCCCCCCCAGGAAATTGTTTTCACAAGATCACAAGACAAAGGAGCAGAAGCAGGCCATTCGGCCCATCGAGTCTGCTCTGCCAATCCACCATGAGCTAAACTATTCTCCCATCCAGTTCCAATTTCCGGCTTTTTCCCCATATCCCTTGATAGCCTGACTAATTAGATACTTATCAATCTCCTCCTTAAACACCCTCAATGATTGGGCCGCCACAGTTGTATGTGGCAATGAATTTCATTAATCCACAACCCTCTGGCTAAAAAAATTTCTCCTCACCTCTGTTTTAAATGGGTACCCTCTAATTCTAAGACTGTGACCTCTTGTCCTGGACTCACCCACCAAGGGAAACAGCCTTTCCACATCTACTCTGTCCAACCCTTTCAACATTCGAAATGTTTCTATGAGATCCCCTCTCATTCTTCTATACTCTAATGCAGGGGTGTCAAACTCATTTTAGGTCACGGGCCGGATTGAGCAAAATGCTGCTTCATGCGGGCCGGATCAGTCGGACGCGTGCAAACGCAGCTTTCGTTGCCTCCGTTTTTTCAGCCTGCTCTCATGTGTCTCAGTCTCTGCTATAACTACAAAGTGTTTCACTTTACAAATTCCGTTTCTTATGAAGAAGACTGCTGAGCAAGACTGCCGAATAAACACTAAAAACCCTGAAAACCTGGTACCTGAATAAACTCAGCATTAGCCATATCATACGCCATAGGCGCTTCGATTACTGGGGCCAGCTTTAATAGTAATTAGATATTATCTCGCGGGCCAAAGATAATTCCACCGCGGGCTGGATTTGGCCCGCGGGCCTTGAGTTTGACATATATGCTCTAATGAATACAATCCAAGAGCCGACTAACGCTCCTCATATGTTAGTCCCTGCATTCCAGGAATCATCCTAGTGAATCTTCTCTGAACTCTCTCCAACATCAGCACATCCTTTCTAAGATAGGGGGCCCAAAACTGCACACAGTATTCCAAATGGGGTCTCACCAGTGCCCCGTAGAGCCTCATCAACACACCCTCACTCTTATACACTATTCCTCTTGAAATTAATGCCAACATAGCATTCGCTTTTCTTACTGCCGATCCAACCTGGTGGTTAACCTTTAGGGTATCCTGCACGAGAACTCCCAAGTCCCTTTGCACTTCCGATTTTTGAATTTTCTCCCCATCTAAATAATAATCTGCCCGATTGTTTCATCTTCCAAAATGTACAACCGTACATTTCTCAACATTGTATCTCATCTGCCATTTCTTTGCCCACTCTCCTAAACTGACCAAGTCTCTCTGCAACCTTTCCGTTTCCTTAACACTTCCTGCTCCTCCACCTATCTTGGTGTCATCCACAAACTTAGCCACAAAACCATTTAATCCATAATCTAAGTCGTCGATATACAGTGTAAAAAGACTGACCCCTGCGGAACACCACTAGTAACTGGCAACCAACCAGAATAGGATCCCTGTATTCCCACTCTTTGCTTTCTGCCTATCAGCCAATGCTCCACCCATTCCAATATCCTCCTGTGATTCCATGGGCCCTCATCTGATTAAGCAGCCTCTAATGCGGCACCTTATCAAAGGCCTTTTGGAAATCCAAATACACAACATCCACAGCCTCTCCCTTGTCAATCTTATTTGAGATTACTTCAAAAAATTCCAATAGGTTGCTGAGGCATGATCTTCCCTTCATGAAACCATGTTGGCTTGGGCCTATTTTGTCATGCACCACAAGGTAATTCATAATCTTATCCTTGAGGATCGACTCCAATAACTTTCCAACTACCGATGTCAGAGTAATAGGTCTGCAATTTTCTTTTTGCTGCCTCCCCCCTTTCTTAAACAACAGAACTACATTTGTGACCTTCCAGTCCTCCGGAACCGTGCCAGAGTCTACTGATTCCTGGAAGATTATTTCCAATGCCTCCACAATCTCCAAAGCCACCTCCTTCAGAACCCATGGATGCACTTCATCCGGTCCGGGAGACTTATCTATCCTTAGTCCATTTAGCTTCTCAAGCACTTTCTCTCTAGTAATCTTGACTGTACCTAATTCTATTCCCTGAGACCTCTGGCTATCAGGTATGTTGCTAATGTCTTCCACTGTGAAGACTGATGCAAAATACTCATTTAGTTCATCTGCCATCTCTTTGTTACCCATTATAATTTCTCCAGCATCCTTTTCAATAGGTCCTGTATCCACCCGTGTCACTCTTTTACTCTTCATATCTTTAAAAAAAACTCTTAGTGTTAATTGCCAATTTCCTTTCATAATTCATCTTTTCTTTCCTAATGACTTTCTTAGTTTCCTTCTGTAAATTTTCAAAATTCATCCAGTCCTCAGTTTTCCCACTAATTTTTGCTTCCTTGTACGCTGCCTCTTTTGCTTTTATTTTAGCCTTAACTTCTCTCGTTAGCCACATTTGTGTCATTTTTCCTTTTATGATTTTCTTTTTTTTTGGAATATATTTTTCCTGCACTCTCCTTATTTCTTGTAGGAATTTCATCCAATTCTGCTCTACTGTCCCTCCATTTGGCTTACTTTTCCAGTCAACTTGGGCCAGTTCCTCTCTCATACCACTGTAACTTCCTTTGTTCTACTGAAATATTGATACATCTGATACCAGCTTCTCCTTTTTAAATTTGAAACTGTACTCGATCATATTATGATCACTACTTCCAAGGGGTTCCATTACCTCTAGCTCCCTAATCACCTCAGGCTCATTACACAGCACCCAATCCAAAACAGCCGATCCCCTGGTGGGCTTATGGACAAGCTGCTCCAGAAAGCCATCCCCTAGGCATTCTACAAACTCCCGCTCCTGAGATCCAGTACCTTCCTGACTTTCCCAATCCACTTTCATATTAAAATCTCCCATAATTATCTTGACATTTTCCTTCTGACACGCTTTTTCTATTTCCAGCTGTAACTTGTAGTCCACATTGCGGCTGCTGTTTGGAGGCCTGTATATAATTGCTATTAGTGTCTTTTTACCCTTGCCATTTCTTAACGACCCATAGGGATTCTACTTCTTCTCATCCTATGTCCCTTCTTTCTAGTGATTTGATATCATTGCTTACCATCAGGGCCATGCCACCCCCTTTACCTACCTTCCTATCTTTCCAATACACTGTGTATCCTTGAACATTCAGCTCCCAATCACATCCATCATTTAGCCATGACTCAATGATGGCCACTATGTCATATCTTTTAACCTGTAGCTGTACATCACAGTCATCCACTTTATTTCTAATGCTGCGGGCATTTAAGTATAGTACACTTAGATCAGTAACGGTTACTGATTTTGCTATATTTCTATTGCACAGCAAATTATCCTGTCTATTCACCTGCCTGTCCTTCTTGCCATCTTTGCTGCACAGTATCTTTGACTTATTACTATTTTCTTCTTCCTCGATCCTAACACCCTGGTTTCCTTCCCCTTGCCAACTTAGTTGAAACTCTCCCTAACAGCTATATTAAACAATCACGCCAGGATATTAGTACCCTTTGAGTTCAGGTGTAACCCATTGTTTCTGTATAAGTCATGCCTCCCCCAAAATAGATCCCAGTGATCTAAGAATTTGAAGCCCTGCCCCCCGCACCAGTTACTTAGCCACACATTCATCTGCTTAATTCTGCTATTTTTACCATCATTGGCACGCGGCTCAGGCAGTAATCCTGAGATTATTACTCTGGAGGTCTGGCATTTCAATTTTCTTCCTAGCTCCCAGTAATCTTCCTTCAGGACCTCCTCTCTTTTTCTGTCTATGTCATTGGTACCAACATGTACCAAGACTTTTGGCTGCTCGCCCTCTCTCCTCAGAATACTCTGGACCCGATCCGAGATATCCCGCACCCTGGCACCAGGGAGGCAACACACCATTCGGGTATCCTTATCCGGCTCGCAGAATCTCTTGTCTGTTCCCCTCACGATGCAATCCCCTATAACTATGGCATTTCTCCTTGATTTCTTTATCACGGCTCTGGGCAGAGTGCCAGAGTCCCGTTCGTTGTGGTCTTCCTCTGTCAGGTCAACCTCTCCAACAGTATCTAAAACTATATATCGATTCCTGAGGGGGACTGTCACGGAGGTGCTGTCCACTATCTCTCTATAGGTACTATCAATCACCTCCTCACTCTCTCTAATTAGCTGAAGGTCATCAAGTTGTTGCTCCAGATCCCTCACACGATCCCTAAGGAGCTTCATCTCATTGCATCTGGAGCAGATGTAATCCTGGGGGAGGCTGGGAGTCTCCCAAGGTCCCCACATCTGGCACTCCGGGCACAACACTAATCCAAAATGCATGCCTCTAATCCTACTGTTAGCTCTAAATAAATAAACCTGTAACCTACCACTTTACTGTAAGACTCAACGGTCGCAGAAAGCCTCTTCCGGTTTCCGCCTAAGCCCGTTGAGCCGAAGCCCTATCACTCTGCACCCTCTCACTCCGCTGCCCGCTGGATATGGCGGTGTTCTTTTCAAATCTTCCGCGCTCTGAGGTCACGCGCCTGCGCGGTCGTGCCTCTTTTATCCCAAGTAGTTTGGGAAAAAAACTGAACTTTTTTCCCAAAAACAAGCGACTTACTTTGCTGCTTGCTTGCTGCGATTCAGAGGAACCATTGAAGCTTGCTTCCCTTTCAAAAGACAGTAATAATAACATTTTAAATTGAATTTGTTCACTGTCTGGTAATTACTTGCTGTTTGCATTTTGTGTATTTTTGTGTGAATAAACTTTTGTAGTTTTGGAACAAAAAGGGATGGAACTGCAGAGGTCATGAGTTCAAAAATAGAAAGCTTGGAGACTAGATTATGGTGTGGTTAAAATAAAAAAAATTCACAGAATTTATTTTCCCACTATCATTTTCCTCTTTATCTCTTGCAACAAAGACTTCTGCCACTTCAGGTACCCTGGTACCAGATTGGTGCCATGGTACCAGAGTGGTTAGCACGATGGTGCTATCTCTGATCATCTTGTACACCTTGATCAAGTCACCTCTCACCCTCCTTTGCTCTGGAGAGAAAAGCCCTAGCTCACTCAAACCATCCTACATGCTCTCTAATCCAGGCAGCAAACAAGTAAACCTCCTCTGTGCCATCTTTAAAGCTTCCTCATCCTTTCTATAACAAGGCGACCAGACCACAATAAGCAGAGTTTTGTGGAGCTGCAACATTAACTCACAGCTCTTGAAGTCAATCCCCCGATTAATGAAGGCCAACACACCAAATACCTTAAGAACCTTATCAACTTGTGTGGCAACTTCAAGGGATCTATGGCCATTTCATTAAGGGTTCACCTAGAAGTTCTGTGCACCAGTTTTAATTAGAGTTTGTACTCTTGAGAAAGTTGCAAACATAGCAGACAGGAAAAACACAATTACCTTAATCAGCCTGGGGACACAGAAGCTAATTGCTGCACCAGTATTTTAATGTTACTTAGCTGAGCTTCAGTTTATTTGGTTGTGACAGGAACAGTTGTGGTTGCCAGACCAACGCTAAACTTTGTAGAACTGAAGGCTAAGAGGTTTCTCAATAGCCACTGATAATATTTCACAAATAATAACGTCAACACAGACACTGTGGGCCTCTTCCTGGACTGTACTGATTAGACGAAGCAATATTCAAGTGGAGATCTCAGAGTATGTTATGTTTACAGAGAGATGTTCACAGACTTCATACTTAAAGATTAGTTTGTCACGTACATCGAAACATACCTGTATTGTGTACAGTTCTGGTCACCGAATTATAGGAAAGATGTCAACAAAATAGAGAGAGTACAGAGGAGATTTACTAGAATGTTACCTGGGTTTCAGCACCTAAGTTACAGAGAAAAGTTGAACAAGTTAGGTCTTTATTCTTTGGAGCATAGAAAGTTGAGGGGGGACTTGATAGAGGTATTTAAAATTATGAGTGGGATAGATAGAGTTGACATGGATAGGCTTTTTCCATTGAGAGTAGGGGAGATTCAAACAAGAGAACATGAGTTGAGAGTTAAGGGGCAAAAGTTTAGGGGTAACACAAGGGGGAACTTCTTTATTCAGAGAGTAGTGGCTGTGTGGAACGAGCTTCCAGTAGAAGTGATAGAGGCAGGTTCGATATTGTCATTTAAAAAAAAAATTGGCTAGGTATATGAAAAGGAAAGGAAAGGAATGGAGGGTTATGGGCTGAGTGCAGGTTGGTGGGACTTGGTGAGAGTAAGCGTTCAGCATGGACTAGAAGGGCTGAGATGGCCTGTTTCTGTGCTGTAATTGTTATATGGTTATACAGTGAGATGCATCATTTCAAATGGGGTAGCACGATAGCGTAGTGGCTAGCACAACACCTTAGAGCACCAAAAATCTGGGTTCAATTCCCACTGTTGTCTGTGGGGAGTTTGTGCGTTCTCCCTGTGGCCACATGGGTTTCCTCCCACAGTCCAGTGATGTACCAGTTAGAGGGTAATTGGTCATTATAAATCCTCCTCCACTCCAAGGAATGAAGTTCAACCATTCCCTATACTCGGGACTGAAAGTGCCGGCAAAATATTGTTGGGTGCTATGGCAGCATCGCAGTTAGCACAATGCTATTACAGCTTGGGGCATCAATTCAATTCCGAGGTTTTCCCTGCGGAATGGGTGGGTTTTCTCTGGTTTCCTCCAAAGGTATGCCGGTTAGTAGGTTAATTCGTCATTGTAAATTGCCCGGTGATTAGGTTAGGGTTAAATCAGGGGTTGCTGGGCGGCACAGCTCGAAGGGCCGAAGGGCCCACTCTGCACTGTATCTCAATGAATAGCATTGGAGTCTCAGCTCTTTAACAGGTGTAAGCCTCCCCACCATTGGGAACACCTTCAAAAGTTTTAAAATTCAAAGTAAATTTATTATCGAAGTACAAATATATAACAATATACTAACTTGAGAGTCATTTTCTTGCAGGCGTTTACAATAGAACAGAGATATATAACTGAATCAATGAAAATCTGCATATAAACCCCCAAAGAATGACAAACTTCTTGAGGGTGGGGCCTCAAGAAGGCGATGTCCATCATTAATGGCTCTCACCATTCAGGACATTAATACCACTGGGGAGTAAATACTGGAGCCTTAAGATCCACACTCAACATTTTAGGAACAGCTTACTTCCTCTTTGCAATCATATTTCTGAACAATCCATAAAATCTTGCAACACACACAAAATGCTGGTGGAACGCAGCAGGCCAGGCAGCATCTATAGGGAGAATCACTGTCGACGTTTCGGGCCGAGATCCTTCATCAGGACTGACTGAAAGAAAAGATCGCAAGAGATTTGAAAGTAGGAGGGGGAGCGGGAAATCCAAAATGATAGGAGAAGACCGGAGGGGGTGGGGTGAAGCTGAGAGCCGGAAAGGTGATTGGCAAAAGGGATACAGAGCTGAAGAAGGGAAAGGATCTGTCAGCCAGACATAGCAGGATCTCCCAGTGGCCACACATTTTAATTCCACGTCCCATTCCCATTCTGATATGTCTATCCATGGGCTTCCTCTACTGTCAAGATGAAGCCACACTCAGGTTGGAGGAACAACACCTTATATACCGGCTGGGTAGCCTCCAACCTGATGGCAGGAACATTGACTTCTCTAACTTCCGTTAATGCCCTTCCTCCCCTTCTTACCCCATCCCTAATTTATTTTTTTTTCCTCTCTCCCCATCATTGCCCGTTCTCCATCTTCCTCTGGTGCTCCCCACCCCCTTACTTTCTCCCTGGACCTCCCGTCCCATGATCCTTTCCCTTCTCCAGCTCTGTATTCCTTTTGCAAATCACCTTTCCAGCTCTTAGCTTCACCCCACCCCCTCCGATCTTCACCCCTGTCCTACACCAGTCTCTCAGCCACACATTGATATGCCTGATCATGCTATTCTTGCACTCGTTAGCACGTGGCACAGGCAGCAATCCTGAGATTACTACCCTGGTCCTGCTTTTCAGCTTCCTACCCAACTCCCTGAATTCTCTCTTCAGGACCTCCTCCCTTTTTCTACCTATGTCATTGGTGCCAACACCTACCAAGACTTCTGGCTGTTCACCCTTTCCCTTCAGAATACTCTGCACCCAATCCGAGACATCCTGTACCCTGACTCCTGGGAGGCAACACACCGTGTGGGTATTTCTATCAGGCTGACAGAACGTCCTGTCTGTTCCCCTCACTATGGAATTCCCTAAGACTACCCCATTCCTCATCTTCTTCTCTTCTTTCTGCACCATGGAACCAGGCTCAGTGCCAGAGACCCAGTCACCGTGGTCATCCTCTGTCAGGACATCCCCCTCAACAGCATCCAAAATGAGATAACAACTACTGAGGGGGATGGTCACACGGGTGCTCTCTACTATTTGAGCTCTTCCCTTCCCTGACAGTCACCCACTTGTCTAACTCCTGTAGCTTCAGGGTGACTAACTCCTTATAGCTCCTATCTACCTCCTGCTCACTTTTCCTGATAAGCTGAAGGTCATCAAGCTGCAGCTCCAGATCCCTAACACAGTCTCTCAGGAGCTGCATCTCGGTGCACCTGGTGCAGATGTGGCCATCTGGGAGACTGGAAGGATTCCAGGATTCCCACATCTGACACCCAGAGCAAAGTACTAACCCTACAGACATGCTCTTTACTCCTCTTAAAAAAAAGGAAAGAAATAAAGGACGAGGTCTGCTCACCCACTTACCTCACCAAAGCCTGAATGAACCAAAGCCCTATCACTCTGCCTCAGATCACTCCGTTGTTGACCGCTCCTGTCATCACCGCTCCGCTAAGCAGTGTCTCCCTTTTATGCCTGAACCTTCCCTGCTACCTAACTCATGATTGGTGCTCCCGTTATAGCTGCTGATAGACCATGTACAATGGAGAAACGCTCTCGAAGCTCCCATTTTAAATAACTGCCACCAACCTGCGAGAAATCCCTCTTGGTAAAGCTCTGTTGACACTGCTGATAGGCCATGTATGTTGTGAAATTTGTTGTTACATTGTCGTAGTACAATAAAATACATAATAATAGAGAAAACAAAAGTGAATTATGTTAAGTATATGTATATTAAATAGTTAAATTAAATAAGTAGTAGAAAAAAAAGTAATGAGGCAGTGTTCATGGGTTCAACGTCCATTCAGAAATTGGATGGCAGAAGGGAGAGAAGCTGTTCCTGAATCATTGAGTGTGTGCCTTTAGGCTCCTGTACCTTTTTTCTGATGGTAGCAATGAGAAGAGGGCATGTCCTGGGTGGTGGGGGCCCTTAATGATGGATGCCACCTTTTTGAGGCATCGCTCCCTGAAGATGTCCTGGTTATTATGGAGGCTAACACAAAGTACTCTGCAGATGCTGTGGTGAAATCAACACGTACAAACAAGCTGGAGGAACTCAGCAGGTCGGGCAGCATCTACCAGCCTTCTCCTTCCCACCCTCCCCCCACCTTCTTTATGGGGCCCCTTCTTCAGTCCTGACGAAGGGTCTCAGCCTGAAACGTTGACTGCTCGTTTCCACGGATGCTGCCCGACCTGCTGAGTTCCTCCAGCTTGTTTGTATTATGGAGGCTAGTGCTCGTGATGGAGCTGACTAAGTTTACATCTCTCTGCAGCTTATTCCAATCCTGTGCGGTAGCACCCACCCCCCACCCCTCAACCCATACCAGATGGTGCTGCAGCTAATTAGAAAGCTTTCCATGGTACATCCTGTAGAAATTTACAAGTGTCTTAGGGGACATACCAAATCTCCTCAAAAATGAACTACAGCCACTGTCATGCCTTCTTTGTAGCTGAATCGATTATATTGGGCCCAGGATAGATCCTCAGAGATGCTGACAACTAGCAACTTAAAATTGCTCACTCTTTCCACTTCTGATCCCTCTGTGAGGACTGGTGTGTGTTCTCTGTTCTTACCCTTTCTGAAGTCCATAACCAGCTCTTTGGTCTTTTCAACCAATGTACATTGGACGGTTGAATAAGATTGACTAGGAGAGTGGTATAATAATAGAAAATGCTGGGAGCTCTGAGTGGATTATTCAACATCAATGAAAAAAGCTGTTAACAATTCAAATCCTCGTCCCTTTACCAAATCAGCAGACTGCCCTGGTAATCCTGAATAATGTTATAAGTACAGGTCGTCTCTGGGTTATGACAGTTCCTGTGAACTGTTCGTAATCCTCTTCTGCATTTATAGGCGGTACTTAAGTTGGGTTTTCGTAAGTTGGTGAGGCCCTGTGACCTTATTTGACTTGGCAGTCTTGATTAAATTCTGCATTAAAAGTGAGTATTTTGGATGAACCATCTCGACACCTGTAATATTGCAGCAGTTTTGAGAACTGGGTGGAAGTAGCCAAGTTAATTTTTTCATCTTGGGTGCGGTCTGTGAAGAGTTTGTACATTCTTGTCACTGTGTGCGTTTCTTCTGGGTTCTCTGACACGGTTAGCCTAGCGGTTAGCGAAATGCTATTACTGTGTCATTGACCCAGGTTCAATTCTGTCACTCTGTGTAAGGAGTTTGCATGCTTCCCCCCTCCCCCCCCAGTGACCATCTGGGTTTCTTCCTTCAAGGGCCTGTTACCGTGCTGCATTTCAAAATAAAAGTAAATCCCAAAAACATACTGGTTGATAGGTTAAATGGCCACTGAAAATTGCTGCTGATGTGTACAGTACTGCGCAAATTCTTAGGCACATACAGTATATATATCTAGGGTGCCTAAGCCCTTTCAAGTCAAGTTACTTTTTATTGTCATTTTGACCATAACTGCTGGAATAGTACACAGTAAAAACGAGACAACTTTTTTCAGGACCATGGTGCTACATGAACAATACAAAAACTACACTGAACTACCTAAACCAACACAAAAGCTACACTAGACTACAGACCTACCCGGTACTGCATAAAGAACACAGAACAGTGCAGGCATTACTAAATAAGAAACAAGACAATAGGCACAGCAGAGGCAGTAGGTTGGTAGTCTGATGGCTTGAGAAGTAATTTTATGTATTGCACTGTATCGCTGCCGCAAAAGTACACAATTTTCATGACGTTTGTGAGTGATGATAAACCTGATTCTGACATGGGTCTCTATTGTGGACTGAGAGGGGGAAGGGGGCAATGAGAGGGGAATGATGGTTGGGAAAAGGGGAAGGGAAAAGTGAGGGAGGAGGAAGTAGCAGAGAGACATTCTGTAATTACCAATAAACCAATTGTTAGGAATCAAATGAACTTGCCTGCTGTCTCAGGTCGCTGCATGTCTGCACCTGCATCACCCCGCCCCGGCACTCCTTTCCTTCCGCCTGTCCCACATCCCTTCCGCTGTGCCCCAACCTCACCATTCCCAACATCCTTTGCTCCTGCCAGATTTACAAACTCACTCTCCGCTCCACATTGACAAATATAGTACTGTGCAAAAGTCTTAGGCACCCTAGGTATATACATGTGTCTAAGACTTTTGCACAGTACTGTAGCTGAGTCTTATACTCAGCAGGGGCTTGATGGGAATGAGGGGAGAATAACAATTGGATTAATGTAGAATTAAAATGTCAATGTGGTGGTTAGTGGTTGATATGGACTTGATCAGTTAAAGGGCCTGATTCTGCACTATATTTTCCAGTCTCCCCGACTCTTCAACTAAAGAGGAACTGGAATTCACTGACTTGGAAACAACTGAACAGCCAATTCCCCATGAGTGAGAGCTGGATTTACATGTCTCCTGTTCAGATAAGGGGACTGCAAGATGGGGGGCGATTTTAACTGTCAGGAGCTACAGAACAAAAGATCTGAAACAATGGCAAAGAAAGGTAAGTTCTGAGATAAATGGTTAAAATTTGATCTGTGTTATTACAAAAATGATGTGACAAGTAACATGGTTTGTAAGAACATACAATGTTTGCATTGCTCCAGAGGAATTTTCACATGACAGAAATAGCTCTGTTTAGAAGATTTGGGCAACCCAAACGAGTATTTTTTAAGCAATATTTTTATGCAATGATAAAACAAATTGTAAAGCTGGCCGGTGGCGTAGTGGCATCAGCATCGGACTTTGAGTTGAGTGGTCCCGGGTTCAAACCCAGCCGGTTCCTTGCGTGCTTTCCTTCTGAGCTGGGTTGAGTGCTGAGCTGGCGAATCGGCCTCGTAAAAAAAACCTGACAGAAGTGCTAAAGAAATGGCAAAGGTTGCTGCCCGATGCACCTCAAGGTGCAGGAAAGCTCAGCCAAAAAGGCCGCGAGTGAAGGTGGATTCAAAGTGGATGTTGCTCCTCTTTGGGAAAGGAGGTTTATCTTCTCTCTGTTTTACTGTCCCAAAATGCCCCTCTGAAATAGAAATTTATTTATTTATTGATGGAGATACAGTGTGGAATAGGCCCTTCCAGCCCTTCAGTCCACACCATCCGGCAATCCTCTAATTTTATCCCAGCCAAAGTCACAGGACAATTTACAACAACCAATTAACCTGGCAACTGATCCTTCTTTGGACTGCGGCAGGAATCTGGAGCTCATGGAAAAACCCCCTCGGCCATTTTGATATATCTGCTTTTATGTAAGTACATTCCCGAGATGTCGGCTTTACAGGCTGAACTTACATTCAATTGCTCTTCCATAACTGTCCTTGAGAAGGTGGTGGTGAGCTGCCTCCTTGAACAACTGCAGTCCTCACGGTGTGGGTATACAGTCCTCGCAATGCTGTTAGGGAGAGAGTTCTAGGATTTTGACCCGGTGACGGTAATATCTTTCCAAGTCAGGATGGTGTGTGGCTTGGGTTGCAGCTTCCAGGCGATGGCACTCCCCACGTTTTTGTCGCTGTTGTCCTTCGAGCTGGTGGAGGTCGCGGATTTGGATGGTGCTGTCTAAGGAGTTTTGGTGAGTTGCTGCAGCACATTCTAGATGGTACAATCTGCTGCTATTGTGTGGTAGAATGACTGAACGGTTATGGATGGGTACCACCCAGGTGGCCTGTTATGTCTTGTTGGATCTGTCCTCAATCAGATGAGCACATGGAAGTTACAAGAGTGGTATATACAGAACTGTGCAAAAGTCTTAGGCACATGTATATCCAGGGCATCTAAGATTTTTGCACATTACTATAGTAATTTTATGTACTGCCACAAAAAAAAAATTCATGACATATGTGAGTAATGATAAACATGATTCTGATATGGGTCACTATTGTGGATTGAGAGTGGGAAGGGGGCAGGGAGAGGGGGAATCATAGTTGGGAAAAGGGATAGGGAGAGGGGAGGGAGTGAGAAGCACCAGAGAGACTTTCTGTAACGTGTGTCTGCACATGCGACACCCCTTGCCCCCGGCACTCCTTCTCCGCGCGGTCCTCCCTCGCCATTCCCACCATCCTTTGCACCCGGCGGATTTACAAACTCGCTCTCTGCTCCACATTGACAAGTATAGTACTACGCCCAAAACGTTTGCACAGCACTGTAGGTTTGGATTGATAGTGTACGACCTCTGATTAACATATCGGAGTCAGAGAGTCATAGTCAGTTACAGAACAAAAACGAACCCTTTGACATAGCTCCTCCATGCTGACCAAGATGTCTGTCCAAATTAGTTCCATCTGCCTATGATGGTCCCATATCCCTGTAAACCTTTCCTATCCATGCATCTGTACAAATTGCTTTTAGGTATTGTACTAGTCCCACCTGCCTCTACAGCTTCCTCTGGCTACATGTTCCACATACACCCCACTCTCCGGAAAAAAATTGACCCCCAGGTCCCTTTAAGATCTTTCCCCTTCCACCTTGATTGATCAGGGAGGAGGTACAGGGCCTGAAGACACACTTTCAAAGTGTTAGGACCAGCTTCTTCCCCTCTGCTATCAGATTTCTGAATGGACAATGAACCTATGTAAACTACATCAATATTATTATATAATTTATTTTCCTCTTTTTTGGACTGCTCATTTAATTTAATTTAAAAATATGTATTTCTTATTGTAATTTAGTTTTATTATTGTTATGCATTGCAATGTGACGGCAAAGTTCACAACATATGCCAGCGCTATTAAACCTGATTCTGATGATTTATATAGTTCTACAAGGTCACCCTCAGCCTCTCTTTATAACTCGAGACCTGCAGTCCCTGTAACGTCCTTGTGAATCTTTACTGCACCCTTTTCCAGCTTATGATATCCTGAACAGCGCACGATGTGCGATGTCACCAGTGACTCATACGTGTCCTAACTCCTGTCCTCAGATGTCTGACTGATGAAGGCAAGTGTGTCAAACTCCTCTTTCACCACCCATTTATCTGTGTTACTCCTACCCCTCTGTCTTTCCAATCGACAACAGACTCTGTGTCCCGACTCTTTGCCGTGTGAGTCTTGCCCTGCTTTGAGTAACCAAAATACAACACCTCAAGCTTGTCCAAGTTTAACTCCCTTGCTCATTCCTTGCCCCACTTAGTATAGATCCTGTTGTAATAAGATCTTAACATCATAGGATATAGTAGCAGAATCAGGCCATTTGGCCCATCAA
The DNA here is from genome assembly GCF_048418815.1 of Hemitrygon akajei. NCBI lineage: Eukaryota > Metazoa > Chordata > Chondrichthyes > Myliobatiformes > Dasyatidae > Hemitrygon > Hemitrygon akajei. The sequence goes on along the minus strand of NC_133124.1, from coordinate 208,916,380 downwards.
GTCTGCCTGCTACTCCATCATGGCTGATCGATCTTCCGTCTCAACTGTATTCTCCTGCCTTTGACACACTTAGTCATCAGGAACCTATCGACCTCTGCTTTGCAGTAAATACACCCAATCTGTCTGTGGCAATAAATTCTACAGATTCACTATTCCCTGGCTAAAGAAGTTCCTTTTTATCCCTGTCCTAAAGGATTCTGAGGTTGTGCCCTCTAATCCTAGACTCCTCCACTATAGGGAACATCCTAGAGAAAGCCTGCAGATGCTGGATATCAAAGTACTACTCATGAAATGCTGGAGGAGCTTAACAGGCCAGGCAGCATCAGAGGAAAAGAGTAAATAACTGATGTTTCGGTCCGAGACACTTCATCAGGACTAATCAAGGGTCTCGGATTGAAACGTCGACTGTTTGTTCTTTTCCATATATGCTGCCTGGCCTGCTGAGTTCCTCCAGCATTTATGTGTTTTAATAGGAAGCATCCTCTCCACAACCACTCTATCTAGGCCTTTCAATATTTGATAGGTCGCAATGAGCCCCCCCCCCCCACCCCATTCTTCTAAACTCCAGCGAGTACAGACCCACAGCCACCAAATGCTCACACGTTAACCCTTTCATTCCCAGGATCATTCTCCTGAACTTAAACAACCTTCTTCACTTTCTGTTACGCTGCCAGTTTGGATGTCATCTGCAAACACACTCAGCTCCAGAAGGATTTAGCCACAGATGCACAATAAATCATGTTGTTAACAGAAAGTGAGGCAGGGGGCCAGGACCTTGTTGCTCAGGAGCTCAGAGCGCTCACAGGGAGTTAACGTCTCTGGGCAACCATCTGGTCATTTGCTGCCAGGTTTCCGACGTTCCATTCCGTAGGAGGAAGGGGTATCCTCAGAGGGATCAGCATTAGGATTCCTGGGAAAGCGGGATGAGGCAGCAAAGCGTAGGAGCCATAGAAATGTCATGTATCTCAGCGTGAATTAGGTTGAGCTGGAAGAAATGTTATAAACCACAGAACAAAAGGGCATAGTGAAGGAAGTTTATGTATTTGACACCTGGACAGTGTCAATTGAGAATATAGCTGAGCCAGCTCTCCAGTCCTGTGGACCATCCCACGGTGAACCATCTAGAAGACTGGACAAGCAGCTGGTGGTGCTTGGGACCTGACATCTTGTGGGAAAAGTACTATTTGAGAGATTACAAATCTCAAAGGTTCCTTAATATTGTTATAGACGGGGGGGGGGGGGGGGGTAATGGAGACAAGCTCCCGCTACCTATTAAGTGCTCCCAATGGTGTGCACCTCAGGTAGCCTCTGACAACCCTATCCAGCTCATGGCCTTCAGGGTGGCTTAGCTACTAAGCCCAGCAGAACTGTTCCTACTGATAGAAGGAGCAAAGCTGGGTCACTGGTGCGTTGAAAGCATTCTCTTCAGGCAGATGAGGCTCTTCAACGATGGTTGACATCTCTTCTAGGAGAAGGAGAACTCTGATTTCAATCCTCCGCTGTCTGGCAGCTATACCTACTCATGGGGAAGGCTTTGGGAGTAAACTGATGGAAAACTCTGGACCTGGAAACCCTAAGGCAGTCCTACATTGAGTTCAATGCTGACGGGCAACTCCTGCGACACAGCTGGTACCAGACTGCATCAATCTCTGCTGTTCGTTTGGGTTCATCAGATGCATGGAGAAGGGAGCTTGCTACACGGGCAACAGAAAGCTCCCCATATTTTACTGCCCTGGTCTGCGTATCTAGAAAGCTAGGACGCAATGTTCATGGTTGACCCTGACTCCTGGAGGTCTCTCTATAAATCTCATATTGACACTTTGATAATTTATAAACCAAATGGTTAAAATAATAGGATTGCTCTGGTAGGAATTTGAAGAAATTAAGGCAGTGCATACTTGTATGGAGAACGACTGGGATTAAGGCTGTATAATAAGGAACTAAATAAGGTTTGGGATGTACGTGAAGAAATGTATAAGAAGTTGCCTTCCAAGTTGACCAGCAGCAGTGATGCCTCAGACCAACCACAGATGGAGATGACACTGAGTCAGCGACTCAGAAAAGAGCTGGCCAAGATTGAACCAGGTTCATCAGGAGTGGGTAATACATGAATACAGGTGGAGAGCTTTGGAAGTTGTGGAAGTAAAACTACAGAACTGGGCAAGTAACTGAAAGGTAATAATGAAGCTTAAGAATTAAGTGATTGCTTGAAACTATGTGGTGAAGCTTCAGAATCAGAATCAGGTTTAATATCACTGGCATTTATTGTCATGGAATTTATTGTCTTTGCACTAGCAGTGCAATGCAACACACAGTAATAGAAAAAAACTGAATTACAGTAAATATATACAGGTCTGCCCCGCTATCCGAAAGTAGAGTGTTCAGCGAAACATTTCGTAAGCAGAAATGGCATAAAGCGAAGAATCAATTACCATTAATTTATATGGGAAAAATTCTTGAGCGTTCCCAGACCCGAAAAATAACTTACCAAGTAACACATGAAACCTAAAATAAAACTAACGTATAGTAAAAGCAGGAATGATTTGATAAATACACAGCCTGTATAAAGTAGAAATAATGCATGTACAGTGTAGTTTCACTTACGACTATCGCTATTACACCCATCAATCCAGTCAAGCTATAGACTTTCCATTTTATCCATTACTGGATGCTGACTAAAAGAGACCACTTTGCTACTAGCAGAACCAATAGTAACATCGGCAGCTTTCAAGATTCGTTCTCTCTGCGTGTAAATAGTACGAATGGTGGACGCAGGCAAGTTCAACGCACGTATAATGTCTTTATTTCGTTCACCACGATCGAAGAGCTTAATTATGTCCAGTTTTACGCTAAGCGTAACACCCTTACGCGCTCTCTGAGGCTTTTCTGATACCTTAGGACACATCTTGCTAACGGATGCACAAAATACATCGAGATAGGCACCTTTCTGAACTATGGCAGTTTGATGCTGAGTGTAGTTCCCGGGGAAGGCGCTTGGTGGCGCTGCCTCTGTAACGACTCGCTGTAAAACAAACGCTGAACGCTATTTTCGCATTTCGTCTTTATTGTGTAAAAGCGAAAACCCTCTTCGGATTTCCTTTGGTTAGCGAAAACAGGTACTAATGTAGGTATTTCGTAAAGGCGAAGTGTCGTAAAGCGAGCTTTCGTAAAGCAGGGGATACCTGTATTTTAAATAAGCAGTGCACTAATGGAAATAAAAAAAGTACTGAGGCAGTGCTCAAGGGTTCAACATCCATTCAGAAATCGGATGGTGGAGGGGTAGAAGCTGTTCCTGAATCATTGAGTGTGCGACTTTGGGCTTCTGTACCTCCTTCCTGATGGTAGCAATGAGAACAAGGCATGACCTGGGTGATGGGGGTGCTTAACGATGAATGTCCCCTTTCTGAGACATTGCTTCTTGGAGATGTCCTGTATACTATGGAAGCTAGTGCCCATGATGGAGCTGACTGAGTTTACAACTCTTATGCAGCTTATTTTGATCCTGTGTAGTAGCCCCCCCTCCCCACTGCCCCGTATACCATGCAGCCAGTGAGAATGCTCTCTGCAGTACATCTGTAGAAATTTGCTAGTGTCTTTGGTGACATACCAAATCTCCTCAGACTCCTAATGAAATGTAGCCACTGATGTGCCTCTGTAGCTGCAACCCAGGTGCCAGGGTCAGGGATGTCTCAGATCGCGTCCACAACATTTTGGAGAGGGAGGGAAGCAGCCAGATATCTTGGTACATATTGGTACCGAAGACATTGGAAGGAAACACAATGAGGTCCTGAAAAGAAAATTTAGAGAGTTAGGTAGAAAGCTGAGAAGGGTAGTAATTTCTGGATTGCTGCCTGTGCCACGCGCCGGTGAGGGTAGAAACAGGATGACTTGGCAGATAAAAACCTAGAGAGAGCAACTAAAAAAATCATTAGAAGAGAAAAGATGAAAGCAAGCTACCAAATAATATCAAAGTAAACGTTTTTTCAAGTATGTTAAAAATAAGAGAGAAATGAGAGTGGATATAGGACTGCTAGAAAATGAGGCAGGAAAAATAATAACGGGGGACAAGGCGATGGCTGATGAACTAAATGAGTATTTTGCATCAGTCTTCAAAGTGGAAGACACTAGCAGTGTGCCAGATGTTGCAGTGTGTGAGGGAAGAGAAGAGGATGCAGTTACTGTTACAAGAGAGAAGGTGCTCAAAAAGCTGAAAGACTTAAAAGAACGTAAGTCACCCGGACCACAGGAACTGCACACTAGGGTTCTAAAAGAGGTAGTGTTAGAGTCTGTGATGGCATTAGAAATGATTTTTCAAAAATCATAGGACTCTGGTGTGGTGCCAGAGGACAGGAAAATTGCAAATGTTACTCCACTCTTTAAGAACGAGGAAGGCAGCAGAAAGGAAATTATAGACCAGCTAGTCTGACCTCAGTGGTTGGGAAGATGTTGGAGTCAATTGCTAGGGATGGGGTGATGGAGTACCTGGTGACACAGGACAAGACAGTACAAAGTCAGCATGGTTTCCTTCAGGGAAAATCCTGCCTGACGAACCTGTTGGAATTCTTTGAGATTACAAGAATGATAGATAAAAGGGATGCAGTTGATGTGGCATATTTGGACTTTCAGAAGGCCTTTGACAGGGTGCCACACATGAGGCTGCTTACCAAGTTAAGAGTCCATGGTATTACAGGAAAGTTACTAACATGGTTAGAGCATTGGCTGATTGGAAGGAGGCAGCGAATGGGAATAAAAGGATCCTTTTCTGGTTGGCTGCCAGTGACTAGTAGTGTTCCACAGGGGTTGGTGTTGGGACCACTTCTTTTTATGTTGTATATAAATGATTTAGGTGATGGAATAGATGGCTTTGTTGCCAAGTTTGCAGATGATATGAAGATTGGTGGAGGGGCAGGTAGTGTTGAGGAAACAGGTAGGAGGCAGAAGGACTTAGACAGATTAGAAGAATGGGCAAGAAAGTGGCAAATGAAATACAATGTTGGAAAATGCATGGTCATGCAATTTGGTAGTAGAAATAAATGTGTGGACTATTTTCAAAACAGGAAGGAAATAAAGGCATCTGAGGTGCAGAGGGACTTGGGAGTCCTTGTGCAGAACACCCTGAAGGCTAACTTGCAGGTTGAGTCATTGGTGATGAAGGCAAATGCCATGTTAGCATTAATTTTAAGAGGTCCAGAATACAAGAGCAATGATGTGATGCTGAGGCTTTATAAGGCACTGGTGAGGCCTCACCTTAAGTATTGTGAACAATTTTGGGCCCCTTATCTTGGTAGAGATGTTCTGGATTTTGAAAGGGTCCAGAGGACGTACATAAGGATGATTCCAGGAATGAAAGGGTTATCATACGAGGAACGTTTGATGGTTCTGAGTCTGTTCTCACTGGAATTTAGAAGGATGAGGGGGGATCTCATTAAAACTTTTCGAATGTTGAAAGGCCTAGACAAAGTAGATGTGGAAAGAATATTTCCCATGCTGGGAGAGTCTAGGACAAGGGGGCACAGCTGCAGGATAGAGGGGTGCCCTTTCAAAACAGAGACGCGGAGAAATTTCTTTAGCCAAAGGGTGGTGAATTTGGGATTTTTTTGCCACGTGCAGCTGTAGAGGCCAGATTGTTGGGTGTGTTTGAGGCAGAGATCGATAGGTTCTTGATTGGACATGGCATCAAAGGTTACGGGGAGAAGGCTGGGAACTGGGGTTGAGGAGGAGATAGAAGAAAAGGATCAGCCATGATCGAATGGCGGAGCAGACTTGATGGGCCAGATGGCCTAATTCTGCTTCTATGTCTCAGCATCTTATGGATATATTTGGTCCAGGATAGCTCTTCAGTGGTGTGACACCCAGGGATTTGCAATTGCTCACTCTTTCTACTTCTGACCCCTCTATGAGGACTAGAGTGTGTTCCCCTGTCTTACCTTTTCTGAAGCTCACAATCATTTCTTTGGTTTTGCTGATGTTGAGTGCAAAGACGTTGCTGCAGTACCACTCAAATAGCTGATACGTCTTGCTCCTGTATGCCCTCTCGTCACCATCTGATCTTCTGCCAACAATATTTGTATTGACAGAAAACGTACAGATGACATTTGAGCTGTGCCTAGCCACATAGTCATGGATGTAGAGAGAGTAGAGAGTAGAGCAGTGGGCTAAGCATACATCCCTTTGAGTTGTTTGAATCAATCATATTTAATAAAGAAGCATAGTCGTTAGGCAAAGTCAATTATCTGTTGTGTTTTTATAGTGTGGTGTATTTAACTGGGAATATAAGATTATAAGATATAGGAGCAGAATGAGGCTATTTGGCCCATCAAGTCTGCTGTGCCATTTCATCAGGGCTGATCCAATTTTCCTCTCAGTCCTAATCTCCTGCCTTCTCTCCATAACCCTTTATGCCCTGACCAATCAAGAATCTATCAATATCTGACTTGGCCTCCACAGCTGCTTGTGGCAAAGAATTCCACAGATTCACCACTCTCTGGGTAAAGAAATCCCTCCTCATCTCCATTCTAAAAGGATGCCCCTCTATTCAGAGGCTGTGTCCTCTGGTCTTAGACTGTCCCACCATAGGAAATATCCTCTCCACATCTACTTTATCAAGGCCTTTCACCATTTGATAGGTTTCATTGAGGTCACCCCACATTCTTATGAATTCTAGTGAATACAGGCCCAGAGCCATGAAATGCTCTTCATATGACAAGCCATTCAATCCTGGAATCATTTTAGTAAACTTCTTTTGAACCTTCTCCAGTTTTAGCACATCCTTTCTAAAATAAGGGGCCCAAAACTGCTCACAATATTCTAAGTGAGGCCTCACCAGCGCCTTATACAGCCTCAACATTACATCCTTGCTTTCAAGCTCTCGTCCTCTTGAAATGAATGCTGACATTGCATTTGCCTTCCTAGCCACATACTCAACCATCAAATTAACCTTTAATGAATCCTGCACAAGGACTCACAAGTCCCTTTGTGCCTCAGTTTTTTGTATCTTCTCTCCATTTAGAAAATAGTCAACCTTTTTATCTCATCTACCAAAGTGCATGACCATACACTTCCTGACAATGTAGTCCACCTCCCATTTCTTTGCCCATTCTCCTAATCTGAAGCCTCTCTACTTCCTCATAAAGGATTGCTCCCAACACAAACCCCTGTTGGACACCAGTGGTTACCGACAGCCAACCAGAAAAGTCTCCCCTTATTCCCAATCCCTGCCTCCTGCCAATCAGTCACTGCTTTGTCCATGATAGGATCTTTCTGTAACACCATGGGTTTGTAGTTTGTTAAACATCCTCATGTGTGGTACCTTGTCAAAGACCTTCTGAAAATCCTAGTACACAACATCAACCAATTCTCCTTTGTCCATCCTGCTTGTTATTTCTTCAAAGAATTCCAACAGATTTGTCAGGCAAGATTTTCCCTTGAAGATACCATGCTAACTATGGCCTATTTTATCAGGTGCCTCCAAGTACCCTGAGACCTCATCCTTAGTAATCGACTCCAACATCTTCCCAGCCACTGAGGTCAGACTAACTGGTCTATAGTTTCCTTTCTTCTGCCTCTTTCCCTTCTTTAAAAGTGGAGTGACATTTTCAATTTTTCAGTATTCCGTAACCATTCCAGATTCTTGAAAGATCATTACTAATGCCTCCCTGATCTTTTCAGCCACCCCTTACAGAACCTTATGGTGTACATCATCTAGTCCAGGTGACTTATCTACCTTCAGACCTTTCAGATTCCCAAGACCCTTCTCTCTACTTATGGTAACTTCACACACTTCATGACCTCTGACACCTGGAATTTCCACCATACTGCTACTGTGTTTTGCAGTGAAGACTGATGCAAAATACTTATTCAGTTTGTCCGCCATTCGTTATCCCCCATTACTACCTCTCTAGCATCATTTTCCAGTCGTCTGATATCCACTCTCATCTCTCATTTACACTTTATGTATCTGAAGAAACTGTTGGTATTCTTTTTAATACTATTGGCTAGCTTACTTTCATATTCCATCATTTCCTTCTTAATGACTTTATTAGTTGCCATTGCTTTGTTTTTAAGAGCTTCCCAATCCTCTAACTTCCCACTAATTTTTGCTGTATTATCTGTCCTGTATGCTCTTATGTTGGCATTCCCTTCTCTTGTTAGCCACTGTTGTGTCATCTTTCCTCGAGTATATTTCTTCCTTTTTGGGATGTGTATATTCCATGCCTTCCGAATTGCTTCCAGAAATTCCAGCCATTGCTATTCTGCCATCATCCTTGCCAGTGTTCTTTTCCAATCAATTCTGGCCAGCTCCTCTCTCATGCCTCTGTAATCTGCTGTAATACTGATACATCTAAATTTAGCTTCTCCTTCTCAAATTTCAGGGTGAATTTGATTGCATTATGATTAGATGCCCCTAAGGGTTCTTTTACTTCAAGAACTCTAATCAATTCTGGCTCATTGCACAACACCCAGTCCGGTATAGCTGATCCCCTAGTGGGCTCAACCTCAAGCTGCTCTAAAAAGCATCTCGTAGGCACTCTAGAAATCCCCCCTCCTGGAATCCAGCGACAACCTGATTTTCCCAATCTACCTGCATATTGAAGCCCCCCCCCCCCCCCCCCCCCCCATGCCCATGCCTATTGTAACATTGCCCTTTTGGTATGCACTTCCTATCTCCCATTGTAATTTGAAGGCCACATCCTTACTGCTGTTTGGAGTGTCTGTATACAACTCCCATCAGGGTCTTTTTACCCTTACAATTCTATAGCTCTATCCACAATGATTCCACATCTTCCAACCCTATGTCACCTCTTTCTAATGATTTGATTTCATTTTTTACCAAAAGAGCAATCTGCCCCTCTGCCTTCCTGTCTGTCCTTTCGATACAATGTGTATCCTTGGACATTAAACTCCCATGATTCTTTTTTTAGCCATGATTTAGAGATGCCTACAATATCACACCTGCTAATCTGCAGGTACTGCAGGTTCATCTACCTTAATTCTGTGTACTGCACACATTCAGATATAAGACCTTCAGGTCTGTATTCACCCTTTTTGATTTTGTCCGCCTTTTATGTTGCAACCCATCCTGTTGACTACAATTTTGCCCTATCAACAGCATCTCCTCACTACACATTGCCTCTGTTTGTAAAACAGTTACCTCATCTTCAGCACTATCATCTGCCTTTCTTATGATACTTCAAGCATTGAAATATAGGCAGCTCAGGACATCAGTCGCACCATGCTCAACCTTTCGATCCCTACCCTGCAATGGCTCCTGAATCGCTTTCCCCTTCCTGACTGTCACCCAGCTTGCTGTGTCCTGCACCTTGGGTGTAACTGCTTCTCTATATGTCCTATCTATCATGCCCCTCAGTGTCCTGAATGATCCGGAGTTTATCCAGTTCCAGCTCCAACTCCTTAACATGGATTGTTAGGAGCTGCAGCAGGATGCGCTTCTCACAATTGTAGTCATCAGGGACACTGGACGTCTCTCTGCCTTCCCTCATCCTGCAAGAGGAGCAATCAACTATCCTGCCTGGCATCTCCACTATCCTAGCTGAGAAGATATAAAGGAAGGAAGGAAGAAAGAAAAACTTAGCCTTGAGCTTTTCTTTCGTTTTGCCTTCTCTGACTGAAGCCTCTCTTCGCGGCACCGTCGAAGAGCTAAAGCCTCAAGATCACCACTCCAGATTTGTACACTCAGACAGCAAGGAGAGTAACTAGAGAAGCAGAGTGATTTAGAACATCTGTGCACAGATATGATGGATCTGGCTAGACACTTTCAAAGAACCACTGGCAACCAGCAGCTCCCCAACAGGTTGAGTCTCCGGGTTAATTGGATTCACCCAATATCTGGGATGTGACAAGTGGCAGGCATTGGGTCATTCTCCACTATTGTTGGACCCAACCGGAGGTCAAAAGGAAGTGCTTTAAGTTCCTCGGCATCCACATCACTGAGGATCTCACGTGGTCTGTATACACCAGCTGTGTGGTTAAAAATGGCACAACAGTGCCTCTTTCACCTCAGGTGGTTGAGGAAGTTTGGTATGGGCCCCCAAATCCTAAGAATTTTCTACAGGGGCACAATTGAGAGCATCCTAACTGGCTGCATTACTGCCTGGTATGGGAATTGTACCTCCCTTAATCGCAGGACTCTGCAGAGAGTGGTGCGGGCAGCACAGTGCATCTGTAGTTGTAAACTTCCCATGATTTAGGACATTTACAAAGATAGTTTTGAGAAAAGGGCCTGAAGGATCATTGGGGACCTGAGTCACCCCAACCACAAACTGTTCCAGCTGCTACCATCCAGGAAACGGTACCGCAGCATAAAAGCCAGGACCAACAGTCTCCGTGACAGCTTCTTCCACCAGACCATCTGACTGATTAACACACGTTGATTTGAGTGTATTTCTATCTTACAATGATTGTTCTATTTATTATAAATTACTATGATTGCACATTGCACATTTAGATGGAGACGTTATGTAAAGATTTTTACTCCTCATGTTTGTGAAGGATGTAAGAAATAAAGTCAGTTCAGTTCAATTCCCTCTCTTGTTTGCAGCCCATAGTGTTATACCAGGAAACCTCTCTCTGCTTGTATACCAGTGAGATCTAGACCAGGATTTGAATCATTATTCACTCATAGATGGAGATCAGAAAGAATAAATTACTTATTTCTTTATTTTACTTTTAAATTAATTAAGTGCTACAAAAATACCGATGTTTAAATGAAAATTCTTTCCAATGATTTACATCAATTTTAATAGTTTTTCAAATAACTTGAGTGTAAGAGAAGCTTAACTGAGTGTAAAATTGGCAGCCAACTTCAACAGAAGTTGGGAGTCAGCCTGCAATTTGCTGCCTGTTATGGCCTGTCAGGATCATAGAGTCATCAAGATGTACAGTTCATTTGGCCCATAGAGTCCACACTGACCATTCATCACCTGCTTTCACTAATCTTACTCTCTAATTTCATATGTTCTTAACAGGTATCATTTACAAATTAGCCCATGACTGGGACTAGGTTGTATAATACTGTTTTTGTTTCCTCGGACTCTTGTCAGCCTTATATTGATAGAGAGGGGAGGAATGGCAAAAAAGCTCTCCTCTTAACGAGAGATTTGCTGAAATTACTAATGAGTAACTTATACTGGCTACTGTCATCCTGAACCAGGCAGGAAACTAATCTGAGGCACATCTGAAATGTGCATCATCCATTTCCTTAAACCCAAGCTGTAAAACTTCCATTGGGAAACCACATTTAGAATAAACTTAAAACTAAAAATAACTAACTGGCCGATTTTGTAAAAACAGTGAACTGGGGTGAATAAAATAAAGATTACTTTATTTCCAAGCAAAATACTGTGATATTGCTTCAATTCTTACAACTGTCAAGTTGAATGTATAGCGCAGGTTTATTGTCGCAGAGCATTATGGGCAATAAAACCGCCATTGCAATTGGATGCTTATTTTGGCCATGTAACATGGAAAGATATCCTTTCTCTCTAAGTACCTCCTCCTCTGGTAGGAGGGATTTCACATTCATTGAACATAGTAAGATTTCACTTCATAGTTGAGATAAGAACTGGGAATTTTTTGTAGTACTTTTTAAAGAAATGAATTTATGTATATGCTAATATTTAGAACTGGTGTTAGAAACACATCACTTAAATTAAGTATAATGGATCCACATTCCAAGTAAACCTGCATGCAATTGATGAATTGTTCAAGATTGCAACTGAGCGAGCAGAGCTTGTTCATGCTTCAAGTAGATTTGTGTACAAGTGAAGAATTGTCTGAGGTTGTGAAGTCTCTCCCAGGGTGTTATACAACAGACAGGAGATCCTGTCCTTGTCGGGAATGGATTGAATAAATAACTTGGAAATTCTTTAATATTGTTTCAAAATTTATCACATTTGTTCAGACATGGAAATAAGCACATTTGGATAAGTCTTGAGATGCAATTTTTCAGTGTGTGTGGAAACAATGCTCAGTGTGGGTCGTTGTTCCATCGAGGGCTCCTCGTTTAAACAGGATCCCCATCATCGCCAATGGAGTCAGTGTGCAGTTTCATACTCGCTGTGCTGTGGTTGGAGACAGTGCAACAGGAACATATATTTGAGCCACCTTCTCCATCCAGATGGCGACAGTTTGGATTGCATTTACAGCTTGATCCATGATCCAAAAAGTACTTCCATTCGCACACCCTGTCCGACTTTGAGACCTTGTAGAAAGTTTCCTGGGATCCCAGGGAAAAACGTCTCATATCCTTGTCCCCTTCCTTGCCGTGGTTGCTCACTGACACATCAACCAAGGACGAACGTGTTCTGTGCCCACACTGGCCTTTCAGAATATTCTGGAATGCCTTTTTAAATTCTCGATTTGAAGAAGGATATATAATTGGGTTTATGCAGCTGTTGAAATAGCCGAGCCAAAATGTTATTTTGAAGATAATCTCTGGCGGTTTGTATGCTGGGAAAAAGGAACCTGTGTGGAAAAAAATGGGGGAAAAAGCTATTATTTAATTTTAAATCAATTATTCACTTTAGCAAACTTTCTTTAACAATACATAAGAAACAGTGTGACTTGATCGACACACAGTTCTGGATATAAGCCAAACTGTAATTTCAATAGTAGCTAAATTTAATACCCAACCGACCAAAGTTTCTATGTTTATTGGACTGAAGGTGGGATGAGAACACTATTTTTGATAAGGTAATTGGATATGGGAAATTGTCCCATGCAATTGGAAATGACTCTGCAGGCCAGACAGCATCCATAGAGAGAGAAACAGAGCTAATATTTCCAGGATTTCATGCGGAGTGAGCAACTGATACTGGCTACTGACATCCTGAACCAGGCAGGAAACAAAGCTAAGGCACATCTGAAATGTACATCATCCATTTCCTTAAACCCAAGCTGTGGAACTCCACTGGGAAACCACATTTAGAATAATCTTAAAACTATAAATAATGCTATTACAGCACCAGTGAATCAGGTTTGCTGGACGCTGTCTGTAAGGTGCTTGTACATTCTTGCTATAAGCATGTGGGTTTTCTCTGGGTGTTTCGGTTTCCATCAACTTCCAAAGACGTACAGTACAAGTTATCAGGTTAATTAGTCACATGGGTATAATGGACAGTCTGGGCTTGTTTAGCTGGAAGAGCCTGTTACTAAGCTGAATCTATAAACCTAAATCGAAATTTCCTGCTTTTAGATATCCAGCATCTGCAGACTTTTTGCTTCTTGAGAGAAACTCCAAATTAACTTTGCACTGAAAAAGGCTTTGCTGTTTTTTGCCCTAAATGTGCTTTTTCTTGTAAATACTGTGTGCAATTTATGTCTTTCTGTTTATACGATAGCACCTGCCTGTGCTGCTGCATGTATGTTTTTTCATTCTACTTGTGTGTGTGTGTGTGTATATCAGAATCAGAATCTGGTTTAATTCAGAATCTGGCTTAATTTCACTGGCATATGTGTTGTGCATTTAATACTTCAGTAATATTTGAGTTATCTTGTACATATATATAGTTTGATTAAACATTTTTATTTGTTTAAATAATCAATTATGGGTTATATGTATAAATATGTGAATTGCATATGTCATCACCCTACCACGTGATACGTGTGCACCTCACTTAAAGTAAACTCGAAGCTAGGCTCACATTTTGGACTCCTGTGTCTTCCGTTGTATTTGTTTAATGCTTTGAAGTCATAAAACATAATGACATGTAATGAAATTTGTCACTTTTCGCAGCTGTACATTGCAATACATAAAAACAAACTATAAATTACAATAATAAGAAAAAATATATATAAGGGGCAGTGCTTGTTGCTCTCACTTTCAGCTTTTGCCGCTGGCTAGCAGTCTTGCGAAAAGCAGAGCTGAATGTGTAACAGCAAGACTCATGTAGTGCCTTCTCACTGTTGACACACGGAAACTGAACTCCTTTTGGACTCAGGCTAAACTAGAGGATAGGGAGGAGGTCTGGCCCCTGCACACGTAGCACACAGGTCCACCGGTGTGTGGATATGCCCTGGTGAACCAGATCCCCAGCTGTGGGTAAATAGCCCCCACTGCCTTGTGGGCAGCCTCGGGCGAGATGAAACTGCAGGAATAAACCCAGGCAGCAGACCCAGAGTGGAGCTCCTAAGGTGGCTCGACATCACTGAACGTCCTTCTGGCAGCTCCTGCAGCCAAGCTGGTGCCAAACGTATTGCTTCATAAATTTTCCTTTGGACTACACTGATGAGGCTGAGAGGGGGATCTTGAGGACTGGGCATCTCAGGATCTCCACACCCAGCTTGTGATGATGATGTTCATCACCCAGTGTCCCTCGAGACAGACGGATGCCAACCACATATAATTAAATAAGTAGTGGAAAAAAAGAGCTAAGGAAGAAATAAGGAAATAGTGAGGTATTGTGCATGGGTTCATTGTCCATTCAGAAATCTGTTGGCAGAAGGGAAGAAGCAATTCCTTCAACATTGTCATATGTACCTGTGCTCGCCTCTGGCTTTGATTCCCAATATTTTTGCCCAACAGAAACAAAACAGACAAAGAGAAATGAGAGAGTGATATACCTGGAAGGTTTTAAATGCAAGGAAGAATCTGTTTTGTAGATGTCTGCAAAGATTAAGAATTTCAAGTTTTACACTACATACATTCTCTGATATTAATTGGAACCATTGAACCATTGAACAAAAATGTGACACAGTCATGTTCGTAAAATGTGTCAATTGTAGAACACTACGTTGATCAATTAATCTTCTGTATATATATGTGCTTGCTCTTGGGCTGATGTTGACATTCAATTATTTATTCCTTATTCTCGGTTGCTATCAGTGTGATTGGAATTCCCCTGCTGGCCAGACTGCATGGGGTTAATGACTTCTCTTTATTTATTTGTTATTTATATTTATTTAGAGATACAGCACAGTAACAAGCCCTTCTAAGCTTGTGCTGCCCAATTACACACGTGTGACAAATTAAGCTACTAACCGGGATGTTTTTGGAATGAGGGAGGAAACCCATGTGGTCACATGGAGAACGTACAAACTCCTTCCAGACATCAGCAGAATTGAATCCTGGTTGCTGGCTCTGTAACAGTGTTATGCAAACTGGTGTACTACCGCACCACCATTTTGTTCTTAGTGGTTTTGAAGAACTCTCTGGTAGATCCTGTTTCATAAGACCATATGATATAGGAGCAGAATTAGGCCATTTGGCCCATCGTTTGCTCCACCATTTCATCATGGCTGATCCATTTTCCCTCTCAGCTTCAATCTCCTGCCTTCTCCCCATATCCCTTCATGCCCAGACTATCAAGAATCTTATCAAGCTCTGCCTTAAACACCTCCACAATGTTTCATGTGCCTTGTTTGTTGAATTCCAATTCCAATCTGTGTTTGATGAGTAACACAGATCGGAACTCATAGCAGGTCAGTAATCTAGCACCATGACCACCATTACTGCCTAATCCCAATAACCGAGGTTAGTTCGGTGCAGCTCAGGAATGTAACCTTCTTGTTCACATACGAGGTGGCTGGAGCTACAGCTGAAGGAAGGTGACTTGTTTAAGTCATCTAATGCTTCAGTGCTCCCAGTATATCGCTCATGTCATGATGCAGCTAAAACAATTTCAGTGCTTTGAGTCTGCTTCTATAACCTGCGTCAATCCTCAAACAGATTCTTGCAGAAGTAGACCTGAAAAGAAGGAGATGAGGAGCACGAGGGATGGGGGAGGGCTGGGAGCACGGTGGTGGGTGAGGAGAAAGCAGTGGGATCAGTGGGGGGGGGGGGGGGGGAACGTGAAATGGTAAAGGGTTGGTGTTCATGAAAAATCATTGCACCAGGTTACTCTGCTATAATATATTGTAGGGATTGTGTCTATGACGATGACCCTATGGGCAAATGAAAATGGCATAAAAACAAAGTAAAATATTGGAAATACTCAGTAGATCAGGCAGCATCTGTGGAGAAAGAGACAGGATTAACCCTTCAACTTCTCTTCATCCAAATCAGGCAAGGTTAAGATGGACTAAAAAACAAACTGCTGGAGGAACTCAGTGGGTCAGGCAGTGTTTGTAGAGGGAAATGGACAATTGATATTTCAGTGTAACGAGCTCCGGCCTCCAGACAGCATTGGACTCTGAGGTTTTTAGAGTACTTGAAATGATTAATTGTTGCTTAACAAGATTCTTCAATTATTCAGAGTTCCTTGTGTTCTTCTCAGAATCAGAATCTGAATCAGGTTTATTATCACTGGTATCTGACGTGAAATTTGTTAACAGCAGCAGTTCAATGTAAGACGTAATCTAGCAGCGAGAAGAAAATAATAAATAAAATAATAATAATAATACAAAAATAAACAAGTAAATCAATTACGTATATTGAATAGATTTTTAAAAAACGTGCAAAAACAGAAATACTGTATAGTTAAAAAAAAGTGAGGTAGTGTCCAAAGCTTCAAAGTCCATTTAGGAATCGGATGGCAGAGGGGAAGAAGCTGTTCCTGAATCGCTGAGTGTGTGTCTTCAGGCTTCTGTATCTCCTACCTGACGGTAACAGTGAGAAAAGGGCATGCCCTGGGTCTGGAGGTCCTTAATAATGGATGCTGCCTTTCTGAGATACCGTTCCCTAAAGATGTCCTGGATACTTTGTAGGCTAGTACCCAAGATGGAGCTGACTAGATGTACAACCTTCTGCAGCTTTTTTCGGTCCTATGCAGTAGCCCCTCCATACCAGACAGTGATGCAACCTGTCAGAATGCTCTCACAGTACAACTATACAAGTTTTTGAGTGTATTTGTTGACGTTCCAAATCTCTTCAATCTCCTAATAAAGTATAGCCTCTGTCTTGCCTTCTTTATAACTCCATGGATGTGTTGGGACCAGGTTAGATCCTCGGAGAGATCTGGACACCCAGGAACTTGAAGCTGCTCACTCTCTCCACTTCTGATCCCTCTTTGAGGATTGGTATGTGTTCCTTCATCTTACCCTTCCTGAAGTCCACAATCAGCTCTTTCATCTTACTGACATCGAGTGCCAGGTTGTTGCTGCGGCATCATTCCACTATTTGGCATATCTCACTCCTGTATGCCCTCTCGTCACCACCTGAGATTCTACTAATAATGGTTGTATCGTCAGCAAATTTGTAGATGGTAGTTGAGCTACACCTAGACACACAGACATGTGTACACATAGAGTAGAGCAGTGGGTTAAGCACACACCCCTGATGTGCGCCAGTGTTGATCATCAGCGAGGAGGATACGTTATCACCAATCCCCACAGATTGTGGTCTTCTGGTTAGGAAGTCAAGGATCCAGTTGCAGAGGGAGGTACAGAGGCCCAGGTTCTGCAACTTCTCAATCAGGATTGTGGGAATGATGGTATTAAATGCTAAGCTTTAGTCGATGAACAGCATCCTGACGTAGGTGCTTGTGCTGTCCAGGTGGTCTAAAGCCGTGTGGAGAGCCATTGAGATTGTGTCTGCTGTCGTGCAACTTGCTCTTTGTAATGTGGTCTCCCAGTGCATCTGTTTAAGCTTACTAACGTTATTTAGGTAGGCTCGGGGTTTCTGTGTAACTTGTATTATTTAAGTAGATGCCAAATTAGCACTAATCACAGGGTCCTTCTTTTGAGAATGTTACGTCTCGCGGTTTTGCTTGGCTGAGTCACCGATGTTCTGTTCTAATAATTACAAATAAATTCTCATCATCGGCTCTACATCAGAGTCTGTCTTTCCTCCTCACTTGGCTTCCGATATTGCCAGCGCTCTTCATGGCATTCAGGTTGAAAAGCTTCATGTGGATCGAAAAGAGTGACAGGAGAAAGGCTATTAACCCTCTACTCCTACAGTTCAGATGAAGGTTCTTGACCTGAAATGTTGACTGCCCATTTCTTTCTACAGACGCTACCTGATGTCTATTTAGGCACCACGCCAGAGCGAAAAGCCCAGGGTGTCAGGGCCCAAGGTGAGGGATAGCCAACTCAGCTCTGGGTTGATCTATGAGACTCTGTTTGTGGACTTTGGATCAGAACACTATTTGCTTGCATATATTGTCTGCATGATGTGTTTTTTTTCTCGGCACATTAGGTGTTTGATGGTCTTTTGCTTATACAGTATGGGTTTTTTTTTCACGGCTAACTGTTAGGAGATGAATCACAAGGCTGTATAATTTATACATACTTTGATAATAAATGTATTTTGACCTTTCATCTGTTGGGTTCATCCAGAAGTTTGATTTTTTTTGTTCCAGATTCTAGCATCTGCATTTTCTTCTGCCTCCAAAGTTTGGAAGGAAGCAACTTTCTTTTCAAACATTTTGCATAAGAAAGATTTCACAAAGACTTATAAAATGTGATGCATTTTGAAGGTGTTTATTCAACTCTGCCAGGTCACCTATTATAGTTAGCAAAGAACTTCACTCACTGAGTGGGAAAGCAATCTGGAGTGATAACTGAAGGACAGTGCTTATTTAGTGAATCATTCTTTTCAAGGTACTTTGGACAAATAGATAAAGGTTTATTATGAGTATAATAACTACTCTTCATGTTGTGTGAATGTGATTCTGGACCCAGGATGTAAATGCAATCATGAAGAAAGCATGGTAACGCCTCTACTCTTCCTATAAAGCGAAAACCCAGTGGTATGAATGATGCTTCACTAACAGATGAACTCAACGCCTTCTATGTCTGCTTTGAAAGGGAGAACACAACTACAGCTGTGACGATCCCTGCTGCATCTTATGACCCTCTGATCTCTGTCTCAGAGGCTGATGTTAGACTGTCTTTAAAGAGAGTGAACCCTTGCAAGGTGGAAGGTCCTGATGGAGTACCTGGTAAGGCTCTGAAAACCTGTGCCGACCGACTAGTGGGAGTATTCAAGGACATTTTCAGCCTCTCACTGCTACGGGCAGAAGTTTCCACTTGCTTTAAAAAGGCAACAATTATACCAGTGCCAAAGAAGAATAATGTGAGCTGCCTTAATGACTATCACTCGGTAACACTCACATCGACAGGGAAGAAATGCTTTGAGAGGTTGGTTATGATTAGACTGAACTCCTGCCTCAGCAAGGACCTGGACCCATTGCAATTTGCCTATCGCCACAATAGGTCAACGGCAGATGCAATCTCCAGGGCTCTTCACACGGCTTTAGATCACCTAGACACACAAACACCTATGCCAGGTTGCTGATCATCGACTATAGCTCAGCATTTAACACCATCATTCACACAATCCTGATTGAGAAGTTGCAGAACCTGGGCCTCTGTACCTCCCTCTGTAATTGGATCCTCGGCGTCCTAACTGGAAGACCACAGTCTATGTGAATTGGTGATAACATATCCTCTTCGCTGACTATCAACACTGGTGCACCTCAGGGGTGTGTGCTTAGCCCACTGCTCTACTCTCTGTATACACATGACTGTGTGGCTAGACATATCTCAAATGCCATCTACAAATTTGGTGATGATACAACTATTGTTGGTAGAATCTTAGGTGGTGCCGAGAGGGCATACAGGAGTGAGATATGCTAACTAGTCGAGTGGTGCTGCAGCAACAATCTGGCACTCAACTTCAGTAAGACAAAAGGGCTGATTGTTGACTTTAGGAAGGGTAAGACGAAGGAACACATACCAATCCTCATAGAGGGATCAGAAGTGGAGAGAGTGAGCAGTTTCAAGTTCCTGGGTAGTGTCAAGATCTCTGAGGATCTAACCTGGTCCCAACACATTGATGTAGTCATAAAGAAGACAAGACAGTGGCTATACTTTATTAGGAGTTTGAAGCAATTTGGCATGTCAACAAATACACTCAAAAACTTCCATAGCTGTACTGTGGAGAGCATTCTGATAGGCTGCATCACTGTCTGGTGTGGAGGGGCTACTGCACAGGACCAAAAGAAGCTGCAGAAGGTTGTAAATCTAGTCAGCTCCATCTTGGGCACTAGCCTACAAAGTACCCAGGACATCTTTAGGGAGCGGTGTCTCAGAAAGGCAGCGTCCATTATTAAGGACCTCCAGCACCCAGGGCATGCCCTTTTCTCACTGTTAGCATCAGAGAGGAGGTACAGAAGTCTGAAGGCACACACTCAGCGATTCAGATGCAGCTTCTTCCCCTCTGTCATCTGATTCCACATATAACCATATAACAATTATAGCACAGAAACCAGGCCATCTTGGCCCTTCTAGTCCATGCCGAACGCTTACTCTCACCTAGTCCCACCGATCAGCACTCAGCCCATAACCCTCCATTCCTTTCCTGTCCATATACAGCTATTCCTAAATGGACTTGGAAGCTTTGGACACTACCTCACTTTTTTAACATACAGTATTTCTGTTTTTGGATATTTTAAATAAATTTTCAACATATGTAATTGTTTATTTATTATTATGTTTTATTTTATTTAGTATTTTTTTCTCTCTCTCTGCTAGATTATGTATTGCATTGAACTGCTGCTGTTAACAAATTTCACATCATGTGCCGGTATAATAAACCTGATTCTGACTTGCTGTGAAGTCTGTGGAGATTTGGCATGTCATCAAAAACTCTGACAAACTTCTATAGATTTGTAGAGGAGAGTGTATTGACTGGCTGCAGCACAGCCTGCTATGGAAACACTAATGCCTTTGAATGGAAAGGTAGTGGATTCAGCCCAGTTCATCACAGGTAAAGCCCTCCCAACCATTGAGCATATCTACATGAAACACTGTTGTAAGAAAGCAGCATCCATCATTGGAGACTCCCACCACCCAGGCCATGCCCTTTTCTCGCTGCTGCCATCAGATAGAAGGTACAAGAGCCTCAGGATTCACACCACCAGGTTCAGGAACAGTTACTACCCCTCAACCATCAGGCTCTTGAACGAAAGGGGGTAGCAAAATGGTTTTGGCATGGACTAGATGGGCTGAAGGCCCTGTTTCTGTGTTGTACCTCTCTATGACTCATTTGCCCATCCGTTGAGATGTTCCCCCAACCAATGATCTCCTTTTAAGGAGTCTTTATCTCATTATCTCTTATTGCTATTTATTTATATTTGCATTTGCAGAGTTTGTTGTCTTCTGCACTCTGGTTGATCTTTCACTGATCCTGTTACAGTTACTATTCTATAGATTTGCTGAGTATGCCCACAGGAAAATAAATCTCAGGGGTAGATGGTGACATATATGGACTCTGATTATAAATTTACTTTGAACTTTGAACTTGGTGCAATAAGACATCCTATTTTTTTTAAATACCCTGAAATGACTTATCTAAAAAATGATATTTCAAGATGATCTTTTAGAAATGTGAAAACAACGTGACGAAGAACATGTATTACAAGCTTGTAAAGGACATAGTACTTGGTGATCATCAGTGACTGCCAAACTATTTGGATGTAATGGCAAAGTGCCACATTTTCTCTGACTGTATCATCATAATTCTTATGTCTGTATGAAAGCCAATGAAACCAAGAGGTCTTCGCTGACGTGCACAGCTAATCCCTCTTTGCCATGGTTATAATTCATAGTTGTCCTTGTGGCAACTGTGTCTTATTGGGTAGAATCCTGATCCTGCAACAAAGACACGTGACTCCCATTCTAGTGACGAGTATGGAAATCAAGACTGAACCTTCAGCGAAGGACTGAAGAAAATGTCGGTTTGAATAAATGAAAGTTAAGTCAAGACACAGTTTGCTGTCTTAGGTGGGAATAAAGGATCTTGATGATCTGCAGTGTCCCAGACATACTTTTAAGCTGATTATAGGACGGGGTGGGGAGGGGGTGTCACAGGCAGGTTTTTTCTTTACACAGAAAATGGGAAGTACATAGCATGCACTGCCAGGGAGGTTGGTAGAGTTGGATACATTCATCATCATTATTATGTGCCAGGTCATATAACGTAGAAGATCATGGTTTTCCATTTGTCTTTAACTGGACTGTGGTGAAGACCCCCTTCATGCAGTTGTTCTTACTCTTTTCTCTATACATGCCCATGATTGTTCTTGGCAAATTTTTCTCTAGAAGTGGTTTGCCATTGTTTTCCTCTGGGAGTGTCTTTACAAGACGGGTGACCCCAGACACTATTAATAACACTCTTCAGAGATTGCCTGCCTGGCATCAGCGGTCACATAGCCAGGACTCGAACTGCTGTAAAGAAGATTGAGCAGCTCCATGGGACCACAGAGAAATGCAATATCTCCATTCTCTCTTGGTTTGAAGACAAAAAAACCATGGGGTGAAACCAAGGATTCCCGATTCTGCTCATATGACCGCTCCCATGGCTTCACGTGACCCTGATGGGGAGGGGCTAAGCAGGTGCTACATTGTGCCCAAGGATGACCCACAGGCTAGCAGAGGGAAGGAACCCCTTTCACCTCCTTTGGTAGAGATGCTTCTTCACCCTGCCACCTATTATACATCAGTGAGCTTTAAAAGACTCTAAAGTAGGCACATGGATTGATGAAAAGTAGAGTAAGCTTTGTGAAGTAGCCACGTGAAGTTTGATAACGTTGGATCTGGAGTAGATGTGGAGATCAAGAAAGTGGCAACATAGAAACATAGAAAACAGGTGCAGGAGTAGGCCATTCGGCCCTTCGAGTCTGCACCGCCATTCAGTATGATCATGGCTGATCATCCAACTCAGAACCCTGTACCTGCTTTCTCTCCATACCCCCTGATCCCTTTAGCCACAAGGGCCATATCTAACTTCCTCTTAAATATAGCCAATGAACCGGCCTCAACTGTTTCCTGTGGCAGAGAATTCCACAGATTCACCACTCGCTGTGTGAAGAAGTTTTTCCTCATCTTGGTCCTAAAAGGCTTCCCCTTTATCCTTAAACTGTGACCCCTCATTCTGGACTTCCCCAACATCGGAAACAATCTTCCTGCATCTAGCCTGTTCAATCCCTTTAGAATTTTATACGTTTCAATAAGATCCCCCCTCAATCTTCTAAATTCCAGTGAGTTCCAGCAACAGGGAAGGGTGTAGGATGAAGGGTGATTGTCCACCAGGATCTTGGAGAGCCACATAAGCATAATAACCCCTGCTGGCCAGAAAGAACTACAATCTATAAATAAGCATACAGGAATGGAGGTTCACTTCCATTCCTTGTAGCCATCATTTTCTGAACTGTTTGGTGAATTGATTCTTGCTCCAGGATAAGTTAATTAGAGCAGTTGAATGTCAACACACAAAATTTCTGCTAATGATATTTCCTGTTGCCAGTTGGCAGGTGGGCAATATGTAACTTCTTTTGGTTGAGGGTTCGAAGTTATAGTCGCTGTTTTTTTGTGTGTGAGGGGCTTGATGTTTGTGCTGCTGTATCCTAGTGGGCAATCTGTTAGGTTTTGTGCAAGGGAGGGGTTGGGGTTTGCAATTTTTGTTTCTTTTCTTTCAATGATTACCTTGGTTTTTCCGTATTTCATGTCTATCTGTAGAAGACAAATCTCAGTCTTGTTTTCTGTGTAATACTGTGATAATAAAATGATCCTATGAACCTTCAAAACCCGAGACCATTCTCAAATAAGAAGCTGTTTGCAATGTAAAATGTCAGGTTTACAGAAGGAACAGCCTGTGACCTGGTCGGCTGCGACCAGTATTTTATATCAGTTCATGAGCCAGTCCATTATGGAGAACTCACAGAATTTTAGTGCTTTCTTTTCATGGTCTATTTCAAATTGACAATGCTCTGAAAAATGCAAAGTATATCTATAGTATGTAGATGTGTTTATCATTTGTTTGGGTGAATTGGTTAGACTGGTTTGAACCAGCTGGGTTGAACAGAACAAAATTAATTCCCGAAGGCACAAGGCTGAAAGGGGAGCGAAGATGCAATATTGATTGTTGCCTTGGGCTACTTCCAGGCAGACGCTGACACGGGTCAGACAGATGACCTTGAGCCAATGAAATTCAAACATCGTAGATTGCTCTGATAAGGAAAAGAATAAGAATGAAGATTTTTGGAGCATAAGTAGCGACAACTCTCTGAAGACCAATCAGCGTGGATGTGGAGGACCCCACATTGGATATGTGGAGATCAAGGACTGCAAGGAATACCTGGCCAGAGTAGACTCTTTTTCCCAGTTATTATCTTTTATCTTCTTTGACTGCTCATGGAGAGTCAGGGAGACCTAGTAGGTGTGCACACAGTTAGTAGTGTAAATTCACATGCTTGTGAACTTGCTCATCCTTTGAGATGTTCCCACAATCAATGATCTCACTTTAAGGACTCATTGTTATTCATGTTCTCACTATTTATTGCTACAGTGCATAAATACACTCAGATACACTCAAAAACTTCTAAAGTTGTACTGTGGAGAGCATTCTGACGCACTGTCTGAGCATCACTGTCTTGTATGGATGGGCTACTGCACAAGACCAAAAGAAGATGCAGAATGTTGTAAATCTAGTCAGCTCCATCTTGGGCACTAGCCTACAAGGCACCCAGGACATCTTTAGGGAGCGGTGTCTGAGAAAGGCAGCATCCATTATTTAGGCCCTCCAGCACCCAGGGCGTGCTCTTTTCTCACTGTTACCATCAGGGAGGAGGTACAGAAGCCTGAGGGCACACACTCAGCTTCTTCCCCTCTGCAATCCGATTCCTAAATGGACATTGAAGTTGGACACTACCTCACTTTTTTAAATATACAGTACTTCTGTTTTTGCACATCCTTTTAAATCTATTCAATATACGTAATTGATTTACTTGTTCGTTTATTATTATGTTTTATTTATTACTATTTTTCTCTCTCACTCTGCTACATTATGTATTGTATTGAACTGCTGCTGCTAAGTTAACAAATTTCACATCACATGCCGGTGATAATAAACCTGATTCTGATTTTGATTAAAGGTATTAACCTCCTCGGAAGTTTTCATGTTTTATTGTTTTACAACATTGAATCACAGTGGAGTTTGTTTGGCTTTTTTGACACTGATCAACAGAAAAGGACGTTCGTGTTGAAGTGAAAACTGATTTCTACAATGTGATCTAAATTAATTACAAATATATAAAACACAAAATAATTGGTTGTATAAGAATTTGCCCCTTAAAATGACACACAGAATCTGGTGCAGCCAATTGATTTTAAAAGTCACATAATTTGTTAAATGGTGATTTGATTTTGGAGGCCTGTGGGCAGTCAAGGTGTTCAGATTGATTGTGTATCTGGAAGGTCCAACTACTGGTGCGTCAGTATCCTGGCAAAAACTACACCATGAAGACAAAAGGACACCCCAAACATCTCTACAAAAAGGTTATTGAAGAGCACAAGTCAGGAGATGGAAACAAGAAAATTTCCAAGTCACAGAATATCACTTGGAGTACAGTTGAGCCAATCATCAAGAAATGGAAAGAATTTGGCACAGCTGTAAATCTGCCTAGATCAAGCCATCCTCATAAACTGAGTGACCGTGCAAGAAGACTAGTGTGGGAGGCCACCGAGGGAGCTATGACAACTCTGGAGGAGTTACAAGCTTCAGTTTCTGAGAGAGGAGACAGTGAGCATACAACAATCGTTGTCCAAGTGCTTCACCAGTCGCAGCTTTATGGGAGAGTGGCAAAGAGAAAGCCACTTGTGAGAAAACTCACATGAAATCTCAGCTAGAATTTGCCAGAAGGCATGTGGGAGACTTTGAAGTCAGATGGAAGAAGGTTCTATGGTTCGATAAAACCAAAATTGAGCTTTTTGGCCATCAGACTAAATGCTAAACTAAACACCCCACATCATCAAAAACTCACCATCCCTACCATGAAGCTTTGTGGTGGCTGTATCATGCTGTGGGGATGCTACACTGCAGCAGGCTCTGGAAGGCTTGTGAAGGTAGAGGGTAAAATGAAAGTAGCAAAATACAGGGAAATCCTGCAGAAAAACCTAATGCAGTCTGCAAGAGAACTGCGACTTGAGAGAAGATTTGTTTTCCAGCAAGGCAATGACCCCAAGCATAAAGCCGAAGCCACACAGCAATGGCTTAAAAACAGCAAATTTAATGTCCTGGAGTGGCCAAGTCAGAGTCCAGACCTCAGTCCAATTGAGAATTTTTGACTGGACTTGAAAAGACTGTTCACTCATGATCCCCATACAATCTGACAGTTCTCGAGCAGTTTTGTAAAGAAGAATGAAGAAAAACTGCAGAGTCCACATGTGCAAAGCTGATAGAGACCTATCCACACCCCCTCAAGTCTGCAATTGCTGCCGAAGGTGCAGCTACTAAATGCTGACTTGAGGGGTGCGGTGAGTAATTATGCAATCAAGTACTTTTTGTTTTATATTTTTAATAATTTAGATCACATTGTAGAGATCTGTTTTCACTTTGACATGAGTCTTTTTCTGTTGATCAGTGTCAAAAAGAAGTCAAATTAAATCCACTATGATTCATTGTTGTAAGACAATAAAACATGGAAACTTCCAAGGGGTGAATACTTTTTATAGGCACTGTATTTATTTATACTTGCATTTGCACAGTTTGTTGTCTTCTGTACACTGGTTGGTCTTTCATTGATCCTGTTATAGTTACTATTCTATAGATTTGCAGGAAAAGGAATCTTGGTGTTGTATGTGATGACATATATAGAAACACAGAAAACCTACAGCACAATACAGGCCCTTCAGCCCACAAAGTTGTGCCGAACATGTCCCTACCTTAGAAATTACTAGGCTTTCCCATAGCCCTCTATTTTTCTAAACTCCATGTACCTATCCAAAAGTTTCTTAAAAGACTCTATTGTGTGTGCCTCCACCACTATATATATATACAATTCTCTCTGTACCTAACTGATTATACAGAGTACAGAGTTATACAGAATACAGAATAGTTCTTGTAACAACCCTGACTCAACTATCAAGGTACCAAACAGCAAGGAAATGGAATGCACCCTCGTGTTCTGAAGGAAGTAGCAGTGGAGATTGTGAAGGCATTAGCAATGATCTTTCAAAAGTCGATAGATTCTGGACTGGTTCTGAAGGACTGGAAGATTGCAAATGTCACTTCACCATTTAAGAAGGGGGCAAAGAAGCAAAAGGGAAATTATGGACCTGTTAGCTTGACATCGGTGGTTGGGAAGTTGTTGGAGTCGATTGTCAAGGATGAGGTTACGGAGTAGCTGGAGGCTTATGACAAGATAGGCAGAACTCAGCATGGTTTCCTTAAAGGAAAATACTGCCTGACAAACCTAGTGCAATTTTTTGAGGAAATTACAAGTAGGCTAGACAAGGGAGATGCAGTGGATGTTGTGTATTTGGATTTTCAGAAGGCCTTTGACAAGGTGCCACATATGAGGCTGCTAAACAAGACAAGAGCCCATGGAATTACAGGAAAGTTACATATGTGGATAGAGCATTGGTTGATTGGCAGGAAACAGAGAGTGGGAATAAAGGGATCCCATTCTGGTTGGCTGCCGGTTACCAGTGGTGTTCCGCAGGGGTCTGTGTTGGGGCTGCTTCTTTTTACGTTGTATATCAATGATTTGGATTATGGAATAGATGGCTTTGTGGCTAAGTTTGCTGATGATACAAAGATAGGTGGAGGGGCCAGTAGTCCTGAGGAAACAGAGAGTCTGCAGAGAGACTTGGACAGATTGGGGGATGGGTAAAGACGTGGTAAATGAATTGCAATGTCGGAAAGTGTACGGTCATGCACTTTGGTAGAAGAAATAAATGGGCAGACTATTATTTAAATGCAGAGAGAATTCAAAGTTCTGAGATGCAACAGGACTTGGGAGTTCCCATGCAGGATACCCTTAAGGTTAACCTCCAGGCTGAGTCAGTGGTGAAGAAGGCGAATGCAATGTTGGCATTCATTTCTAGAGGAATCGAGTATAGGAGCAGGGATCAGAATCAGAATCAGACTTTAATCGCCAAGTACCTATGCACATACAAGGAATTTACTTCCGGCAGATGTTGTCTCTCTGCTCATAACAATAATAATGATAAATATAAATGAAAATATAGATTATACATACAGGTAGTGCAATCCAAGTAATAGTTAGCCGACAGTTAACTGGCAGTTAACTATTCAGCAAAGTGACCGTAGTAGGGAAAAAACTTCTCCAGTGCCTATTAGTCTTAGTCTGGAGGGATCTGAAGTGCCTACTAGACGGAAGCAGATCAAACAGTCCGTGCACAGGATGGGAGGAGTCCTTTATGATGTTCCCCGCCCTCTTCTTCAACCTGGAAGAGTACAGGTCCACAATAGAGGGCAGGGAGGCTCCAATGATACGCTTGGCAGTCCTCACTGATGTGATGTGATGTTGAGGCTCTATAAGGCACTGGTATGACCTCACTTGGAATACTGTGTGCAGTTTTGGGCTCCTTATCTAAGAAAGGATGTGCTGACATTGGAGAGGGTTCAGAGAAAATTCACTAGAATGATTTGGGGAATGAGAGGGTTAACATATGAGGAACGTTTGACCGCTCTTGGACTGTACTTCTTGGAGTTTAGAAGAATGAGGGGGGACCTTATAGAAACATTTCGAATGTTGAAAGGCATGGACAGAGTGGATGTGGCAAAGTTGTTTCCCATGGTGGGGGAGTCTAGTATGAGAGGACATGACTTGAGGATTGCAGGGCGCCCATTCAGAACAGAGATGAGAAAAAATTTTTTTAGCCAGAGGGTGGTGAATCTATGGAATTTGTTTCCACGGGTGGCAGTGGAGGCCAAGTCATTGGGTGTATTTAAGGCAGAGATTGATAGGTATCTGAGTAGTCAGGGCATCAAAGGTTATGGTGAGAAAGTGGGGGAATGGGACTAAAGGGGAGATTGGATCAGCTCATGATGAAATGGCGGAGCAGACTCGATGGGCCGAATGGCTGACTTCTGCTCCTTTGTCTTATGGGCTTATGGAATTGGGATAGTAAAGAGATGGAAAGGAATTGCAAATCATGACAGCAAAATTGTTGATGGTATTGAAGATAACTTCAAAAGGTAGTTCCTCAAAAGTTAGTATCTATCATTAAGGACCCCCACGACCCAGGACATGCTCTCTTCTCATTGCTACCATCAGAGAGGAGACATAGGAGCCTGAAGACACACACTCAGCACTTTAGGAACATCAGATTCCTGAACGGACAATGGACCCATGAACGCCACCTCACTATTTTTTTGCACTAATTTAACTTTTATAAATATTTCTTATTATAATGTGTTATATATTTTATGCATTACACTGACTGCTGCCACACAACAGCAAATTTCCCAACACATGTCAGTGGTAAAAAACCAGCTTCTGATTTGGATTCTAGAGTGGCTGCCAATGGTGAGCCGAGAAGTGAGAGGGAAGAGGGGAGGATTGGTGGTGAAAGCTGGAGTCTGTACAGGGTGGAAATTGTTGATACAAGTGGTTAGAGTACGGACTTGTTGGGAGAAGTGGGCAGGTGCTGAAATGTATGGCTGGAAGCCACGGAAATGGGGGTGGTGAAGTGCAGGCGGACTGGAAATCCAAGGATAGGGATTTTGGGCATTTGAATTCAGTCCTTCTGGTCTGATTCACCATGAAATCTCTGCGAGATGATACACTTCCCTGTTCCGTGATGTGAAATGCATCACTTACTGATTTCCAGTCTGTCCTTCCAGCCAACGGCCGCCTGAGATACCAAGCGGAAAAATAATGCTGCTCCTACCATAGATCTAACTGGTCAGGTTGATGAAGTGGGCTTGAAGCTAATGATCACGGCAACATTTTGGGTCATCAAACACCTTGCAAAAGCCAAATTGCTATTTCCCAACCCTCACCACACAAGCCTCTACCACCTTCCTGCAAGACTGTGGATTACTCAATAGGTCTGCAATTCATATTCGTACTTTACACAAGTCCCCCTCTTGCATCAGTCAGGCTTTTCTTTTTATCAGGAAACATAAATTTGCTGCAAATCTGAAACAAAAGCAGAAAACACTGGAAGTAAAGGCAGGTCAGGAAGGAGAGTGAGAGCGAGAGAGGGGAGAGAGGGAGAGAGAGAGAGGGGAGAGAGAAAGAGAGAGAGAGAGAATGTTTCAGGAAAAAGCTCCTTCATCAGAAATTTGAATGTTTCCTCTTTTGTTGCCTCTCCATTACCTTGTGCATCTGTCCTTTAAGTGCACTACATTGCTCTTACTTTTAACAACTGCCTATTGTGGCAAGCACACATTCCCCAAAGAAAGTTACTGGTCATCTTTGATTAGTATTTATGTTATTTTGATTCCTCCAAGATTTATTTCATCTTAAATGATTTACTTATTGCTCCGAGAGGACCACAACCTTGTCAAAGGGATTGAGGCTTGTGTGCCTCAGTGACCCAGAGAGCTATGTTGGCTGGAGTCAGGGCCTTGTGCTTTGGCTCTTGGTAGGGTCACTCATGCCAAACTGGTCAAAGGGTAGAGGCCAGACTAAGAGTGGTCCACCGGTCCTCCAGGTTCGGGGGTTCAGCTCAGGGCTAACAACCCTGACTGGTCAAACAAACATTGTTACGGAAACAGCAAAGAAGATTCCATCTATGCAGACAGAGATGGAGGACCGTCATTGCTGCCATCAACGTCAGTGGCATCATGGGTGGGAAATAATTACTTCTTGTGCAAATCCCTCCAAGTCTCTGTGCAGAGAAAGGGAGAAAAATACACTTTCCTCCTGTGATTTGTTTCCATTAACAGTCTATTTTGTGTGTCACAGGTGGAGATTAGTTTTGATCAGTTTAATTTTCTTTTGTTCCTTGATGGACGTGAGAAGCACAAAACAGCTGTACAAAATGAAGATGACTATGAAAGGACACGCTCCTCTGTTCCTATTAAATGCTCAATGTTTTTCTGGGTAGCAGACAATCTTAATCACACCTGCCACTGAAGTGAGGAAGATGTAACTTGCTGAATTAATTTGACAATACAGAGCACCAAGAAAAAAAGGTTATGATGAAACCAAACACCTGCTACCTCACTTGAAAGGAAGGTGACATCTGTTGGCAAGAGTCAATTGTTCAGTTTTAGATCGGAAATTACACAGACAGATTAGGATTTTCTTCCACAATGATAGACCAGCCAAGATCACCCTATCACATGCTTCAGTAAATCTGTGGAAAAGATGCACTGAAGCAGTTTCAAACTGCCTCACAACCGCTGGGTCCCAAATGCACAACCACCTATCAACGCACTCAACCAAAACTACTATTGTCTCAGATCTTGCTCGCCCCTATCAGCATGGATCCCCATTATCCAGACCATGCCCTCGTGTTGTATTGAGAGCATCCTGAGCAGCTGCATCACTGCCTGGTTCGAAAATTGCACCGTCTCGGATCGCAAGACCCTGCAGCGGATAGTGAGGTCATCTGAGAAGATCATCGGGGTCTCTCTTCCCGCCATCACGGACATTTACACTACACGCTGCATCCGCAAAGCAAACAGCATTATGAAGGACCCCACGCACCCCTCATACAATCTCTTCTTCCTCCTGCCGTCTGGGAAAAGGCTCTGAAGCATTCGGGCTCTCACGAACAGACTATGTAACAGTTTCTTCCCCCAAGCCATCAGACTCCTCAATACCCAGAGCCTGGACTGACACCTTACTGCCCTATTGTCCTGTTTATTACTTATTGTAATGCCTGCACTGTTTTGTGCACTTTATGCAGTCCAGGGTAGGTCTGTAGTCTAGTGTAGTTTTTTTTTGTTCTTTAGGTAGTTCAGCCTAGTTTTTGTACTGTGTCATGTAACACGATGGTCCTGAAAAACGCTGTCTCATTTTTACTATGTACTGTACATAGCAGTTATGGTCGATGTGACAATAAAAGTGACTTGACTTGACTTGTGTCACTACTACCTTATATCCTGCATTCCAACCATATTTGGTGTATGGATGTTGTGTAAACCTTACATTTTGTGAACTCACTGCTATTGAGTACCATATAGCTGATTATTCCACAAAGAAGAAAAGAACATGTATCCCTGTATCGTGTATATTTTATATAACATGGGTGGCGTTGTGGAGAAACATCTCTACCAAAGGAGGTGTAAGACACTCTTTCTATCTGCTAGCCTTCTGGTCACCCTTGGACAAGGTGTAGCACCTGCTTACTCCCCACCCCCCAATCAATTTCACGGGTAATCATGGGAGCAGGTGGTCGATGGTTGTTTGAGGAGCTGGTGCATATCACAGATCCTAGCTATGTGACCACAGTACCAGGCAGACAATCTCTGATAGTACTCCAGAGGACTCTCTAAAAACACATCCAGAGAAATTATGATTTCCCGAACCTCCTGTAATTGTGCTCTCCCGCTTCACCATTCCCCATTCCTATTTCCATCTTTCAACTTATCTCCTTGCCTACCCATCACCTCCCTCTGGTGCTCCTCCTCCTTCCCTTTCTTCCAAGGTTGTTCATCCTCCTCGATCAGATTCCCCCCTTCTCCAGCCCTTTATCTATTTCAGGCATCAACTTTCCTGCTCTTAACTTCACCCCTTCCCCCCTCCCAGTTTCACCTATCATCTTGTACTTCTTCCTCCCCTTCCCCACCTTCTTACTCTGATTTCTCATCTTTCTTTCCAGTCCTGATGAAGGGTCTCAGCCTGAAACATTGATGGTTTTCTCATGTCCATAGATGCTGCCTGGCCTGCTGAGTTCTTCCAGCATTGTGAGTGTGTCTGTGTTGCTTTGGAATTCTAGCACCTGCAGATTTTCATGAGTTTGTGTGACAGTCTCTTGAGAGTAATGATACCCTGAAGAAACCACTTCTGTAGAAAAATTTGCCAAGAATAGTCATGGTCACAGAAAGACCATGTTTGCTCACATCATGCATCATAGCACATAACAAACAAAGTAAAAATGCTTATTGAATAAATCAAGGAAACCAAACTTTCCCAGAGGAGATCCGGCTCTGTGCCAGGAAGCAGTCACCTACAGTGGAGCCCACACCACTCTCATTCCCACTGGCCGATGTTAGGGACAACATCTGCCTCATACCAACAATTGGCATCAGAAACCCTACCCTC
Source organism: Hemitrygon akajei (assembly GCF_048418815.1). NCBI lineage: Eukaryota > Metazoa > Chordata > Chondrichthyes > Myliobatiformes > Dasyatidae > Hemitrygon > Hemitrygon akajei. The sequence continues at coordinate 208,883,453 of NC_133124.1, read as the reverse complement.
CAATACATGCAATTGGCTGCTTCATCATGGGTCTGGCTTTTCATTGGTTGGGATCCCATTTTCACCAAGCTTCCTTGATGACCTCATAGGACACTAGAGGTTCATGGGCCACTGTTCGGGAGCCATTGAGTAAACGGTGCTATGTAAGTGCAACCTGTTGATGCATCAATCAATAGTCTTGGATTCAGTTCTATCTGACTGACCTTTTGTGATGCTTCTACTTAATCTGTACAATTTCAGCTGGTGCTCATTTAGTACATCCATAATTAATGGATGTATAATCATTAGTGAAGTGGGATTAATGCAAAAGACATGCTGACATCTGGCACATGTATTAAAACAGCTCCTAGGGCCACAGGGAATTAATATGCCTGGAGGGAAACAACTTGTAAGCTACATGGAAATCATATGCTTATCAGGAAATAATCTCTAAAATGAGAGAGGAGGGAGGAAAATGGATCTGCCATTTCCATTGGCTGTTGGATTGACTGTACAAAGAGATGGCAGTGACTTGACTGGCTGAACGGTAATGATTCCTGATGTCAGCAGGTCATGCATCCCATCACACCAATCACACTCCTGATCTTGTGCAAACCCTCAGCCATGCAATTCCCTTTGCTATTGGCTCACCTGCAAAGAGCCACACCTTGTGGGGCACCAGTCTTAATACCAGGACTAAAATGACTGAAGTGGGTGACCATGTACACTCTGCGATCTTACTTTGCCCTAAATGATATTCATCTGAGAATATCCCTAAAAGCAGTCCAACACTGCCCTTTCACTGACTCCCTGACCACATTGAACATCATCGCACTAAACCCCACTCCTTCTCCCTCATCCTCACCATTTCCCCCTCCCTCACATACACACTCCTATGCATTCACATTGTTCCCCCCTTCACACACTGCTCCATTCCCTATCCACAGTTTAACATCTCCCTGTCCCCATCATCTCCAACCTCTCTCCTACTCCAGACCTTGCACCCATCTGCACCCTATCACCTGCCTCACTCTCCCATTGCACTCCCCCCACCCCCATCTCAACTCTTTGCCTCTTTTCAGTTTCAGATGCTGATTTATTTATCATGTGAACATCAAAACATACAGTGAAATGTGTTGTTTTGCATTAATGACCAACACATCTATGAATGTGCTGGGGGCAGCCTGCAAGTGCCACTACATATTCAACTTACCGTGCCCACAATGCATGGCAGAACAAGCAACAAGACAACAATAACAAAACAAGCCCCTTTCCTCCCTCCCAGCCACACACTCACACAGACAGTCCTCCAGCCCCAGTACAGGCCTCAGACCCTGTAGTCTCCAGGATTCAACCCTCAGGCTTTGACTCCCAATCATCTCTCAGGTTTCATTTTTCAATATTGAACTTCCCCTCCCTGACTAGCCAACGATGGGATCCTGCTCCTCTTCTCCATTCTGTCCCAATTTTTCCCGCCCCAGCGCACCTTCTCCCTCTTCCACACTCCACTCTCTCCTCTAAACTCCAAGCAGCCCTTTATTTTGTGAATGAACTTCGGAATGCAAGGACCCAACTTTCACATCAGTATCCTAAATTGTGATCCTCAAAATTCCATACATGTGGGTTCAATCCATTTCTTATGGATTTTTCCCCTCTGTGGCCAAGGGCTTTTTCCATGAGGAATGAAAAAGCACAAGGACACAGGGGAAGAAAGAGTACCCCTCCCAGCCTCTCAGGTCTATCCAGCCTTCTTTCCCTCACCCATGCATTTGGCTGATCAGCCCCAAAGCTCAGTACTGAAATATGCCTTGTGATTTTGTGCTTTATACTCTGTACTTTTCGCTCTTTGTTGCTGTTTGTGTGATTTTTTTTGCGTGCGGTGGGGAAAGGGAAGGAGGTTTGATGTTTTTCTTTGCGTGGATTGGTTCCATGGTTCTTTGTTTCGTGACTGTCTGTGAGGAAGACTAATTTCAGGGTTTGTATACTGCATACATGCTATGATAATAAATGTACTTTGAGTCTTTTTTTGACTCTTTGAAGACTCAACTCCTCCTCTGTGCCCCTTCCCCATAGTCCTCACTTCCCTGATCTTTCAGTTTATTCCCCTCCTCATTGCTTGCTTCTAATGATTTAACCTCTGCGACTCTCTACGAGCGAGTATTTCAGAGATTCTTCAACCATTTCGGTAAGATGTTTTAGGGAAATTGCTTTCCTTTATTCTAAGCCCTGACCCCTTTGCAATTAACCTCAATAAGCCAGTTGCCTTTGAATTAATTCTGCACCAGCTTGTTAACTTTTGTATTTCATGCACCAGAACACCTCGATCTCTACACTGAGTGGCTGCTTTATTAGGGTACCTCCTGAATGTTCCAGTGACTGAATGTAAGTTATTGGCCTTCTGCTGCTGAATATGTTTTTCACTTAAAAGTTGCTACTTCAGGACTTTGAAAATACTTTACAGCCATTACAGAAAGTTTTGTTATATAACAAGTGTCGGAGTGAAACATGAAAGGCAATTTATATATTGAAAGCTCCTGCAAGTGGATTGTCATAATGGAACATGCACTCAGAAGCCACTTTATTAGGTACTTCCTGTAACTAATAAAGTGGCCACTGAGGGTATGTTCCTGGTCTTCTTCTGCGGTAGCCCATCCACCTCAAGGTTCAGCATGTTGTGCTCTTCTGCACAGCACTGCTGTAACGGGTGGATTGTTTGAGTTACTGCCGCCTTCCTGCTAGCTTGAACCAGCCTGGCCATTCTTTCTGAGCTCTCTCGTTAACACGGCGTTTTCACCTAAAGAACTGCTGCTCCCTGGGTGTTATTAGTTTTTCACGCCATTCTCCGCAAACTCCAGAGACTGCCATTGTGTGAAAATCCAGGAGATCAATTCCAAATGATGCACTTGCTCCTCGCGGTGTGGTCCTCTCTACACGGGAAAATGAGATGGAGGTTTGCTTTTCCGTTTGCAGGACCCAGACCTTCTTCTTCCCTCTCATCTTTGTTCTCTGCCTCAATCCCAATCTGACCTCTCTCGTCTGTGGTCTATTTTGCTATCCCGATGAAGATCACGCTGTGCTTGAGAAACAGCACCTCTTCCTCTGACTCACCAGCTCGCAGCAATTTGGGAGTTCACTAAATAAAAAAAAACTGTAGATACTCGAATTTTGAAATTGAAGAAGAAAAATGCTGAAAGGCACTCAGCATCCAGATAAAGGGTCTCAGTCCAAAGCGTTGACTCTTTATTTCTCTCCATAGATGCTGCAGGCCTGCTGGGTTCCTGCAGCATTTCTGTTTGGTATGAGAATTGAAAGCCAGTGGATAACTAGACCCTATAGAAGATTGCAAAGATTGCTGAGAGGGTCATCTGGAGTCACCCTTCCACCCACCTGATATATTTTTCAGGAGAGCTCCATGCACAGGGCTCATAGCAGTGTCCCATCTGTCTAACAATCTCTTTGGCTCCCTACCATCAGGGAGGAGGTACCACAGCTTCAGGACAAGGATAGGAAACAGCTTCTTCCCCCAGCCCACGAGACTACTGAACCACCTGCCACCACTATTATCTTATATTGCACTTGGGTAACCTTCAACCTGATGGCATGAATATTGATTTCTCCTTTTGGTAAACAAATACCCCGCCTCCATTCCTCACGCTGACCTTTTACTTCTTCTCACCTGCCTAATATTTCCCCTGGGTTCCCTCCTCCTCCTTCTCTTTCACCTATGGTCCGCACTCCTCTCCTACTGGATTCTTTCTTCTCCAGCTTTTGACCTTTCCCACCCACCTGGCTTCACCTTTCACCTTCCAGCTAGCCTCCTTCCCCTCCCCCCCCCCCACCTTTTTATTATGGCGTCTTCCCCCTTCCTTCTCAGTCCTGAAAAGGGGCCTCAGCCCGAAACGTCGACTGGTTATTCATTTCCATAGAGGCTGCCTGACCCGCTGAGTTCCTCTAGCATTTTGTGTGTGTTGCTTTGGTCAATGGTTATACTCCAAAGTAGTGGCTAGGTTCCTTCCTTCACAGAAAGTGAAGGGCTCTTCTAACACTCAATCTTGCTTTAATGGAGAATGCTGGAGAAACTCTGATCACTTGAAGACAGTCACCTGAGCTGAAAAATTCTCTAACACTCTTCACAACCAGAAATGATCAAATTTGCTTTAATCTTGTATTTATCTTGCAACGTGCTGTTTAATTTACCGAATATAGCATTAATCAATAAGTAAAATCCATCACTATCGTGAAGTCAGCATTCTTAATCTACAGGGTTACTGTGCCTCATCAGATATAAAGATTTACAAGGAAAATCAGTTAATGACCTTGCAACAGGGAAGGGAAATTATCAGTGAGCCTGTGATAATAATACACAGGATGTCTGTCTTTGCTCGGTGATCACTAATATTGCAGTAACCTGTGTCTATTGCATCATTCACAGGAATGATTGGCAATATAAACTGAATGCTTTATAACGCTAATCTAATCTGGCAGGGAGCAAACATGATTTATTGAAAATAAGCAAGATATGAAAGGCTTGTGTAATTATTCTGTGGAATACCTAGGATTGTTTCGAATTTTTCTTTCCAGGACTGTCCATGTTGGCTGTCACAAACACATCAGGAGGGGCACAGCTATAAGGCCATATGATATAGGAGCAGAATTAGGCTATTCGGCCAACAGAGTCTGCTCCACCATTTCGCCGCGGCTGATCCATTTTCCCTCTCAGCCCCAGTCTTGTGCCTCATCCCCGCATCCCTTCATGCCCTGACTAATCAAGGATCAAGCAACCTCTGCCTTAAATTTACTCAATGATTTGGTCTCCACAGCCGCCTGTGGCAATGAGTTCCTCAGATTCATCAGTCTCTGGCTAAAGAAGTTCCTCCTCATCTCCGTTCTAAATGGACGCCCCTCTATTCTGAGGCTGTATCTTCTGGTCCTAGGCTCCCCACCATAGGAATCATCCTCTCCACAACCACTCTATGGAGACATTTCAGCATTTGATTCGTTTCAATGAGATGCCCCCTCATTCTTTTGAAAATATTTCTGAAGTAATTCCAATCACTATAATGAGGCTGTAGGTCAGAAAATCAAAACAATACAATCAAAAATTGCTCAGACTTTGTTTCAGGAATGTGGGAGAAAGAATGGAAGGTATGGGACAGGAGTGGGCCTCATGAGCAAGCTCTGCCTTTCAATATGATAGGTCACCAGTTTAAGACACTGGCCCCATTGCTGCCTGAAACTGTTGAGAATTTCCGGTTTTCCTTGGTTATCCGCAGTTACTTACTTCTATTTGTATTAAGAACACATTGCCATTTCCCTCATCACAGCAGCATGAGGTTATGGAGTCGGTTTTTAAACTCTTGGAAATAAAAGCGATCAATAAATGTGAAGCCGTTGTACAGTAGAGAAGTTCAATTGCTCATTAATATCCTTGATGAAAGATAATCCTTAATGAGTCTTGATGAAGGACCTCAGCTCAAAACATTGACTCTTTATTCCTTTCCATAGATGCTGCCTGACCTGCTGAGTTCCTCCAGCATTTTACGTGTGTTGCTCTGAATTTCCAGCATCTCTTGTGTCTTTATGAAAGACAACCTATTGTTCGTACACAGTCGGACTAGTTTGTGACTTCAGCTCCACACTTCTGTGACTAACCTTTGAAGTGGTTCCCTAAAATTTTGAGCTCACCCTCAATGGGCAGTAAATATACATCTTGTCATCAATACCTAGTTCGTGCAAATCCATTAAAATAAGTTAAGCTCCGTCATGACAAGTCAAGTCAAGTCACTTTTATTGTCATATCGACCATAACTGCTGGTACAGTACATAGTAAAAATGAGACAACGATTTTCAGGACCATGGTGTTACATAGCACAGTACAAAAACTAGACTGAACTACACAAAAAAAAACAGAGAAAAAAAAACACACAACAACTACACTAGACTACAGACCTACCCAGGACTGCATAAAGTGCACAAAACAGTGCAGGTATTACAATAAATAATAAACAGGACAATAGGGCAGTAAGGTGTCAGTCCAGGCTCTGGGTATTGAGGAGTCTGATAGCTTGGGGGAAGAGACTGTTACATAGTCTGGTCATGAGAGCCCGAATGCTTCGGTGCCTTTTCCCAGACGGCAGGAGGGAGAAGAGTTTTTATGAGGGGTGCGTGGTGTCCTTCATAATGCTGCTTGCAAACTAAAGTTGGAGAAAGAAACAAATCAAAACAGAAAGTTCGAAACATCTGTGGAAGGAGGGACTGACAGGGAGAGATTAAAAATGGACAGTTACCTGGAATTTTTATGTGTCGCATTGAATTGTGATGACTGTAAATTGCCTATTGAGCACAGGCTTACGCTAGGTGTAGCTGAATAAACTCAGAGGCTGAGTCAGGAAAGTCAGAGTGAGTAAGGAAGGGAAAATGAAAGTGACAGGCTACTGGAAGCTCAGGGTCACCCATGCAGACTGAACTTCAGGTACTTGGGAAGTCGAAGGCCTAACGACTCTGAATCCCCGAGTCCGCTGGAGACTGAAGACAACCTGGCCTGGAGTCGGAGGACTGCGTATGTGCTTGGGTGGGAGAGGGGAACGGGGCAAGGTTTGATGTTGTTGCTTTGTATGTCGTTTTTTTGTTGTGTTCTGTGTTGTTCCGCCAGGCATGTTGGGAAAGCTACGTTAGTGTCGGAATGTGTGGAAACACTTGCGGGCTGCCCAATGCAAACACCACATTTCAGTGTATGTTTCAATGTACATGCGATGGTAAATCCGAATCCAAATCTGAATCTGATCTGCAGATCTGAGAAAAGCTGAGGACCTTGGTTTGAAGCCATACAGACACTCTCCAGGTTATGACAAGTTTCCATTTCTGGGAACTATTCCTAAGCACAAATGAACAAAGTCAGTGTGTGGGAGAGGGTCACAGAAGCAGTGGTGAAGGGAGAGCGAGCACGTGCAGAAAGAGCAGTTGCCAACCGGCTCACGGAGTGAGCGAGTAAGTTCTGCTCAGTGCTTCTAGCTTTTCTCGGTTCCGGCCAGCCCAACACTTGGGAGGGAGAAGTGGAAATGCCCCATTTCCTACCCTGCAGCAGCTAAGAGATCCACCCCACAGATCTTCCAAAAGCTCGACTGTATGTACAGGCTGTCCATACACGGAACATTCACAACCCAGGAAGGACCTGCATTCAGAAGACCTGCATTTCAAACATCCCAGTTCTCTTTCCGTACTGCACTGAAATGAAAATCAATTTATTTTGGATTGCCCAGGTTTCTGTAAAGCCAAATACGGTAGCATGCAAAAGTCTTAGGCACATCAGCAGTGTACTGTAGTACTTTTCTGTACTGCTGCCACGAAAAAGAACGGCACATGTGAGTGAGGATAAACCTGATTCTGATATGGGTCTCTGTTGTGGACTGAGAGTGGGAAGGGATCAGGGAGAGGGGAATCATGTTTGGGAAAAAGGAGAGGGAGAAGGGAGAGAGCGGGAAGCACCAGAGAGACATTCCGTAATGATCAATAAACCAGCAAGCTTGCCTGGTGTCTCAGGGCTGGGCTTGTCTGCACCCGCGCCACCCCCCTCACCTCTGGCATTCCTACTCTGCCTCTGGTCCCACACCCATCCCGTGGCATTTCACTCTCACTATTCTCACCATTCTTTGTTCCCATCAGATTTACGAATGCGCTCTCCGCTCCACATTAACAAATACAGTACTGTGCAAAAGCCTTAGGCACCCTAGCTATATAAATGCGCTGAAGACATTTGCACAGTGCTGTATGTATAGACAGTCTCTTATTCTGCTGCTATTTCTCCATTTCTCTCTGTTTTGATTGCAGATTAAGCTCAAACATCTTGACATGGTTCAACATCTATACTCAGTGTAAATATTTGATTTGGTTGATGGCTAATAGAACTATAAAAAAGTTTGAAGAACTTTCGTGAGTATCATCTGAGAACAATTGATATTTTAACTTGCAGCTTATAATATCAAACCCTATCATCTTCTGTTTAAAGTAGTGTAAATATTTTATTAAATGCAAATTTTTACCAATAGTGCTTATTCCATTGAATCTAAAACCCAGTGGTGTCTCTTCAACCCCAAACTATATTACACAAAATGTCCCATGTCTCTACAACCGCAACCTACATTACTCCAAATATCCTGTGTCTCTCAACACCAACCTACATTACTCCAAATATCCTGTGTCTCTACAAACCCAACCTATGTTACTCCAAATATCCTGTGTCTCTAAAACCCCAACCTACGTTACTCCAAATATCCTGTGTCTCTACAACCCCAAACTACGTTACTCCAAATATCCTGTATCTCTACAGCCCCAACCTACATTACTCCAAATATCCTGTGTCTCTACAACCCCAACCTACGTTACTCCAAATATCCTGTGTCTCTACAACCCCAACCTACGTTACTCCAAATATCCTGTGTCTCTACAACCCCAACCTGCGTTACTCCAAATATCCTGTGTCTCTACAGCCCCTACCTGCGTTACTCCAAATATCCTGTGTCTCTACAATCCCAACCTGCGTTATTCCAAATATCCTGTGTCTCTACAAGCCCAACCTATGTTACTCCAAATATCCTGTGTCTCTACAACCCCAACCTACGTTACTCCAAATATCCTGTGTCTCTACAACCCCAACCTACGTTACTCCAAATATCCTGTGTCTCTACAACCCCAACCTGCGTTATTCCAAATATCCTGTGTCTCTACAAGCCCAACCTACGTTACTCTAAATATCCTGTGTCTTTACAACCCCAACTTACGTTACTCCAAATATCCTGTCTCTACAACCCCAACCTACGTTACTTCAAATATCCTGTGTCTCTACAACCCCAACCTGCGTTACTCCAAATATCCTGTGTCTCTACAACCCCAACATACGTTACTCCAAATATCCTGTCTCTACAACACCAACCTGCGTTACTCCAAATATCCTGTCTCTACAACCCCAACCTATGTTACTCCAAATATCCTGTGTCTCTACAACCCCAACCTACATTACTCCAAATATCCTGTGTCTCTACAAGCCCAACCTGCGTTACTTCAAATATCCTGTGTCTCTACAAGCCCAACCTACGTTACTCCAAATATCCTGTGTCTCTACAAGCCCAACCTACGTTACTCCAAATATCCTGTGTCTCTACAACCCCAACATACGTTACTCCAAATATCCTGTCTCTACAACACCAACCTGCGTTACTCCAAATATCCTGTCTCTACAACCCCGACCTATGTTACTCCAAATATCCTGTGTCTCTACAACCCCAACCTACATTACTCCAAATATCCTGTGTCTCTACAAGCCCAACCTGCGTTACTTCAAATATCCTGTGTCTCTACAAGCCCAACCTACGTTACTCCAAATATCCTGTGTCTCTACAAGCCCAACCTACGTTACTCCAAATATCCTGTGTCTCTACAACCCCAACCTGCGTTACTCCAAATATTCTATGTCTCTACAACCCCAACCTACGTTACTCCAAATATCCTGTGTCTCTACAACCCCAACCTACATTACTCCAAATATCCTGTGTCTCTACAACCCCAACCTATGTTACTCCAAATATCCTGTGTCTCTACAACCCCAACCTACATTACTCCAAATATCCTGTGTCTCTACAACCCCAACCTACATTACTCCAATTGTCCCGTATCTCTACAACGGTAGCCTACATTACTCCAAATGTCCCATGTATCTACAACCCCAAGCAACATTACTCCACATTTCCTGTGCCTCTACAACCCCAACCTTCACAAGATCCTGTCTAATTGCCTTTTAGTGAAGGTGAACGTGCTCCTCTTAAACCTCTCACCTTTCACCCTTAATCCATGACCCCTAATTGAAGCCTCAGCCAACCTCACTGGAAGTGCCTAGTTGCATTTACCCTATCTCTACCCCTCATAATTTTGTAAACCTCTATCAAATTTCTCCTCAATCTTCTATGTTCCAAGGAATAAAGCCCTAACCTATTCAATCTTTCCTTATAACTCAGGTCCTCCAGTCCTGGCAACATCCTTGTATATTTCTTCTGCACTCTTTCAATCTTATTTACATCTATCCTGTAGGTAGGTGACCAAAACTGCATACAATACTCCAAATTAGGCCTCACCAACATCCTATACAACTTCAACATAACATCGCATCTCCTGTACTCAATACTTTGATTTATGAAATCCGAAGTGGCAAAAGCTTTCTTTATGACCCTACCTACCTGTGCTGCCACTTCCAATGAATTATGGACCTGCATTCCCAAATCCGTTTGTTCTACCACACTCCTCAGTGCCCTACCGTTCATCGTGTGAGACTGGTTTGTCGTACTGAGGTGCAACACCGTACACTTGTCTGCATTAAATTCCACCTAACATTATTCTGCCATTTTTTCTAACTGTTCCAGATCCTGCTGCAAGTTCTGAGGGTCTTCTCGCTGTCCACAACACCCCCAAACTTGGAGTCATCCGCAAATTTGCTGATCCAGTTAACCACATTATCATCCAGATCACTGATATAAATGACAGACAACAATGGACCCTGCACTGATCTCTATGGCACTCCACCAGTCAGAGGTCCCCTATCTCCCTGAACTCACTTTGCAGAAACTTATCACTCTTCCTACCAATGTCATCGGACCACGACCTTTGGCTGCTCAACCTCCCACTTAAGAATCTGGAGGATTTGTTTCAAGATGTCCCAGACCTTAGCACCCGGGAGGCAACATACCATCCAGGAATCTCATTCTCGTTCACGGAAACTCTATTCTATTCCCCTAACTAATGAATTCCCTATCACTACAGCTTGGTTCTTCCCCTTCCCTTCTGAGTCACAGAGTCAGACCAGTGCAGTGACTTTCCTCTGTTAGATCATCCCCTCCAAGAGTATCCAAAGTTAGTGAGGGAGATGGCCCCAGGGTTACTCTGCACTGGCTGTTTAATCCCTTACCCCTTCCCGACTGTCACCTAGTCTCTTGCGTCCTGCACCTTGGGTGTAACTATCTCTCTATATGTCCTGTCTATCATCTCTTCAGCCTTTTGAATGATCTGGAGTTCATCCAGATCAACTCTTTAACGTGAAGTGTTAGAAGCTGCAGCTGGATGCATTTCTTGGAGGTGGAATCGTCAGGGACACTGGAGGTCTCTCTGCCTTCCCACATCATGCAAGAGGAGCATTCAACTATCCTGCCTGACATCAGTACTGTCCTAACTGTGCAAATGTAAAGAAGGAAAACACAAGTAAAAGGATAATAGCGAGAGGGTGGGTCCACTCAAGGATAAAACGGGTAACATTTGCTTTGATGCAGAGAATGTGAGTGAGGTACTTAATGAGTAATCTGCAACAATATTAACTAAGGGAAAGGATATGGAGGACCAGGAGATCAGTGCCGAGTGGACAAATAGGTTAGGGCAGTTAGCGGTCAAGGAGGAGGAAGTGTTGTGCCTCCTAATGAGTATTAAGGTAGATAAGTCCCCAAGTCCTGATAGGATTTACCCCAACTTATTGAATAAGGCAAGAGACGAGATTTCTGGGCCCTTGACCATCTTCATGTCCTCCTTAGCCACAACAAGGTCCTGGAGGACTGGTAATTGGTGAACGTTGTACCTCTATTTAAGAAGGAAACAAGGGAAAATCCTGGGGACTATCCACCAGTGAATCTCACGTTAGTCATAGGGAAATTGCTGGAGAAAATTTTTAGGGATAGGATATATGAGCATTTGGAAACCCACGGCCTAATTAGGGAGAGCCAGCATGGCTTTGTGTGGGGCAGGTCGTGTCTTACAAACTTGATTGAGTTTTTAGTCAAGGTGATGAGAGAGCTTGATGAGGGCAGGGTAGTGGATGTTATCAACAACAGTTTTAGTAAGACATTTGAGAAAGTCCCTCATGGGAGGCTAATCTGGAAGATTAAGATGCATAGGGTCCATGGGAAATCGGATGTTTAGATTCAGAACTGGCTTGTACAAATAAGACAGAGGGTAGTGGATGAAGGGACTTATTTGAGCTGGGGATAGTTAGCGGTGTTCTGCAGGGATTTGTGCTGGGACTACTGTTGCTTGTACTGTAAATAAATGACCTGGATGATACTGTGGATGAGTGGGTTAGGATTGGTGGAGTTGTGGATGGTGTAGAAGACTGGCAAAGAATACAGCATGATATAGATCAGTTGCAGATATGGGCTGAGAAATGGCAAATGGAGTCTAACCCAGATAAATGTGAGGTGTTGTACCTCGGTAGGCAAATGCAAGGAAACAGTATGCTGTTAGGGGCAGGATCCTTTCACAGTGTTGCTGAGCAGAGAGATTTTGGGATCCAAGTCCATAGCTCCTTGAAAGTGGCTGCACAGGCCGATAAGGTGGCTAAGGCGGCTTATGAAATATTTGCTTTTATTAGTTGAGGCATTGAGTTCAAAGGACAGGAGGTTATGTTGCAACTTTATAAAACTCTGGTTTGGCCACATCTGGGATATTGCATACAGTTCTAGTTGCCCCGTTACAGGAAGGATGTTGAGGGTGCAGAAGAGGTTCACCATGATGCTCCCTGGATTAGAGGGCATGTGCTATCACGAGAGGCTGCATAAACTTGGGCTGTTTTCTCTGGAGCGTCGGAGGCTGAGAGGAGATCTGATAGAGGCTTACAAGGTTATGAGAGGCACAGATGGAGTGGACAAAGAGTATCTGTTTCCCAGGGTTGAAATGTCTAATAACAGAGGGCATTGGAGGTGAGAGGGGGTAGGTTCAAGAGGATGTGAAGGGTAAATTTTTTTACTCAGAGAGTGGTGAATGCCTGGAATGCACTGCCTTGTATGGTGTTAAAGGCAAAGACATAAGAGGTTTTTGAGAGAGATTTGGATAGGCACACAGACATAAGGAAAATAGAAGGATACGGACATGGTGTAGGCAGGAAGGTTTAGTGTTTGGGCATTTTGTTTTTTAGCAGATTCAGAACAACATTTTAGGTTGAATGGCCTGTTATATCTCTCTTTCTATGTAATTACTAAAGTGGGGGAGGAAATCTACCTACAGTTTTTTTTTGCCTTCTCTCACTCAAGCCTTTCTGTGCCGAAGCTTCAAAATCCCCACTCTAACAAGTTTTCAACACTTTATTGATAATGTGTCTCAGGCAATCACATCTGTTCCCCCCTATGGATGTGATTTGCCTGTGTAAGGCTCACAATTCTCGTGATTATCTGAGATTTCCACGCTGTCAATTTTAATTCAGCTCAAGATATTTTCTGGTGTTTTACTAACTTGATGCACTAATGACTAGAATGATCTGATCGGATGGTGGCAAACAAAAGCTTTTCACTGTATCTTGGTTCATGCAACAATAATAAGTCAATATACAGCAGAAAGGCTCTCGATATTTTCACATCCATGAATAGCTTTATAGAGATCACCTTTAATTTTCACATGTACATCGAAACATATGGTGAAATTGATTGTTTTGAGTAAAATCAAATCAGCAAAGACTGTGCTAGGCGAGGGTCACCATACTCCCGGCGCCAACATAGCATACACACAATTCGCCAACATTTGCCATACATTGTTGGAATTTAGGAGGCAACCAGAGCACCTGGAGGAAACCTACGATGTCATGGAGAGAATGCACAAACTCCTTACAGGGAGCTTGTCTCAGTTTGTTGTTGAGGTGAACGAAAGCAGGGAAAATAATACAGGTGAGAAGATGTTCATCTCTTCAAAGACACTCAGTCAAGTTCCAAACAAGAGAAAATCTGCAGATGCTGGAAATCCAAGCAGCACAGACAAAATGCTGGAGGAACTCAGCAGGCCAGGCAGTCCATTAGTCCTGATGAGGGGTCTCGGCCCAAAACGTTGACTGTTTACTCTTTGCCATAGATGCTGCCTAGCCTCCAGCATTTTGTGTGTGCTGCTCTCAATCAAGTTCTTTTTTTTAAAATGCATGAGGACAAAACATACCTTAGCACAGCAGAGCTAGTTGTCTGTTTGTACTACAAGTCAGATTCTCTGTTCTCTGGGCTGGTACCTGAGGGATTTTACATCTCTCTTTCTGTTTTAATCAGTTCTGTTTTTATTTCTTCATTGTTAAATTTGTCTTCTATGTAGAAGTGTACATATGCAAAAAATAGTGTATATACATATATGTACATATACATACACCATCATCCCTTACTCTTCTGATGCTTTAGTGACCTGCTTTTGCATTCGATCTGTATTCAGTATATACAACTGGCATTCTTACTCCACTGGTTCCCACCCTCATTGCAACCGGCTGCTCTAATTTACTCTTCACTTCCACACTGAAAGCTGGAATTTGTTCCCCCCCCCCACCATTGAGGATATCTTCACAAAGGTAGCATCCATTATTAAGTATCTCCACCACCCAGAATATGCCCTTTTCTCATTACCACCATCAGAAAGGTGAAAAAAAGCCTGAAAAAACCACACACACACACACACACACACACACACACACACACACACACACACACACACACACACACACACACACACACACACACACACACACACACACACACACACACACACACTCTTTTATGAACAGCATCTTCCCCTCCACCATCAGGTTTTTGAATGGACAATGAACCCATGGACACTATCTAACAATTTTTTGCTCTTTTTGCAATAGCTATTTCATTTCATTTATATACACAAACACAAACAAAATTAATTACATAACTAAAATTGCATTTATTTAAAATTAAGATTTATATATATTATTGTAATTTTAGTATATTTTCTCTATTACACTGTATTGCTGCTGAAAAACAACAAATTTCTTGATAAATGTCAGTGATTATCAACCTGATACTGATTCTGTTTCATCAGCGTAGCATTGCCTCCTTAAATACTTGGCTTTACATCATCTGAATCAAGGAAACGCTTACTCAATGGACCTTGACCCCTCTTGAAATTGGATTATTAGTTTTCAATCACCCTTGCAGCTTAAATCATCAAGCTGAATAGGGCAATATCTTTTTCAGACTGAGTTGAATGAACCCAGTTCTTCTCTTCAGATGTGACTAACACAGACAGACAGGAACACACACACACACAGACATATGTATATGTGCATATATACGTATATATGTGTGTGTGTGCGCCAGAGAGAAATTTTTTTTTGCACAATACTGTTGTAATTTTTTGTGTTGCCTTGTGCTGCTGCCACAAAAAGAAACAAACTTCATGACTTACGAGAGTGATGACAAACCTGATTCTGATACGGGTCTCTATTGTGGACTGATGCACCAGAGAGGCATGGTGTAATGATGAATAAACAATTGTTTGGAGGAATGGTGAAAAGTATCTGGAACTAACCAATAAAAGTGGAATTCTAGTGATGCCCAGCAGGGCAGGCAACATCTGTGGAGGAAGGCATAGTGTTGACATCCCAACACAGCATGTATACAAAGGAGAGAAGGATAAGGAAAAGAGATGAGATAACAAAAGAGTTTTAGTGCAAAGTTTCACAGAAATCACTGATGTACAAATATAGCTTTTGGAAGGTGCTGTACTCCATTTAAAAGCTTTGCCTTTTGAAGCCAGACAATCAAAAGACAAACGTAGAAAGCTGAGTGTTGAGCTTATAGAGGTGTAGAAAATCGGAGGGGGCACGATAAGGTGATAAGGCTGCAGTCTGCTTCCCTGGGCGTGGGTTTCACAAGAGACACTCCCCAGAGCAAGGAAGTCTTGCACCTGAAACCCTAACCTCATTTCTCTGTCTATTGATACAGAAGAGTATTTCTAGCATTTTCTCTTTTTAAATTTCAGACTTCAAGAATTCGCATTTTGTAACCTTTCTTTTACTGAAGAGGAAATGTAAAAGCAAACATTGCTGAAGCTGGGCATTGGAGGTTGTGCAATTTTAGAAATCAACCGATAATTGCTAGCAGGCTTGTCCCTGTCCCGACTACTCTGCCATTTTAATCCAGCCTTCACCCCCCATAATGAGGTTCAGAATCATTGACATACGGTTCGTCGTAAATATTTTTTTGTTTTGCGGCAGCAGTACAGTGCAAGACATAAGAAGAATGATATAAGTTACAAAGTAAATAAATAATGCAAAAGAGGAACAAGGAAGTAGTGCTCATGGACGTTCGGAACTCTGATGGTGGAGGGGAAGGTGCTGGTACAAGGTTGAGAGGGTCTTAATGCTGAGTTCTCCGAATTCAGTTCCCCGTTCAGTTAACAAATTAATCTCATTCAGTAACTAATGTGGTTAAACGGTGTCTGATTATTACTGCCTTACAGTACGTGCTCTATCTCGACGGGGATAATCTACTGTCTTCCTCCACTGTTAACAAACACCCAGTTAAGACTCGCCTAATTCCTTTTCTGCCTTGCAGGATGCGGTAAGGTCCCAGCCATCAACGCTTATCTTCGGACTGAATTTATAGCACTGTGCGACTCATTTAAGTGCCACAGTCAGACGCAATATTGTCTGATAACGAGAAGATTTGACACTCAGGGATGGCATCTTAAGGTCATATTAAAGAAATGTGCGTTTTCACTGGCGCATGTAATGGTGAACTAGCAAACATACCAACTTCCATAAAACTACCCAGAACTTCCAAGAAGTTGTGACCCTAAACAAAATGCACCCTTACCTACAGGTAGAACCACAAAGAACGGCAGCCAGCAGAGTATGAAGCCTCCCACTACTATTCCCAAGGTCTTGGCGGCTTTCTTCTCTCTGGAGAACTTGAAAAGTAAGATCGAAAAGTGCGTCTTAAGTTGAGTGCTTTTGCTTTTGGAGCCGTGGTCGGACAGTCGGGGGGAATTCTCCGCCTGGTTGTCTCTGCGGTGGATGCGCAAGGTTACCTGGTCCGCCCGCAGCCTCTCTCGCTTGGTCCCAGCATACAGACTCTTGGTTTCTCGTTTGGCCACAATGTACACCCTGCAGTACATAACAAGGATGATGATCAGGGGAGCGTAGAAAGACCCAAAGGCGGAGAACAAGACGTAGCCCGGTTCCTCAGTGATTTTGCAGATAGTCTCGTCTTCTGGAGGAGGTTCCTTCCAACCAAACAACGGGCCAACGGATATAACTAGAGCCAGCATCCAAACCGCTACCAGAGTTAACAAAGCCCTCTTCTCCGTCATGATGCTTGGGTGTCTCAACGGGTAGCTTACTCCGATATTTCTGTCGATTGAAATAACGCACAGACTCATGATGGACGCGGTAGAGCACAGGACGTCCATGGCCGCCCACATATTGCAGAAGATGCGCCCAAATGCCCAGTAGCCAAGGATCTCCATGGTGGCAGAAAAGGGTAGCACGGAGCAGCTGAGGAGGAGGTCGGCGATGGCGAGGTTGATAATGAAGTAGTTGGTCACCGTCTGCAGGTTTCTGTGGCAGGCCACGGAGAGGACGACCAAGATGTTTCCCAGGATAGCGAAGAGAATGAAAGACCCCAGCACAATGCCCAACACCACGGCTCGGGTGGGATTCACCGGGTGACTGCAAGCCGTGCAGTTCTGGATGAGCACCGAGGTCTTGTTTTCCGAGAGGAGCCCCATTTCATCTGGGGGATGGGGAGGGCGGGGTGGTCGGGAGAAGAGACCTCGCTCTTGCACAAAACTTCCACAGAAAAGCCTCAAACTCAGCGCTGGGAACCACCCACGCCGTGCCCTGCGCCGCTGTTCGAGAGGAGGAGGCCGAGGAAGTTCTCGGTGCCTTGGCGAAGAATTTTCAGGTCCACTTTACAGTTCCCTGGGTCTGTCCTTCTCTCCCACCAACAGGGTCCTGCAGGGAGGGGAAGAGCGCGCGCAAGTCAGTGGGCAACAGTTTGTTCCCTCGAACCGCTCTGATAGCCAGTACGCGTCTGAACTGTATTGATTTCCAGTTGACACTTATATCCCCTATATCTCATCAACATGCCCCACCCCTAGCTGAAAGAAAGCCCATTTCAATTCCAACCAGAGAGCCGCTACTTACAGTTGAATTTCCCGAGCACTGACCTCTTGCGTCTGTCCTGCACTTCTCGCGTCAGCTTACCAAAAGGACTCTTCAATAACTGGAACGCCGTCGACCAGAAGACAGCGGACCGTGGGCGAGTGTGAGGATGTCTGAACAAAATGTTTTCCAACGGATCGCGAATTCTGGTGCGGGGGGGGGGGGGGGGGGGGGGGGGAAGAGAGCCAGGAGTATTTAAACGTGACGGGTCGAAACCAGTTCGTTGCTGCGCATTGCAATGGTCCCACTAACATCCCTAAGTTAATTAGACAAAACCCAGTCTCTCATACAGCGCTGTCACTGTTTCTGATTCCCACCTTGCCCCCTGCATACGTACTCGCATTATAGCCCGCGAAACCTTGTATCTCTCCTCGCCTTTTATAACATTACCACGTTCTGCCACCCAGAAGCTGCGGCAGAGAAATGCTAGCGGTCCCTGGACTTGCAACTGGTGCGTGTTAGCTCAGGCGGCGAAATGATTCGCAATTCCAAGAGCGCCTGTTGCCATTGAGTCTCTGACAAATCGTTCGAGTAGATGGAGGGAGAACCAACCTGGTCGACTGTCGCACCATGTAGTAGCCCCGCCGTCTGGAAATATGAGGACCTTGCAAACGCTGGGATGTTTTCCCCAGAGCGGAGGCGACCGCGCCGTGGCTGATTAGAGATATATAAAATCATAGCAATAGTTAGGGTGGATAATAAGAACCCCCCCCTCGACCTTTTTATGATGGCGTCCCTTCCCCTTCCTCTTTAGTCCTGAAGAAAGGTCTCTGCCCGAAACGTTGACTGTTTACTCATTTCCATGGATGCTGCCTGGCCTGCTGAGTTCCTCCAGCATTTTGTGTGAGATGCTTTGGATTTCCAGCATCTGCACAATTTCTTGTGCTTATAATAAGAGGCTTTCCTCGTACAGTACTGTGCAAAAGTCTTTGGACACGTAAACAATCTGTAATGTGAAGATGCTTTCAAAAATAAACGAAAAGTTTCTAAATATCAAAAAAAAATGCAAAGAGCAGTAAACAGTAAAACCAAATGAAATCAATATTTGATGTGACCACGGCATCAATTCTCTTAGGTACACTGCCGTGCCGTTTTATAAGGAAATCGGCTGGCAGTTTCTTCCAAGCATCTGGGGGAACTTGCCACAGTTCTTCTGTAGACTTTGGCTGTCTCGGTTGCTTCTGTCACTCCAGGTAATCCCAGGCAATCTCGATGATGTTGACATCAGGGCTCTGCACAGGCTGTTGCAGAACTTCGTGTTCTTCCTTTTGCTCAAGATAGTTCTTTACGACCTTGGCCAAGTGTTTGGGGTCATTGTCTTGCTGCAGAACGAAGCTGTGACCAATCAAATGCCTCCCTGATGGTATTGCCTGATGGATGAGAATCTGCTTGTACTTCTCAGCATTCAGGATTCCATTAATCACAAGTTCAAGTTCAACAACTTCATTTGCAGAAATGCAGCCCCAAACTCTGCAGCTTCACTGCTGATTACAGGCACTCATCTATGTAGCACTCTTCAGCTCTTCTAAGGACAAAACTTTCAGCCAAAAGTTTCAAATTTTGACTTCAGTCCAGAGCACTTGCTGCCATTGTTCAGCACTCCAGTCCTTGTGTCTTTGTGAAAAGATGAGTCTCCTGACTTGTTTCCACTTTTTGTCAGCAAATGTTCTATGAAGACCACTTCTGATAGGACTTCTCCAGACTGTAGAGGGGAGTACTTAAATGGCAGTGGTTTCTCTGTAAATTCGGAGCTGATGCAGTGCTGGACTTCCAGTTTACAAAGGATGTCAGTTTGATGCCCAGAAGGTGTGATCAGGAGGTTTAGAGGAGATGGAGGATGGTGGTTTAGAGAAGGTCTGAAAGGTTACATCACCATTCACAATGGTTGGACGCAAGAACGTATTGCTCGAATACGTGGCAGAGTTAGGTACTCTTCCAATGCTTACTGTAGGTAGTTTTTAGACAAGCACTTCAGTCTCTAAGTGCTACATATCAAATACCAATATAAATCAGCACAATATTTGGTATGAAGGTGGAAGGGCGAAGAGCCTCTTTCTGTGCTAATCACGCTAAGAACCTAGTTGTCACATTTGTTATAATGCATGGATTTAGGTGTCAAGTGATCCCCAACATACCAAGTTGATTCATCACCACCCTCGATTTGGCCAACAACAGTGGTGTCATCAGGAAACATACGGCGTTTGAGCTATATTGTAGTATATGGTGTCAAATAAGTACTTTGATAATAAATTTACTTTGAACTTTGAAGTGCTTCAGATCTTGTTCACTTACCACATGATGACTTGCATTAATAGGGGACTCGATAGTGAGGGGAACAGACAGGATATTCTGTGGACGTGTTAGAGTCAATTGTTAAGGATGAGGTGATGGAGTGCATGGTGACCCAGGACAAGATAGTACAAAGTCAGCATGGTTTCCTTCAAGGAAAATCCTACCTGATGAACCTGTTGGAATTCTTTGAGGAAATTACAAGTTGGATCAATAAAGGGGATGCAATGGATGTTGTATCTTGGACTTTCAGAAGGCCTTTGACAAGGTGCCACACATGAGGCTGCTTACCAAGTTAAAAGCCCATGGTATTACAGGAGAGTTACTAACATATAGCAGTGGCTGATTGGTAGGAGGCAGTGTGTGGGAATAAAAAGATCCTTTTCTGGTTGGCTGCCAGTGACTAGTGGTGTTCCACAGGGGTCAGTGTTGGGACCACTTCTTTTTGTGCCGTATATAAATGATTTAGATGATGGAATAGATGGCTTTGAAGCCAAGTTTGCAGATGATATGAAGATTGGTGGAGGGGCAGGTAGTGTTGAGGAAATAGGTAAGATGCAGAAGGACTTGGACAGATTAGGAGAATGGGCAAGAAAGTGGCAAATGAAATACAATGTTGGAAAATGCATGGTCATGCATTTTGGTAGTAGAAATAAATGTGTGGACTATTTTCTAAACAGGGAGAAAATAAAAGAATCTGAGATGCAGAAGGACATTGGAGTCCTTGTGCAGAACACCCTGAAGGCTAACTTGCAGGTTGAGTCGGTGGTGAGGAAAGAAAATGCTATGTTAGCATTCATTTCAAGAGGTCTAGAAATCAAGAGCAAGGATGTGATGCTGAGGCTTTATAAGGCACTGGCGAGGCTTCACCTTGAGTATTATGAACAGTTTTGGGCCCCTCATCTTAGAACAGATGTGCTTGTTTTCAAAAGGGTCCAGAAGAGGTTCACAAGGATAATTCCAGAAATGAAAGGGTTATCATCCGAGGAACAATCTTGTAGTCAGGGATCATCTTGGAAAGAGTGATCATAGTATAATTGAATTTTGCATACAGATAGAGGATGAAATAGTTAGATCTAAAACTACCGTATTATGCTTGAACAAGGGAGACTACAATGGGATGAGGGAGGAGATGGCTAATGTGCATTGGGAGCACAAGCTATTTGGTAGGACAGTTGAGGAGCAGTAGAATACTTTCAAAGAGATTTTTCACAATGCTCAACAGAAGGATATTCCAGTCAAAAGTAAGGACAGTAAGTGTGGGGAGAGCCAGCCTTGGATAACTAAGGAAATAAAAGATAGTATCAAATTAAAGGCTCATTTGTACAAAGTTGCAAAGAGTAGTGGGAGACTGGAGGATTGGGAAAACTTTAGAAAGCAACAAAGAACAACTAAACAAGAAATAAGGAAAGGGAAGATAGAGTACGAAAGTATATTAGCACGAAATATAAAAACATATATCAAAAGTTTTTATAAATATATAAAGCGGAAGAGGGTGGCTAAAGTCAACGTAGATCCTTTGGAAGATGAGAAGGGGAAATTGAAGAAGAAGAAGAAGAAGAATAGTCCTTAACTTGGCTGTGGAGTTATCGGGGCACCGTCTTTTGATGGTATTTCCATAGCAAGATATTCTTGTTTTTACAAGGCCGAGTTGCTAGCTCAACGCTCATCTCGACTTTGATTCGAACTCAGGAAACTTCACTCTGGAGTCCAGGGTTAATATTATTGTGCTACCAAGTGGAACAAATTGATATTGGGTGATAAGGAAATGGCTGAGGCATTGAATGCCTATTCTGCGTTGGTCTTCACGGTGGAGGACATGTCTAATATGCTAAAGAATGATGTTATGGACGAAATGGGAGGTGAGGACCTAGATAAAATCACTGTCGCTAAAGAGATAGTGCTGTGCAAACTAGCGGGCCTAAAGATAGATAAGTCCCAGGGTGCTGAAGGAATTGGCAGAGGTTATAGTAGATGTGTTGGTAATCATTTACCAGAACTCTCTAGACTCTGGGCAGATCCTGGCAGATTGGGAGACAGCAAACATCATGGCACTTTTAAAAAAAGTATGTAGGTAAAAGACAGGCAACTATAGGCCAGTTAGCTTAACATCTGTAGTCAGGAAAATGCTTGAAGCTGTCATTAAGGAAGAAATAGAGAAACATTTAGTAAGGAGGGGTTCCATTAGACAGACACAGCATGGATTCAGAAAGGGCAGGTCCTGTTTAACAAACTTACTGGAGTTCTTTGAGGACATAATGAGTGCAGTGGATAGAGGGGAACAGGTGGATGTCGTATACTTGGAAATCCAGAAGGCGTTTGATAAGGTGCCGCACAAGAGACTTATAAATAAGATACGGAAGCATGGAGTTGGAGGAAATGTATTGGCATGGATAGTGGATTGGTTAACCAATAGGCAGAGAGTTGGTATAAATGTGTGTTTCTCTGGTTGGCAGTCAGTGGTGAGTGGGATGCTACAGGGGTTGGTGCTGGGCCTGCAGCTGTTTACCATTTACATTGATGATTTGGAAGAGGGAATTGAGTGTAGCGTAGCAAAATTTGCTGATGATACTAAACTGAGTGGAAAAACAAATTGTACAGAGGATGTGGAGAGTCTGCAGAGGGATATAGATAGGTTAAGTGAGTGGGCCCAGGTCTGGCAGATGGAATACAACAATGGTAAATGTGAGATCATCCACTTTGGAAGGAATAATAGATGAGCAGATTATTATTTAAAAGGTGAAAGATTGCAGCATGCTGTTGTGCAGAGGGACTTTGGAGTGCTTGTTTATGAATCACAAAAAGTTGGCTTGCAGGTACAACAGGTTATTAAGAAGGCAAATGGAATGTTGGCCTTCATTGTTAGAGGGATTGAATTCAAGAGCAGGGAGATCATGTTGCAACTATACAGGGTACTGGTGAGGCACCTGGAGTACTGAGTGCAGTTCTGTTCTCCATACTTGAGGAAGGATATACTGAGTTTGGAGGCAGTGCCGAGAAGGTTCACCAGTTTGATTCCAGAGATGAAGGGGTTAACCTATGAGGAGAGATTGAGTCGCCTGGGACTATACTCTCTGGAATTCAGAAGAATGAGAGGAGATCTTATAGAAACATACAAAATTTTGAAAGGGATAGATAAGATAGAAGTAGAAAAGTTGTTTCCATTGGTAGGTGAGACTAGAACTTGGGGACATTGCCTCAAAATTCAGGGGAGAAGATTTAGGATGGAAATGAGAAGAAACTGTTTTCTCCAGAGAGTGGTGAATCTGTGGAATTCTCTGCCCAGGGAAGCAGTTGAGGCTTCTTCACTAAATATATTTAAGATACAATTAGATAGATTTTTACATAGTAGGGGAATTAAGGGTTATGGGGAAAAGGCAGGTAGATGGAGCTGAGTTTATGGACAGATCATCCATGATCTTATTGAATGGTGGGGCAGGCTCAATGGGCTGGATAGCCGACTCCTGCTCCTATTTCTCATGTTCTTATGAATGTTTGATGGTTCTGTGTCTGTACTTGCTGGATTTCAGAAGGTTGAGGGGGGGGGGCATCTCATTGAAACCTTTCTAATGTTGAAAGGCCTAGACAGAGTAGATGTGGAAAGGATGTTTCCCATGGTGGGAGAGTCGAGGACAAGAGGGCACAGACTCAGGATAGAGGGGCGCACTTTCAAAGCGGAGATGCGGAGAAATTTCTTTAGCCAATGAGTGGTGAATTTGTGGTATTTCTTGCCACGTGTACCTGTGGAGACCAGGTCGTTGGGTGTATTTAAGGCAGAGATTGATAGGTTCTTGATTGGACATGGCATGAAAGGTTATGGGGAGAAGAATGGGAACTGGGGTTGAGGAGGAGATAGAAAAAAAGGATCAGCCATGATTGAATGGCGGAGCAGACTCGATGGGTCAGATGGCCTAATTCTGCTCCTATGTTTTATGGTCTTATTAATCTTATTTGCAACTCCTCTCTCAATTAGCAGCCCGTGATTCCAAATGGCATGTGATAGGGACAACTCTGCCCAGTGCTTGAGAGTGCAGCAGGGTGCTAATTGACTAGAGTTACATTTGTAGGACGCGGAAAAGCTTTTAATGGAGATTTGACTGTGTCCTTTCCTGTAATCTGGTTGTTGAATTAGAATTGGTTTTAGTTTTTTATTGCCATGTGTATTCAGGTGTAACGCCCTGGGAAAGGTTTCGCTGCTAATGGTCTTTCTGTAGAAGCAGGGTTTGGATGATGGTTAGAGATAACGGATGCTTTGGAATGTGAGCCCTCCAATGAGGGGAGAGTGTTTTTGTGTTGCGTGAGCTGGACCTTTGCTCGGCCTGAGATGAGAAGAGAAGATGCTGGAGAGAACCAGTTATCGGATATGACCCGGTGGGGAGATTGTGATCTGATGGAGCCACGCAATGAGGTGGACTGAGAAGTGACGAATTTAGCTTCAACTGGTGCACATTTGACTTTTTAAATATATCTATGGGCCCTTTCTGATTTCTCTTTCTTTTCTTTACTAATGCTTTAAGATTCATAAATATAATTTCTTTAATCGTATGCAGTGTGCTGAGTTTTGTTTCTTCGCACTGAGTTGTAACAGGGTCGCAAATTACACAGCATCCACATAAACCGAGGGTTGGGGTGGGAGAGCTGTCTCAATCTCGCAGGGTTGCTGGGACCGGAGTGTGTCCTCCCTAGACTTCCGGAGCCAAGGAAACCAGCAGGGTTTCACAGGTACAGTGAGAAGCCTGTCTTGTATATTGTTCATTCAGATCAAATCATGATACAGTGCAGTGAGGTGTGGCACTCCTTTGGTCGAAGTTGACCCTGGCAGTGGCATCCTAGCTATCTGTGATGTTGGTGTAGCACTGTCTGTCGATGAGGAGACCAATACTAGAGTGGCGGTCTCTGTTGCAATGGTCTTGGCTCTGCTGGAGATGCGACTTTCCTTTCTATGGGCCTGTTTGTCTTCTGCAGCCGTAAGGAATTTTTCCTCGCCTGACTTATGGTATCGTTGATATCCACCACCTCCATGTTCCGCTTGCAGACATCCTTGTAGCACAGTTGCAGGCGGCCAGTGGTTCTCTTTCTTGAAGCCAGCTCAATGTAGAGGACAGAAAGTACACTGCAGATGCTGTGGTCAAATCAACATGTACAAACAAGCTCAATGAACTCAGCAGGTCGGGCAGCAACCGTGGAAACGAGCAGTCAACGTTTCAGGCCAAGGCCCTTCGTCAGGACTGAAGAGGGAGGGGGCAGGGGCCCTATAAAGAAGGTGGGGTGGGGTGGGAAGGAGAAGGCTGGTAGGTGCCAGGTGAAAAACCAATCAGAGGAAAGATTAAGGGTGGGGGAGGGGAAGCAGGGAGGGGATAGGCAGGAAAGGTGAAGAAGGAATGTAAGGGGAAAGCACTATGAGTAGTAGAAGAAGACAGAAGACAGAATCATGAGAGATGTTCAACCTAGGTATGAACATTGAATTCTCCAACTTCCAATAATTCCCTCCCTCTCCCTTCCCACCTTCACTCTGCCTCCTCTTGCAGCTGCCTATCACCTCTCTCATGATTCTGTCTTACATTCCTTCTTCATCTTTCCTGCCTATTCCCTCCCTGACCCCTTGATGTTTCCTCTGACTGGTTTTTCACCTGGCACCTACCAGCCTTCTCCTTCCCACCCTCCCCCCACCTTCTTTATAGGGCCCCTGCCCCCTCCCTCTTCAGTCCTGATGAAGGGTCTTGGCCCGAAATGTTGGCTGCTCGTTTCCACGGATGCTGCCCGACCTGCTGAGTTCCTCCAGCTTGTTTGCATGTGTCAATGTAGAGGATGTCTTTCGGGATGCAGCAGATGTGGCCCAACCAGTGCAGCCGAGGCTGCCTGAGCAGGGTGCACACCCGAGGGATGGGGGCACGAGAGAGGACCTCAGCTTTGGGTACTCTCTGACTCTCCAGGAGATGAGGCTCAAGATGAGATCAAGGCACTTTAAGTGGAGGGTGTTGAGCCTTCTCTCCTGCTTGGTGTAAACTTCGTCCATGTCTCGCTGCTGTACGGCACTGTGCTCGCGAGACAAGCGTTGTACACTGCCAGCTTTTATTTGACTGAGAGTTTGGAGTTCACTCATGGGGTGAGTCAGGCCAGAGTTGTTGCAGCCTTTCCAATGCGCTTGTCAATTTCTGCATCCAAGATAATGGACCCCGGGTACGTGAACTGATGAACAATATCCAGTTTGTTATTTATCGGTGGTAATGACTCATGGTGCTTCCAGTCTTATACAGCACATAGAATTTACAGCGCATTACAGGCCCTTCGGCCCACAATATTGTGCCGACCATGTAATCTACTCTAGAAACAGCCTAGAATTTCCATAGTGCATACCCCTCTAGTTTTCTAAGCTCCATGTGCCTATCTAAGAGGCTCTTAAGAGACCCTATTGTATCTGCTTCCACCACCGCCACCAGCAGTGCATTCCACACACCCACCACTCTCGGTGTGAAAAACTTACCCCTGACATCCCCTCGGTACCTGTTTCCAAGCATCTTAAAACTATGTCCCCTCGTGTTAGCCATTTCAGCCCTGGGAAAAGCCACTGGCGATCCACACGATCAATGTCCCTCATCATCTTATACACCTCTATCAGGTCACCTTTCATCCTCTGTTGCTCCAAAGAGAAAAGACCAAGTGGATTCAACCTATTCTCATAAGGTACGCCCTCCAATCCAGGTAACATCCTTGTAAATTTCCTCTGCACTCTCTCTATAGTATCCACATCCTTCCTGTAGTGAGGTGACCAGAAATGAACACAGTACTCTGATTGGGGTCTGACCAAGGTCTTAAATAGCTGTACTATTACCTCTTGGCTCTTGAACTCAAACCCATGGTTGATGAATGCCAATACACCATATGCCTTCTTACCAACAGTGTTAACCTCTGCAGCAGATTTGAGTGTCCTATTGACATGGACCCCACGATCTCTCAGATCTTCCACACTGCCAAGAGTCTTGCCATTTATATTATATTCTGTCTTCAAATTGGCCCTACCAAAATAAACCACTTCAGACTTAACCTGGGTTGAAGTTCATCTGCACTTCTCAGCCCAGTTCTACATCCTACAGTCCCGCTGTAACCTCTGACAACCCTCCAGACTACCCACAACACCTCCAACCTTTGTGTCATCAGCAAACTTACTGACACACCAGCCTACTTCTTTGTCCAAGTCATTTATAAAAATCAGAAAGAGGAGGGGGTCGCGGAACCGAACTCTGTGGTACACCACATGTCACCGACCTCCATGCAGAATATGAACCATCTACAATCACCCTTTGCCAATTCTGGATCCACAATGCAAGGTCTCCTTGGATCCCATACCTCCTTACTTTCTGAATGAGCCTCGCATGGGGTACCTTATCAAATGTCTCACTGAAATCCATATACACTACATCCACTGCCCTACCTTCATCAATGTGTTTTGTTATATCCTCAAAGAATTCAGTCAGGCTTGTAAGTCATGACCTGCCCCTAACAAAGCCATCCTGACTATCCCTAATCAGATTATGTCTCCCCAAATGCTCATAAATCTCACCTCTCAGGATCTTCAACTACATACCCACCACTGAAGTCAGACTCACTGGTCTATAAATTCCTGAATTATCTCCACTCCCTTTCTTGAACAAGGGAACAACATTTGCAACCCTCCAATCCTCCGGTACTTCACCCATCCCTATTAATGATGTAAAGATCATCGCCAGAGTCCCAGCAATCTCTTCCCTTGTTTCTCACAGTAGCCCGGGATATATCTCATCCAGTCCCGGTGACTTATCTAACTTAACGCTTTAGTAAAGCTCCATTACATCTGTCCCAAGTTGTTTTTCTTTTTCAGGCTGATGGTCAGACCAAGTTCCTTGTAAGCCTGGGAGAAGTGATCCATCAAGCTCTGGTGTTGCTGCGGAGTGTGGGTTGCAAGTGCTGCATCGTCAGCAAACAGCATAACTCTGACATAGCCTCTCACACTTCGGTTTTGACACTTAGAGGGGTGAGGTTAAAAAGCCTGCCATTTGATCTAGTGCGGAGATAGATTCCCCCCTGTAGCAGTGCCAAATGCATGTCTTGGGAGAAGAGCAAAGAAGATTCCCGAAGAGCGTTGAGGCGAGAAAGCGGCCTTGTTTAACACTGCTGCTTATGAAAAAGGGCTTTGAAGAGCTACCATAGTAGTGCACAGTCCT
Organism: Hemitrygon akajei; assembly: GCF_048418815.1. NCBI lineage: Eukaryota > Metazoa > Chordata > Chondrichthyes > Myliobatiformes > Dasyatidae > Hemitrygon > Hemitrygon akajei. The sequence continues at coordinate 208,855,022 of NC_133124.1, read as the reverse complement.
CTTCATGTTCTTGTGGAAGGATATGATCACACTCTGTAGACTTGCCGGGCAGCCTACCTTAGAGAGGATTTGAATGGGCACATTTCATTGGTGAGATCAATAAAAGCAAAGTAAAGGGGCTTCTTTTGTTCTCTGTAATTCTCCCGGAGTTGATGGTGGGAGAAAACCATGTCCACAGTTGACTATACAGCACAGAAGCCACTCTGTGACTCTGGGTAGACACAACTTCTGTAGGTGGACCAAGGAGATTTGGACAAAGATTTTGCCAGGAACACAGAAGAGGGAGATGCCCCTGTACCTGTTACCATTGCTTCTCTCTCCTTTGTTTTGGTAGAGGGTAAAGCTACAGAGAAAGTGAAGATCATAACGGGGTAGATTTTGATGTTGAGTCCGTCTTATAGTACAAGAAGTCCAAGAATCTGTTAACAATGGGGTAGTAGCTGTCCTTGAGCCTTGTGGTATTTGCTTTTGGGCTTTTATACCTTCTCTCTGATGGGAGGGAAGATAAGAGAGAATGACTGGGGTGGGTGAGGTCTTTGATTGTGCTGGTTTGCTTTACTGAGGCAGCGAGAAGAATAGATAGAGTCCATGGAAGGGAGACTAGTGCCATCCAAATACTTGCTTAGCAATGAAGGCCCAGTGGACTATTTGAATATTTGGTGGAAATCTTGAGCGATACAAAGTTTTGACTGGTGTGGCATAGGCTGTGATTCGTCAGCCAGTTGGTGGAATATACTGCATGCCATCATCCATTCTCTTACCGTTGTGGTAGGGTAGTGGTCAGTGCAACACTTTGCAGCTGTAAGATCAGGGTTCGATTCCTGTCGTCGTCTGTGAAACGTTTGCACGCTCTCCCCATGACTGTGTGATTTTCCACATTCCAAAGACATGGGGTTAGGGATCGTTGTGGGCACGCTACGTTGGTGCCGGAAACATGGCTATACCTGTGGGCTGCCCAGCACAATCCTCGCTGACTTGCATTGACAAAAAAAAAATCACTATATATTTTGATGTACATGCGACAATAAAGCTGATCTTTAAATCTTTACCTTGACCATACTGGTGAGGTCAGTAAACCTCTTCTACACTATATTCTGAGCATCTGAGCCAGTCTCCTGCTATCGTTCTTAAGACCATCCGTGCTTATTGAGTTCCGAGTGCGTGCCTTGCAAGATCTCTTGTTAGATGCAAGGAAGTAAGCAGCCCAGTGGAAGGGTCTCCATATGAAGCATTGACTGTCCATTTTCCACCATAGACTCTGCCTGATGCATTGAGTTCTTCCAGCAGTTATTTTTTCAATCAGATTCCAGCATCTGCAGTATCCTTTGTCTTCTTTTCTGCTATGCATCTGCCACACCAAGAATACATTAGAACCTGCCATTATCAAGCGCTAATTTTCCAGGTAATATCCACCTGTAGAATCTCTGCTGTGGCCATAGTGTGCTTCTGTTTTACTGTATGTACTAACTTCTCAGTCCTACTCACTGTTATGAGTGGTGGAGTGGAGATACGTCTCTACCTAAGGAGGTGTAAGTGTCCCTTCCCTCCACTAGTCTGCAGGTCATCCTTGGGCAAGGTGAAGCACCTGCCTAGCTCCATCCCCACCATCCAGTCAGGGTCACGTGAAGCCATGGTGGATGGTCGTCTGAGCAGCTGGTGCATAGCTCAAGTCCTGGTTATGTGACCACTGATGCCAATCAGGCAATCTCTGAAGAGTATTGATAATGGCTGGGGCTACCCATGTTGTAAAGACTCTGCCCAGATGAAGGCAACGACAAACCACTTCTGTAGAAAAATTTGCCAGGAACAGTCATGGTCATAGAAAGACCATGTTCGCACACATCATATGACACAGCACATAATGAATGGACAATTACTCAGTCCAATTTTACTCAGTATTACTTATTTACTTCTCTCCACTAATTTAAGACCATAAGACCATTAGATTTAGGGGCAGAAGTAGACCATTTGGCCCATCGAGTCTGCTCCACCATTCAATCATGGGCTGATCCAATTCTTCCAGACATCCCCAGTCCCCTGCCTTCTCCTCATACCCTTTTATGCCCTGGCTAATCAAGAACCTATCTATCTCTGCCTTAAATGCACCCAATGACTTGGCCTCCACAGACGCTCGTGACAACAAATCCCACAGATTTACCACTTTCTGACTAAAGTAATTTCTCTGCATCTCTGTTCTAAATGGATGTCCTTCAATCCTGAAGTCATGGCCTCTTGTCCTAGACACCCGTATCATGGGAAATAACTTTGCCATATCTAATCTGTTCAGGCCTTTTAATATTCAGAATGTTTCTATGTGACCCCCCCCCCCCCCCCCCCATTCTCTTGAACCCCAGGGAATACAGCCCAAGAGCTGTCGGACATTCTTCATACTTTCATTCCTGGAATCATTCTCATTAATCTTCTCTGAGCCCTCTCCAATGTCAGTATATCCTTTCTAAAATAAGGAGCCCAAAACTGCACACAATACTCCAAATGAGGTCTCACGAGTGCCTAACAGAGCCTCAACATCACATCCCTGCTTTAATTATGTATTTATTTATTGTTTTTGCACAGTTTGTCTTCTTTCCTGCTTTACTTGCCTTATAATTATGTCAGTGAAACTAAGCACAGCTGCAATGCCATTTTTAGTTTGTTGACAACAGCACTGTCATTGGCTGAATCAAAGGTGGGTGATGAATTGGCATATAGGAGGGAGATTGAAAATCTGGTTGAGTGGTGCCACAGCAACAACCTCTCACACGATGTCAGCAAGACCAAAGTGCAGATTATTGACTACAGGAGGAGGAAGCTGGATGTCCATGAGCCAGTCCTCATCGGGGGAAATCAGAGGTGGAGAGGGTCAGCAACTTTATTATTTCAGAGCATCTCTCCTGGGTCCAGCGAGTAAGTGCCATTAGAAGGCACGGCAGTACTTTCTACTTTTTTAGAAGCTTGTGAAAATTTGGCACGTCATCTAAAACTTTGACAAACTTCTGTAGAAGTGTGGAGACGCCTGGTACGGAAACACCAATACCCTTGAATGGAAAAACCTACAAAAAAGTGTCGGGTAAAGCCATCCCAGCCAATGAGCACATCTACATGAAATGTTGTCGCAGGAAAGCAGCAGCCATCTTCAAGGGCCCCCACGGTCCAGGCCATGCTCTCTTCTCATTGCTGCCATCAGGAAAAAGGGAGAGGACCGCAAGTCCCACACCACCAGGTTCAGGAACAGTTATTACCCCTCAGCCCATCAGTCTTAAACCAAAGGGGATAGCTTCACTCTATTTCATTTGCCTTAAACACAGATCCCCCAACTCATGGACTCACTTTCAAGGAGTCTTTATCTTATGATCTTGATACTTATTGCTTATATAATTATTTGTATTTTTCTCCATTATTTTAATTCTTTGTTGTCCTTTGCACATTGGCTATTTCTCCTTTGTCATGCATGCTTTTTAATTGATAGTATTATCTTTCTTTGTATTTACTGTGAATGCCCTCAAGAAAAAAAAATCTCAGGGTAGTAATGGTTACATATAGGTACTATAATTATAAACTGAATTTGACCTTTGCACATTGATTGTTTGTCAGTCCTTGTGCGTAGCTTTTCACTGATTCGATTCTATTTCTACTGTGAATGCCGGCACAAAGGTCAATCTCAGGCTGTATGTGGTGGGATATATGTACTTAGATAATAAATTTACTTTGAACTTTGGCTAGGTTACTTTACTTCGATCGGTGCATTTTCAGGAGTTGCCGAATTTGGCCAGCTACGTCTTGTCTGCATCTCTGCAGCACAAAAAAAAACTCCCTACTACCGATGATTAACTTTTAGTGAAGGAAAAACTACCTTGAGATGGAACAGAGTTTATGTGACTCTCTGAAATTCATCACATCAGTTCACAACTGCTGACTCTAGGCTTGGGGAACAAGCCAATCTTAAATTAACAGGCAAGCACTTTGAGGGCAAGTGAAGATTTTGCAGCTGTGTGTAAAGGCAATGAATCACTGGCATCTGTGCATTACCTGTTGCCTCTGTGGCTCGAGTCCCTTTATACAATGGTTTCTGTGCTGAAGTATATCGATTCAACAATATTTTAAACTTTTGAGCAGCCTTGTGGCTCACTATAATTTCTTGCAATGCTTGCCTCTGAATGGGAGCTGGGGAACTCGCGACTTTGCAATACCAAATATTCTCTCAGTCAAGTGGCACAGGCAGAAGACTGGCTCTAAATCTGTGTGGTGCTGATAAGGAGCAGGTGGAAATCCAGGGATTAAGTAGGGATTTTTGACTTTAACAGTTTACTAGCATAATATGAATTCAGACAGACGTGCTAAATAACTGTGCTGTCACTGGGAATTCGTGTCAAAGTAGGCTGTTTATTTCTTATCTATGGAGAGCTGACTTTTTGGGCTGAGACCACCCCACCCCACCCCAAGTCCTGTAGAACAATACTGTTCTATGCAGTTAGTTAAAACTTTCAAAGAGCGACCTTGTTTAAAACACAGTTCTTTAAGCACAGGGCTGATTTGGAAAGGGAGGGTTTGGGCCAGAACCTGGCGGTAGGGTCCAGGCCCAGGGAGTATCTATATGACAGGCTCTGGGTCTTAGTGAGGGATGACCTGTTGTTTGGGCGGTTTAAACACTGGGCCGGATGGATCGGGTGTGGGGGACTGGAGGCGAAGTCTCTGCTCACTGCTCCACTCTCACGGCACTGGGGCTGAGGCTGTGGGCCTGCTCCAGCCGTTTTACCCCGCTGTGTGTGGAACTGAGGCTGAGGCTGTGGGCCTGCTCTGGCCGTTTTACCCCGCTGTGTGTGGAACCGAGGCTGAGGCTGTGGGCCTGCTCCAGCCGTTTTACCCCGCTGTGTGTGGAACCGAGGCTGAGGCTGTGGGCCTGCTCCGGCCATTTTACCCCGCTGTGTGTGGAACCGAGGCTGAGGCTGTGGGCCTGCTCCAGCCGTTTTACCCCACTGTGTGTGGAACCGAGGCTGAGGCTGTGGGCCTGCTCCGGCCGTTTTACCCCACTGTGTGTGGAACCGAGGCTGAGGCTGTGGGCCTGCTCCGGCCGTTTTACCCCGCTGTGTGTGGAACCGAGGCTGAGGCTGTGGGCCTGCTCCGGCCGTTTTACCCCGCTGTGTGTGGAACCGAGGCTGAGGCTGTGGGCCTGCTCCGGCCGTTTTACCCCGCTGTGTGTGGAACCGAGGCTGAGGCTGTGGGCCTGCTCCAGCCGTTTTACCCCGCTGTGTGTGGAACCGAGGCTGAGGCTGTGGGCCTGCTTCGGCCGTTTTACCCCGCTGTGTGTGGAACCGAGGCTGAGGCTGTGGGCCTGCTCCGGCTGCTCTGGGCGTCGTGTCAATGGACTCACTTTCATTCCGAATGTCGTTGATTGCTTTTAATGTTTGCACAATTTTTTTCCCCCTCTCTGTGCATTGGGTGTTCGTTGGTCTTTTTTTTAAATGGGTTTCTTTCGGCTTTCTTGCTTTGCCACTTCAACCACTAAACACAGCCACTACTTACTCCTGTCCAGCGTATACGGATCCCAGATCAGCTTGTAGATCCACCTGGGCTGCCAGTGCCTATGGTGGACGCCGTTTCAATTTCAACACTTAAGAGAAGTTTGGATAGGTGCATGGATGGGAAGGGTATGGAGGGCTGTGCAGCGGGTGCAGGTCAATGGGACTAGGCAGATTAAATGGTTCAGCACAGACTAGAAGGGCCAAAGGGCCTGTTACAATGCTGTGGTTTGCTATGACTCTATGATCCACCAATAGGCAACCCCTTAGGAGAACATCATACTCAACTCAAGTGATCACACCTGAACTACATGAACGACAGCAGCACTATTGATATATATTGATGCAAAAGAGCATGGGAAGTGTTGACTATGAGAATGAAAAGGCATTGAATGGCTCATTCATGTAAACCTCTTCCATTTTGACTAAAGTTTATTTTGTAAAAAAAAAATTACATCTATCTTGTCCTCTGTCTTATAAATAGGGACACTGGAGAAGCCCCTGATCAGTTAAATTGGGGTGACTCGGTAGCGCGGTGGTTAGCGTAATGTTATTACAGAGACAGTGACCCGAGTTCCATTCCGCTGCTAATTGGACGGAGTTTGTACCTTCTTCCTGATGCACTGTGGGTTTCCTCTGGGTGCTCCGATTTCCTCCTACATTTCAAAGATGTAGAGGTTGGTTGGTTACATGGGTGTAATTGGGCGGTGTGAGCTCATCGTGTGGGAAGAGTGCATCATTGTGCTGTATCCTTAAAGAACACCCCCCCCCCCCCCACCTTTGCTGGGTACTGCACTAAAAATACCTGGAAGATTGTATTCCATGTTTGAGTTGGAATATATTTATAGAAAAAGACCAGCAATATTGTGAAGGATCCCACCCACCACCCTGCTCATGGATTGTTTGTCCCATTCCCATCAGGAAGAGGCTGCGCAGCATCATCTCCAGGACTACTAGACTCAAAAACAGTTAATTCCCCAAGCCACCATGCTGTCAACACCTCCACCCATTAACCCATCCCACCACCACTACATACACAACAGCCACTCCTCTCCCCAGCCTCTCAGCACCCTTCATCTCCCTCCTCATGCACTGCCACTTTATGCTTACACTCTTCACCCCTCATACCCACACTGACACACTCCGACTGTGTTTTCATAAGCCCTGCTGCTACCTAGAACTGTTCAAAGTTTGAAGCTAGAAGCAATTTTACTATCAAAGTACATACAAGTACATGTACATATACTACCCTGAGATTCATTTTCCTGTGACATTCACAGTAAATACAAAGAAACACAATAGAATCAATGGAAGTCTGCATGCAACAAGATGGACGAACAACCAATGTGCAAAAAATAACAAAATGTGCAAATCCAAAATGAAAAAAGAATGTCTTGGTGCATGCTGATGAACTACCGAACCCAGCTGTGGAAGAACGACAGTCACCCCTATTGAGACATAAGTTAAATTTTATTCATACAGATTCTGACAGAACATCAGTGGCTTGACCGAGCAACACTGCAAGATGAATCATGGAAGATAGAACGTGTTCACAATGTTCTATGTTGTGCCAACCATGTAACCTACTCCAGAGACTGCCTAGAATTTCCCTAGTGCATAGCTCTCTAGTTTTCTAAGCTCCATATACCTCCCGAAGAGGCTGTTAAGAGACCCTATTGTATCTGCTTCCAGCGGCTCCACCAGCAGTGCATTCCATGCCCCGACCACTCTCTTTCAAGAATGATTCTCGAAACACAAGGACCCCAAGGTAAGTGCTAATTGGGTCCCCTTTATGTGCTGACAGTACGCAGCAAACCTATGCCTCTCAAAATAAATTTGACAAGATTAAACAGAAAGCACAGGTTCTTAACAACTCTCGATAAGACAACAATTAACGAATGCAGATTCACATGCCTGCAAGGCTCATAATAAACAAGATAAAATAATAAATAAATAAGCAATAAACACTGAGAACATGAGATGAAGAGTTGTTGACAATGAGCTCATGGGTTTTGGGAACAGTTCAGTGTCGGGGTGAGAGAAGCTGAGTGAAGTTATCCACTCTGGTTTGAGAGCCTGATCTTTGAGGGGTAACTGTTCCTGAACCTGATGGTGTGGGACTTGAGGCTCTTATATCTTCTTCCAGGTGGCAGCAGTGAGGAGAAAGCCAAGAGTCATTTTATCATTTCTTGTCAGAATCACCTTATGTCAGGGGTGTCAAACTCATTTTAGGTCACGGGCCGGATTGAGCAAAATGCAGCTTCATGCGGGCCGGATCAGTCGGACGCGTGCGAACGCAGCTTTCGTTGCCTCCGTTTTTTCAGCCTGCTCTCATGTGTCTCAGTCTCTGCTATAACTACAAAGTGTTTCACTTTACAAATTCCGTTTCTTATGAAGAAGACTGCCGAGCAAGACTGCCGAATAAACACTAAAAACCCTGAAAACCTGGTACCTGAATAAACTCAGCATTAGCCATATCATACGCCATAGGCGCTTCGATTACTGGGGCCAGCTTTAACAGTAATTAGATATTATCTTGCGGGCCAAAGATAATTCCACCGTGGGCCGGATTTGGCCCGCGGGCCTTGAGTTTGACATATATGCCTTATGTACCTAAGACTTTTGCACAGTACTGTAGTAATTTTATATATTGCACTGTACTGCTGCCTCAAAACAAAACAAATTTCATGACATACGTGAGTGATGATAAACCTGATTCTGATATGGGTCTCTATTGTGGACTGAGAGTCAGAAGGGGGGTAGGGTGAGGGGAATCATGGTTAGGAAAAGGGGATGGGAGAGGGGAGGGCACGGGAAGCACCGGAGGGACATTCTGTAATGATCAATAAACCAATTGCTTGGAATCAAATGACCTTGCCTGGTGTCTCAGGGCTGGGTGTGTCTGCACCCGCACCACCCCCTGCCCCTGGCACTCCTCCTCTGCCACCTGTCTCACACCCCTCCTGTGGCATTCAACCCTCTGTACTCCCTACACTCTTTGCTCCAGCCAGATTTACAAACTTGTTCTCTGCCACACACACACACACACACACACACACACACACACACACACACACACACACACACACACACACACACACACACACACACACACACACACACACACACACACACACACACACACACACACACTTATATATATACCTAAGATTTCTGCACAGTGCTGCATGTAAGCTAACCTTATATGCATACGGCCACATTGGGTTTTATAAGATTGCTTTTATATTTATATTGATTGTACATTTTTTTTTTGTTTTTTTTAATTCATTTTTTTTATGTTGCATTGGATGCAGAGTAACAATCATTTTGTTCTCCTTTACCCTGTGCACAGAAGGACGACAATAAATAGTCTTGAACTATTGGAAATCAAAGGACAGGAATCTGTGCTTGTGACCAGAGGATCCATCAAAGGCACAAATGAGTGAGAAAAGATGATGAATGCTTGATAATTAATAACACCCATTGTAAAGTCCCTGTTAAAAAAAATGAGGGCATCCTTCACCCAGCACTTACCTCCTCAACATTTCTGTCCTTTTTTTCATCCCTTTAATACGTCAGAGCACAGGGAACTCGAGGCAAGGGGAAGTAAGCCAGCTTCCAGCAGGTGTATACAGACCTAACACTCGCGTGTCTACACTGGCACCTTTCATATCCCTAAGATATCTGAGTTAAGCATTTAAAAGTTAGAGAATTCTGCATTTCAAAAAGAGCATTCTCCATTTTCTGAGTTTCTCCTTGCAGCAGATATGCTTTGGATCATTTGTCTTCTACATCTTCTGGGCTGATGAAAAGTCATTGGCCCAAAACTCAGTTTTTCTGTCTGCCCCGTCTGTCAGTGTTTCCTGATCTATGGGGATGAAAGTGCAGCCTAACTAAGGAGGCATCCTGATCCCTCCACTGTATACAGAGTAGAGATGTCTCTGGCTTTGACCTCCTTCTGATAGATTGTGGGAGGGAGGGAGGTAGAGAGAGAGAGAGGGAGAGAGAGAGAGAGAGAGGGAGAGGGAGAGGGAGAGGGAGAGGGAGAGGGAGAGCAGGTGAGGGGGAGAGAGAGAGTGGGAGAGAGAGAGAGAGGGGAGAGAGAGAGGGGGGGAGAGAGAGTGGGAGAGAGTGGGAGAGAGAGAGGGAGAGGGAGAGAGAGAGTGGGAGAGAGAGAGAGAGAGAGGAGAGAGAGAGGGAGAGAGAGGGTGAGGGGGAGAGAGAGAGTGGGAGGGAGAGAGAGAGTGGGAGAGAGAGAGCAGGTGAGGGGGAGAGAGAGAGTGGGAGAGAGAGAGAGAGGGGAGAGAGAGAGGGGGGGAGAGAGAGTGGGAGAGAGTGGGAGAGAGAGAGGGAGAGGGAGAGAGAGAGTGGGAGAGAGAGAGAGAGAGGAGAGAGAGGGAGAGAGAGAGGGTGAGGGGGAGAGAGAGAGTGGGAGGGAGAGAGAGAGTGGGAGAGAGAGAGCAGGTGAGGGGGAGAGAGAGAGTGGGAGAGAGAGGGGGGAGAGAGAGTGGGAGAGAGTGGGAGAGAGAGAGGGAGAGGGAGAGAGAGAGTGGGAGAGAGAGAGAGAGGAGGGAGAGAGAGGGTGAGGGGGAGAGAGAGTGGGAGAGAGAGAATGGGAGAGAGAGAGGAGAGGGGGAGAGAGAGAGAGGGAGAGAGAGAGAAAGAGGGAGAGAGAGAGGGGAGAGAGAAAGAGGGAGAGAGGGAGAGAGAGAGGGAGAGGGGAGAGAGAGAGTGGGAGAGAGAGAGTGGGAGAGAGAGAGTGGGAGAGAGAGAGAGAGGAGAGAGAGGGAGAGAGAGCAGGTGAGGGGGAGAGAGAGAGTGGGAGAGAGTGGGAGAGAGAGGGAGAGAGAGGGGGAGAGAGAGTGGGAGAGAGTGGGAGAGAGAGAGAGGGAGAGGGAGAGAGAGAGAGAGAGTGGGAGAGAGAGAGGAGAGAGAGGGAGAGAGAGGGTGAGGGGGAGAGAGAGAGTGGGAGAGAGAGAATGGGAGAGAGAGAGGAGAGGGGGAGAGAGAGAGGGGGAGAGAGAGAGAAAAAGGGAGAGAGAGAGGGAGGGGAGAGAGAAAGAGGGAGAGAGGGAGAGAGAGAGGGAGAGGGGAGAGAGAGTGGGAGAGAGTGAGTGGGAGAGGGAGAGGGAGAGGGAGAGAGAGAGAGTGTGGGAGAGAGAGAGAGGAGAGAGAGGGAGAGAGAGAGCAGGTGAGGGGGAGAGAGAGGGGGAGAGAGAGAGAGGGGGAGAGAGAGGGAGAGAGAGAGTGGGAGAGAGAGAGAGGAGAGAGAGGGAGAGAGAGAGGGTGAGGGGGAGAGAGAGAGTGGGAGAGAGAGAATGGGGAGAGAGGAGAGGGGGGAGAGAGAGGGGGGAGAGAGAGAGAAAGAGGGAGAGAGAGAGGGAGGGGAGAGAGAAAGACGGAGAGAGGGAGAGAGAGAGAGGGAGAGGGGAGAGAGAGTGGGAGAGAGAGAGGAGAGAGAGGGAGAGAGAGGGGAGAGAGAGAGGGGGAGAGTGAGAGAGAGAGAGAGAGAGAGAGAGAGAGAGAGAGAGAGAGAGAGAGAGAGAGAGAGAGAGAGAGAGAACTGAGACTCAAATTTAGCTACTAGCCTGCTGCATGTTACGGTACTGATCACAGAAATAATTTTGCAGTGAGGTCGAGATGAGCTACTGCTGAGGAATCTCAACCTGAAGGACCAAAGCAGATTGCTGTTTAGCACGGAATACAGTGCAAATCAACAGCACGCACCTTCCTTACTGTGAGAGGATGCATCTTGGAAGATCCCTGCGGCTGGCAGAATTGCTCTGCGATGCAAGTCTGATTAACAACTCGCCTAGCCTCAGAAAACCTCATAATTAATTAGCCCACCCATGTTCCTCTACAAAGAAATTCAATAATTTACTAGAGAACCAAGGCACCCGTCTTGTTCCTGCCTGGTTCTGTCATTGAGTCTTGTATTGGGGTAACGACATGAAGTGTTTTTCTTACATGGGGTTTGCTTAACTGAAAATTTGTTTACATCACTCTCTGCAGAAGCATTGATTTAGAGTGATCAAAAGCACAATGAAGAGGTAGGGCAGTCAGAACATGAAGCACAACACTTACTGCATGTTATCAGTTTTGTCCATAACTAATCCCCTCCAGAATCCTAGAGGTGGATGTTTGTCACCTGCAGAGGTCACAAACAGATTGATAAAAATTAATCAGTATCACAGGGCTGGAGTAGGGTGTGGGAGGGTGGTGTCATGATAATTTTACTGAGCCAACTTTACCAACTTTACTAGACTAGGCTGTGATAACTTTTCTGGACCAGATGTGAGTTCAAATCCCACCACGGCAGTTGCGGTATTAACTTCAGACAATAAAATAAACCGCTGACAATAAAATGGATCTCGATTTTAATATGTAACTCCTAGACTGTTTTAAGTGCCACATGGGGAGGAAATCTGCTATCCTGGCCTGTAGGTAACTCCAGGTCCATCAATGTGGTTGATCTGATGCCCCTCCAGTTCAGAATGAATTAGCAAAAATGCCAGTGTCCTCTTCTTATGAAATTGAAGACCCTTCATCTTCAACCGGAAATATTGACTGTTTCTCTTTGCACAAATGTGGCCTGACCTGCTAAGGATTTCTATTGTTTTCTCTATTTGTTATCGAACCATATGTTGATAGAGACCAGAAAGATGCCACTTAGCTACTGACCCCACATATTAAGCACATATTAAGGTTGCCTGAGTATATGCAGGTGTATATAACGTGTTATATTTTGACAACTTCAAAACTTACTGCCTGTTACACCGCTGGTGCTTAGGGCATCAATGAAGGTCCTCCATCTCTGGCGGTGTTCAGGGCTTCCTTCATCATGCCAGTAACTTTCTCTCAGTTTTCATTACTGTCAGCCATGCAAATCCCGGACGGAGGCTCAGGAATACCGTCACACTCAGACATGGAAGGATTCTTCATTGCTGTTTCCATAACAATTTTGTTTTACCAGTCAGGGTTGTTGGCCCTGAGCTGAACCCCCGAACCTGGAGGACCGGTGGACCACTCTTAGTCTGGCCTCTGCCCTTTGACCTGTTTGACATTGGTGACCCTACCAAGAGCCAAAGCATAAAGCCCTGACCCCAGCCAACATAGATCTCCAGGTCACTGAGGCACGCAAGCCTCCAAACCATGACAAGGTTGAGGTCCTCTTGAAGGTTTGTAACTTCAAAACATTAAATTAATTCGAAGGAAGAAATGGGAGGGTTTAATTTAAGCATGGTAGTGTGATGACGTATGCAATTCTGAATCAGAATCAGAATTAGAATCAGATTTAATATCACAGGCATATGTTCCGAGATTTGTTAACTTTACGGCAGCGGTACATTGCAATACATGATAAATTAATATGGAGAAAAAACTGGATTACAGTAAGTATATATATGTCTATTAAATAGTTAAGTTAGATAAGAACTGAGAAAGAACAATAACGGGGAAAAAAGTAGTGAGGTAGTGTTTGTGGGTTCAATATCCAGTCAGGAATTGGATGCCAGAGGGGAAGAAGCTGTTCCTGAATCATTGAGTTTGTTTCTTCAGGCTCCTGTACCTCCTTCCTGATGGTAGCAATGAGAAGAGGGTATATCCTGGGTAATGGGGGCCTTAATGATGGACATATTTATACATATAACCTATAAAGAACTATTTAAATGAACAAGAATGCATAATCAACCAATATATACAGTATATACAAGATTACTCAAATATTACTGAAACATTAAATACACAGCAACATGTACTGTATGTGCTGGGGGGGGGAGGGGCTGCTGTGTTGAATTGTCCCTGACTCTCTTTCTACACCATAGTTGTGGGTGTTGTTGATGAGGGTGATGCTATTGTTTTTGACTACTGACTACAAGGTACCTGGGAATGGATTGGGGTCGTACTGCATTGCAACTCATCAAATCCACTTACTTGAGCCTAGATGGTGGACTCTTTGGAAAGTGTGGGGTTGCACACTGTGTGAAGATAGTGTATGGCTTCCCTAGGACTCCGTCCTTCTCATCTAAACTTGTTGGTGGATTAAAAAAAAAAAATTTTTTATTTCAGAGATACAGCATGGTAACTGGCCCCTCCAGCCCAACGAGCTCGTTCCGTCCAATCACACCCACGTGACAGAAGAAGTTCAGCATGGGTCCCCAAATCCTTAAGACTAACTCCAGGGGCACCATTGGGAGCATACTGACTGGCTGTATCACCACCTGGGATGGGAACTGCACCAACCTTGATCACTGGGCACTGCAGAGAGTGGTACGGACAGCCCAGCGCATCTGCGGATGTGAACCACCCTCCATTGAGGACATTTATACCAGCAGGTGCAGAAAGAAGGCCTAGAAGATAATCGGGGGCACCAGTCACCTCAGTCATAAACTGGTTCAGCTGCTTCTGTCTGGCAGACAGTACCCCAGCATTAAAGCCAGGGCCAACAGGCCAAGGGACAGCTTCTTTCTACAAGCCATTAGACTTTTAAATTCACATATCTGTACATTGCAACCAAGTCATAACGCAAAGATTTTTTACTCCCTCACATTGTGGGATGGATGTAAAATTTAAATAAATAAATAAACAAAACTACTATTCCCAGGACTTTATTCCCTGGAGCGTAGAAGATTGAGGGGAGATTTGATAGAGGTGTATAAAATTATGATGGGTATAGATAGAGTGAATGCAAGCAGGCTTTTTCCACTGAGGCTAGGGGAGAAAAAAACCAGAGGACATGGGTTAAGGGTGAAGGGGGAAAAGTTTAAAAGGGAACATTAGGGGGTGCTTTTTCATGCAGAGTGGTGGGAGTGTGGAATGAGCTGCCAGATGAAGTGGTAAATGCGGGCTCACTTTTAACATTTAAAAAAAACTTGGACAGGTACATGGATGAGAGGTGTATGGAGGGATATAGTCCAGGTGGAGGTCAGAGGGACCCGGCAAAAAAATGGTTCAGCACAGCCAAGAAGAGCCAAAAGGCCTGTTTCTGTGCTGTAATGTTCTATGGTTCTATGGTACTAACCCGGACTTCTTTTAGTCTACATCCGCACTAGACCGGATAATTTTGAAAACGCCGGTTTCACGTAAAAATGATAGGCGTCCACACCAAGTGTTTTTGAAAATACCCCCGTCCACACTAAAACGGGTATTTGGGCGAATCTCCTCCTACTGGGCATGCGCAGGACACATCTACAGAAAACAAGCGACGTGCTTGGGGTTGAAGCGCGCCGTGAAAGGCTTGAAACAATCCAGAGGACATCGCGGGGGGAATCCGGAGCTCCTGGATGAAAGCCACAAAGTCACGGGGAGAGCGTAGAAACTCCTTACAGACCGCGGTGGGAAGTGAACCTGGGTCGCTGGTACTGTAAAGCGTTGTGCTAACTACTAATCTACGGTGCTGCCCTGGGTGTTCTCCAAGTGTGCCATGGATGTCCGTGGCACTTCACTCGTTGGTGGGATTGCTGGAAGGCCTATGTTTTTTCCCTTCTTCCAATATCTGTAATGCACATTATCGATTTGTTGTAGTCATCAGATAAAGTGGTATTTGGTTGGGAGTTCCTGGATATGGAGTGAGTGATGACAATGGAACTGTGAAATATATCCAAGTCAGGATAGTGTACAACTGGGGGGGGGGGGGGGGTGACCACCATGGCCACACAAAAGCCTCAGTTAACCTCCTTTCCCCGTGGCAAAAAGTAAATCCGTCTCATGCTGTTTCACCATGCTGAATGGATTTTGAACAGAGCATAGAATATAAAATATAGAACGTAGAACAGTACGGGCCCACAGTGTTATGCCGACCTTTTAACCTACTCTAAGATGTCTCAACATGACACCTCAACAGGCCCTCTCTCTCGTGAATGAAGGAGATATCGCTCCTGCCACTGCGAAGGGAGAGCTTGCTGTTTTGATTTTACAGTCTGCAGTGTCACTTATTTTGAGATCTCCCAATTTGAGAATCAGCAAACACTCTCTCGACATTGAGAGGCAGACAGAGAGAGAGAGAAAGAGAGAGAGAGAGAGAGAGAGAGAGAGAGAGAGAGAGAGAGAGAGAGAGAGAGAGAGAGAGAGAGAGAGAGAGAGTAATCACTTGAGTGCAGAGATGTCTGACAGCCACACCCACGATGTTTTCACCTCCCACGTTGCGACATTGGCGGTAACCCGGAGATACCGAAATGCAAACCACTTGAAGAGTTCTGAAGAACAAGAACCCTCCGGCTGTGAAGAAAGCAGTTTGTGCACAGCTGTAGATCATGGACTCTGACAGGTCACCAGCCTCCTTGAAAGGGGGAAAAAAACTGAAATAAGAACAAAAATTTTAATTGTTTTGCAGATGAATGTGAAGAAGTCACCCATGCCCACAAAAACCTCTAGTGCCATCTTAGGAGTTTGTGTAGATTCGACGTGACATCTAAAACTTCAACAAACTTCTATAGATGCGTAGTGAAGAGTATTTTGACTGTCTGCATCCCAACCTGGTATGGAAATACCAATGCCCTTGAACAGGAACTCTGACAAAAAAGTAGTCGAAATGACCCAATCCATCAAGGGTAAAGCCCTCCCTACCACTGAACACATCTACAAAGAGCATTGTTGCAGAAAAGCAGCATCCAGCATCAGAGACCCTCACCACCTAGGTCACGCTCTCTTCTCACTGCTGCCATCAGGAAGAAGGTACAGGAGCCTCAGGACTCACACCACCGGGTTCAGGAACAGTTACTATACCTCAACCATCAGGCTCTTGAACCAAAGGTGATAACTTTACTCAGCTTCACTTGCTCCATCTTTAGGATACTCCCACAATCTATGGACTCACATTCAGGGACTCATCATCTCATGTTCTTGATATTTATTGTTTATTAAGGTGAGAAAATGGCGGCGTGTTGGCAGCGCGCGTGGCCACTCCAGGAATGAATATCTGTTATCTGTAAGTAGGGGCTGTGCACAATCCTGATTTGATGGGGACGGACGTGAGAAGCATGGAGGAACATTTGGTGAAACTTCTGACATGCCTGTTTCGCTGTCGCTGCTACTGTGCGATCGAAAAATCTCCAGAGAGGAAGGCCCGGAATCCTCGGTTTTGCCTGTTGCTTGGCGGCCGGGGCCGGGGTCAAAGCGCTCGGCAGGGATGGTGCTCGGTGCTTGGTGTCGGAAGGTTGGTCGGAGGTTTGAAGTTTTTCGGACGGCCTCAGAGTTGGCTGTGGTCGGATGCTTCCAGAGGCTGCATCGGGAAGCTTTGCAGTGCTGGAGGTTCATGGCAGGAAGAGTTCTTCTTCCTTCTACCGTCTACGTGAGATGATGGGCTATCGAGGACTTTGAGACTTTTTTTTACCATGTCCATGGTCTGCCCTTATCAAATTACAGTATTGCTTTGCACTGTTGTAACTATATGTTATAATTATGTGGTTTTTGTAAGTTAGTCTTGGTCTGTCTTGTGTTTTTGTGATATCATACTGGAGGAACATTGTATCATTTCTTAATGCATGCATTACTAAATGACAATAAACGAGGACTGAGTGTCCTCACAATCTAAACAAAATTTATTTATTATTATTATTTCTTTCTTTGTGTATTGGTACAGTCTGTTGTCTTTTGCACAGTGATTGAATGGCCAAGTTGTTGCAGTCTTTCATTACTTCTGTTATGGTTATTATTCCATGATGGATTTATTGAGTGTACCTGCAAGAAAATGAATCTCAGAGTTGTGTATGTACTTTGATAATAAATTTACTTTGAACTTTGATGCAGGGTCTTGTCCCTTAACTCTTTATTGCTCCGCATTGGTGCCACCAGATGTGCTGAGTTCCTCCAGCATTTTGTGTTTCCTGATTCTGTGATGGTATGCCTCAATATGAGTGAGCCGGGAGATGGTTCTACATTAGTATGTGAGTTTTCCTCTCTATGAGTGACTAGCTAGTTATATGTTGTAAACAATAGACAATAGACAGTAGGTGCAGGAGTAGGCCCTTTGGCCCTTTGAGCCAGCATCGCCATTCAATGTGATCATGGCTGATCATCCACAATCAGTACCCTGTTCCTGCCTTCTCCCCATATCCCTTGACTCCGCTATCTTTAAGAGCTCTATCTAACTCTTTCTTGAAAGCATCCAGAGAATTGGCCCCCATTAAGCAGAGACAGAGAAGCAGTTTCAGCGACAGGTTACTATCGATACAATGCTCCTCAGACAGGATGAAGAGGTCAATACTCCCCAATGCCATTAGGCTTTACAATTCTACCGCCAGGACTTAAGAACTTTTTAAAAGCTATTATTAATGCTTTTTGAGATAGTGATTTAGATGCATATCATATTTTTTACTGAGTTAAGTATTGTATGTAATTAGTTTTGCTACAACAAGTGTATGGGACATTGGAAAAAAAGTTGAATTTCCCCATGGGGATGAATAAAGTATCTATCTATCTATCTATCTATCTATCTATCACTGCCTTCTGAGGCAGAGCATTCCACAGATCCACAACTCTCTGGGTGAAAAAGTTTTTCCTCAACTCAGTTCTAAATGGCCTACCCCTTATTCTTAAACTGTGTCCTCTGGTTCTGGACTTCCCCAATATCGGGAACATGTTTCCTGCCTCTAAAGTGTCCAATCCCTTAATAATCCTATATGTTTCAATCAGATCCCCTCTCATCCTTCTAAATTCCAGTGTATACAAGCCCAGTTGCTCCAATCTTTCAACATATGACAGTCCCGCCATCCCGGGAATTAACCTCGTGAACCTACGCTGCACTCCCTCAGTGGCAAGAATGTCCTTCCTCACATTTGGAGACTAAATGCTAACTAAACCTGTTGAGCATTCTTATAAAGGCAAGAAACAACTACAAAAGCTTCCCTTTGAGGTGAAACTTGAGAAGTAACTGAATTATTGTAATCGCACATCAGTGTATTCTAATTTGCTGAAAGGCCTTCAGATTGATAGGTTGATTGCTGGGTTTTGGTCTAAGTAATAATTATTCAGCTGGAATGGTTGTAGCAGGGTTAGGCTGTAAAGCAGGGTGGGCCCATTAACTTACGTAATTTGCAATGTTAATGGACATGCTGACACTGAAAAGGTCAGAAGGCGAGGTCTGTGTTTCAGGGCACATCAAATTTAAAAGGTTGAAGTAAACCAACAAGTGATGATTACTAACCATTAAAAGTCGGTAGCTCTGGGGCAGAGAAGCATAGATTAATATTTTATAGGCAATAATACCATCCCTGTCTTCTCATTTATCAAGCAGTTTCATTTTAAATCCAAAGTTTCCCATTCCTTGGTTGGATAAATCTGATTCTCCTGATTTTCTTTGGTGGTGGAAAAAGTTATGAACACGAGGAAGTCTGCAGATTGCTGAAAATCCAAAGTAACACACACATGCAGAATGCTGGAGGAACTCAGCAGGTCAGGCAACATCTATGGAAGTGAATTAACAGTTGGTGTTTTGGGCTGAGACCCTTCCTCAGGACTGGAAAGGAAGGCAGTAGACGACAGAATAAAAAAGGTGGGGGGAGGGGGAAGGAGGATAGATAGAAGGTGATAGGTGAAGTCAGGTGGGTGGGAAAGGTAAAGGGCTGGAGAGGGAGTAATCTGATCAAGTCAAGTCAGGTCACTTTTATTGTCATTTCAACCATAACTGCTGGTTCAGTACATAGTAAAAATGAGACAATGTTTTTACAGGACCATGGTGTTACATGACACAGTACAAAAACTACACTGAACTACGTAAAAAAACAACACAGAGAAAGCTACACTAGACTACAGACCTACCCAGGACTGCATAAAGTGCACAAAACAGTGCAGGCATTACAATAAATAATAAACAAGACAATAGGGCAGTAAGGTGACAGTCCAGGCTCTGGGTATTGAGGAGTCTGATAGCTTGGGGGAAGAAACTGTTACATAATCTGGTTGTGAGAGCCTGAATGCTTCGGAGCCTTTTCCCAGACAGCAGGAGGGAGAAGAGATTGTATGAGGGGTGCGTGGGGTCCTTCATAATGCTGTTTGCTTTGCGGATGCAGCGTGTAGTGTAAATGTCTGTGATGGTGGGAAGAGAGATCCCGATGATCTTCTCAGCTGACCTCACTATCCGCTGCAGGGTCTTGCGATCCAAGGTGGTGCAATTTTCGAACCAGGCAGTGATGCAGCTGCTCAGGATACTCTCAATACAACCCCTGTAGAATGTAAACACGAGGAAGTCTGCAGATGCTGGAAATTCAAACAACACACACAAAATGCTGGTGGAACACAGCAGGCCAGGCAGCATCTATCTATACGGAGAAACACTGTCGACGTTTTGGGTCTCGGCCCGAAACGTCGACAGTGCTTCTCCCTATAGATGCTGCCTGGCCTGCTGTGTTCCACCAGCATTTTGTGTGTGTTGTTCCCTGTAGAATGTGATGAGGATAGGGGGTGGGAGATGGACTTTCCTCAGCCTTCGCAGAAAGTAGAGACACTGCTGGGCTTTCTTTGCTATGGAGCTGGTGTTGAGAGACCAGATGAGATTCTCCGCCAGGTGAACACCAAGAAATTTGGTGCTCTTAACGATCTCTCCTGAGGAGCCGTCGGTGTTCAGCGGGGAGTGGTCGCTCCATGCCCTCCTGAAGTCAACAACCATCTCTTTTGTTCACATTCAGAGACGGGTTGTTGGCTCTGCACCAGTCCATTAGCCGCTGCACCTCCTCTCTGTCAGCTGACTCATCGTTCTTACTGATGAGACCCACCACGGTTGTGTCATCGGCGAACTTGATGATGTGGTTTGAGCTGTGTGATAAAGTTTGGAGCGACTGGGCTTGTATACACTGGAAATTAGAAGGATGAGAGGGGATCTGATTGAAACATATAAGATTATTAAGGGATTGGACACGCTGGAAGCAGGAAGCATGTTCCCGCTGATGGGTGAGTCCAGAACTAGAGGCCACAGTTTAAGAATAAGGGGTAGGCCATTTAGAACAGAGATGCAGAAAATTTTTTTTACCCAGAGAGTGGTGGATATGTGGAATGATCTGCCCCAGAAGGCAGTGGAGGCCAAGTCTCTGGATGCTTTCAAGAGAGAGTTAGATAGAGCTCTTATAGATAGCAGGGTCAAGGGATTTAGGGAGAGGGCAGGAATGGAGTACTGATTCAGCCATGATCACAGTGAATGGCAGTGCTGGCTAGAAGGGCTGAATGGCCTACTTCTGCACTTACTGTCTATTGTCTATAGTCTATTGTGTGTTGCAGCACAGTCGTGGGTCAGCAGAGTGAACAGCAGTGGACTGAGCACACAGCCCTGGGGAGCCCCCGTGCTCAGTGTGATGGTGTTGGAGATGCTGCTCCTGATCCGAACTGACTGATGTCTCCCAGTCAGGAAGTCTAGTATCCATTTGCACTGGGAGGTGTTCAGGCCCAGTAGGCTTAGCTTTCCAATCAGTTTCTGAGGGATGATTGTGTTGAATGCTGAACTGAAGTCTATGAACAGCATTCGAACGTCTGTGTCTTTTTTGTCCAGGTGGATTAGGGACAGGTAGAGGGTGATGGCAATGGCGTCGTCTGTTGAGCAGTTGCGACGGCATGCAAACTGCAAGGGTTCCAGTGAGGGGGGCAGCAGGGTCTTGATATGCCTCTCGAAACACTTCATGATGATGGATGTGAGTGCAACGGGATGGTAGGACACTGAAGACTTCTTCGGCACGGGGATGATGGTGGTGGCCTTGAAGCACATTGGAACAGTGGCGCTGCTCAGGGAGATGTTGAAGTTGTCAGTGAGAACATCTGCTAGCTGGTCTGCACATCCTCTGAGCACTCTACCAGGAATATTGTTTGGTCCAGCGGCATTCCGTGGGTTGACCCTGCACGGGGTTCTTCTCACATCGGCCACGGTGAGACACAGCACCTGGTCGTTTGTAGGAGGGGTGGACTTCCTCGCCGCCACGTCATTTTCTGCCTCAAAACAGGCATAGAAGTTATTCAGCACATCTGGGAGGGGGGCATCACCCACACAGTCAGGTGATGTTGTCCTGTAATTGGTGATATCCTGGTGATGATAGGAAAGGAAAGTGGACCACAGGAGAAAGGGAAGGAGGTGGGGACAAAGGGGAGATAATAGGCAGGTGACAAGAGGTAAGAGACCGGAATGGGGAATAGAAGAAGAGGGTATTTTTTTTACTGTAAGTAGAAATTGATATTCACGTCATCGGCTGGAGGCTACCCAAATGGAATATAAGATGTTGCTCCTCCACCCTGAGGGTGGCTTCATCTTGGCACAAGAGGAGGCCATGGAGGTGTATGGGCAAGTGTGGCATGTAGGCTGCTTGCCGGGATGGAGATTCATGAAGAGGGACAAATGGACAAGGGTATCATGGAGGAAGCAATCCGTGTGGAACGTGGAGAGAGGGGGGACGGTTAAGATGTGCTCAATAGTAGGGTCCCTTTGGAGATGGCGGATGTTGCCGAGGATGATGTGTTGGATACGGAGGCTGATGGGTGGTAGGTAAGGACATGAGGAACTCTATTACTCTTAAAGTGGTGGGAAGATTGGGTGAACGCAGATGTTTGGGAAATGGAGGAGATGCAGGTGAGCACAGCATCAATGGCGGAGGAAGGGAAACCCGACTCTTTGAAGAAGAAGGACTTCTCTGATTTCCTGGAAAGGAAAGCTACATCCTGGGATCAGATGAAGTGGCGGCGAAGGAACTGAGAAAAGGGAATAACATTTTTACAGGAGATGGGTTGGGAAGAAGTGTAGTCAAGATAATCGTGGGAATCAGTAGGTTTATAAAGATGCTGGTTGACAGTTTGTCTCCGGAGATGCAGACAGAGATCAAGAAAGGGGAGGGAGGTGTCAGAAATAGACCAAGTGATTTTAAGGGCAGGGTGGAAGTTAGAGGCAAAATTGATGAAATTGACAAGTTCAGCATGGGTGCATCTTTTTTCCTAGAGATCCAATATCCACTTTAGTGTAGAACTGGAGCAATAGATGGCAGAGTGGTACAGCTAGCAGAACTGGAGTAATGGATGGTAGAGTGGCACAGCTAATGGAACTGCTACCTTATGACAGCAATGCTCTCGGTTCAGATCTGACCTCTGGCTCTGTTTGTACTGAGGCTGCACTTTCTCCCTGGTAATTACGTGTGGATTTCCTCCCACATCCTCAGGTTGTTAGTTAATTGGCTGCTGTAACTTGTCACAAGTGTGTAGATTGGTAGAACCTTGGAGAAGATAGAGCATAAGGGAAAAATTACTTGGGGATGGAGGGGATTGAATAGTTCTGTAAGCTGGCATAGTCTTGAATTACCTCCTCTATGTCATAAGGAAATATGGAAGTAAAATATTTGGGACCTGATGCCTCCAATACATCCTTGTGCTCATTGTCAGCGCATTCCTGCAGTAGTAAACTGAGTACAACGAGTAAAATTTTGACTCTGTTATAGAAAGTGTTCAAGATCAGAGACTCAAGTAAAGGGCAAATCCCAACACAATCCATTCCTCTAGTTCTCTGTGCCTTGTGTTGTGCTGAAGGAACTGCTATGGTTGTTCATAACGCTATGTCTGAAAGAAGCTCCATCATGAACTTGGGGATAATATTCAATACCATTGATTCAAGGTCTCCATTGAGTTATGTTTGATCCAGATTACAAACACTTCATTCACAAACATGAGAAAATCCTGAGATGCAAGAAATACAAAGGAACACACACAGAATGCCGGAGGAACTCAGCAGGCCAGGTAGCATCTACGGAAAAGAGTAAACAGCCGATGTTTCAGCCCAAGGCCCTTCATCAGAACTCATGAAAGGTCTCGGCCCAAAAAACCGACTGTTCACTCTTATCCATAAATGCTGCCTGGTCTTCAGAGTTCCTCCAGCATTTTGCACGTGCTGCTCTGCATTTCATTCATTTTGAGGATGATTGAACATATATATTTTCCACAACACTAAACCTGACTCACTCTACACTCCACTCTGTTTTTGCTGTGTTCTATACAAGCAATGCCAAGTTGAGCTGAAGACTAACACATGGTCCATTTAGTGCATAAGCCATTGCTACAAATGTATCATCATCATCATCATCACGTGAGGTGTTTTATGACGTGGGCGATCGGGGTCTTATCCATGACCATGATAGTTCTTGGCAATTTTTTTTTACAGAAGTGGTTTGCCATTGCCTTCTTCTGGGCAGTGTCTTTGCAAGATGGGTGACTCCAGCTATTATCAATACTCTTCAGAGACTGTCTGCCTGGTGTCAGTGGTCGCATAACCAGGACTTGTGATGTGCATCAGCTGCTCCTACAACAGTCCACCACCTGCTCCCATGGCTTCACATGACCCTGATCGGGGGCTAAGCAGGTGCTACACCTTGCCCAAGGATGACCTGCAGGCTAGCAGAGGGAAGGAGCACCTCACACTTTGTTTGGCAGAGATATATCTCCATCCCACCACACAAGGTATAATTTTGTTAATAAAGGCCCCTCTTTCATGAATTTGGGTTTTGCTGTTAATCCTTTCACCATGATCCATGTGGGCCTCTGTGGCGAGCTTGTAGAGTGTTGGTCTTCCAGGTTGCTCAAACACCTGTATTTTCTAATTGTTGTTTTACCAAGAGCCGTTAAACCCCTGTGCTTTCTGTTTAATCTTATCAAGTTAGTTGTGACCGGCTTTCTATGATTATTTAATGTGGACTCCCTGTTTCGTGCTGATATTGGATTCCTTGTGTGGAGAATGATTTGTCTTGCAGTGTCACTCAGTCATGCCATCAATGCTCTGTTGGTATTCCTATGTATAATCTCTTGTTTCCATCTCTACCCGGGAGTCTGTCATTCCTCCGCACCTGGGTTCAGTTGTTGCCAGCGTGCACCGTGACACCCTTGTAGGTTAATTTGAGCTGAGAGAGCTGATGTCCAGTCCTGGACCACTGCCTCTGTTTTATTGGTCATGTAAAGTAACGAGAATTGGAGTGGTTTCTTCTATATTACATTTCTTTTTGTTGTTTGCTTTGCTTTCTTGGTCACAGAAGTCTGGTCCAAAGGCACGAGCAAGCATCTCATACTGGAGTCTTGATTGCAGTGGATGGATATGATGTCTTCTGTGCCTTGTCATGCCTTTTGATCCCTGTGGAGAGGTGCGGTACTGCCTTCCTGGCCGTTGGCTCCCACCCGGTCCGTCGGAGTTGTCCCTATCTCACCAGGGTATGAGGTTGCCGGTTATCCTGAACTGGTTTAGCCCGCCTGTTGAAGCGGTGGCCCACGGTGTGGCAATAACATCTTGGAGCCACAGGTGAAAGCTGAGTGTCTGGTAGGAACCAAAGGTGAGTGTGCTGCTCCAGAATGGACACAACAAGCCCTTCACCAGAAACGTTATCCCCTCCTTGGACAACCCATACACCCATACGTTATGTCTGTGAGGGACTCCGACGGTCAGAGTTGACCATGGATATTGCATCCTAGCTGTCTAGATACGCAAGCCTGGGCAGTACGATATGGAGAGCAAGCTGTTGCCTATGTAGCAAACTCTCCCTGTCCACGCAACTGATGAACCCAAAGGAACGGCAGAGACTGATACAGTTTGGTACCAGCAGTGTGGTAGGAGTTGCCAGTCAGCATTGAACTCACTGTAGAAATCCCTTAGGGACTCCAGCTCTGGATTTTTCCCTCTGGGTTCACTCCAGAAATCTTCCCCATGACTGGGTATAGACACAAAGCAGCGGAGGTTGGAGATCAGAATTTTCCTTCTCTTAGATGAGCTGCCATCTACGGCTGACAAACACCAACTGCCCAAAGTGACTGGTTTTAAGGCACCAGTAACCCACCTTGCTCCTTCTCCTGCCAGTTGAAACTGTTCCGCCGGGCTTAGTAGCTAAGCCACCCGTGAAGCCCAGGAACTGGAGTTGGTTGTCAGAGGCTATTTGAAGTGCGTGCCATTGGGAGCATTTAATAGGTAGTGGGAGCTTGTCTCCATTACCACCCACTGGCTATAACGATCTTTAAGTCTCGTGGGAAGAGAATTAGGGAGAGTTGATAGGGATATGAGAAAGAGTAGATTATAGGGATGTAAGTGGGGCAATTATTGGGGCTATTGGTTATTAGGGTGGCAAGGTAGTGTAGAGTTTAGCGTAGCACTGTTATGGCACCAGCATTCGAGTTCAAATCCGTCAATGTCTGCAATGAGTTTATACGTTCTCCACATGATCATGTGGGTGATCATGGTGTCATGGGAATGTGGGTTTCCTCCATCATTCCAAAGACATACGGGTTAATGGGTTAATTGATTACATGGTGTAATTGTGCCAGAAGGGCCTGATACTGTGCTGTATCTCTAAATAAACAAGTGGGACAATGGGTCTGATCAGATTGGTCGGAGAGACCATATAGAGTCAATGGTCCAAACGCTCTCCTCTTTCTTGAGGAAGTATGCAGTAGCAATATGAGAGTTAGAATGAAATTATTAATTAGTGAACCAGAAAGGGATAGTCCCCTCAGTACTCCCCAAAGCTTGTGCTCCCCGTGGTGGGTCAGCCCTTGTTTAGTACCCTCTCTAACTATTTCACCTTCACTAGATCAGCAATTTATCACCCACGTTTGATTTACCATCTCAGGCAAGCCTGGATGTTGCCAAACCCTAATAACCAATAGCCCCTTTTCTTGAGTAAAGCAAGCTAAGTACTTAAGCAAATAAAATTATAATTATGGCAACATGAGTGAATCTGCAGATGCTGGAAATAAATAAAAAAACACGAAATGCTGGCAGAGCTCAGAGCAGGAGACTGATGAAGGGTTTCGGCCCGAAACGTCGTCACTACCTCCTCCCATAGATGCTGTCTGGCCTGCTGAGTTTTGCCAGCATTTTGTGAAAATTATAATTATGTAAGTTTTCCATAGTAGTTTTTGTTGTTCCTTTTCATGCATCTGGCACATCAGGTGGCAAACTTGCCATTTGTTTAGCATTTTTGTCTTCTTTTTACAAGGCTGAGTTGCTAGCTCTACGCTCAACCCAACATGGATGGAAAGCGCACAGGGAACAGGCATGTGATCTTTCATTGATTCCATTGTTCTTTGGATTTACTGAGAGCACCTGCAAGAAAATGAATCTTGGGGTAGTATATGGTGACATATATGTATTTTGAACTTTCTCTAAGGTGTCACTGAGAATGTACAAATTCTTTACAGACAGTGGTGAGAACTGAATGGTGATTGGTAACCTCTGGCCCTGTAAAATGATGGTGGTGACCACTACGCTACTGTGCCGGTCATTACTTGAGTAAATATTACCCAAATATCAATACTGCCGATAGTTAAACATGTTGATGCAATGTAACAGGATGGAGATATGAGATGGACTGGTTCAAAATTCTCTTTGGTAGTATGGTGCCATTGATTAGAACCTAAAGTCCTGGCCGAATGACCCAGGGGTAGAAATTCACCTTACCAGAACATTTAGGTCAGACCAGGCCAGGAGATCTGCTACAAGTCATTCCTGACCACTGTGACCACTCTCCAAAGGTCTTCACCTTAAGGTTAGTCAATACAATTGCTTGAAGTTCAAAGACTGTTATTGTAACAGTAAAGTTCAGCTTGGCATGATAGAACTAGCTCCATCTCTACATCTAGACCCACCAATGTTCCCCCTGAAACAGGGTGACTTGAGATGGGGAGCACTTGCTGATTTTTGCCATTGTTGTCCACATCTGGTAGGTGAATTTTTAAAAACATCGCTTAAGATGAGGGAGAGAGCTTTGTGGAAGAGGTTGTGTGGATATGGCTAGAAACCATGGCTTGAGATTAATGATGTTTGTCCTTGATTTAATTTGTTTTCTCAGAAGGTCAGTATGGCTCCTTGAAAGTATTGGCCTTTCATACGTAACCTTGCATTGTCAATCATCAGATGCTGCATTTTGAAGTTCGTCAATAATGATATTCTTGTTGGCTGTTCGATGATATTTGCATCTAGAAGATGCTTCTGCATCTGCGATATGGTGTTACAGAGGTTAAGTGTCCAGAGAATAAGAATCCAGAGCCCTGAGTTCAAATCCCCTCTGACAGCTGTGGAATTCGGAAAACACTTACTGGCGGAATTGTCGCATACTCGAGGCTAAAACTGAGAAGGGGGAAAGTTCAAAGGAGATTTGTGAGGTAAGTTATTTCACATAGAGAGCAGTAGGTGCAGGAATGCACTGTCACCAAAGATAGTAGAAACAGAGAAGATAGCAATGACTAAAAGGCATTTAATGAACAAGCAGGGAGTAGAGGACCTGCTGTAATTTTTATTTAGAGGTATAGCGCAGAACAGGTCTCAGACCAGGAGATGAGTTATTAACTTCAAACTTTCTGCATAATCAAAGAGTTGAACTGCATGTGCATGTAACGAGAGCTGTATAACTCATCTCCTTATATATATATACATACACACACAAACGTTTGTGTGTATGTATATATATATTAGTTAAATTAAATAAGCAGTGCAAAAATGGAAATAAAAAAGTAGTGAGGTAGTGTTCATGGGTTCAATGCCCATACTGAAATTGGATGACAGTGGGGAAAAAACTGTTCCTGACTTGATGAGTGTGTGCCTTCAGCTTGCTGTACCTCCTTCCTGATGGTAACAATGAGAACAAGGCATGTACTGGGTGATGAAGGTCCTTAATGATGGATGTGCTTTTCTGAGGCATTGCTCCATGTTCAGGGACATTCCTGCACAGGCTCATTGCTAACTGACCAGTTATTAATCTTCTGACACACATAATTCTTGATGTGCGTGGGAGGGTGAGTGAAGCTATTCAGTGCAATTGAATTTAATTCCTGAGTTGTTTCAGCCAAAGCTAGTAACTATTGATTGCGACTCTCAATGCATTGTGAGCAGCTGTCTGTGATGGATTACAGACCGACCTATAAATTCACTTTCCACTGAGGAACCAGATAAAATCCAGACAGCCCTAATATGAATCAATTCAACAATTCACACCGGAGTTTCTTCCTTCCATGCAATGAGCTCTCTGCCAACATTACTGGAAACCCCACCTCCCAGAACAGGCAGTAATCTCCATCAAGGAATCCTGATGTCGCCACACGTTCTGGCTCCAACATAGCATGCCCACGATGCTCGGCAGATCAACACAGTACCTGTCAAGCAACAACAGGAAAACAAGCCCCATTACTTGCTCCCACCCACCTACACACGCAGACAATCCTCCAACCTCAGGCCAAGCCTCTGGGCCTCTGGACTCGTACACCCTCAGATAATGGGCCTCCAATTTCCCCAGTGGACTCTCAACCTTACAGACCCATAGCTTTCATCATTAGGCTTCGATTTTCAGACTTCTGATCAACCTTCAGGCGTCAGTTTTTAGTGTTGACCCCAGGACTAGCCAATGACAGGACCCTGATCTCCAGGTCTCACAATCCTGACTCATCACCTCGCGTACCTAGGGGCCACCAGCCCTCATATCTCCTGCTTCCATGGACATCCGATCATGGAAGAACTGGGGAACTCACTGACTCGGTGGGCCACCAGCCCTTGTCTTTACTGGTCCACATCCACTATGCTTGCCAGCTTGACATCCATGGTTTTAAGTGCCCATGAGCCCTTGAAAGTTTAAAGAGCCGAATGTTTTAATGTAGAGCAGGGGTTCCCAACCTTGGGTCCATGGACCCTTCAGTTAACATTAGGGGTCCATGGCACAAAAACAAAGATTGGGAACCCTTGATCTAGAGCAACACACACAAGATGCTGCAGGAACTCAGCAGGTCAATCAGCATATGTGGAGAGGAATAGATGGTTGAATTTTTAGGCTGAGACTCTTCATCAGGACTTGAAAGGAAGGGAGAAGAAGCCAGTTAAAAAGATGGGGAGAGGGGAAGGAGTAAAGGCGGTAGGAGTTAGGTGAAGCCAGGTGATAAGGAAGGAAGGTGGGTGGGGAAGAGAAAAGCTGGGAGGAGATAAGTTGAAGAACAAAATGGCTGAAGAAGCGGGAATCTGATAGGAGTGGAGAGTGCACCATGCACTGTGGAGAAAGGGAAGGAGAAGGGCACCAGAGGGAGATGATAGGCAGGCGAGGAGAAGAGAGGAAGGTAAGAGTGGATCCGGAATAGGGAATGAGAAAAAAGAGGTGGGGGGGGGGGGAGGAGAGAGAAATTACCAGAATTTAGAGAAATTGTTAATCTTGCTCTGAATTGGAGTACTCCAGCAGAAGAGGTCTCATCGCAACTGAACGTTTTGAGTTTCAAAAACATTTTCAGTAACACAAGTTGCTTCAACGATTGTGTTCACAGAAGTAAAAGTTCTAACTAACTTCTGCCACGTCCGCATAGAAGTGGGGAAAGAAATGAGTGTACTTTGCTGCACTTTGGCTGCAAAGGGTTAACACAGTCTGATCTAGTCACAGACTTTTGGCATGAATTGTGTGTATGCACAGTGACCATTTTATTAGGCCTTCTGATGTTGTAGCCTATCTTCTTCAAGGTTCAATATTTAGTGTGTTCAGAGAGACACTGTTGCAATGCATTAGCATTTGAGTTGCTGTTGGCTTCCTATCAGCTTGAACCAGGTTGGCCATTCTTTTCTGATCTCTACTACTAGCAGGGCATTTTCATCCACAGAACTGCTGCTCGCTGGATGCCTTTTGTTTTTCGCACCGTTTCTGTAAACGTTAGAGCAGGGGTTCCCAACTTTTTTTTCACCATGGACCCCTAACATTAACTGAAAGGCTCGTCGACCCTGTGTTGGGAACCCCTTCTCTAGAGAATGTTGTGTATGAAAATCCCTGGAGATCAGGAGGTCCTCAAACCACCCTGTCATTCCTTGGTCAAAGTCACTCAGGCCACATTATTTTCCCCATTTTGATGTTTGGTCTGAACAGCAACTGAACCTCTTGACCACGTCTGACTGATTAGATATTTGCATTAATGAGCAGATGTGCAGATGCACCTAATAAAGTGGCCACAGAGGGTATTTGTCTAAGTAACAGTCTAGGTCAGGATGAGTGAATTGGATTGAAGCAGAATTGAGATCATGTGCTATGCAATGATAGTGTGAAATAGTTTAAAATTACCCGTGCTTTGGTGCAGAGCCTCTATCCAACAAGGTTGCAAGGGGATTTTTATTTCTTTTCCATTCTTGTTGAATGACTTGATAGAAATATATTATTACAGCACCGAACAATGTAGCTGTACGAGATGATATGGTACTGTGTGATATTATGAGATGATATGGTACTGTGCAAAACAAAATCTACAATCATGATAGAGACAGTCCCTCTGATTATAATTATGGGGGAAAGTGCTTTCAAATAGTGGCTTTTGCAGATTAAAGACCATAAGACACAGGAGTCGAATTAGGCCATTCGGTTCTTCAAGTCTGCTCCACCATTCCATCACGGCTGATTTATTATCCTTCTCAACCCCATTCTCCTGCCTTCTCCATGTAACCTTTGATGCCCGTACTAATCAAGGACCTGTCAACCTCTGCTTTAACTATGCCCAATGACTTGGCCTCCGCAGCAGTCAGTGATAATGAATTCCACAGATTCACCTCTCTCTGGCTACAGAAATTCTTCTTCATATCTCTTCTATATGGATATCTTTCTATTCTGAGACTGTTCTGTCTGGTCCTAAACTCTCCCCTATAGGAAAAACCCTCTCAGCATGCACTCTAAGACTTTCAATGAGATACCCCCCATTCTTCCAGTGAGTACAGGCATCATCATCTTTGTGTGCACCCCCTTGGGAGGATTGTGGAAAGTTTAACAGATTGGGCAAGGATTTGATGGCATTTAATATGGAAGAAATAACTCTGAAAGAAGAAATGAGGTATAGAAATGGATGGTAAATGATAAGCGTTCAGAGCCATTGGGGAGCATTATCGAAGTACACATGTGTCACCATTTACTACTCTGATATTCATTTTTTTCTTACAGGTATTTACAAAATAAAGAAATACAATAGAATTTATATATATGAAGAATGACAAAAAATAATACATTAAGAAACAGGGGTGTATGAGCAATGGTAAAGTGTCTGTGAATGTCTTACTGAGTCATTGGAGACACAATTTTTATAGAATAATACAGCACAGAAACTAGCCCTTCAGTCCAACTGGCCCATGCTACCCACGGCATCCTCCCTGCGGGTCACAGTTGCCCATGTTCAGCTCATAATCCTCGAAGTTTCTCTCCTTTACGTACTTATCCAGATGTCTTTTAAATGATGCAATCGTACCCTCCTTGACCATATCCACTGGCAGCTCATTCCAGGTGCTCACTACCATCTGTGTAAATAAATACCTCTCTGGTCTCTTTTAGATCTTAACCCTCTTATCTTTGTCTGTCCCCTCCAATTTTGGACTCCTCATCTCTGCTGAAAAGACTATGACAATCCACTTTATCCATACCCTTCATAGCTTTATAAACTTCTATCACATCACCGTTCATTTCCCTACGCTCCAAGGAATAAAGATCCAGAGTGGCCAACCTCTCTTTATAAATCAGGTCCTCCAGTTTAGATAGAATATGCCTTTCCTATGAGTATGTGGGTTTCCTCTGAGTCCTCTGGTTTCCTCCCACAGTCTAAAGGCACACTGCCTACTTGTTGTAAAATGATACAACAGGTTCGTAACAGTTTATCACCTTTTTATTTTTCATTGGCTAAGCATTAAACATGCTATACCTGTGTGCTTTCTAATTGGCCCTTCCTTATCTCAGGAAGTTGACCTTAGCTCAGTATAAGAGTGTCTGTTTCTGCAAAAATTGCCATCTTGCCTTTGTCTTTTCCTTAGTTTCTTTGTTCTTCCATGTGCTCTGTGCTGGTTTCTTTGTTTTAAAATTTCAGTAAACGTTCGTGAAGCAACAAGTTTTCAACTCATTCTTGGACTCCTAGAAGAACCTACAGATCGATAATCACCAGATCTGACATTCGGTTAATTGGTCATTGTAAATTGTCCTGTGATTTAGGCTAGGAATAAGTAAGTGTTTTGCTGGGCGTTATGGACTCATTGATCCGGAACAGCCTGTATGGTGCTGCTTCTATAAATAAATGTCTTCTGCACCATTTCCAGCTTGACAATGTTGTTCCTATAGCAGGTTAATGAAAATTGTACAAGATGCTTCAAATGTAGTGTCACCAATGACTTACATAATGGCAGCATAATGACACTATTGCTAAACTTGACGTTCTGACTGATGTAGTCATCATGCTAAATGCCTTTTTCACCATCCTTTCCACTTGCGTGGCCACTCTCAGTGAGCTTTGTACCTGTACTCCTGGGTCCCTCTGTTCCACAATACAGGTGTCCCTCAATTTTCGAACGTACGCTTTACGACACCTCGCTGTTACGAAAGACCTACATTAGTTACCTGTTTTTGCTGACAGAAGGTGTTTTCACTGTTACGAAAAAGGCAGAGCCTCCCCCGGAACTGCATTCTATCTGGCATTGCTTAAGCACGTGCCTGTGAGCATCCGCGCTTTATGTCGATTTATTTTGTGCATCTGTTAACAAGATGAGTTCTAAGGTATCAGAAAAGCCTAAAAGAGCTCGTAAGGGTGTTACACTTAGCATAAAACTAGACATAATTAAGCATTTTGATCGTGGTGGATGAAGTAAGGACATAGTGAGTTTGGCTAAGGAGGCTGGGTTTGTGGAAGTTGATGAAGATGATGTTGAAAATGTATTGGCATCCCATGACCAAGAACTGACAGATGCAGAGCTGATGCAATTACACGAGGAAAGGATAACAGTCAAAACTGAACGCAGTAGCGACGGTCCGAAAGTGAAGTAGTCCAGGAACTAAACGTGAAACAATTGAGTGAGATTTTCGCTGCAATTGGCAACGGTGCAATGATTGCAGTAAAGTATTTCTACTTTATATAGGCTGTGTATTTATCATATCATTCCTGCTTTTACTATATGTTACTGTTATTTTAGGTTTTATCTGTTATTTGGCATGATTTTGCTGGTTATCTTTTGGGTCTGCGAACGCTCACAAATTTTTCCCATATAAATCAATGGTAATTGCTTATTCACTTTACGACATTCTGGCTTACGAACAGTTTCATAGGAACGCTCTACCTTCGGATAGCGGGGGAAATCTGTACTCGTCAGTGCCCTGCCATTCACTGAATAGGTCCTACCCTGGTCTGAATGTTCAAAATGCATCTTCTCACACTTCACTAAGTTGAAACCCATTTGCCATTCTTTGGACTATCTCCCTAACTGATTAAGATCTCTTTGTAACTCATTGGATATGCCTCACCATCAACAAGATGTTCTAATCTTGTATCACTAGCAAATTTGCTAGTTGTTCTATATACATTCACATCCAAATCATTTATAGAAATAATGAATAACAGAGCTCCCAGTCCTGACCTCGGGCTCTCCGCTCGTCACTGGCCTCCAGCTGGAGAATCAATTTTCAATCATCACCCTCTGCGTCCTATCACTTAGCCAATTCTGAATCCACCTCACTTGTCCGCAACCCTCGGATCCCATGTGACCTAAACACCCACATCAGCCTGCCATGCAGCACCTTGTCAAAGGCCTTATTAAAGTCCATAAAGACCATATCCACTGTCTTACCTTCATCAATCCCCTTAGTTACCTCTTTGAAAAACTCCGCAAAACTCCAAATATATGTCCTCCCAACACACAAAACCATGCTGACTGTTCCTAATCAGTCACTGAACTGAGGTAAATCATCCAAGGTCAGTCAATGTGTTGAGGTAAGTCTGAAAGAGAAGAAAATGATTTAATTTAATATAATTTTTATGAATACAGGGTTTTGTGATTGTAACTGTATTTTTAATACAATGTATTTGGTGCTATTTTATTTTTTTCTTTTGACTTATATATCTTCTTGTACTCTGTATCCCTTTATGCAGAAACTAATAAAAATATTGAAAGAGAAAAAATGTAAACATGTAAAAAAAATTCAATACACAAAATGCTGTAGGAACTGACCAGATCAGGCAGCATCTATGGAGTGAAACTAACAGTTAACATTTAAGTGGAGAGCCTTCAACTGTGCTGTCTATTTCCCTCCATAGATGCTGCCTGGCCTTTTGAGTTCCTCCAGCACTTTGTGTGTTCCAGCATCTCATCTGCAACCTCTTGTATCTCCATATCTGTTACATTGCTGAACAGTAAGGCTTTCTTTTCTGCATTCAGTTCGTCCACGTGAGCTAACCCCACCATCACTGACCGTGGGTTCCACTTTCCCTACTACAGAAAATCCCAATAGAAATGACTTTGCAGCAGTTCTCAAAGTGCATGTCAGAGACAATCATAAACTGAACTCCCACTCCAATTGATTGTGAAATTGAAATCAATAAATCTAGTTATATGTGAGAAGGCACAATAGAAAATTAACCTTGATAAATTTCTGAAATCTCATTAAAAGATTTGTGCGCTTACTGGTAACAGCTCCTTGCCTTTGTGGACTTGATCAAGCTTACTTGTAGCTTCAGTCCCACTGTGTTTTTAACCCTTTCATCCCTTGGGATGGAGGCTAAAAGATGGATGATAAGTTTACTGCATTTCAGCAACAGCACTCAGAATATCTGTGGAGAGGTGAGCGCGGGGCAGCCCATTTGCATGATGGATATTCACTTTCCAGGGCCTGAAAGGCTTATTGCTAACCTTAGCTTTCTAACACAGCAGCATGACCTTTCCAAAGGGCTGGAGTTCTTCATGACTAATTAAACTTATGATCATTATTCCTTGTTTAGCTTCCTGTGGTAAACGAGAACCTGTCTTTAGCTCTTAATGTAAATCAGTTGTATGGTCATGTAAGTATTGTGTAAAAGTCTTAGGCATATATATATAGCTAGGGTGCCTAATACTTTTTCAAAGTACTGCATTGTCTGTGTGGAGTGGAGTGCGAATTTGTAAATCTTGCAGGAACGAAAGATGTTGGGAATGGCAAGGGTGAAGAGTTGTGGGACTAGTGGCTGAGAAGGAGTTCCAGGGACAGGGTTGGTGTGGGTTCAAACACACCCGGCCCTGAGACACCAGGCAAGGTAATTTGATTCCAAGCAAATGGTTTATTGATCATTACAGAATATCCCACTGGTGCTTCCTGCTCCTTCCCCCTTCCCTTCTCCTTTTGATGTAGTCAATGCAGTTCACTGTATACTTTGATGTTTGGATATACATGCAACATATAAAGCTAATCTTTAAACGTTCATTCTTTATTTACAATGGTGTCAAAATAATACTTTTAATTCATTGTTATGTGAATAGACTTTGAATATTTTATGTTGTTGAAATTAGACCGACCTAAAGGGGAAAGCACATATGTCAGGTTACTCTACGAGTTTTTCATGGCTTGCCTCAAGAGAAATAGTTATTATTGTTGCTGCTATGGATACGTTTTGGAGTATGCTGGATTGCTACTCAACTGCTCTACCGTTTCAGGAAGAGTTACCTTCCTGTTAAACCATTCAGAGCTTCAAAGTTCAAAGTAAATATATTATCAACGTAGGCACAGTACTGTGCAGAACTCTTAGGCACTCTAGATTTTTCATGTTTTCAGATGGTATGGGTTCCAGTGCGCTCTGATCTCAACATCATCGAAGTTGTCGAGAATTACCTGGAGTGATAGAAGCAAGTGAGACAGCCAAAGTCTGCAGAAGAACAGTGACAAGTTCACCCAGATGCTTGGAACAACCTACCAGCCAATTTTCTTGTAAAACAGCATGACAGTGTACCAAACAGAACGGATGCAGTTTTACAGACAAGGGTGGTCACACCAAGCATTGATTTGATTTTTTTTTTTTTTTTACTGTTTACTGCTCTTTATAGTCAATTTTTTGACATTTAGAAACTTTGCATTTCATTATTTTTGAAAGAATTTTAGCTTTACATTTTTTAATATTTGCATAAGACTTTTGCACAGTACTGTGTATGTCACCATGTATTACCTTGAGATACCTTTTCTTGCAGTCACTTACAGGAAAGTAAAGATGTACAATAGAATTTAAGAAAAACCATACATAAATAACGACTAACAAACAACCAATGTGCAAAATGGCATTAATGTGGGGCACTTTGCAAAGCAAGATCCCATAATCTTTATATGTACATGCAGAGGTACAGAATAGAGACTGACCCTTCCGCTCATTATGTGCATACTGCCTTTTTGCCTTCTTACTCTAATCCCATATGCCTGCATTAAGAATGTTACCTTCTAAACCTTGCCCGTTTAAGTGTTTGTGCAAACCCCTCTTAAATGTTGTAATCGCACCTGTTCCAAACACCTCTACTGACAGCAAGTTCCAGACATCAACCTCAGTGCAACCAAACTTATCCCTCAGGTCCCGTTTAAAAGTCCTTCCTGTCATCTTAAAATAATGCCCTCTTGTTTTTGATATCCCTAACACGGGGAAAAGCAATATGCTATAATTACCAGATTTTCAGTTTATTGCAGGGTTGATTAGCTGAACTGTTTCTACTGACAGGTGAAAGGGCAAAGGTGGCTTATGATGCCTTAAAACCAGTTGCTCCTGACAAATGGGGCTCATCAGTCATTGTTGGCAGCTCATCTAGGAGAAGGAAAACTCTGATCTCAAACCTCCGTGGCCTTGTGGCTACACCCGCTCATGGGGAAGGCTTCGGGAGTCAACCCCAAGGGAAAAATCTGAAGCTGGAGTCCGTAAGGCAGTCGTATGTTAGGTTCAACGCTGACTAGCAACTCCTGCGATGCAAATGGTGCCAAACTGTATCTGTCTCTGCCATTCCTTTGGATTCATCAGCCAGGAGGAGAGGAGAAGTCTACTGAATGAGCAACAACTTGCTCTCCATGTTGTACTGGTCTGGTACGTGTATTACGTAGACAGCTAAGATCCAATATCCATAGATGACCTTGGCCAATGGGGGGGGTCTCACTAGGATAAGTTGAAGGAAGAGTAATTACCAGAAATAGATCCAGTGAGCTTTTCTTGTGGGAGCTTTAATCACTAGGTTAGTTGGCTCCTGAATATTTGGTGCAGTTTTTATATTTGGCATGCTGGTGTACTGTGCAAGGTGGATACTTAACAAGAGATACTCTGCGTTTGGGATCATAACTTGACCTTGGGGGAAACTGAGAACATTTATTATGACCAGAACAACTTCTTGGCTGACACAAACAAGAGAAAACCTGCAGATGCTGAATGGTCTCGACCCGAATTGCTGACTCTACTCTTTTCCATAGATGCTGCCTGGCCTGCTGAGCTCCTCCAGCATGTTGTGTGTGTTTCTTGGTCGACACGTGCCAATTCATGACACACCAAGCAGCTCGACTTTAATCATGCTAGCTAATTATGCCCCTGATCAACTGGCAGGAAAATTTATTGTGTATTTTAATATTGCATAGAGCCATCAAGTAACCCAGCAGAGAGGGACTCCACCCATTATGTCTGTGCTAGCTCTTTAATCGAGCTGCCCATTTAGTCACAGTACTCTGCTAAATTCTTGCATCACTGAGTTTTTTTGTTTCACTTTTAAAGTACTTATCCACTTTCCCTTTTGGAAGCTATTATTGAATGTGCTTCCTTTTCGAGCATCCCCCTCAGAATCATAAAGATTAAATGTAAAAACAAAACCTTCCTCATCGCCCCTGTATTTTTGCCAATTATCTTAAGTCTTTGTCTGCTAGTTGCCAAGCCCCTGCCGGTGTATGCAGCCTCTTATTTATTCTATCCAAAACCTAATAAAGTGTTGTTAAATAAAGATGAACTGAAGCCGAGGTTGTGGACCTGCTCCGGCTGCTCTGGGCTTCATGTCTGAGGACTCACTTTTGTTCTAATACTAACTGCTCACTTCTATTGTTTGCACGATTTGGTGTTTATTCTCATCGCACACGGGGTGTCTGCTGGTCTTTTTTAATGGGTTCTTTGGGTATCTTGTTTTGTGGCTGCCAGTAAGAGGACAAGTCTCAAGGTTGTGTAATGTATACATGCTTCAATAATAAGTGTACTTTGAGTTTTGAACATTCAATACCCAAGTGAATCCCTTCTAAATTTTCACTGGATTAAGGAGAACAACAATAGATTCTGTGTTTCTTCCACATAATGGAAATTCCCTTTTCCAACTGTAGTTCTGATAAAGTGATTTGTGTAGTATAGTTCAACTTCTTTGCTTTTCTATTGTCTCCACTTACATCTCTACTTATACATTATAAAATGAAGGAAGCACATATATAGCTGAACCCCAATGCAGCCATTTGGAAATGGAAATTCACCCTGATAAAATTGTGTGGTGGGAGGACGTACATCTCTACCAGAGAAGGTGTAAGGTGCTCCTGCCCTCCACTAGCCTGCAGGTCACACTTGGGCAAGGTGTAGCACCTGCTTAGCTCTCAATCAGGGTCACGTGAAGCCATGGGAGCAGATGGTGGATGGTCATAAGAGCAGCTGGTGCATATCACAAGTCCTGGTTATGCAACCACTGACGCCAGGTAGACAATCTCTGAAAAGTATTAGTAATGGCTGGGGTCACCCGTCTTGTAAAGACACCGCCCAGAAGAAGGCAATGGCAAACCACTTCTGTTGAAAAATTTGCCAAGAATAACAATCATAGAAAGACCATGGTCACTTACGTCAATATGACACAGCACATAGTGATGATGGTGTCTTGGGCATCTGAAACCTGGCGGAGCCCATCCCTCTCCAGTGATGATGATGATGATGAGAAGTCACAAATCACCAAAGAATTTGTGATAGAGAATAAAATTCACTTCAGGAAATCATACTGAAAGTTCAAAGTACATTTATTATTAAAGTATGTGCATGTCACCATATACAACCTTGAGATTTGTTTTCTTGCAGGCATTTATAGGAAAATAAAGAATACAATAGAATTTATGAAAATCTATAAATAACAAAGAGCGACAACTAATGTTCAGAAGAAGACAAATCATGAAAATAATTAAAAAGTAAATAAATAATACTGAGTTGTAGAGTCTATGTGGAGTCAGTCCAGTGCTGAGGTGAGCGAGAGAATATGTGAAATGAATGGGAGTAAATTATCATGAAATTTATTTTTTCAACCTGCATTCTTTAAGTGTATGTGTAGACGATGTGGCTTCACAACTTGGACTACTTTGTAGAAACACAACCTCTCCCTCCTCTTGTAAAGTGGGGGCGACATCTGTAGTTTTCCACCTTGCTAGGCTTTTGCTTTGGATTTATGTGCTATTCCTTACATCTTCTTTAGATTATTAAAGGTGCAAACATTAAATTTACGCGCTCAGCTTTTGGATATGTGTACCATTGGCAAGTAGTATTAAGCTGTTTCCTTAAACTGTTGCAATACCTCTGGTAAGACAAAGGAGATGAGAGAATGCACACCAGTCCTCACAGTGGGATCAGAAGTGCAGAGTGTGAGCAATTCCAATTTTCTGGGTATTAATTTCTCTGAGGACCTAAGCTGGACCCAGCATATTGATGCAGCCATAAAGAAGTCAAGACGGTGGCTATATTTCATTAGGGGTTTGAGGAGATTTGATACATTACCAAAAGCAATCACAAATTTCTACAGATGTACCGTGGAGAGCATTCTAACTGGCAGCATCACCATCTGGTATTGGGTGGGGGGGGAGGGGGGGTTTGTGGATACTGCACAAGGTCGAAGTATGCTGCAGAGAGTTGTAAACTTAGTCAGCTCCCTCAAGGGCACCAGCCTCCGTTGTATTATTCAAGGAGTGGTGCCTCAAAAAGGTGGTGTTCATCATTAAGGACCCCCTCACACGGGTCATGTTCTCATCGCTACCATGAGGAAGGAGGTACAGGAGCCTGAATCTCCTTTCACATTTCGATGATTCATCTGGATTCAGATTTCTGAATGGAGATTGAACCCATGAACACTACCTCACTACTTTCTTTAATTTCTATTTATTGCACTACTTAGTTAATTTAACTGTGTGTGTGTATATATATATACTGTAATTCCCAGCTATTTTCTTTCTGTATTATTATGTACCGCATTGTACAGTTGCAGCAAAGTTAACAAATTTCATGACACATGCCGATGATATTAAACCTGATTCTGATTCTGATTCTAAAACTGCTCCCACAGTTAAGGACAGAGTTTCTGGATGTAGATCCACTGAAAATAACATTGAAGAGTGAGTGTGAGTTGGAGGGGAAAGCAAAGGTGGTGGTATTCCTTTGAGCACTTGGTGATAGAGGTTGCATGTTTGGCTGGTACTGTTGGAGCAGTCCCAAATACTCTATGATCAGAAAATAGATGAATATGCCTTGATTAAAGTTCATCATTGAGCAGAGAGATTGGTGGAAGAGGCTGGGTTCATTACTGTTTGATCCAGCCACTCTTTGATGCCCTATAATGTGTAAACAGTGCATAAATCCTTCTCAAGAATCTCCACCTTGTTGTCATGGAGAGCCTAATCGACTCCTGAGATCCTGATAGCAGTCTGGAGTTTAACCATCTGGCGCTTAGCTGATGGTAGGGTCACCCATGGCGGTAAGGTCAATGTGATGACAGTCAATTAATGATCCAACTAAAACCTTAACAGTGGAGTGGGCAGAAGATGATGATGCATCACAACAGCAGTGAAGGTGGAGGAAGGCTGCATCAGTAAAGGGTCCCCAGTTATCGTGCATGCTATGCCACTGGACCCCGATCCCGATCTGCCAAGGACTGTGTGATGGCTGCCCATGCATCAGCCTCTCCACATTAAACAAAGTCAAGCACAGGTGTTCTCCATTAAAGGATCCACCCTAACATCCTGGTGACCCACTAATAGTAACCCATCAGGAGAACATCATACTTAACTTGAGAGATCGCAATATAAATAGAACTGAGATCAAATACAAGTTGAATGATAGACATAATTGGCTAAATGGCCTGCTGTTGTAGATACACTCAGAGGCTACTTTATTAGGTACACCTGTGCTCTGGCTTGTTAACGTAGACATCTAATCTGCCGAATCATCCGGCAGCAACTCAATGCTTAAAAGCATGCAAGGTCAAGAGGTTCCGTTGTTTCAGAGCAAACATTTTACTTTCTGAAAATAGTCTTCAGATGACCATGGAATGATTGCTGGTACCAGACAGGGTGATTTAAGCGTCTCAGAAACTGCTGATCTCCTGGGATTTTGAGGCACGGCTGTGTTTAGAATTTACAAAGAAAGGTGCGAAAAGCAAAAAAAAACATACAGTAAGAAGCAGCTCTGTGGGCAAAAACACTTTGTTAGTGAGAGAGGTCAGAGGAGACTGGTTCAAGATAACAGGAAGGTGACAGCAACTCAAAAAACCCCACATTACAAGAGTGGTGTGCAGAACACAAAACCTGTCAAACCATGAAGTGGATGGACAACAGAATCAGAAGGCCGTGAATAAACACTGAGTGTGTACTTTATTAGGTAGAGGAGATACCTAATAAAGTAGCCACTGAGCGTATTTTTACTCACAACAACAAGAGCATCTAGGTTTGGTCATGAGGTGGAACGCTTCCTGATTTAATTTCTTTTTCCTGTCCTGTTCTTTTCAAGGTCATGATGTCTTCATCAGCATTAGTCCATCCTCCTTGATGGAAACCAACTACGAAGCTACTGTGTAATTGCATTTAGCTTGCACTGAAAGCAGCTCCCTAGAGAAGAATTGGTATGACGTGTAACCGCTGCAAGGACATTGTGAAATGAGACTTTAACTGGCAGCTATAACAATGTCATCTGGACTATTAGCTTTGATGTCTCTACATAATTTTATGGATGTGGGGAATGTGATGTGATGGACATTATATTAGGACAAGAACTGAGAGCCATTTAACGTAAATGGATACATACGAGTGCGTTCCTGGGTAAAGCCAAGAGGTAGAATGAGATGTGTTGGATCTGACAGAATATGTAATTGTATAACCCAATATGAAAAGTACTTTCTGTTTGTTT
Organism: Hemitrygon akajei; assembly: GCF_048418815.1. Classification (NCBI taxonomy): domain Eukaryota; kingdom Metazoa; phylum Chordata; class Chondrichthyes; order Myliobatiformes; family Dasyatidae; genus Hemitrygon; species Hemitrygon akajei. Next base: position 208,812,672 of record NC_133124.1, on the reverse strand, counting down.
GTTTAATTGAGAAATGATTTGGGCACTAAGCAAGAATTACGCAGCAGTGGTATTTGGAAACCCATGGCCTAATTAGGGAGAGCCACTATGGCTTTGTGAGGGGCAGCTTGAGTCTTACCAAATTGATTGAGGTTCTTGACAAGGTGACAAGAGAGATCGATGAGAGTGGGGCAGTGGATGTTTTCTACATGAGTTTTAATAAGGCCTTTGTCGAATTCCCTTATGGGAAGCTAACCTGGAAGATTAAGATGCATGGGGTCCGTGGCAAATTGGCTGTTTGGATTCAGAACTGGCTTGTACATAGAAGACAGAGAGTGGTGGTTGAAGGGACTTATTCAAGCTGGAGGTCTATAGTTAGTGGATCTGTGATGGGACCCCTACTGTTTGTGATGTATATAAGTGACCTGGATGAAAATGTAGATGGATGGGATGATACCAAGATTGGTGGAGTTGTGGATAGCGTAGAATGCAGCATGATATAGATCAGTTGCAGGGTGGAGGTTAACCCAGATAAACGTGAAGTGTTGCACCTTGGTAGGGCAAATGCAAGATAAGATCCTTAAGAGTGTTGCTCAGCAGAGAGATCTTGGAATCCAAGTTCATAGCTCCTTGAAAGTGGCTACACAGGTTGATAAGGTGGTTACGAAGGCTAATGGAATACTTGATTTTATTTGTTGAGGCATTGAGTTCCAAGTCAAGAGATCACGTTGCAATGTTACAAAACTGTGGTTAGGCCACATCTGGAGGATTGTGTACAGTTCTGGTTGTTCCACTATAGGAAGGTTGTTGAAAAGAGGGCAGAAGAGGCTTACAACGATGCTGCTCGGTTTAGTGGGCATGCGCTATCATGAGAGGCTGGATAAACTTGGGTTGTGTTCTCTGGAGTGGCAGAGGCTGAGGGGAGATCTGAAAGAGGTTTATAAGATTATGAGAGGCAGAGATAGAGTAGACAGGGAGTATCTGTTTCCCAGGGTTAAAATATCTAAACCCAGAGGGAATGTATTGAAAGTAGGAGGGGTTGGTTCAAGGGGGGTGTGAGGGTTAAGTTGTTTACTCAGAGTGCTGGATACCTAGAATGCGCTGCCTGGTATGGTGTAGAGGCAAAGACTGTACATTGGAGGCTTTTAAGAGACATTTATATAGGCACGTGAATGTGAGGAAGATGGAGGGAGATGGACACGGTGTAGGTAGGAGGGATTAGTGTCTGGGTGTTTTTGATTTGCTTTTTAGCTGGTTCAGCACAACATTGTGGGCCGAACGGCCTGTTCCTGTGCTGTACTGTTCTATGTTCTATACTCTATCTTGTGTTTCATTGTCACCGGACTTCTTGCAAGTGGATTTCAGATGCTGGGAGGCCAGATAGGGCAGCCGAACCCACAGCTCCATGTGATCTGCAGTGGAGTCACAGGTTAGCTTCACGGCCATTGGAATTGTTTATTATTGTCACCTTATTCGTTCAAAGAGAATTTATTATCAAAGTACATATTTCATGCCTACCTTGGTCAGGGTCGACCATGGATCTAGCTGACTAGATACGCACCCCTGGGCAGTACGTCATCAAGAGCAAGCTGTTGTCCATGTAGACAGCTCCCCCTCTCCATGCATCTGGTGAACCCAAAGGAACGGCAGAGACTGATACAGTTTGGCACCAGTGGTATCTCAGGAATTGCCAGTCCGTGTTGAGCTCAATGTAGGACTGCGTTAGGGACTCCAGCTCCAGATTTTTCCCTCAGGATTTAATCCCGAAGCCTTCCTCATGAGTGGGTATAGCCACAAACCAGCGGAGGAGTGAGATCAGGATTTTTCTTCTCCTAGGTGAGCTGCCAACCACGGCTGACGAGCCCCATCTGCCCGAAGTGATTGATTTTAAGGCGCCAGTAACCCGCCTTTGCCCCTTCTCCTGTCAGAAGAGATGGTTCCACTGGGCTCAGTAGCTAGGCCACACGTGAAGGCCAGAAGCTGGACTTGGTTTTCAGAGGCTATTTGGGGCACACACCAGTTGGAGCATTTAATAGGTAGAGGGAGCTTATCTCCACTACCTCCCCCAGCTATAACAACCTTCCATACCTCAAAATACATATACTACCTGGAGATTCATTTTCTTGCAGGCATTTAAAGGTAAATAAAGAAGTACATTAGAATTCATGAAAAACTAAAAAAATGAGAAAAACACTGTGCACAAGAAGATGATGCAAATGACGCAAGTAAAAATATGATTAAGTAAAACTGAGAATATGAACTGTAGAGTCCTTGAAAGTGAGTCTGTAGGTGGTGGAGGCAGCTTGGTGTTGAGTGATGCCAAGAGACTCAGATTTTATCTCACTGAGGGGCAGGAAGTAAGCTTCAAGCTGCTTGGGAGGTTAAGGGATGATCTAACTTAAATTTGCCAGAGTTCAAGGAGAACTAGAAGATTGAAATTGTTTCAGTTGGAGTTTTGAGCTATGAAAATGGAGCCAAACCTTTCAGAATTTAGAAAGTATTTCTACTTACAAAAAAAATGGTAGAAATGGGACATTATGTTGCAATAGTACAAGACGTTGGTATATCATTTATTTACTTAGAGTTACAGAGCGGAATAGGCTCTTCCGGCTCTTCTGGGCTGCGCTGCCCAGTAACCCACCGATTTAACCCTAGCCTAATCACAGAACAATTTACAATGTCCAATTAACCTGCTAACTGGACTGTGGCAGGAAACCGGAGCACCCAGAGGAAACCCAAGCATTTCACGGGAGGACGTCTGGATTGTGAGGTCTCTAACAGACTTGCTAAAGCTGGGGCATCCTTTGGCAGGCTATGTACACATGTGTGGGGAGAACGTGGCATCTGGCTGAAGACCAAGGTGGCAGGGTACAGATTAGTCGTCCGAACTTCCCTGCTGTACGGCTGTGAAACATGGACCCCATACCACAGGCACATCAAGATTCTTGACCAGTTCCACCTGCGATGCCTTCGCAAGGTCATGGGCATCTCATGGCAAGGCAGAGTCCTCACCACAGAAGCGCTATGAAGGGTCAAGAGCTCTGGCACAAGAGGCACTGATCATGAAGGCTCACCTTTGATGGGTTGGACAGGTGGTCTGCTGGAAGACAACCACCTTCCAAAGATGGTATTCTTTACCGAGCTGGCACATGCCACCAGAGAGCGGGGAGGCCCCGCAAAGCACTGCAAAGACTGCGCGAAAGCATCCTTGAATGCATGCTATATTCCTGTGACTGGTTGGGAGGACTTAGCCAGAGATTGCAACCCCTGGCGGTCTACAAAGGCACCAGCACATTCCAAGAGCAGTGGCTGAAGGACCACAATCAAAAGTGCCGAGAGTTCAAGGAGAGTTGACCCAACCCTTCCTTGGTCATAATGTCCTGACCTCTGGGCGCATCTGCACTCCCCAGTTCGGGCTTCGCTTTCATCAGAGGTGTCGCTGATGTCATCATCATTCCTGATGGACTTTCAGGAAGAAGAAGAAGTTGGTACTGTAGCACCTTATGTAAGTGTTGGTTACCCTGTTGTAGGGGAAAAATACATCATTAAACTGGAAGGACTGCAAAGATTTTCAACAATGGTACCAGGACTTGTGGACCTGAGCTTCAGGGAGAGGTTGGGTAGGCTAGGACTTTATTCAGTGGAGTGTACTCTTACAAAGATGCATAAAACTGTAAGGGGCATAGACTGGGTGAACATGCACCATGTTTTACCCAGCAAAAGGGAACACAAAACTAGAGTGCGTAGATATAAAAGAAAGATATTAAATTGACCTGAAGAGTAACTTCTTCACATTAGACACCAGTGCATATGTGGAATGAACTGCCAGATGATGTGGCTGACAACATTTAATTGACATTTTGATAGGTGCACAGGTAGGAAGGGTTTAGAGCAGGGGTTCTCAATCTGGGGTCCGTGACCCCTCGGTTAATGGTAGGGGTCCATGGCATAAAAAAGGTTGAGAACCTCTGGTTTAGAGGCATATGGGCCAAACATGGGCATATGGGACTAACCTAGGTGGGCATCTTGGTCACTACGAACCAGTAGGGCTGAAGGGACTGTTTCTTTGATATATTCATGGGAATACATGGATACTCATGTATGGCTGAATGATAAACTTGAACGATGACTCAACAACCCTAGCAATTTGCGACCTGCTTTTGAAAATGTCACTGAGTCAACTGTTAGTTTTAACTCGAAGGCCTTTGATAAAAAAAAAGGTTTTGAAGGATTTGAGGAATATGCAGATCAGCTGCGGTATCAGAATCAGAATCAGAATCAGACTTTAATCGCCAAGTACCTATGCACATACAAGGAATTTACTTCCGGCAGATGTTGTCTCTCTGCTCATAACAATAATAATGATAAATATAAATGAAAATATAGATTATACATACAGGTAGTGCAATCCAAGTAATAGTTAGCCAACAGTTAACCGGCAGTTAACTGTTCAGCAAAGTGACCGCAGTAGGGAAAAAACTTCTCCAGTGCCTATTAGTCTTAGTCTGGAGGGATCTGAAGTGCCTACCAGACGGAAGCAGATCAAACAGTCCGTGTGCAGGATGGGAGGAGTCCTTTATGATGTTCCCCGCCCTCTTCTTCAACCTGGAAGAGTACAGGTTCACAATAGAGGGCAGGGAGGCTCCAATAATGCGCTCGGCAGTCCTCACTGTGCGCTGTAGTCTGGTTCTATCCTGCTTGATGGTGGCTCCAAGCCACACAATGATGGAGGTGCACAGGACAGACTCAATGACTGCAGTGTAGAACTGCAGCAGCAATTCCTGAGGCAGACTTCAGAACAGGATAGAGGGGCTGAATGGCCATCTTCTCTGCCTGTTTTCCAGTTGTCTCTGTGTGGCCATCAGAGCCCTGAGTTAATGCGTACCCCAGCACACTGAGTTCTAGTCAGGAAGATGGACCCTGAAAAATATCTTCCTCCTCTTGGCCCCTGAGGACCACTATGGAACCATCGTCACTGATGTGCAAATGAACCAGATTACGGACTCTGAAAGCCCCGGGCGAACCCAGGTCAAGCTCCAGAAGTTCTCCATTTTCAATGTAGACTGCTTTCTGGAAATCTGCTGAAGAATTCCCCACTTTGGACAGAGGGAAATGGTGAAAATGGTAACTTCCCTCCCCCGCCTGTCCACAACGAGCTGCTGCTTCCATTGGCTCAGGACCAATCCCCATTGAAGGCAGATGTGTCTCAGAGCACACTGCACCTCATTGCCCACTTTACACCACACCCCACACTTGCACATTGTTGCCTCGCATCACAATTATGGTCCATATCCGCTGTACTGTTAGGGCGTTGTCCCACTTATGCAGCTTTGAAGTACTATCCCACATCATGTCAGATCCCTTGTTACTGCAGTGTTCTAATAACATTCCCTCCCCATGTTCTGACAACACTGCTCTTTGTAACACTCTATCCCCATGCCATTACAACACTCGTCCATATCACTGTCCGTCCCAGACCATTACACCACTGTTTCACCTCACACACTCGCACACTACCCTCCATCTCTATTGCATTGCTCCATATCATACTCTTTCCTGCAGTCTTGCAGCGTTGCATATGTCGCTCCCTGCACTCGACAGCAACACCCTATTCACACCAATCCCAGATCCATATATCACTGCTCCATATTGAACCTTTTCACAACTTCTGTATTTGTTCTTCCATATTATTGTATCTCCATGCCTCTTACGTCTCATTTTCATAGCCTATCACACACTGCACCCTCTGTATCCAAATCATTTCTTCCATACCCAATACAATTGGCAACTGTGGAGGCCAAGTGATTGAGTATATTTAAGATAGAGGTTGATAGATTCTTGGTTAGGGATACAGGGAAAAGGCAGGATTTTGGGGTTGAGAGGGAATGGATCAGCCATGATGAAATGGCAGAGCAGACTCGATGGGCCGAATGGCCCAATTTCAGCTCCTACTGTAAATCTTATGGTCAAGGTCCAATACTGCCATCATATCTCATGATGAGCCTTATCCTATAGTTCTGGCTTCTTGAATATTCCCAGTTTTAATCTCTCCATCAAAAGTGGCAATGTTTTAAATTGCATCACACACAAATTGATGGACTAACTCCACGAGTCAGGCAGCATCCAGAGGGGAGTCGCAAAGATTTTAACTCTAGATTTGATTCTTTAATCATTACTGTTGTGACTGTGAACGAAGTCACTACAGGGAGACACTGAAGCTGGTGATATAGGGGTCTTTATTCAGCACAACAAGCAGGCACTATACTAGAGATACTCTTGTGGAAGAGGTTCCCTGACCCAACATTAGATCACATTTTTATATGCTAAAGGTCAAAGGTAACAGTAGGACAATTCTGTTGTTACAATGCATTTGTAAGACTTCCTTTAAGTAACATATAATTTTCAAACACCTGGATCTTCACACCAACAGTCCAGACATCCTAGATTGAATGTTAATCACTGCTGTCTTTTAGCTGCATTATTACATATGCAGGTGCCTCAGGTCAATGGAGCGTTTCCTGGCTTGTGATCAACCCCAATCTGCAGCTCCAGAAAGACTACTATTCTGAGCAACATTTTAAATGCAATCTCCAATCGACATTCAGATCTGAAGACTGTGGAGAAGTTTAATTTCAGTCCGACCTTTATTTCTTGGATTAAACTGATTTATCAAACTCCAGTAGCCTCAGTGTTTACTAATAATCAAAGATCTCCATTTTTTCGTTTATTTCGGGGCACTAGACAAGGTTGTCCTCTTAGTTCATTACTATTTAACATCGCTTTAGAACCTTTGGCAATTGCCATCAGAGAATCACAGGATATTTTGGGTATTAATCATGGAACAGATATTCATAATGTATCTTTGTACGCAGATGATTTATTATTATTCATCTCTAACCCTGAGAAATCTATTCCAGCAGTCTTATCATTGTTGGCTCAATTTAGTGAGTTTTCTGGGTATAAGTTAAATCTTAATAAGAGTGAATTGTTTCCTTTGAATAGACAGGTCCCAAGCTATGATATTTTACCTTTTAAATTAGTTAATGATTCTTTTACTTACTTAGGGATTAAAATCACAAAAAACCATAAAGAATTATTTGGGTTTAATTTTCTACCCTTAATTGATCAGATTAAAGGATTGTTTACTAAGTGGTCACCATTATCTTTATCTCTGATAGGTAGGATTAATGCTATTAAGATGGTTATTTTACCTAAATTTTTATATATTTTTCAAGCGGTAGCCATTTTTATTCCAAAATCCTTTTTTACTAATGTTGATTCAAAAATTTCCTCATGTATATGGCAGAATAAAAATCCCAGGTTAGGTAAAACATACTTACAGAAGACAAAGAAGGAAGGTGGGTTGGCATTACCCAATTTCAGATTTTATTATTGGGCAGTTAATATTAGATATTTGTTATGTTGGTTGAAAGAATGGGATGGTCCTTTTGGCCCTCATTGAGTGAGTCTGGAAACTAAATTGGTATCAGGTTATGCTCTGGGTTCTATTTTAGGGACATCTCTCCCTTTTGCTCTTTCTAAATTGCCGAAACGAATTGACAACCCGATAGTTAAATATACCTTACGTATATGGTTTCAATTTCGGAAATTTTTCGGGTTGACTCAATTAGTTTTAAATAGTCCTATTGTAGCTAATTGTTTTTTCCATCCCTCAATTATAGATCAAGCTTTTTCGGCTTGGAAAACGAAGGGTTTATTAAGATTTTCTGACTTATTTTTGGACAATTGTTTTATGTCTTTTGAGCAATTATCTAATAAATATAATTTGCCTAGATATCATTTTTTTAGATACTTACAGGTTAGGCATTTTTTAAGTACGGTACTTCCTACGTTTCCAAATTTTGTGTCTTCAGATATTTTGGAGAGTTTGTTTGAATTAAACCCTTTTCAAAAAGGGCTTATATCAAAACTTTATAATATAATTATGAAGATACGTTCAGTGCCCTTTGATAAGACCAAAAATGATTGGGAAAGAGAGCTCAATCTTATTATTCCTATTGAGAATTGGGATAAAATTCTTCAATTAGTTAATACATCATCTATATGTGCCAAACATTCATTAATACAATTTAAGGTTGTACATAGGGCCCATATGTCCAAGGATAAATTAGCTCATTTTTATTCTTATATAAACCCTATTTGTGACAGATGTCAATTAGAAATCGCGTCTTTAACTCATATGTTTTGGTCATGTCCGCTTTTGAAAAAAATATTGGAAAGATATTTTTGATATTATCTCTGCGGTACTGAACATCGATTTACAACCCCATCCTATTACCGCAATTTTTGGTTTACCGATGATGGACTCACTCCATTTATCTCCTTCCACCTGTCGAATGATTGCTTTTCTTACTTTGATGGCTAGAAGATCTATTTTGTTGAATTGGAAGGAAATTAATCCTCCCACGGTATTTCATTGGCTTTCTCAAACTATGATATGTCTAAATTTAGAAAAAATTAGAAGTGCTGTATTTGATACTTCTATTAAATTTGAAAAGATATGGAGACCATTTATTCAATATTTTCATATGATGTAATGGCCCTGTGCCAAGCTTATTGGTTTTTTCAGCTTTAATTGTATGTATGTTGAGAGGATCGGAGTTGACGACATTGATGTTTATGTATTCTTGTGAGATACTATAAACAGCCCTTTTTTTTCCTCTCTTTTTCTTTAGTTTTTTCTCTTTTTTTGTTTTCTTTTTTTCCCCTTAGATATTAGATTAGTAGGTTAGTAATTTTGCATATATTTTTTTTTCTTTTTCTTTTTTTTATATATTATATATTATGAAATATCTAGATTTACCTTGTTCATATATATACTATATGGTTCATGTTTTGGGAAAACTTATTTATACCGTATTCATTGCTTATGTATTCCTTCATATGTAATGGGAATTTGTATGTTTGTAATCCATTTATTAATATATTAACTGTATTTTGTTCATAATATTTTTAATACTAATAAAAAGATTGAAAAAGAAAGAAAGATCTGAAGACTGGTTACTGTTGAAATTAATATGTGCTATATCCTGTAACTCCAGAATATGCCCTAACAATGATCTGTTTTCTAACTTTGAGATGCTCTCTAGGATTTCACCTTTTGTTCATCTGTCCTAGTATTTTATTTCTGTTAGATTTTGTTTGATAATGTTCCCCATGATGCACAGGAATAACTTACTTTTTAAAAGTAATGCTTTGTAATGGAAGACGTTGCCATGGAAATACGCAGCTCTGCTTCGCGTCTTTGGCCTGGAATGAAAGTTGAGCTTCTTTCTGTGGCACAGAAATTTATTCATCCCTAGTGTGTAGTTTTACGAGTCTTTGGAATGACTTTCCGATGAAGAATGCAAATATGATCAATAATGTATAACACATTTATGAAAAACAAAGCACCATGACTCAGTGTCATACAGCATGGGAAAAAATGTAGAGGAGGTTTACGAGAAAGTTACCAGGAGCTGAGGGACTGAATTATGGAGAGATTAAGTAGGTTTCATAACGACTGTGTTTCCCAACCTCTTTTTAGCCCACCTCCCCCCTAAACTGCCTTCATACTTGCCAATGCCACTCTTACAATATACTTACCAGCATCCCCATAGTGTAAAAACATGTCTACCATATGTAACGTGAGAAAATGACTGCTTTAATTTTTTATTTGTCTTTAAACCGAACTTACACAGTACCTATGCACTGTACAGTTTGATCCCCGAGTTGATGTTTTTTAGGAAGAATTGAAATAAGTGGTTCAAGATGTGACAGCAAAAGCCTTAAGTCCGCACACGTAACAATGTCCAAGTGGTTTCTGTTTTTTGTGAGTATGTGATTTACTACACTGAAGCCTCTTTCAACAAGGTGTGAAAACGCAATGAAGTGTGGCTCTTCTCCAAAGACAAGGAAATTTCGTATGACAATGTAGCCACATGCCACAAAAGCCACCATTTTTGAAAAGCATTTTTGGTTCTTCATTACCCTGAATTTTGGTAATTTCTTCCTGCTAGCTCTCTTCCTGTTCTTCCACCTTGCAAACAAAAGGATTAATTACCCAGTCTGGAATTTCCAGATCATTCAACTCTGTGAATCTATTCTGAAACCCTTCTTCAGTGACCGGAGGTGTAAGCAGTACACCTGTGAAATCACCATCTGTGAAAGAGAGTGCAATACTTTCCATGTAGGGAAACTGTGAGAACATTCTTCTCTCAAAGTTTTGCTTATATATTTCCAATTTTTCAATAAAAGTGGACACAGCTCTTTTTGTCTGGATTAAATTGAAATTCTCACCCTGCAGTTTCATATTTAGAATTTTCATTTGGTCATACAGATTGGCTAGGTATGCCACATCTCCACATAGAAGTTCAACTTTATTTCCCAAGCTCTTGGTGACTTTGAGCGAAAATTCAACCACAGGGTCCAAAAGATCAAAGTAACATTTTAAGCAGCAGCCTTTTGACAGCCAATGCGCTTCAATGTGAAAAAGCAAGTGTTCAAACTCTTCACCATTATCTTGGCATAACTGGCAAAATATTCTATTTAATGGATGAGCTTTAATTTCATTTTTTGCAGATATTTCAAGAGCGCTTGAAAAAAGTCGCTGGCTGAGTTTTTAGCCTGCAAAATGTTGACGGTGAATTACAGAATGAATTGCAAACAGACTTGGAACTTATTTTCTTAAAATAAATGCCACTAAAGCAGCATGGCGACTTGTCATATATGGTGCTCCACCTGTTGCACAAGAAATGTTCCTCCTCAATATTCATTTTGAGCTTGTCGTAGATTGATTCTCCATTGATATTTGTTTTTAACTTTTTACAAAAGTGAATCACTTCATAAACTTTCCCTTTTTGATAAACTATATATATACCATGAGCAATGCCTCGTTGCTTCTCACAGTTGACTCATCCAGTTGTATCCCAGATTCTGTTTTTTGTAGCTCTGTGTATAGCTGACACTCAATGCCTTCACTCATTTTGTCAATAAGATGAGCTACAGTGTTATTACTCAGGGGAATTGATTTTAAAATACTGGTTTCTATTTTGAGAAAAGTGGTGAGCACTTTTGATATAGCAGGCATTATTAATCTTTCACCAATTGTATGAGATTTTCCTCACTTTGCTATCATTTTGGAAATGTTATAAGAAGCAATGAGACCACTATCGAGGTCATTTTAGCTTTATTAGCAGATGACTGGAGAGTGCAATGCTTTTCAAGTGCCTTCTTCATCTTCTGGAACTGAGTAATACCACAAACAGCCTTTTCAGGGTGTCTTTTACGGAGGGGTTCCTGCAATCTTGATGGTTTCATGGCTTCATTAGACAATATTACAAATAAGACTCATGGGGCATTGCTGATCCAGTGGGAACAGAATCAAACCATTCTCCAGGCATGTAACGTTGTACTGACACACTCTCTGTAGTTTCTGTTTCTTTGGAGGATTAGAATTCCAGGCTTCAGCACCTTCAGACTCTTAGAGATCACACCACATGCAATTATCAATGATTAACAGAGCAAAATGAACACAAATTTGGAATGCCTACCAGACGTTGATGACGGCAGTGAGTTGACATGGTCCAGGTCTTGTGATTCAAGTTAGGGTGCCGCTTACTTCCCCTCGCCAAGAATCTTGAATGACACCTAATGACTTCTATATACCCTAATGCCCCTTAGGACATGAAACTGCCTCCATGGGGAATCACTGCATTAGAGTGTAGGAGGATGAGGAGTGATCTTGTAGAGGTGTATAAAATCATGAAGGATATAGATGGGGCCAATGCACATAGTCTCTACCTTGAACCTACCCTGCACTCTTATATTTGTTCTTCCATATTATTGTATCTCCATGCTTCATATGACTCAGTTCCACTACATATAACACACTGAACCCTCTGTATGCAGATCATTTCTTCCATACCTGATATAACTGGCAGCAGTAGAGTCCAAGTCTTTAGGTATATTTAAGGAAGAGATTGATAGATTCTTTGTTAGGCAGAGCATGAAGGGACACGGGGGGGGGAAGGCAGGGGATTGGGGCTGAGAGGGAAATGGATCAGCTGTGATGAAATGGCCGAGAAGGCTCGATGGGCCAAGAGGTCCAATTCTGCTCTTATACCTGATGGTCTAATACTGGCATCATATTTCTTGATGGAGGAGACAGGTTTAAGAGAAGGGAACGATTTAATAAGAATCTGAAGGGCAACTTCTTCACCCAGGCAGTGATGAGTGTGTGGCCCTTCAGCCCTTTGGGTCTGTGCCAGCCAAGTTGCCCCATCCAAGATAGAAACGTAGAAAACCTACAGCACGATACAGGCCCTTCGGCCCACAAAGTTGTGCCGAAGATGTCCACAATTTCCGTTAACCTGCATTTGTCCCATAACCTTCTGAATCTTTTCTTTCCATGTAGCTGCCTAAAGACTTTCTAATGTTGTTACTGTATCACCTCGACCATTTGCTCTGGCAACTGATACTATATACTGATCACTGTCTGGATGGAAAAACTTGCCTTTCAGATTCTTATTAAATCTTTCCCCTCTCACTTTAAACCTGTCCCCTCTAGTTCTTGATTCCCCAACTTAGAGAAAAGGACTGTGTGTATTAACCCTATCTATGCCCCTCACAATTTTATACATCTCCATAAGATCACTCCTTGTTCTCCTACACTCCAATAAAACTTATTTAATCTCTCTCCATTTCTCAGTCCCTTGAGTTCTGGCAACATTCTTACCAGTCTCTTCTGCAATATTTCCAGCTTAGTATCATCATCTTCATCATTATGTGTTGTGCTGTATGACGTGGGCAATCATGGTCTTAATCATGATTGTCCTTGGCAAATTTTTCTACAGAAGTGGTTTTCCATTGCCTTCTTCTGCGCAGTGTCTTTACAAGACGGGTGATCCCGGTCATTATCGATACTCTTCAGAGATTGTCTGCCTGGTGTCAGTGGTCCCATAACCAGGACTTGTGATATGCACCAGCTGCTCATACGACCATCCACCATCTGCTCCTATGGCTTCATGTGACCCTGAACGGTGAGGGGGCGGGCTGGTAAGTAGGTGCTACACTTTGCTTAAGGGTGACCTGAAGCCTAGAGGAAGGAAGGGGTGCCTCATTCTTTCTCATCTCCAACTGCCACTCAGAGCTTAATATCAAGACGACCAAAACAGAAGACAGTATTCTGAATGCAGCACATCCAGAATGCTGGAGGAGCTCAGCAGGTCAGGCAGCATTCATGGAGAGGAATTAACAGTTGACATTTCAGGCTGAGACCATTCATCGGGACCGGAAAGGAAAGGGGCAGAGGCCAGAATAAGAAGGTGGAGGGAGGGGAAGGAAGGTGAGACCAGCTGGGTAAGGTAGGTGGATAGGAGAGGGGGATATGAAGTAAAATCTGGGAAGTGATAGGTGGAAGAGGTAAAGGGCTGAAGAAGACAGAATCCAAGAGGAGAGGACAGTGGAGCTTGGAAGAAAGGGAAGGAGGAGGGGAACCAGAAGGAGGTGACAGATAGGTGAGGAGAAGAGAGGTAAGAAGGGAGCTAGAGTGAGGAATGAAAAGGCAGAGAAAGGAGGAAGGGGGAGTGATTACTGCCAATCTCTTCATTATGACATAATTTCCATGTCAAACTCCATCAGGATTAATGTACAGAAGGGGCAATCTCTTTGGGTGACAACGGAGGGGACCTGCGATATCAAGGATGTCCCTGATTTGATTAGACCACTAGACTGAGCCCTCTTGTCCGACATTCCCAAATGGTTAATACCTTCGTGGAATCAGTGGGAATCTCAGTGAGAGGGAGTTCCTCCAGCCTAATTACTCCTGTTGTCACCTGACAACACCAGAAACCCTTTCAGCCGTTAGTTACACCATGTGGAATGTGACGTTGTGCAAAGAAGATGTTGGATTTAGAGTGTCAATTAAGTCGGTGCACTTCAAAGTGAACCGATGTGCGTAAGGCACTTAGAAAACCTTCCAAACAAACCCAGGTGTCTTCTTTCAGGTTCTTGGGAAGCGACACACTGATTTCGGTTTAATGTCAACCTTTTTGAACAGCAGTGCACAGATATGCTTCAATGATTTTACCACTTGGATGAAGGCAGACAGAGGAATGTCTAGAGGAGGTGTGTTACAAATATCGCAGCGTGTGGTTTCAGCTCTTGGGTGGCAATCGAACAAGCAGCTACGTCAGAATGAATTGATTCAGTTGCCTCGAGGCGACTTTGTGTTTGTGCAATCCTTCTCTTCGAGCTGATTTCGGAGGTAAATGTTCCCACTGCTTTCCCCGGGCGTCTTGTTTTTTTGACGGAGGTGTAGGCGGAGGAGGGGGACATTTAATCACCACGTAATGCTGAAAGTGTTCTATTGCTTCATTCGCGGCTATGAGCCAAGCAATGTCAGTGTGCCTGTGAGGAATGCCTCTGGGAAAATATCTCGGTCGACTGTGAAGGATTCAGAGGGACGTAGAACACGGAATAGGACTGAGTTCCTGAAGAGGGGTCTCGGCCCGAAATGTCGACTGTTTACTCTTTTCCATAGATGCTGCCTGGTCTGCTGAGTTCCTCCAGCATCTTGTGTGTATTATTTTGATTTCCAGCATCTGCAGATTTTCTCCTGTTTGGAATTGGAAGCAAAGGGGTCATCTGCAGGAATCTCTGGAGCTTAGTATCTTTCACTTGGGGATGGAGGATGTTAAAAGAGACATATATGTCCTCTTGAATGTTCAAGAAGATAGACCACGCTGAACATATCAGGCAACACACACAAAATGCAGGTGGAACGCAGCAGGCCAGGCAGCATTTATAGGAAGAAGCACTGTCGACGTTTTGGGCCGAGACCCTTCGTCAGGACTAACTGAAATAAAAGATAGTAAGAGATTTGAAAGTAGGAGGGGGAGGGGAAAATGTGAAATGATAGGAGAAGACCGGAGGGGGTGGGATGAAGCTAAGAGCTGGAAAGGTGATTGGCAAAAGGGATACAGAGCTGGAGAAGGGAAAGGATCATGGGACGGGAGGCCTAGGGAGAAAGAAAGGAGGGGGGGAGGGAGCACCAGAGGGAGATGGAGAACAGACAGAGTGATGGGCAGAACATATCAGGATGGATTTAGTAAATTGTTCAGCTCTAAACATTGATACAGAGAGAATTTCCACGCACACACATCCCTCACTTATTGAGAATATTGTGGCGAGCATTCGGTCCATGATGACAGATGAGGAAGCTCATTAAACTCAACAACCATTTTATTGTAATAAACACAAAACAGACCAGGCACCATGACCCAACCAGTCTTATACTGACGGGGGAGGTGACCATCACACACCCCGGTTACAGTTAGGGTGACCCACAAATACACAAATAACTGTATAACCCAAGCTAAAACGTAACAATAAATGAACTGGAACTTCCCACCATAATCCCACAAAAGCATTTTAACACAAGAACTATAAACACAGCTGTTCATTAGAAATGCAGGGGTGGGCTGTCGACCACGCCCACCTCAGAGCATCAGACTGCCCACACCTGAGGGGTCAGCTGTCCTTGGCAACCCCAGAGTCCATAACAAAATCCTAAAGTCCTGGTGGGGTTAGTACTAGTACTGCTGTCTGGGAGTCAGGGGGAGGCCCTGTTTGTGTGAGGGCCGAGGTAGTGTCACCTTCAGCCTCGCTGGGTTGGTGGTGGCCAAGGGCCAACGCGGTGTCAGCCAGTCCCGGTGAGGCACGACTGCCTTCCGCCACTCAGGCAACTGCACCTGATATACGACGTCGGCCATGCGGTCGAGCACTTCCCCCGGTCCCTTCCACTGGTCCCCCAGCCTGGGAGATATTCCCTTCTTCCAGGAGGGCCAGTAGACCCATACGGCGGCCCCCACCATGCACTGCTGCATTGACACTCCAGACCCTGCTGGGACGTGCAAGCACTGCAGCAGTGCACGGACAGCTCCGCGTCCTGCCTGTACCCAGGCCGATGAACCGGAACTTCCGCACAGCTTGCCCGACATCTTTGCGACTCCGAAATGGCCAGCCCCCAAAAGCCCGTTCAGCGACCGCAGCACCGTGGCCCGGAGACCACCGGGGACCGCCAACTGCAAGAGATGCCTGCCACTGTCGGAACAGCAACATGCCGTGCATTTCCAGCGAGTAGGGCTTTGCTCTCTGGGTTCAGGGCAGAGACCTCTGCCCTCACTGGCTGTCATCCAACGCACAGCCATCCCTTCACACGGGCCAGCACAGGACTGCTCACCAGCTTGCTGTGCAGCTGCTCGTGGTCCATCGTGGGGAGGATGTCAATGGCTGCCATCTGAAGGACAGTCACCATCACTGGCTTCTGGCTCAGCTGTGTTGCGTTGGGCTGTGCGGCACTGCAGCTGTGATACTGGTGCTACTGTGATAGCAGATCCAGGCCAATGATGCAGGGCTCCCGGATGCCGGCCGGCTGCATCTCGTGCTCCGCTGTGTTTGTCCCCACAACGATGCACAGCCTCCTCTGCCCTCTCATTGCCCCACAGTCACCAGTGACCTTGGCCAGCTGGATCGCCGTCCTTGTCCGCCCAAGTGGGGTAACTGGTCCGTGTTAGGGAAGACACTGCGATGGACGATTGATGCACCATCAATAACTCTCGGAGACGGGAGGTGAACAATAGGCTTTTATTAGCAGCAAGAGACCACAACACGACACCCTGGAGACTGAGGGAGGAGCAGTGCCTCCAATCGTCTTTATACAGGGGTCTGTGGGAAGAGCCACAGGAGCAGTCAGCAGAGGGGCATGTCCAGACAGGTATACATAGTTCACCACATTCACCCTCCCTTTGTTTTAAAAGAGAGTCCCCACAGTGTGAAGTTTCTTGTAAATATATTTACAGGTTAAGTCTATCAGGTGGTCGAGTTTGTCGCTGCGATCTACGTAGCACCGGTGGTGATTGCACCAGTGACAGTGGTTGTGCTGGCTCCGGCCTGACTTGAGGTGTCAGCCCGTTAGGCGTCAGTAATCCCTCATGCGTGTGAGAGGCACCCGGTATGGGAGTGTCGTGAGGAGTTTGTGTAGGGCTTGGTGTGCGTGGTGTCTCGTGGGTATGGACTTCGGTGGATACGGGGTTCATTGTCACCATGGAGTGTTCGGGGCAGGGGTCTGGTGCTCCTGCGGGCGCCAAGTCACGGACGGAGACCGTGTCCTCCCGCCCATCAGGTAAGACCACGTAGGCATACTGGGGGTTCGCATGAAGTAGGTGAACCCTCTCGACCAGCGGGGAGTATTTATTGCTCCTCGCATGTTTCCGGAGCAGCACTGGCCCTGGGGATGTCAGCCAAGCCGGTAGGATGGTCCCAGTGGCAGACTTCCTGGGAAAAGAGAATAGGCGCTCGTGAGGGGTGGCATTGGTGGACGTACATAACAGGGAGCGGATAGAGTGGAGTGCCTCGGGGAGGACCTCCTGCCAGTGAGAGACCGGCAATCCCTTTGACCTAAGGGCTAAGAGTGTGGCCTTCCACACAGTGGCATTCTCCCTCTCCACCTGTCCATTCCCCTGGGGATTATAGCTCGTGGTCCTACTAGTAGCAATACCCCTAGCCAGCAGGTACTGACGCAGCTCGTCACTCATAAACGAGGACCCTCTATCACTGCGGATATAGCAGGGATATCCAAACAGAGTGAAGAGCTGGCGCAGGGCTTTTATGATGGACGTGGCAGTGGTGCTGGGGCAGGGGATGGCAAAGGGGATCCGCGAGTACGCGTCGATGACGTTGAGAAAGTAAGCATTGCGGTTGGTGGAGGGAAGGGGGCCCTTAAAGTCGACACTCAGTTGCTCAAAGGGGCGGGTGGCCTTGATAAGTTGTGCCTTTTCAGGACGGTAAAAGGGCGGTTTGCACTCAGCGCAGACTTGACAGTCCCTGGTCATCGTCCTGATGTCCTCAAGGGAGTACGGCAGGTTCCGGGCCTTCACGAAATGGTAAAATCGGGTGGCCTCCGGATGGCAAAGATCTGCATGGAGGGCATATAGCCAGTCGAGCTGCACGCTGGCACACGCTCCCCGGGATAGGGCATCAGGGGGCTCATTGAGCCTTCCAGGCCGGTACAGGATGTCATAGTTGTAGGTGGAGAGTTCTATTCTCCACCTCAAAATTTTATCATTTTTGATTTTGCCCCGCTGTTGGTTGCTGAACATGAACGCAACTGAGCGCTGGTCGGTCAGCAAGGTGAACCTTTTGCCGGCGAGATAGTGCCTCCAGTGCCTAATAGCTTCCACTATGGCCTGGGCTTCTTTCTCCACCGCGGAGTGCCGAATTTCAGGACCTTGAAGGGTACGAGAGAAGAATGCTACCGGCCTTCCTGCCTGATTGAGGGTAGCAGACAGCGCGAAGTCGGAGGCGTCACTCTCTACTTGGAAGGGAATGGTCTTGTCCACCGCATGCATCGTTGCTTTGGCAGTGTCCCCTTTAATGCGGCTGAAGGCCGCGCAGGACTCGGCAGAGAGGGGAAATGCGGTGGACTTGACCAGGGGGTGAGCCTTGTCTGCGTAGTGAGGGACCCATTGGGCATAATAGGAAAAGAAGCCCAGGCACCGTTTGAGGGCTCTGAGGGTGGTGGGAAGAGGGAGTTCCAACAGGGGGTGCATACGGTCGGGGTCAGGGCCAATGACTCCGTTCTCCACGACATACCCAAGGATAGCAAGTCGTGTGGTTTCGAACACAGACTTGTCCCTGATATAGGTGAGGTTAAGAGCTTTGGCCGCTTGGAAAAATTGTTGGAGGTTGGTGTCGTGATCCTACCAGTTGTGACTGCAGATGGTGATGTTATCCAAATATGGGAACGTGGCCTTCAGTTGGCACTGGTCCACCATCTGGTCCATTTCCCTCTGGAAGACAGAGACACCATTCGTGACACCGAAGGGGACGTGCAGGAAGTGATAGAGCCTGCCGCCTGCCTCGAAGGCGGTGTAGGGGCGGTCCTCCGGGCAGATGGGGAGCTGATGGTAAGCGGATTTCAGGTCTATGATCGAGTACACCTTGTACTGAGCTATCTGATTGACCATATCTGCGATGCGGGGTAGGGGGTATGTGTCAAGCTGCGTGAACCTATTGAAGGTCTGGCTATAGTCCACGACCATCCTATTTTTCTGCCCGGTCTGAACAACAACCACCTGGGCCCTCCAAGGGCTTGTGCTTGGCTCAATGATTCCCTCCCTGAGCAGCCGCTGCACCTCCGACTTAATGAAGGTCCTGTCCCCCGCGCTGTACCTCCTGCTTTTAGTTGCCACAGGTTTACAGTCGGGGGTCAGGTTGGCGAACAGCGATGGGGGAGGGATCTTGAGGGTGGAGAGGCTGCAAGTGGTGTCAGTAGCGCGGCTGTTGGCATGGTGTGTGTGTGGTCAGTAGCGGGGTATATGATGAAGTCCCACAAAACAGGATTTCTGACAGTGATTGGTGGGAGGGGCCCATCATACTCCATTGTCGCACTTTTCAGGTGGCTCTGGAAATCGGGCCCCAATAGCACAGGGGCACACAGTTGAGGCATGACCTTCTGGCTTACCAGCCGTGTCACGAGTCCGCAGCGTTGCACTGTGTCCGGGTGAATAAAACTCTCAGTGCTGCCCGTGTCAAACAGGAAGCTAGTCCTGTGTCCCTCCACCAGGATGTCCATCATTGACCTTGCGAGCTGGTGGGGAGCGCTTTGGTCAAGTGTCACAGAGACCAGGGTTGAATCGCTGTCTTGGTGCCCGGTAAGCACCCATGGGTCGGAGGCGAAGCGAGTTGGTGCTGACAAAGATGGCCGCCCCCATGCCTCGCACGAGGCGGGCAGGCAAGATGGCGGCGACCAAGATGGCAACCCCATGCCTCGCATGCGGCGCTGCTCGACCCCGCTCGTGGTGTGGACTTACAAACCTTGGCGAAGTGGCCCTTCTTTCCGCAGCTGGAGCAGGTAGCTTCTTGGGTCGGGCAGCATTTTCAGGGGTGCTTTTCGAGTCCGTAGAAGTAACACTGCGCGGACTTGCGACTGGCAGCAGCCATGGTCGACTCACCAGCGGGTTGCGGGGACTTCACGTACTCGTAACGGGCAGCAGCCGAGGTCGATTTGCCGGCGGATTGCGGGGTCTGCGGCGTCCACAGGGCCGGCGGGAGATCGCGTGGCTGGACAGAGTCAGCTTTGTGCAGAGCGGCCTCCAGCATGTCGGCCAGCTTGATCGCCTACTGTAAGGTAAGATCGGTGTGTTCCAGCAGCCGCTGGTGTACGTACACTGACCTGATCCTCGTAACGAAGGCGTCTCGTACCAGGAGCTCCGCATGCTGTTCCGTTGTCAGTCCCCTGCAGTCGCAGGCCCGCACAAGTGTCTGTAGGGCCTGGACAAACTCAGCGCTCGACTCTCTGGCCCGCTGCCGCTGTGTCGCTAAGTGATGTCTTGCGTAGATGGTGTTCACCAGGCGCCGGTATTGTCTTTTGACGGCATCCATCGCACCCCGGTAGTCCGTTTGGTCTCTGATCATGGAGTAGACCCTTGCACTGACTCTGGAGAGGAGAACCCTGTGCTTTGTGGCAGGATCGGTCACATGAATCTCCTCCAAGTACGATTCGAAGCATGCTAGCCAGAGTTCGAAAGTGTCGCCGGCTTCCTGGGATTGGGGGTCGAGATCCAATCTGTCTGGTCGTAAAATGCTCCCCATGTTTTAAAATTGCTGCTAATAAAATTGATGCACCATCAATAACTCTCGGAGACGGGAGGTGAATGATAGGCTTTTATTAGCTGCAAGAAATCACCACACAACATCCTGGAGACTGAGGGAGGAGCAGAGCCTCCAATCGCCTTTATACAGGGGTCTGTGGGAGGAGCCACAGGAGCAGTCAGCAGAGGGGCGTGTCCAGACAGGTATACATAGTTTACCACAACGATAGTGACGGTTGACACTGTGCCCACCAACGCTTGGCATCTGATGCCCTCCACCACGCAGTCCATGTATAAGCCTTGTTCCTTTCCTAAGAGGCCCACCCGGAGGGGCAACAGTGGGAGGATTCTGCTGGAAATCCTGGGCGGTGCCCACTCAGAGTTTCCCAGTGGCTGCGCTGAGCTGTGGCATGGTGCCGGTGCAGGGCAGTCCTGGGCTGAATGATCTGCCTCATTGCACCAGTAGCAGAGATCGTTTCGTGGACCACGGTGGGGTTGGCACGGAGGCTGTTCGCCCTGGCTCACGGGCTCCTCCTCGTCACTTTCCTCCTGCACCTCGGTGATACAAGCCCGGGCTCGTGGCATGCAGGGCGATGCTAGAGCACCTTGAGGGGCTAAAATTGCTACTGCTTTCGCACACCCTCCCCCCTCCCCCAGAACATCACAATGTCATAGAGTTTAGTATTATGCAATCATACAGACACACAAACACATGGTTTATTGAAATTACCGCAGAGTTCAGTATTATGCAACAATACACACACACACATATCTCATTACGGTACCTCAAGGCAATTAAATCAACGATCTTGATCCAGCGGTTTGTTTGATTGCTATGCTGTTTTGTGCTCAGGAGCCAAAACCGTTTGCTGCACACATACCTAATTATGAGGGGTATAGGGAGGGTAAATGCAAGCAGGCATTTCCCACCGAGATTGGGCGGGACTATAACCAGAGGTCATGGGTTAAGGGTGAAAGGTGAAATGTTTAAGAGGAACATGAGGGGAAACTTCTTCAGTCAGAGAGAGGAGAGAGTGTAGAACCAGCTGCCAATGTAAGTAGTGGATACGATTTCGATTTCAATGTTCAAGAGAAGTTTGGATAGGTACATGGATGGGAGCGGTATGGAGGGCTGTGGTCCCAGTACAGGCGAGCGGACTCGGTGGTTTAATTGGTTGGGCACAGACTAGATGGGTCGAAGGGCCTCTTTCTGTGCTGTAGCTTTCTGTGACTCTGTGACTCTATTTATTGTGAATATTGATGTTTAGAATTATGCAATTAATACAACACACACACACACACACACACACACACACACACACACACACACACACACACACACACACACACACACACACACACACACACACACACATCATTTATTGAGAATATGATGAAGTTTGGAATTACACAATCGTGCAGCTTGGAAACAGGTCCTTCAGCACATTGCGTCCACACTGACCATCAAGCACACATTTACACTGTAGGATAAGTCGCATGCTCGTACTCTGGATCACTATTCAGAAACCTCAGAAGGGAAAGCCACAGGCACGTGGTTAAGTGAGGAATCCACAGATTTGGACTGAAGGTCGCTGCCGAGAAATTCATCCCAGCCCACTTCGTTGTCAGCACAGGTAGAGAGGCCCTTTGACCCACAATGTAGTGCCAAACCAGCTGAAAAGTAAACCAATATAAATACAAAAACGAATCCCTCCTACCCGCACACTGTCCATATCCCTCCATCTTCCTCACATCCATGTGTCTATCTAAATGTCTCTTGAAAGCCTCTAATGTATTTGCCTCTTATCACCCTACCGGGGCAGTTCATTCCAGGCATCCACCACTCTCTGAGGAAAAAACTTACCCTTCACATCTCCTTTAAAACCACCCCTTTCTCACACTCAATGCATACCCTCTGATAGTAGACATTTCTACCTTAGGACAAAGATGCTGTCTGTCTACTCTAACTCTGCTTCTCATAATCTTATAAGCTTCTATCAGACCTCCCCTCAGCCATCGCCGCTCTAGAGAAAATAACCCAAGTTTGTCCAGCCTCTCATGCCATCTTAACCAGACAGCTTCCTGGTAAACCTCTGCTCTGAGTACTCAATGTTTTCCCTATAGTGGGGTGACCAGAACGGTCGGTATACAATACTCCAGATGTGGCCTAATCAGAGTTCTATAAAGTTTCAATATAACCTCTTGTCCTTTGAACTCGACGTCTTGACTAATAAAAGCAAGTATTCCATCAGCCTCCTTAACCACCCTATTTGACCTGTGTAGCCACCTTCAAGGAGCTATGAATTTGGACCCCATGATCTCTCTGTTCTGCAACACTTGTCAAGAATCTTGCCGTCACCATTAACACTATAAAGAGGTGTTTATATGTCCTACTGCACTTCCAAAAGTTGGCGGAGTTGTAATTGCTACAGTATAGCATATTTAGGGCCGCTAACTGAGATGGCTTTCCAGACTCATGGGAAAACTAGAAACAGAACCTAGATTCAGTTTGTCAAATAAATCTGAAACAAAATATAGTGTTTGTGAAACTACTGTAAAGTTTGCTCCAGAACTTATTTATGTCAATAAAGGAAAAAGATGTCTTATTTAGCCCTCGTGTGCAACTGTTAAAATGACAGAAGGGTGATTGCTATTGGAAAGGAATCCATTGTCCTTGCATATTTTTGGCCCTGTCTCTCTTAAATGTGATTGACTCCTCACTGCCCTTTAAAGTGGTCCAGTAAGCCAAGCAATTTCCATACAAAGGGCAGCTAAGGATGTGTGAAAATGTACTGATTTTGTCAGTGATGTCCATGTGAGATCGTGATGGATGTTAAATGATTGATCTCCCCATGATGTCCACATCTTATGAAGGAATAAAGAATAACAGCCAACCAAGGGGGCTAGACTGTGGAGGACGGTAAATCTGTGGAATTCTTTGCTACAAATGGCACTGGAGTCCGGGTCACTGGGTATACAATGGATTCAGATTAACCAGGCCATTGGTTAATCCGGGCAGCCAGTTATTTGCAAAAAACTCTTAAAGAAAAACTGGTCGAGAAAATGGGACACTCTGTGGCTTAATTGGGGCAGGAAACTGTTGGGGAATAGTTTCTAACTAGCATCAGATGTGTGTATTTGTGGAGCCATTAGACGCTACACTGTGCTTAGAGTGAACAGTTTTTAACTAGTGTCAATTATGTGAGCTTGTATTCAAAAAGCAGTCACTTTTGTGACTGATGGTGAGAAACAAGCAACAAGATAAGTTAGAGCTGTTTTGCTCACTGTGGTGTCAAGCATTCAGGCATGGAGATGTCAGAAACAACCGAGAGTGAAAAGGAAACTATTTCGCTACTTCATCAAGCTTGGAACTACAAAGAACTTGAAAGTATTGATAATCATCTTGAAAGTTACAATGGAAATGAAGATTTCGAGGGTGCAATCATCGATAGCATTGTATGAAGGTAGTCCATTAACGGCGCTGGGTGTTGGCGCTGAATTTGTTTATTTACAGTTAATCAAAAGACTAAGTGGTGTATGCTGAATGAGCCTTCCATTGATGACTATTAGTTTTATAGTACTGTAATTGTATTAATACTGTTCTAATTTGTCCTGTATTTCATCTAAATACATAATTTGTTACTCAGTTAAATGGTAGGTTGTCTTTTTAATAACTTTTTAACTAAACTATTTCCAAGAAAATTTGGCTAATTGGAGCCTGTTTAGTTGCACCAAAATGTATTGGTCTCCATGTGTTCCGATTAATCAGAGTACACTGTATTTAAAGTGACGTTAACAGGCTCCCGAAATGGTAATGAATAGTTATGGGAGAATGTACACAAGCCTGAGGCGGTGAGCGATGATGATGGACACATGGCTTTTATGTGGACCCGATCCAATTTTGTATTGCCGTTTTCAAATATATCTCCATCATGGCTGGGTGATGACGCTCTCTGTTGACCGGTTGGAGAGTTGTATCTAGAATTGACTGAATATTATTGCAAACGGAATTGAAATAAGAACACGGAAATGAATGGGGTTCCAGATTTGCAGCATGAGGGAATCAAGGAAAAGTCTCGAATGGATTTCCTCATCAGGATCAGGGAGACATCTTACTAGAAGTGCAGCCCCTCGTGGACAAGCTGAGGGGGGTTAAATCTCATCCTGAAGGATTTCAATTGCAAGTTTGGATTGGAGAAGCAAATCCTATAGGAACAGGGAAATTTTGTGGGACAGTGCCACTCATGAAGAACTGTAGGTATATTCCGGAATGGGGAAGTGCCTGCTGTGAGGCTCATAGGATTCCTGAGGAATGAGGAAAGAAGATGGGAAGGTGATGAAAAAAATGACAAAATAAAACAAGACCTACCAGGCTCCAGGACATCTTCAAGGAGTGATGCCTCATAAAGGCAGCATCCATCATTAAGAGCCCTCATCACCTAGGACATACCCTCTTCTCATTACTACCATCACGGAGCAGGTACAGAAGCCTGAAGGCACACACTCAGCGATTCAGCTTCTTCCTCTCTGACATCACATTTCTCAATGGACATTGAACCGATGAACACTACCTCACTAAACTCTTCTCGGGATTCCAGCCAGGTACACAGCAGAGTTTGTCATCGAAACTATGGTTATAATCGATACCTGTACCTGGCTAGAAGCATAAGAAGAGTTAATTCATCATACGCGCTGGGAAAGCACCAGGTCCTTTCTCACTAACTCTCTACTTTCTTTTTCTCTTTTTGCACTACTTATTTAATTTAACTTTTTAGGTATATATACACTTCTTACTGCAATTTACATTTTTTTTACTACTATGTATTGCAAGGCTGCATAACAACAAATTTCATGACATAAATAAACCTGATTCTGATTCTGATCAAATA
Source organism: Hemitrygon akajei (assembly GCF_048418815.1). Classification (NCBI taxonomy): domain Eukaryota; kingdom Metazoa; phylum Chordata; class Chondrichthyes; order Myliobatiformes; family Dasyatidae; genus Hemitrygon; species Hemitrygon akajei. The sequence continues at coordinate 208,787,150 of NC_133124.1, read as the reverse complement.
AGACTCACTCAAACAAAAGAATCAGAATATTATAGGTGAGTTTGAAATTAGACCTGATACAGACTGAAAACCACAAATGGATTATATGGGTAGCTATCAGACTCCTCAATACCCTGAGCCTGGACTGACACCTTGCCCTACTGTCCTGTTTATTATTTATTGTAATGCCTGCACTGTTTTTGTGTACTTTATGCAGTCCTTTGTAGGTCTATAGTCTAGTGTAGCTTTCTCCGTGTTGTTTTTTTACGTAGTTCAGTCTAGTTTTTGTACTGTGTCATGTAACATCATGGTCCTGAAAAACGTTGTCTCATTTTTACTATGTACTGTATCAGCAGTTATGGTCGAAATGACAATAAAAGTGACTTGACTTGACTTATTGTTTCTGAATTGATGGGGATGTGGTCTCTTAAGTCTCTCAGGGACTCTGAGAGCATCTGGGGAGCTAATGGGATATCCATTAGAAAATGGGATATTTTGCATGTATGGGACTGGGTTGGGGTAGGTCCTTATGGGGATTGAACCAACCACTTACTAAGGTTCCAGGGAATCAGGCTTCCTCATCAGGCGCGTGGCCGTGCAGCACTGTGGCTGTGACCCCAGAGAAGGGTATGTGTATCGCGGGCAGAGTAGATGCTCTGCTGCAAGCTCACGTGTGAACAGGGAATGCAAAAACCATGGCGTCTCACAGCACTGAAACATTTTCTCACCGATAGGCCCAAGTGGGTGCCATGGTAACATAAAGGTCAGCGCAATCACTTCACAGCGTCGGCGAGCACCGATCAGGATTCAATTACCACAGCTGTTGCTGTCTCGACTGAGTTTGTACGTTCTCCCCGTGACCGCGTCGCTTTCCTCTGGGTGCTCCAGTTTCCCCTCATATTACAAAGACATACAGTTAAGGTTAGTGAGTTGCAGATGAGCTATGTCAGCGCTGGTGTGGCGAAATTTGCAGGCTCCCCTCAGCGCTCTCTCGGACTGTGTTAGTCATTGACGCAAAATGTTCTGACACTTTGTAAAATAATCTACGTCTTATTGTGCCCATGATTTGAAAGAGAAGAAGGCAACATGCTATCTTCAATGTAATAGAAATATCCCCCTTCCGAATGAACAATATGTGAATTTTATTCTTTTAGAATTAACTTTAATCTAAAGCAACAAAAAAAGTTAATGGTCTTTTATCCTGTTTTTTTAATAAATGTATGTTTCGATGAATTACAGCTCACGTGGTAAATAAAGCTTATTTTAATCTCCTTAGTCTGTAATCCTAGCGGTTAGCACAATCGTTTTGCATCTCCAGTGATCACCACTATTAAACATTCAATTTCAACTACTTCATCGTTTAATTCTTCACAGATTCCATCCCCTTTCCAGGCACTCACACTCCACCTACACACTAGGACTAATTATACTTCACTTAAAGTACTGCGTCTACCTCATCAGTGAGATGCTCGTTGGCGGAGAAACTGAAAGAGCTGGACGGAGCTGCATCAGGGAGGCTTTGGAGGAGTCGGTGCGCGATGGGGGCATGCAATCTGATAATGGGTGACCGGCTTAGTTGCTTTTCTTGTGCTCGCAGGACCCTTTTGGACGTTGCTAATGTGGAACACTGCAAGTTCAATTTGCCGATTTATTTGTGGACCGCGGGGCCGTATGGTGAAGGAGCTGCGTGGCCTCGGTTGTAGCAAGGACTAGTCGTCAAGCTGTGGTGCCGCCTGTTTACAGCTGCCAGGAGAGAGGCATCTAACCTGATGCGCTCCACTTGGGGTGATGTGGCGCAGCATTCAGGCTGGAGTCAGTGCTGCCCCCCAGTGTTCGCTTGGCAGAAGACAAGCTGTATTGTGGTCGGCTGCAGATTTCTGCGGCATTCATGGATTCAGGGTCCGGACTATAGATTTATTTTGCATGGCTGTAATTTATTGATATCTTGTATGTGCCATGTGTGCTTTGTGCCGTGTGTGACTGTTGGTTTTGTGTTTTGTACCTTGGCTCATTGGTTGTATTCATGAGTATCCATTTATGGTTGAATGACAATTAAACTTGAATTGAATTCAATGCTGGGCAGTTGAATTACGAACCTGCACATCTTTGGGATGTGGGGGGAACGCAGAGGAAATCCTTGCAGCCACTGGGGGAACACACAGACTCATCACAGTCAGCATCAGAGATCAGGATTGAATTTGAGTTGCTAGAGCCACGATGTAGCAGCACTGTGAAATGTACCATTTGACGAGAACTGTCATGATCTGCTTTTGGATGCTAGCCTCATTTTATTTTAAGGTTAAGTTTGGCTTTATTTGTCACATGTACTGTACATCAGAACATCAAAACATACAGTGATATGCATTGTTTGTGTCAATGACCAAGACAGTCTAAGTATGGGCTGGGGGCAGCTTGCAAGTGTCACCGTAGTTCCGGCAACAACATGGCTTGTCCGCAATTTGACCCTAACCCATATATATTTGGAATGCCGGAGGGAAGCAGATCAGCCCTGGAGGAAACCCATGTGGTGTCATGGAGAATATACAAACTCTTTATAGACAGTGGTGGGAGCTGACTTCCAATATCGCTGGCACGGTGAAGTGTTGTACTAACTACTATGCTACCATGTTGCCCATCTCATTTATAGCCATCAAACACTGAATGAAAAATCAACTGTCATCCTCTGACAGGAATAGCAATGGATTGATCTACTTTGCCTGCCTCTCACAGCATAATTCATTAACATAGTTTTGGATGCTTATTTACCACGTCCATTATATTTACAAGGTGCAGCAATTTACTTTTCAGCTACTGATTCAGTGCTGATAATTGCTTGAGGCGAAGATGTTGTTATAAGGATCTACCTCTTAGTAATAATGATCAGAGAGGCACAGACAGAATGTGTAATTACTGGTAAGTACCTTTACCGTCTCAATGGAAGAGCATGTGAACTTATACAGCCAAGTACCTGAGTGCACACCTACTAAGTCTTCTTGATCCTCTACGAACAATCAAAGAATAGAAAAGGAGACGATACTGGCCATGTGCTCCTCATGGTCCTGATCTAACCTCCACATGTCCGTGCGGTACTCCATGTCCATGATAGTTGGTCTCTGGAGAGTTGTTTCTCCTTTGCGTTCAAAGCCTCTGCTTTTATATTCATTCCTTACCAGTTCAAATGTTGCACTTCAGCGTCATTGGCTATGGGTCATCTGACTGATCTACCACACCTTCTTATTGAACAACTTCATTCTTGTGACTTTTTTTGTTCTCTTCAACTCTGGTTCAAACCAGTCAAACCAGGTCACTCAGACAATGGACCACAGATTACTTCTGCAATCTGCCAGCTGGTGGCGCACTGGCATCAGCACTGGATTTCAAGGTGCATGGTCTCGGGCTCGAATGCTTCCCTCCGTGCTGAGTTGAGCAGTGAGCTAGCCTTGTGAAAAAGTCAGACAAAATGCTAAAGAAACTGCCCAAAGTGCCATAAGGTGTGGAAAGGAATAGCTAGTAACTAATTCTGCAACCTGCTTTTGTACACAAAGCACAGCTTATCTGAGAATGATCTCAGTTTTAGCAGACCAAAAGCAGAAACTTCTTGTGTCCTGCATTCAATTGCTCTGATTAGATTATCCCAGAGCAAGAATCAGTTCTCAAGCAGTTCACAGGATGGAGGTTACAGAGCAGCTTCACAAAATGGCAGCCCTGTTTCTCATAGCAAGAACGAAGACAATTGGTTTGTCTAATTCCACTATTTTTGATTCATTCAAATTCACTGATTTGTAGACGGTAGTTCATCTGGCCAACAATGAAATGTATAGAGTGTGAATTAGTACTGGTATTTCCCAGCTGAATAGACCAAAGAAATAAAGGTCTGTGGCTACTCCTGTCACAACACCAATACCATTTACCGACAGTATCAAGAAGAAATAGGAAAAGAAATCTCTTATTATCTTTTCTTTCAGTTAGTCCTGACGAAGGGTCTCGGCCCAAAACGTCGACTGTACTTCTTTCTATAGATGCTGCCTAGCCTGCTGTGTTCCATCATTTTGTGTGTGTTGCTTGAACTTCCAGCATCTGCAAATTTCCTCGTGTTTAGGAGAAGAAATAGTTCATTTGGCCCCTCAATCCTATCCCACCATTCAGTATGCTGATGTGTTTCTCCTGGATGCTTTGGTTTCTCTCATATCCAAAAGACATGCTGGTAAAGTTAAAGAATAGCTCGATTTTTCACAAATATATCAGAACCTTGAAACATCAGTGAAATGCATTGTTTTGCATCATATCTCATCTGCCAGAACGGTGCTGGGCCAGGGGGCAAGTGTCACCATGCTTCCAGCACCAGCAAGGCATGCCTGCAACTTACTACCTGTAACTGTAAGTCTTTGGAACGTGGGAGGAAACTGGAGCTCCCAGAGGAAACCCATGTAGTCTCAGGGAGTAGGTACAAACTTCTTACACATTAAACCCCAATCACTGATCTCTGGTGTTCTAATGCATTATGCTAATGTATTATCACAACCTGGTATGGAAGTTGTCCTGTCCAAGACCGGAAGAAGCTTCCGAAGATCATGAACACAGCCCAGCACATCACACAAACCGATCTTCCATCCTTGGACTCACTTTACACCGCATTCTGTCAGAGCAGTGCTGCCAGGATAATTGAGGACACGACCCACCCAGCCAACACACTTTTTGGCCCTCTTCCCTCCGGGAGGAGGTTCAGGAGCTTGAAGAATACGTACATGACGCTGGAAGAACTCAGCAGGTCAGGCAGCATCCGTGAGAAAAGAGTAGCCAACGTTTCGGGCCGAGACCCTTCATCAGGAATGAAACATTCCGAAACTTTGGCTACTCTTTTCTCACGGATGCTGCCTGACCTGCTGAGTTCTTACAGCGTAATGTACGTATTCTTTGATCCTCAGTATCTGCAGTTGTATTTTTGTGTTCAGGAGCTTGAAGACTCATACGGCCAGATTTGGGAACAGCTTCTTTCCAACTGTGATAAGACCGCTGAAAGGATCCTGACCCGGATCTGGGCCGTACCTTCCAAATATCCGGACCTGTCTCTCATTTTTTTTCTAATTATGATTTATAATTTACATTTTTATTATATTTACTTCAATTTGTACTCCAGGGAGCGCGAAGCACAGAATCAAATATCGCTGTGATGATTGTACGTTCTAGTATCAATTGTTTGGTGACAATAAAGTAAAGTAACTGCTATGCCACCATTAAATAGCCATTGCAAATCGTCTCCAGTACAGGAGATCCCAACCTTTTTTATGCCATAGACTAATACCATTAAGCAAGAGGTCCCTGGACACCAGGTTGGGAACCCATGCTCTAAGGTGCAGTGAGTGATAGTTTCTGTTTAGAGTTGATGGAAATGAGGAAGAAAAAGAGAAAAAAGGGTTGAGAAATGGATTTGTTCTGCGAATCAACATTGTCACATGGTTAAAACAGAGCCATTTGTCTTTGGAAGGAAATATGAAAACTTTTTAGAAAAGTAGAATAAACAATAAAGAATGCTGAAGAGAGCAAATGCACACTCTCACTGGATCGGAGTAGATTTACACAACACTTTCAGAAATCATCCAGCCACGTGGTTTCCATATCTGGGCAGGTTATCACAGTTCAGTGGAAGGAACAGGCTGAAGGAATTTTTCTCTCGGTGATTTTAGTTAATGCAGTTTAGCATTGTGAAGGAAACATTTCATTGACTTTTAAACTACAGTAGACAGTGAGAGCACCAGTTGGAAGAAGAGTTCTCTGACCTTGAAGGCATAAACTTGCAATCATTCTCAGTCTTTGCAAAAAAAAATGACTGTTTCCATATATAATAGCAAGTTATTTTCTCAAATATTGGTGGAACAATGGAAAATGTGAATATTGTCGGAATTGTTTGGCACTGCACTCCAAGCTATCGCTGATGGTTTTGACAGTAGGTATTAGCATTGTGATGGTTACGAGGGAGATTGTGGCCACAGGATGAATCAATGGAAAGTAAACAGGTAGTTCATCTGCCTTGCTCCTGCAGAGTTCGATCCTGACCTGCAGGGAACTCTTTTCGACTGTATTGTTTTCATCCAGTTTAACTGTTTTCCTTCAACATCTCAAAGCCATGCTGGTAGGTTGATCGGTCAAAAATAAGAACAGAACTGAAATGTTCATCCTGTTTTGATCATGCTTTAAACAAACATTGAACTTTTAATACTAGACTTGGTTTGGGGCGCTCAGTTGTAACCAGGAAACAAAGTGTAAGAAAGATAAAATGCAAGGTTTCACATGGTGAATAATCTATTCAGGTATAATGTGTTAAAACCAATAACAGCTGGAAGTCACAATATTTACCAAGGCACTTCATGGGAATGCTTTTGAACACAAACATAATGCTGAGTTTTATCAGGATATATAAAGGCAAATGATTATAATCAGAGGGATAGGTTTTAATTAGGAGAGAGCAGTGTAGAAAGCTGCTGAAGTAATTATAAACATCAGAAAGTCTGCAGATGCTGGAAACCCGAAGCAACACAGACAAGTTGCTGAAGGAACTCAATAGCTCAGGGAGCATCTGTGGAAATCAATAGCTGACATTTCGGGCTGAAACTTTTCTTCAGGACTGGGAAGGAAGGGGGAAGACACCAGAATAAAAAGGTGGGGGAAAGGAAAAGGAGCTAGCTATAAGGTGATAGGTGAAGCCGAGTGGGTGGGATAGGTAAAGGGCTGGAGAAGAAGGATTCTGATTGGAGAGGAGGGTGGACCATAGGAGAAAGAGAATGAGGAGGGAACCCAGGAGGAGGTGAGAGACGAGTGATAGGCAGCCCAAAACTTTGGTTGTTTACTCATTTCCATAGATGCTGCCCTGATCTGCTATGTTCCTTCGGCATGCTGTGTGTGTGTGTTGCTGAAGTATATAGATTAGCACTGCAACCTTAGATTTGTGCGGTGCAGAGGTAGATCAAGCACACAGAGTGCTGGAGGTACTCAGTGAGTCAGGCAGCACCTATGCAAGGAAATAGTATGTTTCGGGTTGAGTCCCTTCATCTGGATTGAAAGTCAGAGGGGAGATAGCCAGTATGAAAAAGATGGAAGGAAGGGGTGGCTCAACACTACTAGGTGTTAGGTGGGTTCAGGTGAGGGGGATGTGAGAGGCAGATGGGGGAAGGGAAGAATGGAAACAGGGCTAGAAGTTAGGTTAGTTACAGATGGACGTGACAAAAGGCTGAAGCTGTGGTGCTTGACTCACTGAGTGACCTCGGGTTCAAATACTTTTTCTCCGTGCTGAGTTGAGCAGTGAGCTAGCCTTGTAAAAAAATCAGACGAAATGCTAAAGAAACTGCCCAAAGCGCCATGAGGTGGGGAGAGGAATAGCTAGTAACTAATTCTGCAACCTGCTTTTGTACACAAAACACAGCTTATCCGAGAATGATCTCAGTTTTAGCAGACCAATAGCAGAAACTTCTTCTGTCCACGTCCAGTTGCACTGATTAGATTATCCCAGAGCAAGAATCAGTTCTCAAGCAGTTCACAAGATGGAGGTTACAGAGCAGCTTCACAAAATGGCAGCCCTGTTCCTCATAGCAAGAACAAAGACAACTGGTTTGACTAATTCCACTATTCTTGATTCATTCAAATTCACTGACTTGTAGACGGTAGTTCCTGAGTTCCTCCAGCACTGTATGTTGGTCTGGGTTCCGGCACCTGTAGTTTCTTGAGTTTCTGCTGCATTTGATCTTGCTGACCACTTCAAGTAGCATCTGTATGAATCCCATTTCTTGGCACTTGGTCTGTAGCCTTGAGGATTCAAGTGCTCATATAGAATCTTCTTAAATGTTGTGAGAGTACGTGCCTCCAGCACTCACTCAGGTAGTGCATCTTGGGCTGAGACCCTTCATTAGGACATGATGAATTCTATTCTTTATGAATAAAATGTGATTTTGTTAATATTCTTTATTCCACTCCTTAGATGTTGCCTGACCTGCTGAGTTTGTCCAGCATTTTGTGTGTGTTACTCTAGATATTCAGCGTCTGCAGAATTTCCTGTGTTTATAAACAACAATATTAGTGGGAGCTGAGAGAGAAAAGAAATATAAGCTGAGGTAGTATTAGGTTGACCCAGCTTATCCAGTCTCTTCTCATAAATAAAATGCTCCATCTCAGGTTTCACCTCCTGATAGGTGCCTTCTATATCCTCTCTTATGTTCATCTCTGCTCCTGAAAAACAGTATGGAGACCCTTCCTAACCCTAATAGTATTGATGCTATGAGAACAGTCTCAGCAGCATTTGAAATGGGTCTTCTGAATCCCTCAGCTGTTATCTGTAACTATTGGAATTCGTGGACTTTTCCAGTCAGATGTGTTTCACTATTCTTGGTTGGTGCGGCTGTAACGAAACCCAATTTCCCTCGGGATCATTAAAGTATGTTTGTCTGTCTGTCTCCAGTTTCTTCCTCCTGTAGTCCTTAAAATCATTCTATAATTTAATTATATGATGGCAGATCTTTGTTTGCAAGTTGCCTTTTATACCCTTGTTATTTTATCTCGGCCTTGAATATCCATGAATAGACAAAAAGCAGCTGGTCAATCATGCAAGTCTCCATAAAGCCATTGGAATGAAGCAAGAATGCCTCCTCAGTGTGAACACTTTCCAGGAAAATGCATGTCTATAAATGGTTTTGACCTTTAGCTGCCTAATTAAACTCTTTCTGCAGAAACCCTTTTTATTATTATGAAATATGAACCCTTGAAAGCTCTTTGCTTTTATTAGTTCAGTGTTTGTAACAAAGATTTCTTATAACTACTGCATGCAAACATTAACAGCAGTTACAAGGAATTAAAATATTGTTGATATTTCTTTCCTATTCTGAAAAGCAATCTAATATTGTGCATTAAAAATTGGGATTATGAAAACAATTAAGTTAGTGAGTCACCGCTGCACAGGATTAAACCACAAAATTATATTTTCATGTAGGTGCACTGTTTTGCTTTTGTGCAGATTTATAGATTCATTATGGTGCTGTCTCCACTCAGAAAGAAAGGCTTGCATTTCTGTAACACCTTTCTTGTCCCTTTTTTGGAACATCTAAAAGCTAAGGAACTGATTTTGAAATCCAACACACAAAATGCTAGAGGAACTCAGCAGGTCAGGCAGCATCTATGGAGAGGAATAAAGAGTCACAAACAAGAGAAAATCTACAGATGCTGGAAATCCGAGCAACACACATAAAATGCTGGAGGAGCTCATCAGGCCAGGCAGCACCTTGGAAAAGAGTACAGTCGACGTTTTGGGCAGAAGCCCTTTGGCAGGTTTGGAGCAAAAAAGCTGAAGAGGAGACTTAAAAGGTGGGGGGAGGGGAGAGAGAGACATACAAGGTGATAGGTGGCACCTGGAGGGGGACAGATGAAGTAAAGAGCTGGGAAGTTGATTGGGGAAAGAGAGAGAAGGCCATGGAAGAAATAAAAGGGGAGGTGATGGGTGGGGAAGGAGATAAGGTGAGAGAGGTAAAAGGAGATGGGAAATGGTGAGGGAGAGGTGGGTGGGGGGCATTACCAGAAATCTGAGAAATCAATACTCATACCATCAATTTGCAGGCTACCCAAATGGAATATAAAGTGTTTTCCTTTCAACCTAAGTGTGGCCTCGTCACGACAGTGGAGGATGGCCGTGAATGGACATATCGGAATGGGAATAGGAAGTGGAACTGAAATGGGTGGCCACTGGGAGATCCCACTTTTTCTGGTAAATGGAACGTAGGCGCTCGGCGAAGCAGTCTCTCAATCTATGTTGAGTCTTCACCACTTGCCACTCCCTTTTCCCTCTCCCACCTTATCTCCTTGCCCGCCCATTGCCTCCCTCTGGTGCTCCTCCCCCCTTTCTTTCATCCATGGCCTCCTGTATCTTTCACCTATCACCTTGTGTTTCTCTCACCCCTCCCCACACCTTTTAAATCTACTCCTCAGCTTTCTTTTCTCCCGTCCTGCCGAAAGATTTCGGCCCGAAACGTCCAAAGATAAATTGGCGCATATTTTTCCTAATATATGCCCTATTTGTGATAGATGTAATGCAGAAGTGGCTACTCTAACCCATATGCTTTGGTCATGTGTAAGTTTAAATAATTTTTGGAGGGATGTGTTTGGAATATTATCTAAAGTTATAGATATGGATGTTCAACCTAATCCACTTACAGCAATTTTTGGGATTTTCCCAGAGGAAGCAAGCAAAGTGTCTGCCTCCGCCCAACATGTGATAGCTTTTTCAACTTTACTGGCTAGGAGAGCTATTTTGCTACATTGGAAAGAATCTGACTCGCCCATTGTTTTCTAGTGGCTCTCCTCCATCATGTCATGTTTAAGCTTGGAGAAAATTAGAAGCCGGACATTTGATACATCCTTTGATTTTGAACAAGTCTGGCGACCCTTTATTCAATGTTTTCACATGATTTAATTTATCTTTATTTATTTATTTTTCTTTATTCTCTTTGGAGAATATGCTTGTCCATGAAGGTTCGGAGATGACTGGAAGGATGTGTTTTTTTCTCTCTCTCTTTCTTTTTTAAGTTTATCCTCATTTGGACTGCCCAATCTTTTTCTTTCTTTTTTTTCTTTCTCTCTTTTTTTGTTTTAGTTTAGTTAGTGGGATTTTTCTTTCTCTATCAATAAAATTTCCAATCTTTTTTTTTATGATTGCTATGAGGAATTGTAATTTCTCTCTGACCATTGTATATATAACAGCATAATATATTACCTATTTGAGTTTGATATTATATGCTTTTTGTCTTTAATATTGCTGTTTATATGTCTTTTATATTATCTACTTGTTAAACTCCTCTTTCGATTTGTATTTGTATATTCTTTATTTGAAAATCAATAAAAAAGATTGAAAAATGAAATGACACTTCATTGGGACTTGAGGTCCAGTTGGTCTATGCACAGGTAAGTCCCAGGGATACGAAGTGGTAACAAGCATATTTAGTAATTTCGGTGAAAGTTAAAAATTGATCAAAACAGAGGGAAGAACTTCCCCTAATAAGTGCATTGATAGTTCTTCCATTACTGAAAGGAGCAGATAGAATCTTAGCTTATTCTCCCAAGACCTTGCCCAAGGCATCCCTAGTCAGTGGACCTGAACCTCTTGTATAGAGCATCAGCAGGGTATATAGAATAGCATTTATTCATTATACAATAGAACTAAACTTTAGTTACTAAAGTAATCCAGCTAGCTTGGGAATTTGGTGATGCCAAACTATATTTAGTGGTCACTTTATTAGGTACAGGAGATACACAAGAAGTGGCCACTGGCAGTATTTCTGTATGCTCATGGCATCTGCTGCTGTAGCCCATCCAGTGAACGCTTGAGTGTGTTGTGTTTTCAGAGATGCTCTTTTGCACACTTCTGTTGTAATAAGTGATTATTTGAGTTATGTTGTGTTCCTGTCAGCTTGAACCAGTCTGGCCATTCTCCACAACATTGATTATTACTCCTTTTAATCCAACACCACAGTTTACTTCAGATTTTTGAAGTATACTATATACTATTGTGTAATAAACTTTCCAGTAAACCTGGAGAGTTTAAAGAAAACATCGGAAACAGGGTCCCAATGTGTTTGAACAGTGCATGGGAAATGGGGGCCTGCAAAATTAAAGAGGGTATGGGAGGGATTTCCACCACCTAGATGGACCATGCAATCTTCTTGCAGCTACTGGTAGAAGTCCCACATCTCTTCAACCAGTCAGTTCTTGAACCAACCTGCACAACACTAATCACTACCTCAGTACAGCAACACTATGACCATCTTGCACTACAGGGACTTGCTTCTTGTTCTATTTTTGTTGAGTTTATTCTCATATGCACAAGTACATGTATGCACAATGAGAAACCTACGTGCAGGACCATGGTTGGCATAATTGCTAGGGGTCATTGAACAATACAGCATGGAAACAGGCCCTTTGGCCCATTGAGTCTGTGCTGGCCATTCACACAAATCCCATTTTATTCTCCCCACACTCTCATCAACTTTCTGCAGATTCCATCTCTCACCTTTGCCTTAGGGGTACCTCACAGTAACCAGTTAACCAGTTAACCCACGCATCTTTGGTTGTGCGAGGAAGCCCAGGCAGTCGCGGGGAGAAGGAAAAATCTCCAAACAATCTGGAGGTCAGGAGGACGGAACACAGATTACTGGAGCTATAGGCAGCAGCTCCTCCAGCTGTGCCAGTGTAAAGTGGTTTAATATTGTCACCTGTACTAAGAAGGTTGTCAGAATGTTTGTGGTGACATGTCCAGTGCGGTAACGTAGTGTGTAGTGCTTATCGCTCTCACTTTCAGCTTCCACTGCTGGCTAGCAATCTCATGAGAAGGAGAGTTGAGTGTGTAAGTCTCTCCCAGCCAGTACATAGCCTCTCCAACAGCAAACCTCATGTAGTGCCTCCTTGCTGGAGATGCGTGGCAACTCAACTCTCTTTGGACACAGAGGATGGGGAGGAGGTCTGGCCCCTGCACACATAGCACGCCGATGTGTGGACACGCTCTGGTGCTCATGAACAAGATCCCCAGCTATGGGTAAATAACCTCACTGCCTTGTGGGCAGCCTCGGGAGAGATGAAGGCTAGGGGAGTAAACCCAGACAGCAAATCTGGAGTGGAGCCCCCTATAAGGCGGTTGGATGTCATTGAACATCCTTCTGGCAGCTCCTGCAGTCCAGCTGGTGCCAAACCTATTGCTTCATAAGCTTTCCTTTGGACTCCACTGGTGAGGCCGAGAGGGGGATCTTGATGACTGGGCATCTCAGAATCTCCGTTCCTTCCCCCTAGGCTTGTGATGATGATCAATTGTCCTTTGAGACAGACGGATGCCAACCATTAAGATACTGTGAGAAACCTGTCTTGCGGATTGATTCAATACAGCGATGCACTGAAGCAGTGCAAGATAAGATAATATCAGAGTGCAGAATAAAGTATTACACATTCTAATACATATAGCAAAGTGAAGATGATTGTCATTCCAAATGGTGGCTATAAATCACGAGAGAACTGGAGTGGGCCAACTACAACTCTGGGTTATTGGATTTTATCTGCACATTTAAAAACTTATTGTATTGAGGTACAGCACAGCTCACAGGTCCTTGCAGCTCTTTGAGCCACTCCATCCAGCAATCCTACAGTTTTAATCCTAGCCTAGTCACTGGACAATTTACAATGACCATCTAACCTACCAACTGGTACAAATTTGGACTGTTGGAGGGAACTGGAGCACCCAGAGGAAACCCCCACTGTCACAGGGAGAGCATACAAACTCCTTACAGGCAGTGGCAGGAATTGAACGCAGGCTACCTGTACTAAAGCGTTGTGATAACCACTAAGTTACCGTGCTGCCCCAACATACCCTTTCAGGAATTATTTGGTGTTAACTTAATATCAGTAGGCTTAATGAGAAATGCTGCTGGCCAGTCAGATCTGCTAGTTTGCACTTAGAATTTTTTCCCTTGGATGAGAGGAAACCAAAAGTGATCAGATCAAAATGGTCAGATTAATTTTTCACCCTCCCTCTCACGGAGACCACCAGCTTTGGAATTCCAAACTCCAAGAATTGTGCCAGCAACCTCTGGAATTCTTGACAGTTGGGTCCATATCGATGAACAGAAAAGACAAGCTGTTTCTTTTTTAGGGAGTGTGAAGAATAAACAGTCACAAGAAAGGCTTGACTATGAAAATGTTATGCATTGTGGCACAATGTCTACTAGTGTCTAACAAACAGGCTAATCATAAAAGATAAAGTTTGTGTATTAAAGTAAGGAAGAAAAAGCATTTCAAGATGTATTTTGTATGCATTTCTCTGACATTAAATGTACCTTTGAAACCTTTGAATTCCCTTGGATGGATATTGCAAGAAACACTCCATGGCTGCTTTATTAAGTACACCCGTACACCAACTTGTTAATACAAATATCTAATCAGCCAATCATGTGGCAGCAACACAATGCATAATAGCGTGCGGACATGGTCAAGAGGTTCTTGACCAATCAGAATGGGGAAGAAACTTAATCTAAGTGACTTTGACCACAAAATGATTATTGGTGCCAGATGGGGTGGTTTGAGTATCTCAGAAACTGCTGATTTCCTGGAATTTTCATGCCCAACAGTTGCGAGAGTTTACAGAGCACGGCACAAAAAAAACAAAAACAAAAAAAAAAACATCCAGTAGGCAGTAGTAGATCTGTGAGCGAAAACACCTTGTTAATGAGAGAGGTCAGAGGCAAATGGCCAGACAGTTCAAGCTGACAGGAAGGCGACAGTAACTCAAATAACCACGCACATCACGGCGGTGTGCAGGAGAGCATCTCTGAATGCATACCATGTTGAACCTTGAAGTTGATGGGCCACTGCAGCAGAAGACCTCAAACATGCAATAAATGGCCAGTTCATTTGGTACAGGAAGTACTTAATAAAGTGGCAACTGAGTGCATTGTTACCCGAACTCCATTCTTTCACTTTAGTGCTGAAGAGGCAGTGATAGTGCATTTTACTCTGAAATGCAGCTTATTTTGGTAAGTGATCATAGTTTGGATGTGATCCAGTTTTGTCTCTTCTGAGGCTCTGTTCTGAGGCAATACCTACCCACTACCCATATTGGCTGTAGAGCCAAGAGGGAATACTGTGAAGTGGTGCAAACTCCAGTAAGGTAGTGTTACGGATTCAGGCAACAATAAATATATGAGTTAGGCAGGGGTTTATATAACAAATAACACGTTTATTGAACACTGAAAACAAGCCCCCCAAAAGTAAACAAATCACTGACGTAACCGGAAGTCAGCTGCTGTGCGGCAGCTTGAACAGTTCTTAAAGCATTGAAGCTTAAACAGTTCTTAAAGCGATGTTGCAAAAACAGTTCTTCAAAGTAATATTGCCAAAAGTTCAAAATGCTCACAGTCCATTTAAGGGAGAGACTTTTTAAGACGATTTAAATTCTTTTTTCCGTCGTGTTGTTTCGGTTCCCAAGATCGAACTTTTTCCCACGAAGAATTTACGAAACGAAATGGCTTAAAGGCACTGACCTTTCCTTTACAGAACTATTCCCAATCCTTTCTGCTATTTTGCAGGGATTAACATGAGAACAGTCAACGAATTCCTTTCGAATAAGGATCAAACAAGGTCGAACCTGTTTCACCGTCGAAATCGATTCTCCTCGATCTTTAACTCCCGAACTCCGATCTTTACTCTCCACTGATTGTCAACTAGCAGTATTGTAGAGAAACTGCTGGCAATGACCTTTTAAACTTTAGGCATTAGATAAAACTTCATCTTTCAACTAAACTGCATCATAACATTAAATCACGCAGTGGTATGAAGTCAACATGGCAAATCCAGCCACGAACTGCCCCTCCTCGCAGGGAGGGGTCCTCCTTTTATACCCTGTAAAAAAAACCTGTCACATGACCTCTACTGGCGGGAAAATGACGTCACTCCACCATCACAAGACCATTACCTCAAGTCCAGTATAGCTTCAATCCCAGTCACGTGACAAGGGTACCACTGTCACGTCACGAGTATGTAACAGTAGACACAAAATTTTCTGCAGATGCTTGAAGTCCAGAGCAATGCGCACAAAATGTTGGATAAACTGAGCAGATCAGACATCATCTGTAGAAGTGAATAAACAGTCTTCTTATTCTGGCTTCTGCTCCCTTCCTTTCCAGTCCTGATGAAGGGTCTCAACATAAAACATTGATTCTTTATTTCTCCCCATAGATGGTGTGTTCCTTCATCAATTTGTGTGTGTTCCACTAACATACTAGAATGAGAAAATATCTACAAGCTAAGGCATACAGAATGAGTGTTGCTGAAGAGATGGAGTGGGACATCAAAGTGCGAATTGGAATTCGAAGTTGCTAAATCTGGTTCAATACAACCATTATTCGGATTTGAATGAGAAGATGAATGGGACTAGGGTTGATAAGACAAGAGTGACACAGAGTGGAAGGGTAAAATGCAACTCTGCAGTCAGTTCCTGACTCAAAATATTAACTATTTTTCTCTCCCTGTAGATGCTGCCTGGCCTACTGATTATTTCCAGGATTTTTGTTTGTGCTACTAGTTTCCAACATCTGTGATCTTTTCCTTTAAGGTCCAGTGGAGCTAGTTTATGTGGACTTCTTACGGGAGAATTTGGGTGGTGGGATGGAGATATGTCTCTACCAAAGGAGGTGTAAGGCTCTCCCTCCCTCCATTAGCCCGTAGGTCACCCTTGGACAAGGGTGCAACCTGCTTACCCCCACCCCCTTCACCGATCAGGGTCACGTGAAGCCATGGGAGCAGGTGATGGATGGTCGTATGAGCAGCTGGTGCTTATCACAAGTCCTGGTTATGCAACCATTGACGCAGAGCAACCAATCTCTGAAGAGTATTGATAATGGCTGGGGTCACCCATGTTGTAAAGACACTGCCCAGAAGAAGGCAATGGCAAAATACTTCTGCAGAAAAATTTGCAAAGAACAATCATGGTGATGAGACCATGATCGCCCACGTCTTACGACATGGCACATGATGATGATGAATGGGAGAGAATTACAGATCGGGGGTAGGGGGTAGGGGTGGGGTTTATGGAACTAAGGATATGGAACTATTAGGAGTGCAGGAAATTGAGCTCAAAACCAACTTTGGAAGTCAAAACAACTAACTGATAATGAATGCATTATAGTAGCCGGATGGTGGTGTAGTGGTATCAGCATTGGACTTCAAGGCTAATGGTCCCAGGTTCAAATCCTATCAGCTCCTTGCACCCTTTTCATCTATGCTGGGTTGAGTGTCAAGTGAGCAAGTTGGCCTGATAAAACAGAAAAATTACATACCTCACAATGTGCCCCCAGGCACGAAAAGGAAGAACGAATGCTCTGTAGTATCATAAGATGTGGTTCTAAACCTTTTATTGTTTTTGAAAGGGAACACAATTGAAACAAAACAATTCTGCTTTGAGACAACAGGCAAAAAGGTCTTGGGAACCCTATTAATGTAGATATGTGCCCAAGACTTTTACACAGCACTGTATGCACAGGTACAATGGAAAATCTAATCGTAGGATGATCATAGCAACATGACATCATGTAGGCAGCATAGAAACACAAATTAATGATAAATTATACACTTTTTTTGCAAGAAAGAACTTCAATAGAACATTGTAGAGGAAAGAGATCAAAGTAGTCATAGTGTTGCTAACCGTACTGATTAGTTTTTATTCTGGTTGGTTGAAGAACTGAATGATTGAAGGGAAGTAGCTGCATTTGAAACTGCTGCTATGGGACTTCAGGCTTCTGTAGTCACTAATCAGGAAGTGACTATTTAAGGACTGTCAGCGTTGTGCCTCTGATTTGAGTGGAGAGTTTGGAGAACTGCGTACTTCAATATTTCTGGGCTCTGTGGCTTTTGTATTTTCAGTGGCACCACACCAGGCTGATTATCAAAATGCCAAAAGCAGTTCAACATCAGTATTTGACAAAGCAAACCTCTGCACCACCTGGTGTTTGAACTGTTGTATTGGAACAAGCCTTGTAAGGATCAAGGATAAACGTTATTTGCAATATACATTTACGCGTATTAGGAATTTGATGTGGTATTTTGATGTGGCATACATCACAAACAACAGCATTCAAGAGTTACATAAAAATAAGTTAGAGGTATGGATAGGGAAAAAGATGTGCAAAAATACATGAATAACTGCACGCATTTGCAATGTAAACAGCGGATAGGAGAAGGTCCATGGATGCTGGAAATCCAAAGCAACACACCCGAACTCAGCCGGTCAGGCAGCATCCATGGAAATGAATAAACAGTCGATGTTTCTGGCCAACACCTTTCTTCAGGACAGCCATTAAAAAAAGTGGCTTAAAATGTTTACAGTGCAGTGACTGAGGTAATAGATTGAGGGGTGGGGTGGTGGGGGATGTGGGGTACTAACTAGAATAATTGATCAGATTAAGGGCCGGGGGGTGGGGGGGGGGTACTTCTAAGATGGCGTGATGTTTTAGTCTTAATGGGCCTAAAGTGATTCCAGAAGGACGCTTTTGAAAAAAGCAGTTTGCAGGATGAATAGTGTCTGCAATGACTTTTCCTGCCCGATTGAGTTAATATGATTATCGAGGGCTGGCCACACTGTGGAACAATGTTGAATGGATGAACCTTCTTAATTTGCCTCATCTGATTCCAATCTATTACTACTTATAGTTAAAATTTTTAATGATTACTGTGGAGTATTGCATAAGCAAATCATAGGATCATACAACAGGCTGTTCGGCCCATTAAGTCTACACTGAACATCAAATATTGACTTACACTAATCTCATTTTTAACTTTCCCCACATTCCCAACAATTATTTCCCTAACAATTCGCCTGAACACAAAGGGCACCATACAGTGGCAAATTGGCCTACCAATGCACATGGTTTCGGGATGTGGGAGGAAAGCCACCAAGTCACAGGGAGAACGGAAAAACCACAACCTGGCAAGATTTCACCAGGCTCACAGGAGCTGTGATACAGCAGCTTCACTAACCATTGAGCTATGTCGCCCTGGTGTCAAGATGATACATAGAATAAATACTTAAACACGGATTGGCATAAAACATGGCCTTGGTTCAATGGTTAAATGGTTCAATTTGAAATCAGAGATTGTATACAGTATACAACCTGAAATTCTTACTCGGTTCAATGGTTAAATGGTTCAATTTGAAATTGGAGTTTGTATACAGTATACAACCTGAAATGCTTACTCTTCACAGACATCCATGAAACAGAAGAAAAACACTGAAGAATGACAGAAAAACATTAGAACCCTAAACCCCCCCTCCCATTCCCATACACAAGCACCAGCAAGGCATCAACCCTCCCCCCACCCCTCAGTTATTCCAGCAGAAAGCCTCAGTGCCCGCCACTCACCAAGCAACAGCAAAGCCCCCAAAGAGAGACCATGATCTACTGTCCAACAAGAACCATTCTTCACACAACAGTTCGACATCCGTTCCACAGCAAGAGGGGAGACCAACAGATCGCCGTTTCGATGTTACAGTCTCGAGCGATGCTTATTCAAGCTCACCCGACTTAAGAACCAGTAGACTCTCCCCCTCCCTTCCCATAGAGAGAGAGAGAGCAATCACACATGCGAAGAAGACTCCAACAGCCATACCCGCTGTCTCGATGCTCCAATCTCCTGCACCGCCGCAGTTGGCAATACCGGTGAGGAATTGTGTCCACAGGGTCCGGCCGAGGCTTCACTCTGAAGACATCCATCTTCCAAGCTGTAACTGGAGATATTGAAGATCTGGCCGACCAGCGAACCTTGGGAGTAAGAACCCACCACTGTGGAGAACAGCAATTTGAGTGCAGCTGTAGATCACAGACTCTGACATGACCCCAGCCGCCTTGAAAAGGTAAAATAGTGACATTAAAGAGAGGAAATCAAGCTGTTTCGCAGATGAGCTCGAAAAAGTTGCCCTCTGTCACCATCTTGGCTCCTGCACCCTTGGAATCATGGTATTTCTCATTAGCTCACTAAATCACAGCTCTTTTCCTGCAACGTCTCGTATGCACCATAGCATTTACAAACACCTTGTTATGCTCTAAAACATCCCATGGGTGGGTGACTCGCACAAAATGCTAGAGGAACTCAGTAGGTTCAGCAGTATCCGTGGCAAAGAAGAGAGGGTCGATGTTTCCGCTATTCATCGGGAGTGGAAAGGAAAGGGGGAAGAAGCCAGAATAAAGAAAGTGGAGGAGGGGAAGGAGTCTGGCAGGAGGTAGGTGAAGCCAGGTGATGGTGAACGTATGTTGTTCAGGAGGGGAGGACTAAGTAAAAAGCTATGAGGGGATAGGTGGAAAAGGTAAAAGGCTGAAGAAGAAGAAGGAATTTTGATAGGAGAGGAGAATGGACCATTAGAAAAAGGGAAGAAGGAGTGACATCAGAGGGAAATGATGGTCAGGTGAGCAGGTGAGGAGAGAGAACAGGTAAGAGGGGAGCCAGAATGGGGAATGAAAAATGGGAGAGGGGGAGGGGGAAGGGGCGAAACCACCGGAAGATAAACGTGTTAAGCCATGGCTGGCAAGTTATTAAACAAGATCTGACACTGAGCCACATGTTGGCTCAGCTCACCAATAGCTCAGCCAAGAGCTGGGTCTGTTCGAAAGCAGGAGAAGTCCCCGGAGAATTGACAAGATTTAATGAGGGAACACGGGTCTCAGGCAACAGGGGTAACGTCAAACATAGCCAAACTGGGGGAACACAAGAATTCATGTCTGGTTGTTGAGTTGGTTAGGTAACCAGGGAGTTATCGAGTTTAAAATTGAGGGACGGGAAGTGTTGGATTAGGGTCTTAATTGTTATTTTCTTGTAGTTTAACTTCCTTTATGCTTGTTTATATGCTTAATCACCTGCTTGTCTGTAAAATGTCGCTGGATCTTTAGTGATTTGAAGTATAGCTGGTTCCGTTCTTCAGTAGTTTATTTGCCTGTGAGCCTAAGATGGCAGGCAGCATAAATCAAGACGGACCATGTGGTCTCACAGGCTGCTCTTATCAGAGACGAATCCCTCATCTGTCCATCTTGAACCAGTTTTCAATATAAAGAGGGACAACAAGGCAAGTTATTTGCTAGAGTGAGCTGGTTGAAGTTAGAGTTAGTTATCTGCTGCTGTTCTTTACTGTTGTTCATCTAATACACCACTGTGCAAAATCTTAGGTATATATATATCTATCTAGGGTGTCTAAGACTTTTGCACAGTATTGTAGCTGTCCATGTGGAGCGGAGAGTGAGCTTGTAAATCTGGCTGGAGCAAGGGATGTTGGGAATTGCAAGGGTGGTGCGCCGTGTGAGGGGTGTGGGTCAGTTGGCAGAGAAGGAGTGCTGGGGCAGTGGGAGGGTGGTGGGGTTACAGTTACACTCAGCCCTGAGACACCAGTCATGGTCATTTGATTCCCAAAGAAATGGTTTATTGATCATTACAGAATGTCTCTCTCTGGTGCTTCCCTCTCCTTCCCCCCTCCCTTCTCCTTTTCTCAACCATGAATCTCCTCTCCCTACCCCCTTCCCACTCTCAGTCCACAATAGATACCCATATCAGGGTCAGGTTTATCATCACTCACATATGTCATAATATCTGTTTTTTTTTGTGGCATCAGTACAGTGCAATACAGAAATTTACTACGGTACCGTGCAAAAATCTTAGTCACCCTAACTATATGTATGTGATACACTTGACATCACCTCATACTTTGTTCCAAACACCTTAAAGTTATGTCCCTTGTATGAGCCTTGGGGAAAAGTCCCTGGCTGCCCACTCAATCTATGCTTCTCTTTTCTTCCAGTATCACAGAGACGATGGAGTTGGTAGGTTCATTGGCCACTGGTTTACCTCTTCCCCCTTGTCCATCGGGTAAAAGCATGTGCCACCAAGCTCACAGACAGTTTCTACCCTTCTGTAATAAATTGCCTAGTACAATAACCTCAAATCCTACCCTGTTATGATCTTGCACCTTCTTGCTTATCTGCACTGCACTTTCTCTGTAGCTGTTGCACGTTATTCTGCATAAAATTGGTACAGCACAGTGCAAAAGTCTTAGGCAACCTAGCTTTGTGCCTGAGACTTTTGCACTGTATTGTATAATAGCTGTAACCACAAGATTTATACCTCATACTTGACTTCCCGAAGAACTTTCTGGATAATATGGGCAGCACGATAGAGTAATGGTTAGTGTAACGCTGATACAGGATCAATGGCCTGCACTCAATCCTGCCACTGTCTGTAAGAAGTTTGTACGGTCTTCCCTGTAACTACCTGGGTTTCCTCCAGGTGCTCTGGTTTCTTCCCACATTCCAAAATAGCACAGGTTAGTAAAATAATTGGTCACATCGGTATAATTAGGTGGTGGAGGCTCACTGGGCTGGGATGGTCTGTTACTGTGCTGTATCTCTAAATAACATTATTAATATCATCTCCCAATCTCCAGACCACCCCCCCTGCGAATACATGGCTCCTACGTAGAGAGAATTAAGTGCACCGAGTTCATGGGAGTTCACATCATGGCTAACCTCACCTAGTCCCTTAGCATCACCTCCATGAACAAGAAGGCACAGCAGCACCTCCACTTCCTAAGCAGATTGAGGCAAGTAAAGCTTCCCCATCATCTTAACTGCATTGTACAGGGGCACCACTGAGAGCGTCCTTACAAGTTGCATCTCCATCTGGTATGGGAGAAGTCGAGCACTGGACCTGAAGTCCCTAAAAGGGACTGTGAGAACAGCTGAGAGGGTCATAGGGGTCTCCCTACTATCCATCGGGGACACTTATCAGGAGAACTGTGCACACAGGGCCCTCAGTATTATTAAGGATCCCGCCCGTCCGTCCAGCATCCTCTGACTTTTTACCATCAGGCGTGAGAATCTGATGTATAAATCCAAGAACGGTGAAGATGACAAATAGTTTCTTCCCCCAGGCCATTAGGCTTCTAAACTCCCTGCTGCATTCACATTCAAAGTGTCACTGGTTAATTTGTGCCGTATCTTACAATATTTAACAGTGGCGCACTTTAGTTTGTCACTTATGTGTCATTCATGTGTAGATTTTATTCTTAACTTTATAAGTTATCGTGTATTATGTGTGTTATGTGTACTACTCTGCTTTACACCCTGGTTGAGAGAAACATTGTTTCATTTCTATATGCATTATATGGTTATATGCATTATATACATGTATGTAGTTAAATGACAACAAACTTGACTTGATTAAGAGGAGCCAGTCTTAGTTAATGACACTAGGAGAGATGGACCAGTGGAGATGGAAAGAACTTCAATGAGGAATTGGCTTATTGTACTTACATGTAGTGAAGAACCTTTTGCTGTGTGCCATCTGGCTTGATAACCCTACCTACCTCACCATGATGTAGAACACTTCAGCTGTCACCTTATCTCCTGTGCCCATGTCTTTGCTTTGGAGTCTTCACTCTATCCAATGGACTGATTCTCTCATCCTCAGATTCCTGGATCCACCTGAATTTCTGCAATCTGACCTGTTGCTGCCCTTCCTGGAAAACTGTTAGCCTGACATCAGTGGTTGGGAAGTTGTTGGAATCGATTGTTAGGGAAGAGATTACGGAGTACCTGGAGGCACATGACAAGATAGGCCAAAGCCAGCATGGCTTCCTGAAAGGAAAATCCTGCCTGACAAACCTACTGCAATTGTTTGAAGAAATTACAAAAAGGTAGACAAAGGAGATGCAGTAGACATGGTGTACTTGGATTTTCAGAAGGCCTTTGACAAGGTGCCACACATAAGGATGCTTAGCAAGGTAAGAGCCCATGGAATTACAGGGAAGTTACTAGTGTGGATGGAGCATTGGCTGGTCGGCAGAAAACAGAGAGTGGGAATAAAGGGATCCTATTCTGACTGGCTGCGGGTTACCAGTGGATTTCCACAGGGCTTTTTACGATGTATGTCAATAATTTGGACTATGGTATTAATGGATTTGTGGCTAAATTTGCCAATGATGCAAATATAGGTGGAGGAGCGGGAAGTGTTGAGGAAACAGAGAACGTGCAGAGAGACTTAGATAGTTTAGGGGAATGGACAAAGAGGTGGCAAATGAAATACAATGTTGGAAAGTGTATGGTCATGCACTTTAGTGGAAGAAATAAAAGGGCAGACTATTATTTAGATGGGGAGAAGAATTCAAAATGCAGAGATGCAATGGGACTTAGGAGTCCTTGTGCAGGATACCCTAAAGGTTCACCTCCAGGTTGAGTTGGTGGTGAAGAAGGCAAATGCAATGTTGGCATTCATTTCTAGAGGTATAGAATATAAGATCAGGAATGTGATGTTGAGGCTCTATAAGGCACTCGTGAGACCACACTTGGAGTGTTGTGTGCAGTTCTGGGCTCCTTATTTTAGAAAGGATATATTGACATTGGAGAGAGTTCAGAGAAGATTCACGAGAATGATTCCAGGAATGAAAGGGTTACTGTATGAGGAACGTCTGGCAGCTCTTGTGCTGTATTCCCTGGAGTTCAGGAGAATGAGGGGGGATCTCATAGAAACATTCCAAATGTTAAAAGACCTGAACAGATTAGATATGGCAGTTATTTCCCATGGTAGGGTGTCCTAGGACAAGAGGGCACGACTTCAGGATTGAAGGACGTCCTTTTAGAACAGTGATGCAGAGGAATTACTTTAGTCAGAGGGTGGTAAATCTGTGGAATTTGTGGCCATGAGTGGCTATGGAGGCCAAGTCATTGGGTGTATTTAAGGCAGAGATAGATTGTTGATTAGCCAGGGCATCAAAGGGTATGGGGTGAAAGCAGGGGAGTGGGGATGATTGGAAGAATTGGATCAGCCCATGTTTGAATGGCAGAGCAGACTCGATGGGCTGAATGGCCTACTTCTGCTCCTATATCTTATGGTCTTTTGTTCATTTAGAGTGTAAAATTTTTATTTTTCTAGAGTTTTCCTTGTTGTTTAACTCTTCAATCTTTGCTTAAAATTTTTATATACTCACCTATTTGATCCAAGATGGCGGCGTGACGCAGTTTGCAGCGGCCACTCCAGAACTGATTATCTGTTATTTGTGAAGTGGGGTGCCGTGCGCAATCATAATTGATTGAAAACGGACATGGGAGCACGGAGGAATATCGGGAAAGTCCAGGAAGACCTTCTTTGTTGCTGCTGCTGCTGTGAGGTCTGGGACTCTGCTGGGAAGAACAGGCCCCCAGTCCTCAGGGTCGCGTTGCCGATGGCCGTTGGCGGGGCCGTCTTAATACGCTCGGCAGAGGATGGTGCTCGGAGAAGCTGTGCCGGAGGGGATGGTCGTCAGCTCGGAGGTTCGACGGACTCAGAGTGCTTTCAACGGACTCAGGTCGCTTTCGGTGTGTGCTGCGTCTGCGAGGCTGAGTCAGGCGGCACCGTGTAAGTCCATAGCGGGGGTACTCCCTTCTGCCGCCGGCGTGGGATGGCGAGTCTGTCGGGACCCTGGGGACTTGTGGAAACTGTGTGGTGATTTCTTTTGAACTTACAGTCCTTTAACATCTTGGACTATTTTTACTGTGCCCATAGTCTGTTTTTTATCAATTATGCTATTGTTTGCATTGTCGTAACTATATGTTGTAATCATGTGGTTTTGTGCAGGTCTTGTAGCTTTAGTTTTTGGTCATGTTTTTGTCTGGTGGATTTGGAGCTCCTTTTCGGAGAACGCACTAAGATGGTAGCGTGATATTAATACGCAGCAGCCTCTCCGGACTCTGGATTGGGGATTGCCAAACGTTATGTGGATTTTCTGGTGTAGTCTGTTTTGCCATATGCTTTTGTGATATCATTCTGGGGGAACGTTGTCTCATTTTTTAACTGCATTGCATTTGTGGTTTCTAAATGACGATAAACTGAATCTGAATCTGAACCTATGTTTGTGTAATTGTTCTGTTCAGTAAGTTTTACAGTAATTGTTGTAGAGTTGATTCTCAGTTTTACTGCAGCATGTGTCACACCACTTGTATTTGGTTATTTTATAGGTTACTTGTTATCCCCAGAATTTTGTTCATCTCTAATCGGAGTGGGAGATAACCATGGCCTACTTTTCTTCTTTTCTTTGTTCATTCTTGTAACACTTAATAAATGGTTGCAATCACCAAGTTTTATGGCTTATTCTTGACTTCTGAAGACCTTCCAGAAAAATATCACCAGATGTAATATCTTCTTTGCAAATTAAACGGCTGAGCTTTGTTAAACCTTCAAGAGGACCACAGTCTTGCTGTGGTTTGGAGGCTTGTGTGCCTTAATGATGCCTGGCTGAAGTCAGGGCTTTATGCTTTGATTCTTGGTAGGGTCACCCATGCCAAACAGGTCAAAGGGTAGAAGCCAGATCTCCAGATCTCCAGATCTACCAGTCCTCCAGGTTCGGGGGTTCAGCTCAGGACTAACAACCCTAACAGGTCAGCAGAACTGTTACCGAAACAGTAATAATGGATCCTTCTACCGTGGAGTGCGACAGTATTCCTGAGTCTCCACCTGGGACTTGCATGGCTGACAGTGGTGAAAACCCAGAGGAAGTTCCTGGCATGATAAAGGAAGTCCTGGACACTGTAAAGATGGAGGACCTTCATTGCTGCCCTAAATGCCAACCGTGTGGTGGGCAGTAAGTAAGCAAGTTTGGTGGATTATTGACCAACCTTTTTTCCTTCACAGACACTGTCTGAATTTCCAGCAATATTTTTCTACACTTGCACTTTTCCAATCATGTCAGTTCCAAATGTTGGATGCTTATTTGAGATGTGGACAGAAGCTTAAAGAGGACAAGATAACAAAGACATTATCTGCAGATTTACACCTAATTATCCAAGTCTTTAAATATGTATACTTTTTCATTAAATCAATT
This sequence comes from Hemitrygon akajei, assembly GCF_048418815.1. NCBI lineage: Eukaryota > Metazoa > Chordata > Chondrichthyes > Myliobatiformes > Dasyatidae > Hemitrygon > Hemitrygon akajei. The sequence goes on along the minus strand of NC_133124.1, from coordinate 208,760,773 downwards.
ATGATACACTGATTACACTCTGTAAGAAAAATGTTAACCATCTTTGATCTTACAGTTTGACTGAAGGATTAATTAAATTGCAAATTTATAATCCATTTAATGCTCCCTCGAGGATGATTAATGCAGATATAGCTGTCACTTATTCTAACTGATTGGCATTAGGTTGGCAAACAAGTGGAAATGTTACACTGGATTGTATAGGTTTAGGGCAGGGTTTAGGGGTCAGGGGTTAGGGGAAAGTTCTTCTAAGACAAAGTTAGTTATTGGATAGATTGGTTGATGAGGGTTGTGATCTGTTCAAGGGTCTATTCCATCTGAATGCTTCAGCATCCAACAAAATACACACAAAATGCTGGCGGAACTCAACAGATCAGGGAGCATCCATGGAGGAAAATAAACCCATTGGCGTTTCAGGATTCTGATGTCAGTCACAGTCTTGCTGAAGTATCTTGGTCTGAAGTGATGCAAGATTTTTCCCTCCATCGATGCTGAGGGCCTGCAGCATTTTGTGCGTGTTGCTCAAGATTTCCAAAATCTGCAGAATCTCTTGTGCCTTCTCTACTGGAGTGTGTTTACTCTAATGAGGATATGTAGCTTTTTTACTTTCCCGAACAAAGAATTCATTGCTCTTTAAGAACCTCCGTGCATGAATCCAATTCAGGATTGGGTTAACTTTCAAATTGCTAGGCAGAGGAAGAAAGTGACATTCCAAATGAAGGGGCAAATAAGGCCTTAACCTTGGGCTAAGTGAGGCTGCCACTTACTTAATAAAGAACACAATCATTGAGGAATGAGGCAATGGATAGGAAGATATTGATACTTGAAGAAGGGGCGGAAAATGATGTATCAGGCAAAGGAGAAAGCTGGCCAATCTTCACAGAAAAGAAAATTCATCCCTAACATTGGCCTTCCTTCATCTCTGGATGCTGATTTGAGAACTATTTGATGTTAATGTCTCACACCCTGGAAACGGTTTCACTGCTACCGTAATGGTCTCTCTGTAGAAGCAGTGTTTGGGTTATGGTAAGAGATAACAGGTGCTTTGAAAGGGAGTCCAATGAAAGGAGTGTGCTTTTTTCATGTTGTGTGCTTGACACCGGAGTGAGCTGGGTCTTTTGTTCAGTGGGAGATGAAAGGAGAAGACGCCGGAGAGAAGAGGTCGTAGGACTTGACCTGAAGCGGGGCCATAATTTGACGAAGCCCGGGGAGATCAAAGGAGGATCAATGAAGGTGAAACCATGAGCTCTAACTTGTGCATATTAGACTGCTTCATTAAAATGGGCCCTTTTCTTTTATTTTGCTTTATCTTTACCAACCCTTTAGTCAAATTAAGAATTATAAAGCTAAATATTTTAATTGTATGCAGTGTACTGTCTGTTATTCCGTGGTACTTATTTGCAACAGGCTAACAAACCACGCGGCATCCACACAAACAGAGGGTTTTGGTGTGGGCTCACACCTCAATCTCACATGCTTGTCTTCCCTCGCCTTACGCAGCCGACGGAACCAGAGAGTTTCAAATGCTATTGGTTTAAGTTTTCTCAGGTCTCTTATTCACACTTAAAGGACTTTGACTGATGATGTGTTTCATATTTTTCTGTGAATTTTATTCCTCTATGAGGCATGGGAATCACTGGCGAGGCCAAATTTGTTGTCCATCTCAAATTCCTAGTGGGACTGGTATTGATTCAGCTGAGGCACGGTGTATTAATTTAGAGGACCACAGGGAGTCAATGATGCTGCTATCAGCCTTGCATTGGTTAATACTCAGTGGCCATTTTATTAGGAACACCTGTACACCTCATTAGTGAAAATATCTAATCAGCCAATCATGTGGCGGCAGATCAACTCATGAAAGCACACAGACATGGCCAAGAGGTTCAATTATTGTTCAGACCAAACATCAGGAAGAAATGTGATCTAAGTGACTTTGACTGTGGAATAATTATTGGTGCCAGTTGGGGTGGTTTGAGTATTTTAGAAAGTGCTGACCCCGCTGGAATTTTCACGCACAATAGTCTCTAGAGATTACGGAGAGTGGTGTGGCAAATGTTAAACATCCAGTGAGTGGCAGTTCTGTGGGTAAAAGATGGCTTGTTAATGAGAGCGGTCAGAGGCCAACAAATAAGGTGCCTAATAAGGTGGCCACCGAGTGTGTCTTCTCACTCTAAAGCTTGAACCACTAACAATGCAGTATCCCCTTGGTACCGCAGTGGAGCATGCAGCTCAGATTCCTATGCTCACGTATCTGTGCTGGGATTAGAACCATGAACTTCCTGTCTTGGAGATATCACTATCCATTGTTAAGTTTGGCCTGCAATGTCATCGCCGAACACATGCCAAGCTAAACTCGATCTCATTTTCCTGCATACGATCCATATCCCTCCATTATCTGCACATTCACGCACCTACCTAAAATCTTTTTTGAACAGTCACATCACACCTGCTTCCTCTGTTAAGGTTACCAGCTCTGAGCAACTACCACGCTACGTGTAAAAAATATTGCCCCATAATTTTCCTTTAGGCTTTCCCCTCTCATTTTAAATACATGTCCTCTAGTATTCCCTGCCTTCTCCTTTAAACTTTCCCCCTTTTACTTTAAGAGTGTGTTATTATGAATTTGAGGCATGAAGTTTTTGACCAACTACCTTATCTATGTCTTTCATACTTTATAAACTTCTATTAGGTCTGCTCTCAGCCTCTGATGCTAGAGAAAATGATCCAAATCTTCCTTAGTGCATGCTCTTTAATCCAGGCAGCATCCTGGTGAGCCTCTTCTGCACCCTCTTGTGTAGTTACAAAATATACTTTTAAGAAACCTTCTACAGGTCTTCCTCATCCACCCAGTCTGCTGGAGCTGACTTCGCATGCTGGGATAGGCATGTCCCTAACTCACCGGGGTACGAGGCCACCCGCTACCTTCACCTGCTTTAGCCCGCCTGTCGAAGAGGTGTAGCGGGGTGTGGCTCCTGTTGCATGCAAACAGCTACTTGGAGCCGCAGATGAGAGCTGAGTGGGGACCAATGGAGACCGACTGTGAGTGAGCTGCCCCACAATGGACATAGCAAGCCCCATTCACCAGAAGTGCTACCCCTCCCTGTGCACCCCATATGAAGAACCCGCCTATAGAGCGATCCAACTCCCAGGAAGGTTTACTGCAACGCTCTGCAGAGAGATAAAGGCATGACAAGACACAGAAGATGTTCTGGTCATCCACTACAACCAAGGAAGACCCCAGTTTGTGATGTTTGTTCATACCACTGGCCTTGGACTTCTGAGGTCGAGAGAGTGGAACTGCCCCAGAGCAATGGCTTTTCCACTTTGAAATCTCTCCCACACAAGTCCTGTACCTCTCAAAGTCCAACCCTGCATCCTTGTCATGAGTGGCGGAAACAGGTAAGGCCGGCCAGCAGGGCTCTGGTGAAGATGTGTAGGCCAATCCCCTGTACAGTGGTTACAACGGATTACAGACACATTGATGAACTCCAACCGTACCATTGACTTTGGCTTATCGAATGAGCACATGATGATGGGGACACTCCTGGTCCACCCTCGAGAAACTGGCTCAAAACAGAGTACGGTGGGGACAGGTGGACTTTGATGGCTCCACCTAGGCTCCACTGGGAGATAAGGGCCCAAGAAGGAGAAGCACAGGTTCTGTCATCATTAGACACAGTGGACAACCACCATGTCACAGGTCTTCATCAGCTTCCAACATTCCAGTGGAATCAATACAGTGTTGTCCCACCTATTGCTTTGTGTGGACATCTTTTCCAATGAGTATATTCAGTCTGGACTTCACTGTCTGTTCATCCTGTGCTCCAATTCACCACAGATATTTTGTTTAGTTAAATTGTACTATTGCAGCAGCTTGACACAATTACTTATCTTCGAGTGTTAGCTTAAATGCACTCTATGGATTTTCACTTTAAACTGAGCTGAATACAGAATGAAAAGTAATTAGATTTTAGTTGCCTTACTGTCTGTTTCTATTCAGTATCTTACTCAAGATATGCTGTTCATTTTCAGTGCATTTCCATTGGGATATTGGTTTAAGTCGACTCACAGCTACGCAGAAATGCCTGTACTCGATCAGAAAACTAATCTCATTTATTTAAACAATAATACCTTTGAAATAGAAATTCAGCTCAAAGTAATAGATGTTGAAGTTTTATACTACAACATAATCATGCTGCTTGAGGTTGATGAACAACATTCCTGGAAATAAACCATATGTTCTGGAAATTGAAATGGTACCCAAAATGAATATAAAATATTGCATATGCTTGAAATCTGAGGTAAAACAGAAAATGGCATTAACTCCTCCTTTTTTCAGTGCTCCACGGATGCTGCCAGACCTGCTGAACACTTCAGTGTATCCATGGAATGGTTTGTTATAGGGAGGGTTCATTTGGTTTCCGTTTGACTTGGTATTGATAATTGTTTATTATTTTCACTGTACCAAGATTAATCAGAAAGTGATTATTTCATCTATTGGAACAAATTTGTAAGATAAAGAGTTTATTTTTAAATATCCTCAGCTCAGATCTTTGTCTTGCAGCTTCAGATCTTACAGTGAATGTTCCAGAGATCCTCTAGTCAATGAATTTGTTTCAACCAGGGGTTCCCAACCTGGGATCCATGGTAAAGGTCCATGGCATTAAAAAAAAGCCTGGGAACATCTGGTCTTAGCCTTTGGATTTAAAGGTCAAATTGGTGATTGGAATTAGTTTATTATTGACACATGTATGGAGATACAGTGAAAAGTTTGTCTTGCGTTATGTTCATAAGATCAAATAATGACACAGTGCATTAAGGTAGAACTAGGTAAAAAATAATCATGTTAAATAAAATGGAAAAGCTACCAAGAAAATGCAATGCAGGCAAATAGTAAAGTAGAAGATTGTGGGGTCAAGAATCCATTTTATCCTGAAAGAGATCTATGCCGGGGTCTGATAACAGTGACTTTGACATTAGTTTCAGTTACTTGATAAATGTTGATAATTCCTTTTTCCATTCAAAGCCACCACAGGTCAATTTAAGAAATCTTTGAGCATCTCAACTGACATTTATCACACAACCTTCACCTGCTCATTTTTGTACGGTGGATGTCACAAGTGAGGCTAGCATTTATATTCCTAGTTGTTTGTGAGAGGCTGGTGAGAAACTGTCTACCTGCATTATGTGGAGAGAGTAGACATGGTCATTCCAGCCCCAATTACCTACTCTGATCTGAGTAGTTTGTAGGGTCATTTGGGAGATGTCAGGACACTGGAGCAGGGATCCAATCACAGACCCAGTACCGTGCACACAGTGATATTAATTGAGTAACAATTCCCAAGGTGCAAACAAAGTCAGCATCAAAGTTCAGGCAGAGATCAAAACAACCAGAGAAATCCAAAAACCAGAATCAGTAACCAGGCAGAGTCGATATTCAGACAGAGTACAGGTACATACAAATGCTGGAAACGCTCAAACACAGAAAATTCACTGGCACAATCTGACAACAAACAGGTGAAAACACAGGACTGGCAAACACTGAGCGATCAACAGAGAGGCAGATGATAGGTGGAGCACAATGAGACACAGGTGACAGCAATACAGGTAATAATGAGAAACAGGTGAGAGATGGAGTACTCAGTGATACAGGGGCCGAAGTAGAGCAGGAGTGGGGACAGGAGCACATGGCAATACAAAACCACTGACAGCTGGGGGAAACAAAAAGATAGTTCTGCTGGAAGTACTTTCAGGAGAACAGTTAACAGTAGTCAAACACAGTCATTGGTCTGAGAGGGAGAGGGAGAGGGAGAGGGAGAGGGAGAGGGAGAGGGAGAGAGAGAGAGAGAGAGAGAGAGAGAGAGAGAGAGAGAGAGAGAGAGAGAGAGAGAGAGAGAGAGAGAGAGAAATGGAAAGATCGCTGGTGAGAGTCTGAATAAAAAACAGAAAAAGAGAGAGGAGACAGAGAGAATGGGGTCTGAAATAGATAAACAGGGAGGTGAGATGGAAGAGAGAATCTAAAGTAAAAACAATTAGAATAGTGAGAGAGAGAAAGGGTGAAGGAGAGATGCAGAGAGTGGGAGGAAAGAGACAGACAGATAGAAAAATAGAGAGAGACAGACAGAAGGATAGGCATTCACCTAATCTGACCTGGAAACCCTCACTATGGTGAATGGATAACTGAGGGAAGTACAAGCTCCCTTATTGCAACAGTCCAAAAGGAGTTGTAGCAGACATGACTCATGGCCCTTGACTGTGGAAAAGGCAGGGGAATTTGTGCAACTGGTCAGCTTTGTGCATGGGTAGAGATGACCCAGCCCACCTAAGTGACATATTAGGGATGAGTAATAAACAATGTACAACTGCCAGGTATGGGAACTGTACCTCTCTCAATCACAGGACTCTGCAGAGAGTGGTGCGGACAGCCCAGCGCATCTGTAGATGTGAACTTGCCACAATTCAGGACATTTACAGAGACAGGCATGTAAAAAGGGCCCAAAGGATCATGGGGGACCTGAGTCACCCCAACTACAAACTGTTCCAGCTGCTACCATCCGGGAAATGGTACAGCAGCATAAAAGCCAGGACCAACAGGCTCCGGAACAGCTTCTTCCAGCAGGCCATCAGACTGATGAACTCACGCTGACACAACTGTATTTCTGTGTTTTATTGATTGTCCTGTTGTACATACTATTTATTGTACATTACTATAAATTGCACATTTAGATGGAGATCTCACATGAAGTCTTTTACTCCTCATATACAGTATATGAAGGATGTAAATAATAAAGTCAATTCATTTCAATTCAATATCCTACTGGTGATGTTCAGATCCTGGAAAATGAATCAATTAAAAAAGAATCTCCTTTCCTTCACTACTTCACAGACCTTCTCTTTGTTGTCTGCACCCCTTCCTCTGCATCTGAAAACCTGTTCTATCACTCTTCTTCCCCAATTCTGATTTGGACCCCTCGTCAAAAGCGCACGAGGTCTCAGACCAGAAACATGAATTTTGCTGCTCCTTCTGCTGCCCGACAAGTACTTTGCATTTCTAACTTTGCACTGTGCTGCAGCAATTTTGATCCTACTCCATGTTGTTGAGTCAGTGTGTTGCAGCCTGTCACAGGGACTTGTTGAACAATGGAATGAATTTCAGAGGTGGTTGTTATAACATAGAATATTTAATACTCCTGACAGGGATGAATTTCCAGCCAATATTATTAAGTTAATTGGTTCCTTTATGAGCGCCTAAGCAAGTGTGTTATATTTGATGTACTTTGAGACCTAGAATCAATTTAAATGAGAAACATTACTTGAGCTTGTAAATTGGGAGTACCCCATAAAATTTGGCACTTTGAGTTCACAATCCATTATGGTTATCAATACTCTTAAAAAGCATGAAATTGCAGCTACTTGTTTTTGCAACTTAAGCCTGTGGAAGTTGCATTGCTGGAAAATTTTCAGTGATTTTTCATCTAACACTTAAATGCGTTGAAGAGGATTGATCCTGAATGAAATTTGAAGCATTCAGCTGTTAAAAGCACAACGAGTCAGAAAAAAATAAGATCAGCTTTGAAGCATTGCACGCTTCAGGAGTGGATGCTGTCTATTTCTTGGTGAAATTAAACTCCTTTGATCTCCGTTCATTTTGGAGCAGCACAGTAGTGTAGTGGTTAGCACATCACTTTACAGCACCAGCGACCAGGGTTCAATTCCCGCTGCTGCCTGTAAGGAGTTTGTATGTACTGCCCCCCAAGACCGTGTGGGTTTCCTCTGGGTGCTCCGGTTTCCATCTACGTCTAAACATGCATTAGTCAGTAGGTTAATTGGCTACTGTAAATTGTCCCTTAATTAGGCTAGAATGAAATTGGGAGATTGCTGGGCAGTGAGGCTCAAAGGGCCAGAAGGGCCTATTCCGCGCTGTATCTCAATAAATAAAAAAAAATAAAGATATTTATTCCTTTAAATTAAATTGATTGTTTTAAGGCTTATGATTAGGATGCAACCCACCTCTCCTTCCCCAAGTGAGCCCAAGAGGGGGCCCGATCATTTAAGATCATTAACGTCCAACCATATTCTATCATCACCAGCACCCGCACCTCACCACTGAATACTAACACCCCTTGACACCCATCAAGCTGCAGCCAATGGGTGACACAGCTGCCCAAAGCATTCTAGGATATGTTTCAGATGTGGGAATTATCCATAAGCAGCCCCAAGAGGCTGTAGGACTGAGATGTGAACCATAATTCTTCAGGGGGCTGTGGATTGCAAGCCATTTAATAAATTGAAATTTGCAATCAATAGATTATTTTTACTGGAATTGAGGATTGTGATGTTCAGTTTGGACAGGGATATGGAAATAGGATCAGTTGTGATGTTCAGAATTAAAATCAGAATCACTTTTATTAGCATTGACCTATTCAATTCAAGTTTAATTGTTATTGAACCATATATGAATACCCATGAATACAGCCAAACGAGACAGCGTTACTCCGGAGCCAAGATGCAAAACACAAAACCAACAGTCACACACAGCACAAAGTATATATAGCACATAGAAGATAGTGAGCACATAAAGCAATTGGTAAGATACAGCCACACAAAAAAAATAGTGCAGACCCAAGTCATCAATGCCGTCGAGCACAATATACTGTAGCTTGTCTTCTGTCAAGCGAACACTGGGGGTGGGTGGACAGCACCAACTCCAGCCTGGATGCCACGCCACACTGCACCCCGGTGGAGTGCAACGCCGGCTCTGATGCCTCTCTCCTGGCAGCTATAAACAGGCAACACCACGGCTTGAGGCCTAATTCTCGCTACTACCAAGGCCAAGCAGGTCCCCTGTCAACCACCCCTGCTCTCCATCAATTAATAAGTTGCAGCGTTCCACATTAACAATGTCCAAAAGAGTCTTGCGATCACAAGAAAAGCAACCAAGATGGTCACTCGCTATTAGACTGTACGCCTCCTTCGACACAGGCAGCAGCTCCTTCATTTTCTTCGCCAACGAGCAACTCGCTGACGAGGTAGACATGGAGTACTTTAAGTTCTTAATATCCAGCAGGATCTTGCGCTCATTAAATACATTTAAAAAGGTCAATAGTACCTTCTGTTTATCCTGTAGACGACGCTGTGATTGAACATGCCTTCATCTTACCAGAACTGGAAATATGTCATGAAATATATTGTTTTGTGGCAGTAGAACAGAGCAAGATATAAAAAATACTATTAGTTACAATAAAAAGATAAATAAATAGTGCAAAAAAAGTAGTGGCAGGGACGTGTTCATGGACTGTTCACAAATCTGTTAGCAGAGGGGAAGAAGCTGTTCTTAAAATATTGAGTGTGGGTCTTCAGACTCCTGTACCTCCTCCCTGATGGTAGTAATGAGAAGAGTGCAGGTCACAGATCCTTAATGATCTTTAGAAGACGTCCTCGATGGTGGGGAGGGATGTGCTGGTGATGGAACTGGCTGAGCCCACAAACCTGCTTTTGATCCTTTGCATTGAAGCCTCTATATCATCTGGCACATATCCATGAACATGTGAATGACTGGAAGATGTAATCTCTCAGAATGTCACAGTAAATTAAGATTAAAAAACACAACTGCTAATACTGGAGGTCTAAAGTAAAGACTGTCAGAATGCTCTCCATAGTACATTTGTAGACAATTGCAAGGGTCTTTGGTGGCATAACAAACCTCTTCAAACTCTTAAAGAAGTATAGCTTCTAGTGTGACTTTTTCATGATTGCATCAATGTGCTGGGCCTAGGGTAGATCCTCTGCGATGCTGATGCCCAGGAAGTTAAAGCTCCTCACCCTTACCAACATTGACTCTTTGAAGGGTAGTGTGAGTTCTCTTGACCTCTCTTTCCTGAAGTCCACAATCAGTTCCTTGGTCTTGTTGGTGTTGGGTGCAAGGTTGTCGTTGTGACACCACTCAACCAGGTGATATATTTGGACGGAGAAGCAGGATTGAGGGACTTATTCCTTTGTAGTGCCATTGAGTCATGGAGGCTACAGAGGATGAGTTGATATAAAACCGTTGTGTCATAGAATCATAGTTATGGTGCATTAAGTCAGAGATTCATAGTGTCAAAGACCCTGACAGTCATGGAGTCACACAGCAGTGAAACAGGCCTTCAGCCTACCATGTCCATCCTGACTATCATACTAGCCCCATGTTTCAGTACTTGGTCCATATCCTTCTAACGTGTTGTGAGAGTATCAGGCTTCATCTCTTTCTCAGGCATTGCATTCCAGATGAATATTTTTCACCTGATCCCCTCTAACTCTCTTACTCGGGATTTGATGTTCTTGTTGCTGTTTGCATGAGTTGTTTTTGGCGCAAAGTGGGGGGGAGGGGTGGTTGATGTCTTGGTTGCCATTTGCGCTATTTCTTTCTTTTTGTGCGTGGGGGATTGATGTTTTTCTCTGAATGGCTTTCCGTAGTTTTTTTTTGTTTCATGGCTGTCTGGAGAAGATGAATCTCAGTGTTGTATACTGCACTTTGATAATTAATGTACCTTGAACCTTAAACCTTAGACCTAGTTCTTAGTTTCGCCATTATGGGGAGAAGTTTTTCCTGAGTAGGTGCCCTCCAGCACTCTCACTTGTCTGGCTGAACTTGTTCTTGTACTTAACAAAGTGATGAATTCTATTTACCTGAGTACTTTCCACTTTTTGGAGTCGGATAGTCGTAAAGCAAGGAAACAGACCCTTCAGTACACCGAATCTGGCCAGTCATCGAGGGGTGTGTGGGTACATTTATGTAACCAGCTGACCATCGAATGCTATTCATAGTCGTTAAAAGGTGTACTTAGGCATTCATCCGGGTAATGCGGGAATAGTTGTCTGTGCCTTTAAGTGGAGATGGTGATGTCATGACGCATGCGCGGGATAGTGGGGAGACCATTTTGTTTGCTGCTGCAGGAGCTGTTGGGGCATTGGAATCAAGTTCCCCCAGAGGTGTTAGGCATGGTGAGGAAAGATTTTCATGAGTAAACAACTCGGCGCTGGATAGCGTGACTTGCAAAGTTCCTCACCTGCCAAGTGGAATTGCCGCTACTGTATTAGTGCTGTATTAGTTTTGTGCAGTTTTCTTTGTATTTTTATACTGCATACGCAATTGGTCAAGGCACAAGTGTGTGGATCGAAGGTTGAATGGAGATTGTAATGGCGGGTCCTGATTGTAAAGTCGTTCGTTTTGTTTTAAGACCCTCTTCTGGCACTTAAACATCTAAAGCAGATAAAGGAATTAAAACCCGAAAAAGTAGTCAGTGGAGTGGAGTTAATTCCAAGCCAGTTTAGAGGGTGTCTGATTGTTGTATGCAGTATAATCTACAATACCTAATATGGTAGTGGTGAAGACTGGACTGTGTTCTTGTTGGGCGGAGGGAGAGAGCACTTGTTGCCCTGTGAGGAGCGCGGTAGAACCTCAGGAATGGGCTGGGACGTCAGCGACTGACGTCAGGATGCAGCGCGGTGACGTGGATCCAGGGAACGGCGGGCGGTGAAGCCATCACGTTTGCAGCAATGAACGGCAGCAACTCCTTTCGCAGGCTTGTGAAAACTACAAAGACTTGAGCTTTTACTATGTCACGCTCAGAGCACACACCATTTGAACTTGATTTGAATGAACAAATTCGGAAATTGCGTAGTCGGTATGATGAAGCCATGGCAACCATAGATACATTAAACAAACGGTCCGATGTATTTGTCCCAAGGTGAATGAGACATTGTTGCATTTACGGGAAATGTTGAGAAAGATGGGAGGTCTGTTGATGACTTTACAACATGCCCTTCATAGTAGAAATGAGTCTGACAGGGATCAGTATGACTTTGTCATGTCCCTGCTCAGGGGAGCAGCCTTAGAGGGAGCATGTATGTACAGTGATGCCGGGGAAGACCGGGCTGATGACTTGTTCACCCATTTCAGGGAAGCGTTTAGAGACAAGCATAGCGCACCCCAGCTGTGGCATAGCTTCTACAGTCGCAAACAGCTTGAGGGTGAAGATGTGAGAGAGTTTTTACATGCCCTAGCCCAAGCTCTTAACTCGATACTGAAGCACTCCCCTGATGCCGCTACCAACAGAGGGTGGTGCTAAGAGATCAGTTTATAGAGGGGATCGGGGATCCTTCCCTCAGAAGGGAGCTCCACAGATCCGTGCGGGACCACCCTGAGTCATCAATGATAGAAGTGCGAGAGGAGGCTTGTCTGTGGCTCGCAGAGGAGCCCCTGGGAAATACCAAGTCTGGAAAGTCAAAGTGTAGCAGTAGCCAGGCACAGTGCTCGATTGTTAAAGCCTGTGAATCTGAGTCTGTCACATCAGATGACGTCCTTAAAGTAGTCGCAGAGCAGGGCAAAGCCCTTTGTGAATTGACTCAAGCAGTGAAAGATCTCACTGTACAGAGGCATTTTGCATGCGCTATTAGCAGCAGACATAATTTACAGCCTAGGTTCACAGGAAATGGGCAACCAATATGTTTCAAGCGTCGGGTGGGAGGGCATTTGGCCAAGAATTGCCCGCAGAAGCGGGGTGGAGTCTGCATCCTCCTGCCCTCAGGAGGTTGGGAGTCGGGCAATTCGGCGGAACCTCATAGATACGGAGGATGGACCGCTATCCCGTGACCAGTTGCTGCAATGCGCGATAGGAACACGTCCAGTTGCTGAGCTTGAAATATCAGGTGTCCCTGTCCGTTGTCTGTTGGACACAGGTAGTCAAGTAAGCACCCTGACTGAGCAGTTCTTTCGCGAACACTTGAATGGAGGGGACGAGGATATGTTGTCCACTGCTGGCTGGCTTAGGCTGACAGCTGCAAACGGTCTTGATATTCCTTACCTTGGGTATCTAGAGCTAGAGGTTCGAGCAATGGGCATGAAGATACCAAATCGTGGCTTTCTAGTAGTCAGGGATCCTGTTGGCACTGAACCATCTATCCCATGTATTGTAGGCATGAACATTATCAGCCGGTGTAGGCAACTTGTCTACGCAGAGTTTGACACCGCCCTAGAAGGGAAGCTGGATTCTGATCGGAGAGATGTTTGCCAGAAAGTGCAGATGCACACTACTGAAAAAAGAACAGTAGTCCGAATATTGGGAAAAGATGCTGAGCACATACCTGCTGGGTCTGTAATCACTGACAATGACCCTTATCCGGCTTGAAAACTGCCAAGCTGGGCGCAGTGGAGCAGAGATGGATCTCACAGCTGTCAGGGTTTGACTTTGATGTCCAGTATCATCCGGGTCGGAGCAATACCGTGGCTGATGCACTCTCTGGGCAGCCATTTCCAGGGGAGCCTGAGCCTGTCTCAGAAGATGCAGAGTTTAATGGGTTTGTGGCGATCTGTAGTTTGATCAATCGCGGCACTGCTCTTGACCCGGCACTGGTTACCGCTGGTCTTAACAGCTGTAGGGTTAAGCAGATTCGAGCTTGGGAAGCTGGTACTAGTGATGTAAGTGGTCCAATGGAAGGGAACACTCCGACGTTAGCTGTACCCCAGAGCTGACTGAGGGATGCGCAGGCCAGAGCAAAAGAATACTCTGAACAGAAGGCGGCAGAACGCATTGCTTGGCAGGAGGACAAAGTTTACTGTCCCAAAGTTGATGTGAATGCGCTGGTTTACCTGACCATTAGGCCGTAATAAAATCCAGGATGCTTGGAACCCAACCATCTACAGGGTGGTACAGGTACTGGGCAACACATACACTGTGGAACCTTGGGAGGGTGGGCCTAGCGAGAGGGTGAACAGGGTAGACATCAGGCCCTGTGAGAACCATCCCACTCCAGCTCCCCAAAGGAGACTGCAAACTTCAGCAACTCAGGCCAGCTCACCCCTGGGGCAGGAATCAGATTCTGAGGATTCAGAAAATGGTGTGATAGTGTGATATGTCAGAACAGGGTGTACAGAGCCTTGACCCTAGCCTAGACAGCATACCTTCCGAAAATATGACACCTTCTGGGACTGAGACTAGGGAGCAGACGACTGCTAATGCCGGGGTGGAGGTCGGTAGCTCTCCTGGGGCAGCACTGATGCACCATCAATAACTCTCTCTGAGACGTAGAGGCGAGATATCGGCTTTTATTGACTAGAAGAAGGAACAAGCAGTGGTTGACCACCATACTACATCCTGGAGACTGAGAGGCCGGGCTCAGACCTCCATCGCCTTTATACAGGGGTCTGTGGGAGGAGCCACAGGAGCAGTCAGCAGGGGGCGTGTCCAGACAGGTATATGTAGTTCACCACAAGCACCCCGCAGGAGTAAATGAGTAAATACTGGACAGCACCCTAACCCACGTCGCGAACCAAGGTCAATCCTTGTGAGGCCTCCATAAGTCCGGCAGCAGTGTCTGAGATACTGGCTAGTCTTAGTTCAGTTCTCTTTAGAGAAGTAGTTAAGGAGTTCAAAAGTACCCTTGTAGCGAGCGAGTAATCGAGGATGATCACTTGAATGCAGGAGAGAATGTAACCGGGTGACCATCGAATGCTATTCATTATCATTAAAAAGTGTATTTAGGCATTCATCCGGGTAATGCTAGAATAGTTGTCTGTGCCTTTAAGTGGAGATGGTGACGTCATTACGCGGACGCGAGATAGTGGGGAGACCATTTTGTTTCTGCTGCAAAAGCTGTTGGGGTGTTGGAATCAAGTTCCCCCAGAGGTGTTAGGCATGGTGAGGAAAGATCTTCACGAGTAAAGAACTCGGTGCTGGATAGCATGGCTTGCAAAGTTCCTCACCGGTCAAGTAGTAATGTCCTTTGTTATTCAAATAACAAGCCATGGGTAACAAAGGACATTAAGGACATCATGAACACTAAAAAGAGGGCATTTAGAGATGGAAATAGGGAGGAGCTGAGGACAATACAGAGGGACCTGAAAGCCAAGATCAGGGAGGCTAAAGACAGGTATAGGAGGAAGCTTGAGTAGAAACTCCAGAACAACATGAGAGAGGTCTGGAGTGGGATGAGGACCATCACTGGGTTCTGGCAAACTAGCAACAGAGGAGCGGAAGGAAGTGTGGACAGGGCCAACGAACTTAACCTGTTCTTCAACAGATTTGACACTGTGGCCCCTGCCCATCCCCCACATGATTCATCTGTTGTCGGCCCCCAACCAACACATACTCCACTCTCCCCTCCTACCCCTCCTCACAGCCCCCCACCTGCTCTCGTGACTACACCCCTCCCTCACCTGAAATCACCACGGTGGGCTTCACAGCTGAACAGATGAGAAGACAGCTGAAACGTCTCCACCCGAGCAAGGCTGCAGGCCCGGATGGTGTCAGCCCCAGGGTGCTCAAAGCCTGTGCCCCCCAGCTATGTGGAGTACTTCACCATGTCTTCAACCTGAGCCTGAGTCTCCAGAGGGTTCCTGTGCTGTGGAAGACATCCTGCCTCGTTCCTGTACCGAAGACGTCGCGCCCCAGTGGCTCCAATGACTACAGATCGTTGGCATTGACCTCCCACATCATGAAGACCCCGGAGACACTTGTTCTAGAGCAGCTCCGGCCTATGGTTAGGCCACACTTAGACCCCCTCCAGTTCACCTACCAGCCCCGACTAGCAGTTGAGGATGCCATCGTCTACCTGCTGAACCGTGTCTATGCCCACCTGGACAAGCTGGCGAGCACTGTGAGGGTCATGTTTTTTGACTTCTCCAGTGCGTTCAACACCATCCGCCCTGCTCTGCTGGGTGAGTAGCTGACAGTGATGCAGGTGGATGCTTCCCTGGTGTCATGGATTATTGATTACCTGACTGGCAGACCACAGTACGTGCGCTTGCAACACTGTGTGTCAGACAGAGTGGTCAGCAGCACTGGGGCTCCACAGGGGACTGTCCTGTCTCCTTTTCTCTTCACCATCTACACCTCGGACTCAACTACTGCACAGAGTCTTGCCATCTTCAGAAGTTTTCTGGTGACTCTGCCATAGTTGGATGCATCAGCAAGGGAGATGAGGTGGAGTACAGGGCTATGGTGGGAAATTTTGACACATGGTGTGAGCAGAATCATCTGCAGCTTAATGTGAAAAAGACTAAGGAGCTGGTGGTGGACCTGAGGAGGGCTAAGGCACCGGTGACCCCTGTTTCCATTCAAGGGGTCAGTGTGTACATGGTGGAGGATTACAAATACCTGGGGATACAAATTGACAATAAACTGGACTGGTCGAAGAACACTGAGGCTGTCTACAAGAAGGGTCAGAGCCATCTCTATTTCCTGAGGAGACTGAGGTCCTTTAACATCTGTCGGACGATGCTGAAGATGTTCTACAAGTCTGTGGTGGCCAGTGCTATCATGTTTGCTGTTGTGTGCTGGGGCAGCAGGCTGAGGGTAGCAGACACCAACAGAATCAACAAACTCATTCGTAAGGCCAGTGATGTTGTGGGGGTGGAACTGGATCTCTGACGGTGGTGTCTGAAAAGAGGATGCTGTTGAAGTTGCATACCATCTTGGACAATGACTCCCATCCACTCCATAATGTACTGATTAGGCACAGGAGTACATTCAGCCAGAGACTCATTCCACCGAGATGTAACACTGAGTGTCATAGGAAATCATTCCTGCCTGTGGCCATCAAACTTTACAACTCCTCTCTCGGAGTGTCAGACACCCTGAGCCAATAGGCTGGACCTGGACTTATTTCCACTTGGCATTATTAACTTATTATTATTTAATTATTTATGGTTTTATATTCTATATTTCTATACTATTCTTGGTTGGTGCGACTGTAACGAAACCCAATTTCCCTCGGGATCAATAAAGTATGTCTGTCTGTCTGTAGACTTGCCACTACTGTATTAGTACTATATCAGTACTGTATTAGTTTTATGCAGTTTTCTTTGATTTTTATACTGCATACGCAATTGGTCGAGGCACAAGTGTGTGGATCGAAGGATAAACGGAGATTGTAATGACGTTCGTTTTGTTTTAAGACCCTCTTCTGGCACTTAAACATCTAAAACAGATAAAGGAATTAAAACCCGAAAAAATAGTTGTCCTGAGTGTGTACTTTTCCCCGGGCCTCAACATTTATACTAATCATATATTTAATCCTTTTTTTTTGTATTCTCCTCACATTCTCATCATCTCTCCCAGATTCCACCACTCAATTTATAATGGCGTATTCACCAAACGAGCTGTGTGTCTCAGTGATGCAGGAGGAAATGAGACCACCCAGAGGGGACCCATGTGCAGGAAGAAGATTCCAATTCTACACGGACAACACTCAAAGTCAAGATTGAACCTGGGGTCTGACATTCTGAGGCTGACAGAACATTTGGATATGGCCCAAGTATGGAGAGAGAGACAATAAAGTGGGTCGACAGTTCACTGACTTTAACGAGAACCATTACAGCGTTTAAAGGAAAAGAGAAGTAATAAAAGCTAAGCCAACAGGGCTGTTAACTAAAACTCTCAAACTGAAAATTAAATGGCAACACTGTCTGGAAACAATAACTAAAATGCAAAATGAATACTGTCCCTTTACAGCATCAGTTGAAACGGTTGTTCTATTTCTTGGACAAGAAAAGCAGGGAGTGTAAACGTTGCTGTGCTTTTGGTCAAGTCTCAACAAGACTAGAACGAAAAGAAGGAAGTTAAATAGCACCGTAATGAAACAGTAGTTAGCTGGAGTGCACATAATCATGAGCACGATTGCCGAACCTATTGTGTAGCCCGCCTGCAGGGGTGAGCAGACCCCACAGCAGAGTCCGTGGTCGTGACAGAGGCAGCACCTCTACCAGCCGTGCAACGGCCATTTTGTTCTGTTTTTGTTTGACATACAGTATTCCTGCTGGGAGCCTACGTTGTATCCAGTATATGTTATCACAAGGGCATTTGGGAATCATTCACCTCAAAGAATTGCAGATGCATGTGCTGGGAGAAAAGGGGACATTGGGGTACAGTTAGTTTGGTTGGTAGTGCTTAACATGTGGCAGTTTTCTCACGTATGCAGTGAACTTAGGCAACTCAGCTTCAATGTATGGCTGTGTTGGAAAAGGAAATCTTAAGGAATGGCCTGGAAAGCAGAAATTTGTTAATGTAGATCCTGTAAAAAATATTGTACAATTCCCAAACTGGCACATTTCTTTCGGCTGAAGTTATTTATTTGTTTAGTTGCTATAGTAACAATCAATTGGTTCCATTAACACACAAGAGTGTTTAGCATGTGATGCAAGACAAAACTCTGCCAAAACTTTTGACCGGTTTTACAGAAGTATAATATCAGAGATGTTGGAAGCTTGAAATTAAAAAAAGACTTATAGAGAAAACACCGGAAGTTCTCAGCAGGTCAGACAGCATCAAGTTCTTAAGTTCAAGTTTAATTGTCGTTCAACCATACAGTAATGCCCATGGATACAGTCAAACGAAACAGCGTTACTCCAGGGCCAAGGTCAAAAAGACAGCACAAGTCACACATGAGATATCAGTGAAATATAGTCACTCAAAACAAATATAATCCAAGCCCTGTGGAGGGATCAAGTCTGCTTTGGTTTTATAATACTTTTTGTCATTTCTATTAAAGCTTTAATTAAGAAAAATTATATATACTATAACAAGATTCCATGTAGCAAATTAATACAAATTACTTAAACGTCTCGGAGAGTGCTTGATGGACCAGAAATTGGTCTAACTTGTGTTGTACCTGCTTTTGGAGTGTTTGAGCAGACAGTCTGGAGGGAGGTTTGTTCTATATTCGGTGTGTACTGTACTTGGCTCAAGACTGTTTGATACAACAGTGCAGACAGAGCTTGACTCTGTAACCTGTCTAATGCTGTTTGATGCTATAATTCAGATGCAGTTTTAAGGACCGTCACCATCCAGAACATGTCCTCTTCTCATTAACACCTCCAGAGAGGAGGTACAGCAGCATGAAGACCCACATTCAGTGTTTTTGGAACAGCTACATCCACTCTACCATCAGGTTTCTGAACGGTCCATGAACCCTTGAACACTTCCTCACAATCCTGTTTTGCATTACACACAAGATGCTGGAGGAACTCAGCAGGTCAGGCAGCATCTATGGAAATGTGTACTTTTTTTCCATAGATGCTGTCTGACCTGCTGAGTTCCTCCAGCATTTTGTGTGTGTTGCTTGGATTTCCAGCATCTGCAGATTTTCTCCTGTTTCCTCTCTTGTATTATTTATTTACTTTTTAAAAATTTTGTTATTGTAACCTATAGTAATTTGTGTGTCTTGCTGCCACAAAACAACAATTTTGCAATATATGTCAGTGATAATAAATCTGATTCTGATCCTGATTTTAACTGGTTCTGGGAACATTTGGTGGACAATGGCAGAGCTAACCTTGTTCTGTATTCAACCCATTGCTTTACCAGCCCTAGGAATGTTTGATGGCTCAGTACGGAGAAAGTTTTGCTCTGTATTGAAGCCTGGCTGTACCTGATCTGGGAGGATTTGTAGGAGAATTGCAGTGAAAATGATGCTTTGTACCTACCTTGAGCAGTACCTGTCCAGTTGATCTCTAGGGTCAAATAACCCTGCCCATCTACCCAAAAGGACAGTCTAGAGTCCAGACAAACCCAGAGGGTAGCAGCTCCGCTGGTACTTTGCTATAGAGCCATAAGACAGAGGGGCAGAATTAGGCCATTCAGCCCTCCAGCTTGCTCTGCCTGTTCATCATGGCTGATTGATTATTCCCCCCCAACTCCATTCTCTTGCCTGCTCCCCAAAACCGTTGACACCCTTATTAATTGGAAGCCAATCAACCTCCGCTTTAAATATACCCAGTGACTCAGCCTCCTCAGCCCTCTGTGACAAAGAATTCCACTGGTTCTCCACCCTCTGGCTTAAGGGTTCCCAACCTATTTTATACCAAAGATCACTTCCGTTAACTGAAAGGTCTGTACAGTCCAGGTTGGGAACCCCTGCTCTGGCCAAAGAAATGTTTCATCTCTGTTCTACGGAATGCCCTTCCATTCTGAAACTGTGCCCTCTTGTCCTAGACTCCCTGATTGTAGCATAGGCGATATGAACACCGTGACATCCTTGATGGTGGGTGATCTGAGCTCAATTCTTGTTTGAAGCAGGTATCAGTAGGCCAGTGATTTCTGCATTAAGGTGGAGCCTGAGTTCATCGCCTTTCAGCTCCACTTGAGGGCCAGCCTTCAGTCTTGGATTGGTAATTCTTCCAGGAACCAGCAGTGACTTCAGCTGTCTTTTGCTGTTACAGGTTCATAATTGAAAGAACTTCATCTGCCTGTGGTCCCAAGGTTGACCCCCCACCCCCCCCCCCAACTCCCTGCTGCTTGTGACATTGGAAAACAGAACTGTACAATGCAGGAACAAATCCTTCAACCACAGATGTTTGTGCCAAACACGCGGTCAACCTAAGCTAATTCTCTTTTACAGTAGGTGATTCATTTCCTTTTATTCCCTGCATATTAGAACAGTACAGCATTGGAGCAGGCCCTTTGGCCCAACTCATCTATACTGACCAATGTACCCACCTAAGCTGGTCACAATTAAAACCATAAGGCATAGAGAAAGAATTGGGCCATTCAGACCATCAAGTCTGCTCCGCTATTTCATCATGGCTGATCCAACTCCCTCTCAACCCCGTTCTCCTGCTTTCTCTCGATAACCTTTCACACCCTGACTAATCAAGAACCTATCAACCTCCACCTTAAATACTCTCAGTGACCTGGTCTCCCCAGCTGCAAATTCCATAGATTCATCGCCCTCTGGTGAAAGAATCTCTCAGTATCCCTCTAAATCTTACCCATCTATTTATCTGTCTAAAGGCTTTTAAAATATTGTGCTGCAACCACCTCTTCATTCCATGAGACCATAAGATAGAGGAGCAGAATTAGGCCATTTGGCCCATCGAGACTGCTCCACCATTTCATTATGGCTGATCCAATTTTCCTCTTAGTCCCAATTTCCTGCCTTCTCCCTGTGTCCCTTCATGCTCTGACCAATCATGAATCTATCAACGTCTGCCTTAAATATACATTAAGGCTTGGCCTCCACAGCTGCCTGTGGCAAAGAATTCCAGAGATTCACCATTCTCTGGCAAAAGAAATTCCTTGTCTTCTTTGTTTTAAAGGATGCCCCTCCATTCTGAGGCTGTCCTCTGGTCTTAGACTCTCCCTTCGTTGGAAACATCCTCTCCACATCTACTTTATCAAGGTCTTTCACCAATCAAAAGGTTTTAATTAGGAAAAAATTGCATGGAGTTCTGCATATGTATGTTCCATTGAGGCAGGGAAAGGATGGTAGAGTTAAAGAACCATGGTGTACAAAGAATGTGGAACATCAAATTAAGAAGGAAAGAAAACATTACGAAAGATTCAAGAAACTGGGTACAGTTAGAGCTCTAGAAAATTACAAGGTTGCTAGGAAGGAGTTTAAGAATGGAATTAGGAGAGCCAGAAGGGGCCATGAGAAGGCCTTGGTGAGCAGGATTAAGGAAAACCCCAAAGCATTCTACAAGTATGTGAAGAGCAAGAGGATGAGCTGTGTGAGAATAGGACCAATCAGGTGCGATAGTGGAAACGTGCATGGAGTCAGAGAAGGTAGCGGAGGTACTTAATGAATACTTTGCTTCAGTATTCACCAGGGAATAGGACCTTGGCAATTGTGGGGATGATTTACAGTGGATTGAAATGCTTGAGCATATAGACATTTAGAAAGAGGATGTGCTGGAGCTTTTGAAAAGCATTAAGTTAGATAAGTCACCGGGACCAAATAAGATATACCCCAGGCTACAGTGAGAAGCGAGGGAGGAGATTGCTGAGCCTCTTGCTATGATCTTTGCATCATCAAAAGGGAAGGGAGAAGTACCGGAGGATCGAAGGGTTGCAAATATTGTTCCCTTGTTCAAGAAAGGGAGTAGAGACAACCCACGAAATTACAGACCAGTGAGTCTAACTTCAGTGGTGGGAAAGCTTTTGGAGAAGATCCTAAGAGGCAGGATTTATCAGCATTTAGAGAGACATAATTTATCAGCATTTAGAGAGACATAATTTATCAGCATTTAGAGAGACATAATTTGATTAGGAATAGTCAGCATGGCTTTGTCAAGGGCAGGTTGTGCCTTACAAGCCTGATTGGATTCTTTGAGGAAGTAACAAAACATATTGATGAAAATAGAGCAGTGGATGCCATGTACATGAATTTCAGTAAGGCATTTGATAAGGCTCCTTCAGAAAGTAAGGAGACATTGCTTTGTGGATCCAGAACTGGCTTGCCCACAGAAGGGATAGGGTGGTTGCAGATGGTTCGTATTCTGCATGGAGGTTGGTGAGCAGTGGTGTTCTGCAGGGATCTG
The DNA here is from genome assembly GCF_048418815.1 of Hemitrygon akajei. Lineage (NCBI taxonomy): Eukaryota > Metazoa > Chordata > Chondrichthyes > Myliobatiformes > Dasyatidae > Hemitrygon > Hemitrygon akajei. The sequence goes on along the minus strand of NC_133124.1, from coordinate 208,738,479 downwards.
TTCTGGGACCCCTCTTCTTTGTGATTTTTATAAATGACCTGGATGAAGAAGTAGAAGGCTGCGTTAGTAAGTTTGCTGTTAACGCAAAGGTTGGGGGTGTTGTGGATAGTGTGGAAAGTTGTCTGAGGTTACAGCGTGACATCGATAGGATGCAGAACTGGGCTGAGAAGTGACAGATGTACTTAAGCCCAGATAGGTGTAAGGTGGTTCATTTTGGTAGGTCCAATTTGAAGACAGAATATAATATAAATGGCAAGACTCTTGCCAGTGTGGAAGATCTGAGAGATCTTGGGGACCATGTCGATAGGACACACAAAGCTGCTGCGCAGGTTGACAGTGTTGTTATGAAGGCATGAGTGTGTTGGCATTCATCAACCATGGAACTGAGTTCAAGAGCCGTGAGGTAATGTTGCAGCTATATAAGACCCTGGTCAGACCTCATTTGGAGTACTGTGTTCAGTTCTGGTCACCTCACTACAGGAAGGATGTGGATACTATAGAGAGAGTGCAGAGGAGATTTACAAGGATGTTACCTGGATTGGAGGGCGTACCTTATGAGAATAGGTTGAGTGCACTTGGTCTTTTCTCTTTGGAGCAACAGAGGATGAAAGGTGACCTGATAGAGATGTATAAGATGATGAGGGACATTGACTGTGTGGATCACCAGTGGCTTTTCCCAGGGCTGGAATGGCTAACACGAGGGGACATAGTTTTAAGGTGCTTGGAAACAGGTACCGAGGGGATATCAGGGGTAAGTTTTTCACACCGAGAGTGGTGGGTGTGTGGAATGCACTGCTGACGGTGGTGGTGGAAGCAGATACAAAAGGGTCTCTTAAGAGCCTCTTAGATAGGCACATGGAGCTTAGAAAACTAGAGGGGTATGCACTAGGGAAATTCTAGGCTGTTTCTAGAGTAGATTACATGGTCGGCACAACATTGTGGGCCGAAGGGCCTGTAATGCGCTGTAAATTTTATGTGCTATATAAGACTGGAAGCACCATGAGTCATTACCACCGATAAATAACAAACTGGATATTGTTCATCAGTTCACGTACCCGGGGTCCATTATCTTGGATGCAGAAATTGACAAGCGCATTGGAAAGGCTGCAACAACTCTGGCCTGACTCACCCCATGAGTGAACTCCAAACTCTCAGTCAAATAAAAGCTGGCAGTGTACAACACTTGTCTCACGAGCACAGTGCCGTACAGCAGCGAGACCTGGACGGCATAACACCAAGCAGGAGAGAAGGCTCAACACCCTCCACTTAAAGTGCCTTGATCTCATCTTGAGCCTCATCTCCTGGAGAGTCAGAGAGTACCCAAAGCTGAGGGTTTACCTTATGGGAATAGGTTGAGTGTACTTGGCCCTTTCTCCTTGGAGTGAGGGACGATGAGAGGTGCCCTGACAGAGGTGTATGAGATGATGAGGGGTATTGAGTTACACGGTCGGCACAACATTGTGGGCTGAAAGGCCTGTAATGTGCTGTAAATTTCTATGCTCCAGGTCACGTCTCATTCTTCTGAATTCCAGTGAATACAGGCCCAGAGCCATCACATGCTCTTCATGTGACAAGCCATTCAATCCTGGAATCATTCTCATGACACTCCTTTGATCACTTTCCAGTTTCAGCGTTTATTTTTCTAAGATAAGGGGCCCAGATCTGCTAACAATACTCTAAGTGAGGCCTCACCAGTGCCTTATAAAGCCTCAGCATTACATCCTTGAATTTACATTCTAGTCCTCTTGAAATGAATGCGAATATCACATTTGCCTTCCTCACCACAGACTCAACCTGTGAATGAACCTTTAGGGAATCCTGAATAAGGACTCCCAAGTCCTTTTGCACCTCAGTTGTTTTGTATTTTCTTTCAATTTAGAACATCGTCAATCCTTTCATTTTTCTACCAAAATGTATGACTGTACACTTCCCGACTCGGTATTCTTCCTGCCATTTCTTTGCCCATTCTCCTAATCTGTCTAAGTTCTTTTGTAACCTTTCTACTTCCTCAAAACTACCTGTCCCTCCTCCTATCTCCATATCATCTGCAAACCTTGCAACAAAGCCATCAATTCCATCATCCAAATCATTGACATTTAATCTAAAAAGAATGGGTCCCAACACAGACCCCTGTGGAAAACCACTAGTCACTGGTAGCCAAGCAGAAAAGGCTCACTTTATTCCCACTATTTGCCTTCTGCCAATCAGCCACTGCTTTATCCATGCTTAAATCTTTCCTGTAATACCATGGGCTCGTAGCTTGTTAAGCAGCCTCATGTGTGGCACTTTGTCAAAGGCCTTCTGAAAATACAAATACCCAACATCAACTCCTTTGTCTATCCCACTTGTTATTTCTTCAAAGAATTCCAACAGATTTGTCGGGCAAGATTTTCCCATGAGGAAATCATACGAATTATCGCCTATTTTATCATGAAACCTCATCCTTAATAATCGACTTCAACATCTTCTCAGCCACTGAGGTCAGACTAACTGGCCTATAGCTTCTTTTCTTCTAGCTCTCTCCCTTCCTGAAGAGTGCAGTGATATTTGCAATTTTCCCATCTTCAGGAACCATTCCAGAATCTAGTGATTCTTGAAAGATCATTACTAATGCCCTCACAATCTCTTCAGCCACCTCTTCCCAAACCCTGGGGTGTAGACCGTCTGGTCCAGGTGACATACCTACCTTCAGACCTTTTACTTTCCCAAGAATCTTCTCTCTGTTAGTGGTAACTTCACATATTTCATAACTCCTGACACCTGGAACTTCCACCATACTGCCGGTGTCTTCCACAGTGAAGACTAATGCAAAATACTCATTCAGTTCATCCGCCATTTCCTTGCCCCATTACTCCTATTGACATAAATGGATCTGGGGTTGAGAGGGTGAACAGCTTTAAGTTATGCATATAACTCATATGCACATCACCGAGGACCTCAGATGGTCTGTACATATTGGCTGTGTGGTCAAAAAAGCACAACAGTGCCTCTTTCACCTCCGACAGTTGAAGAAGTCCGGCATAAGGACTTTCTATATGGGCACAATCGAGAGCATCCTGAGTGCCTACATCACTGCCCGGTATGGCAACTATACTTCCCTCGATCGCAGGTTTCTGCAGAGAGTGACGCAGACAGCCCAGCACATCTGTGGATGTGAACTTCCCACTATTCAGGACATTTGCAGTGACTGGTGCATAAAAAGGGCCCAAAGGATCATTGGGGACCTGAGACACCCCAAGCACAAACTGTTCCAGCTGCTACCATCCTGGAAACGGTACCGCAGCATTAAAGCTAGTATCAACAGACTCCAGACAGCTTCTTCCACCAGGCCATCAGACTGATTAATTCACACTGACACAATTGTATTTCTAAGCTATATTGACTTTACTGTTGTATATCTTACTGTACATACTATTTATTACCAATTACTATAATTTGCACATTACAAATTCAGATGGAGACATAACATAAAGATCTTTACTCCTCATGTATGTGAAGGATGTAAGAAATAAAGTCAATTCAACTCAATTCAATACTACCTCTCCAGCATCCTTTTCCAATGGTCTCACCTCTCTTTTAAACTTTATATATCTGAAAAAACTTTTGGTATCCTCTTTAATATTATTGGCTATCTTACTTTCATATTTCATCTTTATCTTCTTAATAACTTTTTTAATTGCCTTCTTTTGCTTTTTTAAAGCATCCCAAGCTTCTAACTTCCTACTAATTTTTGCTCTATTATATGTCCTCTCTTTGCTTGTATGTTGGCTTTGACTTCTCTTGTTTGCCATGGTTGTGTCACCTTCTTTAGAAAACTTCTTCCTCTTTGGGATCTATATATCCTGTGTCTTCTGAATTGCTTCCAGAAATTCCAGATATTGCTGCTCTACTGTCATCCCTGCCAGTATTCTTTTCTAATCAATTCTGGACAACTCCTCTCTCATGCCTCTGTAATTCCCTTTACTCAACTGTAATGCTGATACTTCTGACTTTAGATTCTTCTTCTCAAATTTTAGGGTGAATTTGATCATATGATGATCACTTTCCCCTCAGGGTTCTTTTACCTTAAGCTCTATAATCAATTTTGGGTCACTACACAACACTCAATTCAGAATAGCTAATCCCCTAGTGAGCTGAACCTCAAGCTGCTCTAAAAAGCCATCTTGGAGGCCCTCCAGAAACTCCCCCTCCTGGAGTTCGGCACCAACATGATTTTCCAAATTCTAACCTGCATATTGAAATTCCCCATGAGTATTGTAAATTTGTTCTTTTGGCATGCACTTTTTAATCTCCCATTGTAATTTGTAGGCCACATCCTTGCTACTGTTTGAGGGTCTGTATACAACTCCCATCAGGGTCTTTTTACCCTTACAGTTCCTTAGCTCTATCCACAATAATTCAACACTTTCTGACCCTATGTCACCTCTTTCTAATGATTTGATTCCATTTTCTACAAACAGATCAATACCTCCCCCTCTGCCTTCCTGCCTGTCCTTTCGATACAATGTGTGTCCTTGGACATTATGCTCCCAGCTATAATCTTCTTTCAGCCATGATTCAGTGATGCCTACAAAATCATACCTGCCAATCTGCAGCTGTGCTACAAGGCCATTTACCTTATTCCAAATAATGTGCACATTCAAATATAACACCTTCAGTCCTGTATTCACGCTTTTTGATTTACCCCCACAACCTCTCCACTAACTGTTCTGGCACTCTAGTTCCCATCCCCCTGGGCATAGGTCTAAGGTGAGAGAGGAAAGATTTAAAAGGGACCTGAGTGCCAATTTCTTCATGTACAGGGTGGTGTGTAGGTGGTATTTCTTTATGTACAGGGTTGTCTGTACAGAAGGGATGATTTGCACCTGAACTGGAGGGAGACAATATCTTTGTGGGAACCCCTGCTCTAGAGTTTACAAAGAATGGTGCAAAAAACAAAAAAAATCCAATGAGTGGAAATTCTGTGGGCAAGAATGATTTGTTAATGAGAGAGGTCAGAGGAAAATAGCCAGAATTGTTCAAGCTGACAGGAAGCTGACAGTAACTCAAATAACCACAGGTTGCAGCATTGGTGTGCAGAAGAGCATCTCTGAATGCACAACACATCGAACCTTGAAGCAGATGGGCTACAGCAGCAGAAGACCACAAACATACACTCAGTGGCCACTTTATTAGGGGCAGGAGGTGCCTAATAATGTGCCCACTGAGAGTAGGTTCTAACTACCTTCCCTATCAATCAATGCCTCTCAATCTTATAAATCTTTACCCCTCTGTCTGAGGTGAAAGTTGTACTGACAGCCGCACAAGAAGGTAGAGTGGTGTCCAACGTGACTGATGTTTATACGGCTCACTTTCAATGTGTGATAATGTTTTGGAGAAGCCAAGGCCTGAAAAGCAGAACATTGTTGGTGCAATAATAAGTTACAATAATTTATTATTCCAAGCGGGCACTTAAACATATAACAATTACAGCACGGAAACAGGCCATCTCGGCCCTTCTAGTCCTTGCCGAATGCTTACTCTCACCTAGTCCCACTGACCTGCACTCAGCCCATAACCCTCCATTCCTTTCCTGTCCATATACTTATCCAATTTTGCTTTAAATGACAATACCGAACCTGCCTCTACCACTTCTACTGGGAGCTCGTTCCACACAGCTACCACTCTCTGAGTAAAGAAATTCTCTGTCGTGTTACCCCTAAACTTTTGCCCCTTAACTCTCAACTAATGTCCTCTTGTTTGGATCTCCCCTACTCTCAATGGAAAAAGCCTATCCACGTCAACTCTATCTATCCCCTCATAATTTTAAATACCTCTATCAAGTCCCCCCTCAACCTTCTACACTCCAAAGAATAAAGACCTAACTTGTTCAACCTTTCCCTATAACTTAGGTGCTGAAACCCAGGTAACATTCTAGTAAATCTTCTCTGTACTCTCTGTATTTTGTTGACATCTTTCCTATAATTCAGTGACCAGAACTGTACACAATACTCCAAATTTGGCCTCACCAATGCCTTGTTAATGCTGTTGTTATTTGCTGCTCCGGTTGTCATGGTATTGATTGTGCTTTGCTGTCTTCAGTTTGCTTGCACATCCAAGAGTTGCAGCAAGGGGAGAGTTTTGTACCGGTGCGTTGCATCCACAAGCAGAGCCCTGTGACTGACCAGCACTTTCTGAATGCATCGGAAAAAGCCCATTTCAGCTCGGGTCAGAAGGATCACTCAGCCCATGTTGATGAAAAACCCAGTGGGCTCTCTGAGCATTGAAGCTTTGGTCTGGAAGTGAGGTAGAGTCACCAAGTCATAGAACACGCATGTATAGAATGAACTGCAGGCTTTTCAATCTCAACCGGTTTAATGCCAGAAACAAGGTCAGCAGCACCACTATCATGGAGCTTCTGCGCGCGAAGCCTATGACATCATAGCACGCTCTGAAGAAGATCCATGTATCCTAAATACCTCTGCCAAAACACACAGGGACCTGTGTCATGTTTGAATATGAAAAAGGCACAGGTCCTATATCTGCACAACCAGCCATTTATCCAGCCCTTTATAAAAGTTGACATTATCACCCTAGAAAATGTAGACTATTTTGGGTCTTAGATTGGCATCTATTGCCACCTGAGGAACCACCACTAGACAACCTGGGGTGCATGGACCTCTTGGCTAATGGTAAAGGTCCATGGTCTAAAAAAATTGGAAACCTGTGTCTTAGGAGAACATCATACTCAACTCGAGTGATCGCACTACTACTAGAGCACTACAGGGCAGAAACAGATTCTTTCCCCCTACTAGTCAATGGCAGACTGTTTTTCTGCCTAGTTTCATTGACCTGCACCTGAATTGTAGTCCATTTACTCTTCTGATCCATGTTCTTATTGAAACTTCTCTTAAATGTTGAGATTGAACCTGCACCCACCACTTCTACTGGCAGACCGTTCCACACTCTCACCACCCTTTGAGTGAAGAAGTTCCCCCTCATGTTCCCCTTAAACACTTCACTTTCAGGTGTGTTCCTGTTGACATTGAACCTGAGAGAACTGGTTTCCACTCTCACCCAGCAAGAGTTGGTCATTGATACAGGAAGCTTGCACTGGACAATCTCTGTCTGAATGACATGTACACCTCTAGGGCTTTGAATCTGAACACCATTTTTTTGTTAAACAAATTTACTGTAAATTGTGTGGAATTATAGTGAACATTGGTCAAAGAAAAAGAACTTTCTCCCAAATGTGCTCTTTTCTGACTTGAAGGGTTGACTCTATTTCTTTCCTGCTGAGAATGACCTACCAGCATTTTCACTTTAGATTCTGAACATGGAACAGAACATTACAATAAGTGTAGCCCCTTTGGCCCACGATGTTGTGCTGACCTTTTAACCTACTCCATGTTCTGGACCCCTCTGACCAGAGCCTGCAGATGAGTAGCAGCACTGAGTCCCAGAAGTTGGATCTGGGCATTGGCAACTGTTGGAAGCCACTGTATTTTTAAAATAGTAACACGTATGAATCTGCAGATGCTGGAAATAAATAAAAAACACAAAATGCTGGCAGAACTCAGCAGGCCAGACAGCATCTATGGGAGGAGGTAATAACGACGTTTCGGGCCGAAACCCTTCATCAGGAGTCCTGATTACCTCCTCCCATAGATGCTGTCTGGCCTGCTGAGTTCTGCCAGCATTTTGTGTATTTTTAAAATAGTACTTTTTTAAAAGATTTGTACTTTTTTTCCAAGTCATATATGTTTCACAGTACCTGGTGGTTCATCCCCACTCACTGGCAGAAAGTGGTATAGCAGTTAAATCAACGGTTCATTACCTTTCTCATTTTTCATTGGCTAAGTATTAGCACATTACCCACATGGTTTAATTAGGTAGCCTATTAGCTAGTTTATTCCCATCTAAGGAATGTCTTCGCTATGAAAGTGATGGAGTTTTCAGAGGGGCCATCTTTATTGGTTTTGTCTTCACATCCATAGTGTTGTTTCACAGCTCTATATTTAGTTTGCTTAGTGTTTGTATGCTTGTTCATCCTCGAAAATAAACTATCATTGGAATTAAGACCACTCATCGTCCCTGACTCCTGGAAGACCCCTTCGAACAAGAAAATAAACAGAGATCCCCTTGAACATTGCAAGTTTTTTGCTCAGAAAGGGGTGGGTGCCTCGAATGGACAATCAGGGGAGGTGGTGAAGGCAAAGGTGATAGATGCGTTTAAATTGGCGCACGGATGAGCAGAGAATGGAGGGATATGGACGTGTGCAGGCAGAAGAGACTAGTCCAGTCAGGCTTATTATTATTAGTTTTGTTAGTCCAGCAAAAACATTGTGGGCCGAAGGTTCTCTAATCACGAACAAAAGAAAATCTGCAGATGCTGGGAATCAAAGCAACACACACAAAACGCTGGAGGAACTTGGTAGGCCAGGCAGCATCTATGGGGGAGAAAAAAGTACAATCGACATTTCGGGAAGGGTTTGGGCCCGGAATGTTGACTGCTTTTATTTTGTCATAGATGCTGCCTGGCCTGCTGAGTTCCTCCAGCGTTTTGTGTGTGTTGGGCTGAAGTTCCTGTTCCTCTGCTTTACTCCAGGATCAATCCAACTCTTCCCTCCTGCTTAGCCTCAGTTTTCCTTTCAAGCACCTATAGCTTTTTTATAAATGATCAAAGTTCAAAATTCAAAGTAAATTTATCATTGAAGTACATATATCCCACCATACACCACCCTGAGATTGATTTTCTTGTGGGTAAACTCATTAAAACCATAATAGAATAATAACCATAATAGAATTAATGAAAGACCACATCAACTTGGGTGTTCAGCCAGTGTGCAAAAATCAACAAACTATGCAAATAAAAAAAGAATTAAGTAATAATAATAAATAAATAAGCAATAAATATCGAGAGCATGAGATGAAAAGTCCTTGAAAGTGAGTCCATTGGTTGTGGGAACTTTCAATGATGAGGCAAGTGAAGTTGAGTGATGTGGTCCTCTTTGGTTCAAGTGCCTGATGGTTGAGGGGTAATAACTGTTCCTGAACCTGGTGGTGTGAGTCCTGAGGCTCCTATATCTTCTTCCTGATGGCAGCAGTGAGAAGAGAGCACGTCCTAGGTGTTAGGGGTCCCTGATGATGAATGCCGTTTTCCTGCAACTGCACTTCATGTAGATATACTCAATGGTGGGGAGAGCTTCAACCATGACGGCCTAGGCTGTATCCATTAGTTTTTGTAGGGTTTTCCATCCAAGGATATTGGTGTTTCTGTATCAGGCTGTGATACAACCAGTTAATATACTCCCCACCACATATCTATAGAATGTCAAACTCCTAAGTAAGTAGAGGCACTGTCGTGCTTTCTGCATAATTGCACTTGTATGCCAAGTCCAGGACAGGTCCTGTGAAATGATAACATTTGAGGAATTTAAAGCTGCTCACCCTCTTCATCTCTGATCCTCCAATGAGGTCTCACTTGTGGACCTCTAGTTTCCTCGTCCTGATGTCAACAGTTATCACCTTGATCTTGCTGACATTGAGTGAGAGATGGTTGTTGTGGCACCACTCAGCCAGATTTTCAATCTCCCTCCTATATGCTGATTCATTTAAAGAATGTCACCTTAACCCAAATGGTTCATCTCAACACTGCTTCTCTACAATGATATCCTTCGCATCAATCCACCTCACCTTCCCTTGAACAATCTCTACTCTTCCCGTCATCCACTTCCTGTAGAAGTGAATTCCATTCCCGACAGTTCTCCAGGTGAAGGTTCATCGGCATTCTCCGTAATTATTTCACATTTCCAACATCTGTGTTTTCTTCTCGTTGTTACTGCTCTGAGTTGAAGAAGTTGTTACGTGTGAGATTGAGGTGAACCAGGCAAGTGAGTTAGTGGGTGGGGGCCTGTTCAAAGATAAAGTGGAGGTCCCTCTTGGTGTGGGATGCAGGTGCAGAGAGACCTACTGAAGCCGATGATGTTTCCGATATCTTCTGCTACTACGTCACATTTCTAGTGTCTTTTCTTACATTTAAAGATTAGTTTTACTTGTCACATTTGTCAAAACATCAAAACATGCAGTGAAATGTGTCGTGTGCATCACAAATGATGCAGAGAGCGGAGTGGAGTGATGATGGCACTAAACGGCGACTCCTTTGCTTGCATCTTCGAAAACAGCTCTACTTCCATCTTTAACATCTTCATTTTTCCCTTTCGGGGTTCTTTTGAAGACCCTGACCTGGAGTTACACGCTGACTATGGTTCTATACGGGAATGGGACCGGCTCTCGAGGTTTCATAACTGGCCGTTGCTGTTCAGCGCGCCGAGGGCTCAGTTTTGGAGGGGTAGGGTCTCAGGGCTCTGAAGGCGGTCAGATCAAAGGTCGATGTCACGGCAGGAGTCCCATGTGTCATTGGGGGAGTCGGAATATCAACGGCTGTGTGACCAGATCTTTGGGCACAGAGCTAAAAAAAAAAGTGACATAGTAGACTTTTAACATCAGAAACCAATTTGTTACGTCTCCCCACTCACTGTGAAAATGGAGACATCTCTTTCTCCCTTATTAGGGAGAGAGAGCCTGCGGTATGTCGAATACCGTGTGAAACGCAATGTCTTTGGAGCAACTGTGAGTCTGTGTCTTTGCTGTTGCTTTGCTCACACGTGAGTGCTCGGTGGCGGGTGCCGATGCTTTTTCTTGCCAGTGGGGGGGGGGAGGGAGGTTATTGCTTGCTGCCGCTTACACGCGGGAGGGAGGGGAGCTGGGGGTGGGGGGAGCTTTGGGGTTCTAACGTTTAACTGTCATTCATTCTTTGGGGCACTCCTCTGTTTTCGTGGATAGCTGTGAAGAAAAAACATTTCAGGATGTAGATTGCGGACATTAGATGTACCTTTGAAACCTTTGAAATGTGATGGAAGCAGCTTGCAAGTGTCTCCGTGCTCACAACCCCAACATAGCATGCCGGCAGCTTACAAACCCCAACCCGTATGCATATCTTTGATATACCTATATGCTGTTCCTGATTGCACTATGTTTCTATTTAAACGTTCATCTAAAAGCAGGGAAGACATTGCACTCAGTAGATACACCTGGGAGGGGTGCTACACTAGTAGGACATCTGCAGAGACCAAGTGACAGCTGTGAAAGGAGAGAATGAACAACCGAAAGACCCAGTCACTAACCTCAGCCTCGGCTTCTTCTCACCCAGACTGCACCAGAATATTTGGGTCCCGGATCAGCCTCATCTGAGGTCCCAGCAATAGACAACCCCTTACGAGAACATCATACTCAGTTGAGTGATTGCACTAGGTTGCTGGGTGACCACGTTTCTCACCTGGGACCTGATCAGGTTACAAATGATTGTCAGGAACAGAACTGAGCAGTGACCTGAGAAGGCAAAGGTCTCCTCCAGTAGATACTCTTCAGTTGTGGAATAGCAATCGCCTTGCTGCATTTCTTGCTCTAGGGAAAAGACCCCAGCCTGCTCAGTCCTTCCTGAAAGGGGAGGTCACAATTTTATTTAGACCTTGCTGACTTCTGCCTTATTTTTTTAAAATTAAAACTTTTTTTATTGTGTTTTCAAATAGTTACAGAATAAAAGTGTGTGAAAAAGAAAATATGTGTTACCCATCCCCCCTCCCCTTAACCCCTCCCCCCTAACATCCCTATTGAAAGAAAGAAGAAAGAAAGAAAGAAAGAAAGAAAGAAAAAAAAGGAATGACTTCTGCTTTATTGACAGTCCAACTCATCCAGAGCCCAGCTGCCTCCAACCTGTTCTGAAGAACATCAGAGGGCAGCATTGAGCCAGTGAGCAAAGGACGCTGAAGAACGATGGGAAATTCTCGGCAAGTCAACACGAGGCCCGCCACTGTAAGTCTGAGAAGGGCAACTATTCGCTTAATACAAGTGAAAGAGCGAAACTCAGAGTAATGGAGAAGTGAAGTGACATCCATACTTATGGGTAGTGTACATGTCGATGTCAATTCTTAGGGCTTCCTCTTGAGGTTTGCAAATTTTGTTTCTTTTTCTTTTCAATGCGTGGGGGGGGGGATGATGTATTTTCCTTGAACAACTCCCATGCCTTTTCTGTATTTCATGGCTATCTGGAGAAGGGAAGTATCAGAGTTTTATTGCACACTCACACTTTGCCAGTAAAATGAACCTTTGAACCTTTATTATCTGCAGTGTGATACTACGCAGAGTTTGGGAGTTAATATTGGATGAATTAGTTAAACACTAGAAGTTATTCAGATGCTGAAACTCTTCTGTGATATACACAGAGCAGGCCAGGCAGCATCAATGGAGAGAAAAACAGCATTGATGTTTTGGGTCCAGACATTTCATCAGGAATGTAAAAGGAATGTTTCCTCTGTAGATGGGAGAACAGGGCTTGAGGGGCCAAATGGCCTTCTTCCGCTTCTATTCATTTTCTCACCTATACAGTAAGCATGAGCTTTACGAATAAGCATCATATGTAAACTAATCACCTGTATCACCAGATAAAGCTTTATAAAATAATGAGAGACATAGATAGACAGCCAATAGCCTTCTCTCAAGGTTGGAATGTCTACTACTAGAGGACGTGAATTTAAGGTAAGAGGGGGTAATTTCAGGGCGAAATGTGCAGGTTTTTTTTAACTCAGAGAGTGAAGGGTGCTTAGAACACGCTGCCGGGGTAGTGGCAGAGGCTGATACAGTTGAGGCGTTTATGAGGTTCTTAGATAAGCATTTGGATGCGCAGAGAATGGAAGGACATCTACATTGTGATTAGTCTAGCACTTAATTCCTAGTTTAATTAGTTTGGTACAGCATCGCAGGCTTTACTCTGCTGTCATCATCGTCATCGGCGATCACTCGCAGTCGCGTATGAATGATTCGTCTGGTTCCTGCGCTATACCATTCCACGAGCACAGCAATTGGTAACCTATGATCTATTGTCAACATTTGTCATAGCCAGCCCCCAACTAACCCAAAAGTGACTTTTTATTCCTAGGGTCTCATTTTAATCTGTTAAAGAATCCCCAATCCACGCTGGTAGCTCCTGCCCCGATTCTATTCGCAGAAGTCCGGCTCAGCCTCGCAAGAGCTTTCTTGATCCCCGTCAATATAGAACTGACCACTGGGTGGCGCAGCGATGCAGCTAGTAGAACCATTGCCTCACAGCACCAGTGAACTTTGGTTCTGTTGGTGTGGAATTTTCATGGTGTTCCTGTATGTTTCCCCCGACTGCTCCAGTTTCCTCCTACATCCCAAAGGCTTGAAGGCTTTTAGGTTAACTAGCTGCTATGAATTGCCTCAGTGAGTGGTAGATTCTGGGAGAATTGATGATAATGGGATTAATGTAGATAGGAGGCTGATGGTTGCTATGGATCTGATGGGTTGAAAGGCCTGTTTCCATGGTCTACGACTCTATATCTTCAGTCTTTTAACTCCGGACTAGATTTAATATTTTTTCCTTCAGATCAGTTCCTTGGGCAGCTACAATTCAGGAAAACCCCACCAGATGGCAATAGAGGGCTGCAGGTGTCTTCGACCAGGTAATTATTATTCGAGCCTCTGTTGGGTAGAGAACGTGTGGCTAAAATACACAGACACTCAGCAAATGCCCTGTTCTGCGTACAGACACTATGCAGCTGAGGGATTGTCATTTTCATGTTCTTAATAGTAGCTGCAGTTGATATTTTACAGCTTCAGCCCTTAGCTTTTCGCTTGATGGTTTGCCAAATAAATTTGCCTCCCGGAGTGGAACGAGTGATCCATCTTCGCTCCTCGAAGTGCATTTTCCTGTATTCTCGTGTTTTTTTTTGACAGATAAGGTATCTGTTCTTTGTATCTGTGTGAAAAATTAGAGCTCAGCCTGGTTGCTTTTGACTTCTGACAGAATCATTTTTATCTTTTGGTGACTTTGATAAAGAAAAGGAATAAGTTTCCATCACGGAGGAGAGGGTCTTCTTTCTCGGGCAACTTTTTGACATTAATTCCCGGGTGAGAGTATGTCTTCCTGTTCTGATAATGCTATTAATCTGCATGCATTGAAATCTGCCTGTAAAGCTGGTCTCCTCAACTGTAGGTTAAGGGGAGACATGGTTAAGATATACAAGGGTTCCCAGGTTACAGAAGATCTGACTTGCAAAAATCTAATTTTAGCCATAATCTCCCATAACTTTTAAATCCTACAAAAAGCATATGCTGTATGCAAACACAAGAGATTCCCTTGTCCATTCATCCCTTCCCACCAATCTCCCTCCCGGCATTTACCCCTGCAAGCGGCCCAAGTGCTACACCTGCCCGATTACCTCCTCGCTCACCTCCATTCAGGGCCCCAAACAGTCCCTCCAGGTGAGGCAACACTTCACCTGCAAATTGGCTGGGGTCGCCTACTGTGTCTGGTGCTCCCAATGTGGCCTCCTCTACATTGGTGAGGCCCATTGTGAATTTGGGGGACCGCTTCGTCAAGCACCTCCGCTCCATCCGCCAAAAATGGAACTTCCTGGTGGCCAAGCATTTAAATTCCCATTCCCATTCCCGTTCCGACATGTCGGTCCGTGACCTCCTCTTGTGCCAAGACGAGGCCACCCAGCAGCACCTTACTGTAATTTATTGATTTATTGAGATACAGTGCGAAATAGGCCTTTCCGGCTGTTCAAGTCATGCCGCCCAGCGATCCCCGATTTAACCCCAGCCTCATCACAGGGCAATTTACAATGACTGATTAACCTACCAGCCGGTATGTCTTTGGACTGTGGAAGGAAACTGGAGAAGCCGAAAGCCTCCAACCGGATGGCATGAATATTGATTTCTCCTTCTGGTAAAAATGATTCCCTCCCCCTCCCATCATCTATTCCCCACTCTGGCCTCTTTCCTCTTCTCACCTACCTAACACCTCCCCTGGGTCCCCTCTTCCTTTCCTTTCTCCTATGGTCCACTCTCCTCTCCTATCACATTTTCTTCTTCTTCAGCTCTTGACCTTTTCTACTCACTCGGCTTCACCTATCACCTTCCTGCTAGCCCCCTCCCTCTCCTCCCCGCCTTTTTATTCTGGTGTCTTCCCCCTTCCTTTTCAGTCTTGAAGAAGAGTCTCGGCCTGAAACGTGGACTGTTTATTCATATCCATAGATGCTGCCTGACCTGCTGAGTTCCTCCAGCATTTCGTGTGCTTTGCCTTGGATTTCCAGCATCTGCAGACTTTTTTGTATTTAGATTCTGCAGATGCTGGAAATCCAAGCAACACACATAAAATGCTGGAGGAACTCAGCAGGTCAGGCAGCATCTATGGACAGAAAAAAACAGTTGATGGTTTGGGCTGAGACCCTTTGACAGGTCCTGATGAAGGTTTTTGGCCTGAAAGGTTGATTGTTTATTCCTCACCAACGATAATACTCTCAGTGGCCACTATATTGTGATTAAGAGTGGAACTTGATATGGTCTGTAACCTATCCACTTCAAGGTTTGATGTGCTGGCCGTTCAGAGATGCTCTTCTGCACACCACTGTTGTAATGTGTGGTTATTTGAGTTCCTGTCAGCTGGAACCAGACTGGCCATTCTCCTCTGACCTCTCTCATTAACAAGGCATTTTCACCCACAGAACTGCCTCTCACTGGATATGTTTTGTTTGTTGCACCAGAGAAGTACAGGAGACCAGCAACCCCATCTAGCATTTCACAGTCAAAGTCACTTGGCTCACATTTCTTCCTCATTCTGATATTTGGTCTGAACAGCAACTGAACCTCTTGACCATGTCTGCATGCTTTTATGCATTGAGATACTGCCACACGATTGGCTGATTAGATACAGTATTTGCATTATCAATAAGGTGGACCTAATAAAGTGGCCACTGAGTGTCAATAATGGCTACGTTATCAATGCAAGTTTTTTTTGTGACTCAGTAATGGAGGTGGGTGTCACTGGCAAAGTTGTTATCTTTTACCTGTCCTCAACTGACACGGAGTGGGTGCTAATGCGCTGTCTTCTAGAGCCGCTGCAAATGGAGATACTCCCACAATAGAGAGGCAGCTCGAGATACGTGGTAGCCATCATTGGCGATGAGAGTGCAATGGTTGCTGGGGTATCTCAGCACTGGGCTCTGCGTGTCTCTGGGGCTGGAGTTACCTGCAGCCGAGATGGAGGAGTACAAGCCAAAAACATTCAAAATATCCGGAGGAACTCGGCAAGCCATGCAGCATCCGTGGAGAAAGGCAGACCATCAACTGCCCGGTTCAGGACCCTTGCTCCATGCCCTGTTGAGTCCCACCACTAGAAAGGTAAGTGCAATGGTAGTACTCACTTCAAGAGGACTAGAGTATAAAAGCAAGGATGTAGTGCTAAGGCTTTATAAGGACCACATGGTGAGCAGCTTTAAGCCCTATATCTAAGGAAGGATGTGTTAGCGTTGGGGGGGGGGGGTCCAAAGAATGTTCTACTGGATGTGGTTCTCAAGAACAATTCTGGGAATGAAAGGGTTAATGTATGATGAGCAGTTAATGGTTCTGGGCCTGTTCAGAAGATTGAAGTGGGGGGGGGGGGGGGTCTCATTGAAAACTACCGAAAATGGAAAGGCCTAGCTAGAGTGGATGTGGAAAGGATGTTTGTAACTGTTGGGGAGTCTAGCACGAGAGGGTAGAGTATCAGAATACAAGAAGGTCCCTTTAGGACGAATTTCTTCAGCCAGATTTGTTGAATCTGTGGAATTCATTGCCACAGATGTCTGCGGAGGCTAAGTTGTTGGGTATATTTCAAGCAGAGGGTGATAGATTCTTGATTAGTCTGGGCATCAATGATTACTGGGAGAAAGCAGGAGAATGGGGTTGAGCACAGTCAATGGGCCGAATGTCCTATGGGCTTATCTACCATCTTTTGTTTCTCTGGAGGAGGAGGCTGTGTACACTGAAAGATCCCAGAACAGAATCGGAGCTGCCTTTCCCTTCCCTGGCTCACTACAGGAACAAATGTTATTGGCATTCGCATCACAATGCTGGTTTTGGGAGCTGGCTCTGTGTAAATTAGCTGATTTCTTACCAATATTGCAACACTAACTGTACTTCAATAGCTCCTGAAGGGTGTTAGATAAGCAGAATTTCTCTGCTCTAGTAATCACATTTTCAAATCTAGGGCAGCTGATACTTTTAAAATTTGCCTCCTGAAAAGGTGGAAGGTTTGAAATTGGCATTGGTTGTTGGTATTGTCACATGTACCAAAATGCAATAGGGAAATCTTGTTTTGCAAATCATGCATACAGATCATTGCATCGTATAAATACATCAGCCCGATCATGTGGGTTTTCAAACTTAGAAGGACATCCCTTTAGAACAGAGATGAGGAGGAATTTCTTTAGCTAGAGGCTGGTGAATCTGTGGAATTCATTGCCACAAATGGCTGTGGAGGCCAGTGGGGAGAAAGCAGGAGAATGGGTCTAAGAGGGATAGTAAGTCAGCCATGATGGCTCAATGGGCTGAATGGCCTATTCTGCTCCAATGTCTTCTGGTCTTGTGGTCTAATGAAAGGGGGAAGAAGAGGGAATGGCCGGGATGGGTGGTATGTTTGACTATGCTGGCTGCTTTACCAGGAAGTGGGAAGTGTAGGAACAGTCTGTGGAGGGAAGGCTGGGTTTTGTAATGGGCTGATCTGTATCACAATCTCTGCAATTTCTTACAGTCTTTGGGCAGAGCAGTTGTCTTACCAAGCTGCGATGCACCCAGAGGTGATGCTTTCAATTGTGTAGCTGAAAACGATGCTGAGGGTCAATGGGGTCATGCCAAATTTCTTTAACCTTCTGAGGAAGTGGTGTGATTTCTTGCCCAGAGCTTCTAAGTGGTTGGACCAGGCCAAGCTACCACTGATTTTACACGCAGGAATCCGTAGCCCTCAGCCATCTCCACCTTAGCACCATTGATAAGCACAAGGACATGTGCTCTGCCCCGCTTCCTAAAGTCAAAAACAAGCTCTCTACACATCTTGACTGAAACTTGACAGACGATGAAGTCACAGTAGAGTGGTGGCTAGTGCAATCATTTTACAACGGCACCAGTCACCAGTTGGAGTTCCGATTCCCACTGTTGTCCGTAAGGAGTTTGTATGTTCTCCCAGTGACTGTGTCGCTTTCCTCCAGTTGCTGTATTTTCCTCCCACATTCCAAAATTGTACGGTCAGGGTTAATGAGTAGTGGGCATGCTACGTTGGTGCCGGAAGCTTATCGACATTTGCGGGCTGTCCTCAGCATAAGTCTCGGAGTGTGTTGGACATTAAAGCACACAGCAGATTTCATTGTGTGTTTTGATATACATGAGACAAATAAAGCTAATTGTTGTCTTTCAATTTGATCAAATGTGTCAAATCATGGCTGCTGAAATGTCTGATCAAACAAATCAGATTGT
This sequence comes from Hemitrygon akajei, assembly GCF_048418815.1. NCBI lineage: Eukaryota > Metazoa > Chordata > Chondrichthyes > Myliobatiformes > Dasyatidae > Hemitrygon > Hemitrygon akajei. Next base: position 208,720,125 of record NC_133124.1, on the reverse strand, counting down.
TGTTTTTCTTTTAACGAGGAAAGAGAAATAGTTCATCTTCCTTGAAAAGGCAGGGGAGGAGTATCAAGGATAAATATGAATACGTATGTCCTCCTATTCCCCTCCCTGCCCATTCACCTCCTCCCTCACATCCATTCAGGGCCCCAAATAGCCCTAACAGACGAGGCAACACTTGTTGTGTTGCAGCCATCAACTGTAAATGGTGCTCCGAATGCGGCCTCCTCTACATTGGTGAGACCTGACATAGAGTGATTGAGCATCATCCTTGAAAAGCAGTATTTCCCATTTCAATACCAATCCTCAGTCCATGCCCTCCTCAACTGCCATGTTAAAGCCACACTCAGGTTGGAGGAGCAACACCTCACATTCATTCTGGGTAGCCTCCAACCTGATGGCATGAAAGTCCATTTCTCTAACTTCCAGTAATTTCTCCCCTCCCCCTTCCCTCTTCATCCATTCCCCACCCTGGTTACCTTCTTACCTCTTCTTTTCTCCTCACCAGCTTATCACCTCCCCCTGGTTCCCTTCCTCCTTGACTTCTCCATGGTCCGCTCTCCTCTCCTATCAGATTCCTTCCTCTTCACCCCTTTACGTTTCCACCTATCACCTTCTTGCTTCTTACTTCCTCCCCCAGCCACTGAGCTTCACCCATCACCTTCTAGCTTGTACTTCTTCCCTTCCTCCCACCTTCATATTCTGGCTTCTTCCCCCTTCCTTTGCAGTCCTGATGAAGGGTCTTGGCCTGAAACGTCGGCTGGTTATTCATTTCCATGGATGCTGCCCGACCTGCTGAGTTCCTCCAGCATTTTGTGTGTGCAGTTCTTGTTTTCTTGTGTTTATTTGAGGTATGAGTGTCCAAATCTCTGGAGTAGAGGACCAGAGGACTTTCACCAGATAGACATCAACAGTTCAAAAGCACAACTTACTTCCCAGACTCAGGGCAATTAAGGAAGGACAATCAATGGCGGCTTAACTGACAAAGCTCACTATTTGTATACTAACCACTCCAGGCATTTTTGCCTCATAAACAGCTCCCATTTTGTTGAGAAGGTTCCAGGTTCCAGTGCTGAGGGTGAGAAGGACTTAGATGAGGCTAGCCTGAAACTGAATTTGGGTGATGTCAGGATTGCTGATGGCGAGTTGCACTACAGGGGTGAGAGGTGTCGCTGTGCGTGGGCATCCAGAAAGACGTAGTGTTGATTTTAATTGAGGTGGTGGTAACCAAGGGATATGAATGTCAAAGTGGTTCTTGGCAAACATCCAGATTTAGCGAGGAAGGAGACAGTGCAACAGAGATAACAGTGAAAAAGGGAAAAAAAAAACGCCAGTGACTTGATTTGCTTTGACTTGAGTTAATCTGAAGTTCAGGTTCAATTAAAGCAGATTACCAAGCCTAGACAGTTCAAAAGCTTCCTGAGTGCTGCCCAGCGAGGGTGGAATCTGTTGGACGTTCAAACATGCTGCAGATCGAGAGGAAGACTATTCTGCTGAGTCTTTTCCATAGTGGAGCCAGTTCTTTGCTGGTTATATTGTCTCCACCCTTTGTTGATGCTGAGCTTTGCTGCAGTTTTGCTGAAATCAACATCCAGGTGCACTGTCTGTGTTTTTTCAGAGATACACTATGGTGACAGTCTCTTCTGGTCCACCAAGACCACAACGCCTGATTATACCCATGCAAGGCCCTGGTTCGTATGGCTCGTATTTTTCTCTGTTATGCTATGCTGTTCTGTTCTGTGTATGCTGCTTGTTTGGGCTACTGTTGAAGATAAGAGATAGGAGAAGAATATCCCATCCAATTAGGATGGCCAGATTTAGGGGAGGTTTCTCCGGTGAGGGACACTGAGGTTGGGCAAGGGGCTTTGGTGGAGGAGAAGAGAGAAGAGGTTGTAGGAGTTGATCCGGAGCGGGGCCGTGATTCGATGAAGACCGGGGAAATCGAAGGAGGATCGGCAAAGATGAAACCATGAGCTCCAATTTGAGCACATTAGACTCTTCCATTAAAATAGGCCCTTTTTTTTGGCTTTTTCTTTACTAACCCTTGAGTCAAATTAAGAATTATAAAGCTAAATCTTTTAATTGTATGGGGTGCACTGTCTGTTATTTTGTGGTATTTATTTGGAACAGGGTAACGAATCGCACAGCATCCACACAAACGGGGATTTGGGTGGGTTGCTCATCAATCTCCCAAGTTTGGCAGGGCCGGAGATTGTCGTTCCCTAGACTTACGCAGTCGACGGAACCAGAGTGTTTCACCCATGTGACCAATTAATCTAATAACCTGTATGACTTTGGAACGTGAGAGGAAACTAGAGCACCAGAAGGAAACCCATGTGTTCCTGGGCAGAAAGTTCAAAATCCTTGCAGACAGCAGCGGAACTGAACTCGGGTCACTGGTGCTGTAGCGGCGTTATGCTAACCACTACAATACTGTGTCAGCCCGGTTGCCTCTTTTCCCCACCGTCTACATTGCAGTCAGGCTATTGCCCATGAAAGGCAGAAATATATCTCTGTTGAGTGGGTCAAATATAAGCTACAGTACTAAATTTGCCTCCCACATTCCAAAGACATACAGTTAGGGTTAGTGAGTTATGGGCGTGCGATGTTGGTGACGGAGACATGGCCACCCATACGGTTAGGGTTAGTGAGTTGCGGGTGTGCGATGTTGGTGACGGAGACGTGGCCACCCATACGGTTAGGGTTAGTGAGTTGCGGGCGTGCGATGTTGGTGACGGAGACGTGGCCACCCATACGGTTAGGGTTAGTGAGTTGCGGGCGTGCGATGTTGGTGACGGAGACGTGGCCACCCGTACGGTTAGGGTTAGTGAGTTGTGGGTGTGCGATGTTTGGCGACGGAGGCGTGGCCACCCGTACAGTCTGCCCAGCACAACCCTCATTAGTTTGATGCTGACAAGGACTACGTGCTTCAATGTACATGTGAGAAGATTCCTTAAGGTTGGGGTTGGGAGTGGGGATAAGCTCCCACTACTTACTAAATGCCAGTGGTGTGTGTCTCCAATAGCCTCTGACAGCCATCTCCAGATCCTGGCCTTCACGTGAGCTTAGCTATTAAGCTTGGTGGAACCATTTCTGCTGACAGGAGAAGAGGCAAAGGCGGGTTACTGGTGCCTTAAAACCAGTTGCTTCGGGCAGATGGTACCTTAAAACCAGTCACTTTGGGCAGATGGGGCTCGTCAGCCATCTACGAGAAGGAAAACTCTGACCTCAAACCTCCGCTGCCTTGCAGCTATGCCCACATATGGAGAAGGCTTCGGGAGCAAACCCCAAGGAAAAATCCAGAGCTGGAGTCCCTAGGGCAGTCCTACATTGAGTTCTACGTTGACTGGCAATAGCTGCAATGCCGCTCGTGCCAGACTGTCTCTGCCTTTCCATTGGGTTCATTAGCTGTGTGGAGAGGAGCAGCCTGTGACATGGGCAACAGTTTCCTTTCCATGTTGTACAGCCCTGGATGTGTATCATGTAGACAACTGGGATGGAACATCTCATAGTCAACCTCGACCAATGGAGGGCCTTAACATGTAAATAAAGCTAATCCTTATCTTTTATCTTTGTTCATACCTACCAAATCATTACACAGTGAATTGAACAAGGTGAAGTGTAACAGCTACAGAGAAAGTGCAGTGCAGGTCAGCAGTAAGATGGAAAATCATAATGAGGTAGATTGTGAACTCACGAGTCCAACTTATTGTACTAGGGAACTATTTAATTGTTTATAACAGTGGGTGGCAAGGTGGAGACACATCTCTACCAAATGAGGCATTAGGCATTCCTTCCCTCCGCTAGCCAGCAGGTTACCCTTGGGCAAGGTGTAGCACTTGCTTAGGTCCTGATCAGGGGCACATGAAGCCATGGGAGCAGGTGGTGGATGGTTGTATGAGCAGCTAGTGCGTATCGCAAGTCCTGGTTATGCAATCACTGACGCCAGGCAGACAATCTCTGAAGAGTATTGATAATGGCTTGTGTTACCCGTCTTGTAAAGTCACTGCCCAGAAGCTGGCAATGGCAAACCACTTCTGTAGAAAAATTTGCCAAGAACAATCATGGTCATGATTGTCTCCGTCATATGACACGGCACATAATGATGATGATGATGAATACGACAGTGGGGTAGGAGCTGTCCTTGAACCTGGTGTTAGAAGCTTTCAAGCTTTTGTACCTTCTACGCAATGGAACAGAGGAGAAGAGAGGGTGGGTCATTGGACTGTTCATGTCCAATGATTATGGACTGTTCGTCCCACGCCAGGACCACCAGACACAAAAACAGTTACTTTCCCCAAGCAGTAAGGCTGATCAACACCCACTCACCAACCCACACCCGAACCTCCACTACTTTATCATTTCCTGTCCGTCACCTTATATACAGGCACTCCCGTGCCTAGTGTTACTTTATGGACATACGACCAATCAATGCATATAAGTTATCATATGTATTTATATTTATTGTGTTTTTATTGTTATTGCCGTGTTCTTTATCTTATTGGGGTTCTTTTTGCACTGCATTGGATCCAGAGTAACAATCATTTCATTTTCCTTTGCGATTGTCTGCTGGAAATTACATTAAACAAGCTTGAATCTTTGATTTTGCTGGCTGCTTTATTAATTCAGCGACAGTCCGTTGAGGAAGGGGAGGCTGATGTCTGTGATGTGATGAGCTGTGTCCATAACGCTCTGTAGTTTCTTGGTGCTATGTGTAGAGTAGTTGCCGTACCAATTTGTTATGCGTTCAGAAGGGATGCTTTCTATGGTGCATTGATGAAAATGAGTAAGGATTGAAAGGAACTTTCCACATTTCTTTAGCCTCTTGAGGAAGTAGGGGTGTTTGTGAGTTTTCTTGGCCATAATGTCTACGTGGTTGGACTAGGACAGGCTATTGGTGATGTTCCTAGGAACTTGAAGCTCTCATCCCTGTCAACCTCAACACCCCATTGACCTGATTTCCAAATTATTCTGAGTCTAAGTGGCCAACGCTGAATTGGTTCCATTGAAGCCTTAATTTACCACCTTCGCAGGAGATTGTGTGAAGGTAATCACCTAGGCGGCTTTGTTTTCGCACAGTTGAAGGTCTGAACATCCAGCAGAACTGATCTCACTTTGCGACAGCTGGGAAGTGCTAGAGCTTTCTAAACGGCTTTAATTGAAACAGAATTTCAGAAGAAAGGGACGTCCCTTTAGGACAAAGGTGAGGAGGAACGTCTTCAGTCAGGGAGTGGTGTAACTGTAGAATCTGTTGCCATGGAGGACTCTGAAGGTCAAGTCATTTGGTGTATTGAAGCAGTGGTTGATAGGTTTTGGACTGATCAGGAAGATAAGTGTTATTGGGGTTGGGGAAAAATCAGCCATTATATAATGGTGGAGTAGATTCAATGGGCCAAATTGCCTAATTCTGCTTCTATAACTTATGCTCTTAAAGTCTTATGTTATAGTTCTTGCCATTTTTGTTTCCATTTCCCTCCTGTTACTTGCCTCTGTGTTTGTGTAAGTAAGTACAGAGTCTCCAATGTCCAATTCTGCTGTGATAAGAGGCCAGATCTTGTTGAGTTAGGCCATCATGATCTGAGGTCATGCCATACCACTGGTCCAGATTTGGAGGACCTATCACACTAATCTAGGACCCCCACCGGCAAGGCCTGAGTGGTGGCGAACCGCCACTGCACAGTGAAGAAAATATGACCGCCAAAACACAGCTGAAAACCTTTGACAGCCGGCCCAGCCCTGCCAACAGCTTGGCTCACTGTCAAAATTCTATTGCTTTAAATATCTCTGACTTACACAATTATTTCAAAATAAGTAAATATGTAATTAAAATATTAAGCAAAACCTAAATAATTATAATAATTGCACATTCCTTCCTGCTTCTTTTCTTCTTTGTATTTCTACAATCCTCACTGAAATGATGGATCCTAACTTAGAGTCTTAGAGTTGTACAGCAGACCCTTCAGTCCATCACATCAATGGTATCCGTCAAGTTTACATTAATCCCATTTGTTTTATATTCCACTCAACCATTGCTGTACTACAATTAAAAATTCCTTTCCATTCCATGCCTGAACTGCATTTTGGGAAATCTGATCACTTGGCTGTCCTCCTACCTGCATAAAGGCAGAGGCTAAGGAGCAAAAGGCTCCAGAGGAGTAGCTACGGGATTACTTCAAGTTGCTGGACTGCGCTGAGTTGAAGGACTCATCAGAGGATCTAAGTGAATGCACCACGGTTGTCACAGACTTTATCAAAGCAGTTATAGACAAGCATGTCCTCACAATATATTTTAGTTTCCCCAGCAAGGAGCCCTGGATGAACCATGAGATCTGCAGTCTACTGAAGACCGGATCAGTGGCATTCAGGTCCGGTGACCAAGTAAAAGACAAGAGATCCAGGTACAATCTCCGGAAAGCTATCTCACGTGCGAAGTGGCAATTTTGGACCACGTTTTGTCTTTTGCAGCTTGATTGCCTATCCTGTTGGGGGTGGTCTTTCATTGACTCTGTTGTGTTTCTTGTACTGTCTGAGAATGCCTTCAAGAAAATGAATCTCAGGGTTGTATATGGTGACATTTATGTACTCTGATAATAAATTTACTTTGAACTTTAAACTGCTCATTCAGATACCTGTCAAGATGCCTATTAAATGTTGGTAGTGTTCTGGGCTTCTTCGCTTCCATAGGCAGCTCTTTCAAAATACCAACTGCATGTTGTGTGAACAATTTGACACTGAGGTCTCTAAACCTTCTCCCTCTCACCGTAAATCCAAGTCCTCTAATTGTAGTGCTTTTTATTGTGTTTTTTAATTGTGTTCTTTATACTTATTATTATTTTTTATGCTGCGTAGGATCTGGATTAACAATCATTTAATTTTCCTTTACACTTTTGTACTAAAGAATGACAATGAACAATCTTTATTTTGATTTTGTGTTTCTTATCTGACACTGGACAACAAATTTTATTGAAAGTGTTACTTCCTCAGAAAGTGTTTGTTTTGTTTACAATAGACTGCTTGAAGCTGAACAGAAATATATTTTCAGACGATTTGAATCACATAGGAACTTGGAGAAACAAGAAATTAACTTCTATTGAATATATTGTGTTTGTGTTCAACTAGGCTAAAAATGTTTTGTTGATAATTCTTACTTGTCCTCTGTATCCTAGGCTTTTCACTTAAGCATCCAACAATAATCAGCCAGCATTGATAGATTTCAGTTGCCCTGATACCGTCTCTCCATGACCATAATGTCTTGATGAAACCTTTCACCATGCTCGTCACTGACAGTGCCAAGTTAGGCAGGGAAGAAGTCTAAATGGGAATGCAGAAGATGAATCCTTAGTGACACATTGCACTTCATGGTTTTGTATGCCTGAAGCACGTTGTCAACCAGCTGCACATAGTTTGATGTTCTATAGTTGCCAAGCAAATTTTCAACAACAGCCTTGAATGCCATCTATGTGATTTCCTCTGCTCCCACTAGAAGTTCTTCTGGCCTGTTTGATTCGTGGACCAACAACAATGTCTTCCTTAATCAGTTATTTTGCAAAACATCTGTCTCAAATATCGAAATCCTGCATGGAAACTTTTGTGCCAGGTGACAGCAGATTCCATTCTTGCAGTTCTGAACCCAGTAATTTTGCTTTTGCCTTTGGCAAACCCAAGTCTCTGACTAGATCACTTAACTAAGACTGAGTTATCAGATGAGACTCACTCAACGTAAAGGGTCAATATCAGTATCAGTGATGTTTCTGATTCTTGCTCGTGTATCATGTCATCTTCATCTGGCTCCTCTAGACTCTATGCCCTGTTTTTCTAAAACCAGTCCCGCTGTGCAGCATCTGCCCTGTCTAAGCATATCCAGGTATGCCTGGACAAGATGGAAAACTTCTCAGTTTGCACTGTGGGCAACATTTTAATTGGCTTAAATTATGAATTGAAATACCAAATAAAGGTGATTTCAAAGAAATGATGCTCGATAAGGAAATTCATGGTTATTTTCATGATTAGCAGCCCAAAATCCATAAGTTACACCCAAAGGTATTCAGGAAGCAAAATGTTTGTTGTCCACTGCTATCAATTAAATAAAATGGTTTCACCGCTGAACATTAAGGGTGGCTAACTATGCCAACCATACATAACCTCATACAATGTACACAGAGGCCACTTTATCTCCTGTGCCTAATAAAGTGGCCACTGCGTTTATGATTATGGTCTTCTGCTGCTGTGGCCTATCCACTTCAAGGTTTGAGGTGCTGTGCATTCAGAGATGCTCTTCTGCACACCACTGTTGCAACACGCGTTTATTTGAGTTACTGTCGCCTTCCTGCCAGCATGAACCAGTCTGGCCATTCTCCTCTGACTACTCTCATTAACATGGTATTTTTGCCCACATAACTGCCATCTACTGGACATTTTAATTTTGTTTTTTTTTGTGGTACCATTAACGCTTGAGATTGTTGTGTGATGTGTGAAAATCCAGAACAGTAGTTTCTGAGATACTCAAACCACCCCATCTGGCACCAATAATTATTGCACAGTCAAAAACACTTGGATAACATTTCTTCCCCATTCTGACGTTTGGTCTGAACAATGACAGACTCTCTTGCCGTGTCTACATGCTTTCATGCAGTGAGTTGCTGCCTCACAACTGGCTGATTAGACATTTGCATTAATGAGCAGATGTACAAGGCTACCTAATAAAATAGTCACAGAGTGTATGTATTCAATTTATTAACTCAATATCTAATAAAAAAGATTTGAATACAACATTTGCTAGTTTAAATTGAATTGTTGGTTGTTTTACCCGATAGGCAATGGCCTGAAATTAAATCTTTCGATCAGTATCCACCAGGCTGTGCAGGGAATGCTGTATTAATTACTTGTGTGGTATTTTGCCATTCTAACATTGTTTCAATTAGAATGCACACATCCAATGCAAATATTTGTAAGTCCATTGTGTATGCTTCAAATCTAATTTCTGCTCTGCAGGTTATAATAACATGAAAGCACTCTTAACTGCCTGGGAAAAGTAGACAAAACCGTCAATACAAGAGAGGCTGTTCTTCATTTAAGACTTCAGTGAACATAAAGACACTTAATAAAGAATTCCCTGTCCTTTTCAGCAACAACAAATTATGTTTATGCAAAAAAACTGTACTGACAGAAAATGTTCCAAGAAGCATTGCTGGAACGTCATCGTGGGTAGATGGTTGGGACTTTCTCCACTGGAGCGTGGGAGAATGAGGAGTGATCCGCTCGAAGTGTATAAAATCATGAGGAGCATAGGGAGGATTTTATTCCCAGGGTTGGGAAGCCAAGAACTAGAGGACATTGGTTTAACGTGAGGGAGAAGCATTTAATAGGAGCATGCGGGCAACATTTTTCACTCGGAGAATGGTCAGACTATGGGATGACACGGACGGTCACCTGGTAGTTAGCTTAATGCTTTTACAGTGCCAGTGACTGGGGATCAATTCTGCCGCTGTCTCCACAGAGTTTGTACGTTCTCCCCATGACAGTCTGGGTTATTTCTGTGTGCTTCAGCTTCTTCACACATTCCAAAATTGTACAGAATAGTAGGTTAATTGCTCATGTGGGCTGTGGTTGGGTGGTGCGGACTCATTGGCCTGGAAGGGCCTGTTACTGTATCTCCGAATAAGTGAATAGAATGAGCTGCCAGAGAAAGTATTTGAGGCAGGTATACTGACCACTTTTAAAAGGCATTTCAATAGGTATGTGGATAGGAAAGGTTTAGAGCGATAGGAATCAGCTAGGTGGATACTGTGATCAGTATGAACTTGTTGGGCCAAAGGGCTTACATCTATTTCATAAGACTCTGTGAAGCCGAGGTGACCAGAAGTATGGTGAAAGATATTGCTTCTCAGGGAACATTCTAAAGGCAGGGTGAGAGGGAAACTGGAGAGTATTGGCAGCTGAAGGCACGGTTACTGATGGTGAAGCAATTAAAGTGGGGAGATGCAAGGGACCAGGATATGAAGGAGTGCAGAGATATTGAAGTGTGTCTGACCATAAGACATAGGAGAAGAATGAAGCCATTTGGCCCATTGAGTCTGGTCACCATTCCATCATGGCTGATTTATTATCCCTCTCAACCCCTTTCTCTTGTCTTCTCCATATAACCTTTGACGCGCTTACTTATCAAGAACCTATCAACCTTTGCTTTAAATATACACAATGACTAGGCCTCCTCAGCTGTCCATAGCAATGAATTCCACAGATTCCCCACCCTCTGGTGCTAGTCTCCCCTACTGTAGGAAACATCCTCTCCACATCCACTCTCTCTAGGCTTTTCAATATTTGATTGGTTTCAAGTAGACCCCCTCCCCTCTTGTCTAAACTCCAGGGAGTACAAGCTTAGACATATCAAAAACTCTTCATGCTTTAACCCTTTCATTCCCGGGATCATTCTCACGATCCTTCTCTGGATCCTCTCCAAAGCTAGCACATTGTTTCTTAGATACTGGGTCCAAAACTCCTCGCAATACTCCGAGTGTAGTCTGACCAAAGCCTCGGAAGTACATGCTCGCTTTTGTATTCCAGTCCTTTCAAAATGACTGCTGGCATTGGATTTGCCTGACTCCACTTGTCTGGAGAAGTTTACAGAAATATAAGGTGAGAGGACAAGGAAGAAGAATTGAAACAAGAATTCAATATGTGAGTCATTACTGGATTGGGAGGTAGCATTGATCAGTGGGCAGTTATTGTTACAGAAAGAATGGCTAATGGTATCTACAGTAACAGGGCCAGAGGACTATACAGTAAGGCAGATTGTGGCCCATGTATATGGAACATGACCAAAGGTTTCCAATCCCAGCAAATTGTAAGAGAGCCCAGGTTTATTAACCGTATAAACTGTGAGAGGAGAGGAAGAGATAGACATGTACTTGCTTGACTTGAACAAAATTATTTCTTCTGTGACATGCACTCCCATTGTTTTGACTACCTGTGGTTTTATAATGTTAACAAGGCAGTCACAACCAAAGGCTTCTGAAGGACACAGCATTTCATATCCATAAATAGTTAGTTCAGTTCAAGTAACAAAAGCATAGGCAGTGAATTTTTGAAATTTGTATTTTCCCAAATGAAATGCAATACCACTGTTAATATGGAATTCAATTGTATTGAATTTCTAGTCCGAGACCCCAGTAAAGATGAATATCATTCTCAGTGTAGCCTCAGAGTAACTAATGGAATTGTGCTCGACCACTTGGAGTATATTTCAAGGCTGTGCTTCTGTAAGGTATTCACGTTATTTCAGACAGCTGATAGAAGATTCCAGACAGGAGTATCTGTATTGTGAACTTAGGTTTGGAACCCCCCCCCGTATCTAAGAAAGGATGTGCTGGTATTGTAGAGGGTCTAGAGCAGGTTTACAAGAATGATCCTGGGAAAGAAAGGGTTAACATATGTGGAGCACTTGGTGGCTCTGCAACGTACTTGCTAGATTTTCAACGAATGGTGGGGGTGGGGGTGGGGGGATCTCATTGGAAAGGTCTAGATAGAGTGGTCATGGAGCCGGAGAGTCTCGGACCAGAGTGCACAGTTTCAGAATAGGAGGATGTCCCTATAACACAGAGAAGCGGAGGAATTTCTTTAGTGAGAGAGTGGTGAGTCTGTGGAATTCATTACCACAGATGCCTATGGAGGCTAAGTCATTGGGCATATTTAAAGTGGAGGTTAATAGTTTGCTGATTAGTAAGCGTGTCAAAGGTTATGGAGAGAAGACATGAGAATGCCATCAAGAGGGAAAATAAATCAGCCATGATCAAATAGCTGAGCAGACTCGATGGACCCAACGGCTTAATACTGCTCCTATTTCTTACGGCGTTATGGACAGTATAGGGGCAAAAGAGCTGAAATTTCGCTTGTTCAAGCATTGACAAAACTTGCAAATGGAAGTTACAAATTGGGCTGTAAATGACTGGTGAGCTTTCACCCTGAAAGTGCGGCTTGATTGCTCTGAAGGCACTATAGTCTTGGAAATGTGCGATAAAAATTTGTTTTATGTACTGTGTGTGATCTATGCATTGTGGTTGCACCGTAGTTAGGAGGAATCTTGTTTTATTTGGTTCTATATATGTACAGTCAGCTGACAATAAAATTGAACTTGAATTTGGATTGAGATGGTTGAGCACAGCATGGAAGTGTAGAGAGATAGGGTAGTGTCGTTACATTGTGGTCAGAGAATATCCTAACTGTTTGCACCACAGAAACACCAATAGAAACGTCTACAGAAAGTGGCGACTACAGCACAGTACTCATCATCGCTGAGTAATTCACAAGGAGTGCAGCCACAAAAAGGAGCACATATCATCAGGAACCCCCAACATCCAGGCCATGCTGTCTTCCCCATGACTACCATCAGGCAGGAGGTATTGGGTGAACTACACCCAGGTTCAGGAACAACCATCAGATTCCTGAACCAGTGTGGACAACTTCACTCACCTCAACTCTGAAACCGATTCCACATGGACTCTACACTCATTTTCTCAGTATTATTTATTTGTTTCATTGGCACAATTTGTCTTCTTTTGCACATTGGTTGTTTGTCAGTCTTTATTTATGTATGTACAGTTTTTCATTAATTCTATAGTATATCTTTATTTTCCTGCAAGAAAATAAATCTCAGAGAGGCATATGGTGACATATACGTACTTTGATAATAAATGTACTTTGAATTTGACACTGTGATAAATTTTTACTTATTTAGAGATACAGTGCAGAATAGGCTCTTCCGGCCCATTGGGCCGCAGTGTGTAGCAACCCACCCATTTAAACCTAGCCAATTAACCTACTAACCTTCGCACCTTTGGACTGTGGGAGGAAACCCATGCGTTCATAGGGAGAACGTACAAGTTTCATTCAGAATGGCACTGGAATTGAACTCTGAACTCAAGAACACACTGAGTGGTAATAATGTTGCACTAGTCACTATGCGACCGTGGCGCCATAGAAGCCTTCGATATTCCTCACGTCTTCTTAGTGAATTCTAAGGTAGGGACATGTTCGGCACAGATTTGTGGGCCGAAGGGCCTGTATTGTGCTGTAGGTTTTCTATGTTTCTATTTCCATGAATTAATCAAGATCGTTCTTAGAGTCATAGAGTCATGCAACATACAAACAGACCCTTTGACCCAGCTAGTCCATGACGACCAAGCTGCCAGACTGAGCTATTCTCATTTCCCTGTGTGTGATCCATATCCCCCTAAGCCAGGGGTTTCCGACCTTCCTAATGCCATGGACCCCTACCATTAACTGAGAGGTACATAGACCCCAGGCTGTGAACCACAGGCCTAAACTTTTTCTATCGATGTCCCTACCCAAGTACCTTTTAAATACCATTCCAAGTATCTGCCTCAATCATTTCCTTTTGGCATTTACTCCATCTACTGGGTGAAAAAGTTGGCCCTCAGGTTCCCATTATCTCTCTCCCCTCTCACCTTAAACCTGTGACCTCTAGTTCTTGTTTCTCCAACCCTGGGAAAAAAGACTGCGTGCATTCGTCCATTCCTGTGGTTATCTGAGATCCTCTATTGTACTTGATGCCCTTGGAGGCACTTCTCAGATACCCACCTCTCTATGTAAAAAAAGATGTCCCACAATCTCCTTTCAATTCACCCAGTCTCACTTTAAATGCATGCCCTTCAGTTATTCTTAAGCCTATCACCCTTACTGGGCATAGACCACTGACAGCAGCTCACCAGAATCCTTAGTCCTGGGCCAAAGATTGATTGGCTCTGTGGCTTCTGCTTTCACCACACAAGTTATGCCTCTCATGACATTAAACACCTCTATAAGTTCACAATACATTCTCCTACGCTCCTATGAAAGAAACGCCATACTACTCAACCTCCCTTCATAACCCTGTCCCGCACGTCCTGTCAACACTTTTGTGAATCTCCTTTGCATTTTTGCTTGCTTCATGATATCTTTCCTATAGTAGGGTAACCAAAACTGAATGCAGTGATCCAGTGTCTTGTACAACTGCAATATAGCATCCCAGTTCCTGTACTCAATCCCCTGACTAGCCTTTTTAACCATCCTATCTAGCAGCAACACCTCTTTCAGGAATTCAAGAAACCATACTCCAAGGTGCCTCTGTTCCATGACACTCCCCAGAATCTGGCCCCACTTCTCACAGACCCAACCTAATATTCTTGTCTGTGTGATGGTTTTAGTTAAGCATTTTGCCTCAATTTCTATTTATTTATTAGTGCTACAGTGTGGAGTAGGCCCTCCCCGCTCTCCGAACCACGCTGTGCCAGCAACCCCACAATGCTGATTAACCCGAATCTAATGACGGGAAAATGGCCAACTAACCTACCTGGTACACCTTTGGACTCTGGGAGGAGACTGGAGCACCTGGAGGAAACCCATACACTCAGGGGGAGAACGTAACAAACTCCTTACGCGGTCACAGGGAGAACGTACAAACTCCTTACACGATTACGGGGAGAACGTACAAACTCCTTACGCAGTCACGGGGAGAATGTACAAACTCCTTATGCAGTCATTGGGAGGGCATGCGAAACTCTTCACATTCTTGCTTTTATTGATTTACACCACCCACACCGCCCCAGCATCCCCACAACGTTGATAAACCCTATCCTGGGAAAATCTACCCGGTACATCCTCGGACTGTGGGAGGAAGTTGGAACACCTGAAGAAACTCCAAGCATCCCACAAGGATGATGTACAGAGACTCCTTCCAGTAGGGTGCTGGAATTGAACTCCGGACTCCAGAATGCCATGAACTGAAATAACGGCGCGCTAACCTCTGTGCTTCCATGATGCGTATGTTTATAGAAACAATTCCCTTTTAGAGTTACAGAGACACAGAGTTAGTTCCACAGCAAGGAACCAGACTGTTTGGTCCAACTTGACCAAGCTGCCAGGATGAACTAATCCCTTTTCCCTGGATTTAGCCTGTCTAAGCCATTCCTGTTCATGTATCAGTCCAGTCTAAACCATTCCTGTCCAAGCACTCATCCAAATGTCTGTTTAAACCATACCTGTCCAAGCACTGATCCAAATGCCAGTCTAAACCATACCTGTCCAAGCACTGATCCAAATGCCAGTCTAAACCATACCTGTCCAAGCACTGGTCCAAATGCCAGTCTAAACCATACCTGTCCAAGCACTGATCCAAATGCCAGTCTAAACCATACCTGTCCAAGCACTGGTCCAAATGCCAGTCTAAACCATTCCTGTCCATGCACCAGTCCAAATGCCAGTCTAAACCATTCCTGTCCAAATGCCTTTGGCTGTTCATTCCACATACAATAGACAATAGACAGTAGGTGCAGGAGTAGGCCCTTCGGCCCTTCTAGCCAGCACCACCATTTACTGTGATAATGGCTGATCATACACAATCAGTACTCCGTTCCTGCCCTCTCCCCATATCCCTTGACCCCGCTATCTATAAGAGCTCTATCTAACTCTCTCTTGAATGCATCCAGAGACTTGGCCTCCACTGCCTTCTGGGGCAGAGCATTCCACATATCCACCACTCTCTGGGTGAAAAAGTTTTTCCGCATCTCTGTTCTAAATGGCCTACCCCTTATTCTTAAACTGTGGCCTCTAGTTCTGGACTCACCCATCAGCAGGAACATGCTTCCTGCCTCCAGCGTGTCCAATCCCTTAATAATCTTATATGTTTCAATCAGATCCCCTCTCATCCTTCTAAATTCCAGTGTATACAAGCACAGTCGCTCCAATCTTTCAACTTATGACAGTCCCACCATTCCGGGAATTAACCTTGTGAACCTACGCTGCACTCCCTCAATAGCAAGAACGTCCTTCCTCAAATTTGGAGACCAAAACTGCACACAATACTCCAGGTGGGGTCTCACCAGGGCCCTGTACAGCTGCAGAAGGACCTCTTTACTCCTATACTCAATTCCTCTTGTTATAAAAGCCAGCATACCATTAGCTTTCTTCACTGCCTGCTGTACCTGCATGCTTGCTTTCATTGACTGATGTACAAGAACACCTAGATCTCGTTGTACTTCCCCTTTTCCTAACTTGACTCCATTTAGATAGTAATCTGCCTTCCTGTTCTTGCCACCAATGTGGATAACCTCACATTTATCCACATTATACTGCATCTGTCATACATTTGCCCACTCACCCAACCTGTCCAAGTCACCCTGCATTCTCAAAACATCCTCCTGACATTTCACACTGCCACCCAGCTTTGTGTCATCAGCAAATTTGCTAATGTTACTTTTAACCCCTTCATCTAAATCATTAATGTACATTGTAAACAGCTGCGGTCCCAGCACCGAACCTATGGTTCTAAGGTTCAAGTATGTACCACATACTCACCATACTGTTGATTACAAATAATTTTGAGAATGGGGGTGGGTGGGAACAGAGAGGTAGGTTGCAGCAGTCTGCTTGGAATGGGGCTTGTAAACACTTTGAGAGCTGCACGAGGATGTTAGCATTACGAACTGGCCATGTGCATAATTAGACTGTTGTCAGTCTGTTCCAGGTATTTGTTGTTTTGACCTGCATTCATTATCTCCCTTGGCAATGCGAACGCTACAAGCCTCTGGATCGATGCAGGCTTACTAATGTGTGTACATGTCTAACTAACCCTGAAATGAGGTCAGTGGATTCCCTAGCAACCAATGGGGATGTTATTTACCACAGCTACCCTCATATTGCATTTTGAAAATGGAACCTAGTGCAGCATAGGAGAGGCCATTCAGCCCACAATGTCATGCCAAGCTAATTCATCTAGTAATTAAGCACCTAACCAAACTAATCTCTTTTGCCTGCACAATATCCATGTTGTTCTGGCACAGTAGCGTAGTGGTTAGCACAAATGCTCTTACTCGATTCCTGCCACTGACTGTAAGGATTTTGTATGTTTTCCCTGTGACCACCACGGTTTTCTCCGGCTGCTCCGGTTGCCTCCACAGTCCAAAGACGTACGGAGAGGGTTAGTGGGTTCTGAGCATGCTATGTTGGCGCTGGAATCATGGTGACACTTGCAGGCTGCTCGAAACAATCCACACTGGTTTGATGTGACGCAAGTGACAAATTTCACTATATGTTTTAAGGTACATGTAACAAATAAAGCCAGTCGCTATCCTTATTTTCCATCTTCTTCACATTCATGTGCTTTTCTAAGAGCCCCTTTTGTACTGTATTTGATACCCCTGGCAGCACGTCCTGCACACCTCTCTATGTAAAAAAGTTGTCTCACACATCTCCTTCAATTCACCCTCTCTCACTTGGTGTAACCCTTCAGTTCTTCTTAAACCCATCACCCCCACTGGGGCATAGACCGCTGACTGTCCTCCGTCCTGGACCAAAGGTTGAATGGCTCTGTGGCTTCCACTTTTACCTCATACATTTTTGAGGCAAAGATCCTTCCTCTCCCAGGGATGAGGCGTTTGGGGTTTCTGTAGCCCAGGGTTTCATGGGATGGGCTTGCTAGCCCCATTCCCAACCCTCGTCCTTTTGCAGCCAGGCTTGGGACCATTCATGGCAAAGTTATACCGTTCAGTATTAGATATTTTTGGCCCTGGGAACAGGGTACCGGCTGTCTACTTTATCTGTGCCTCTTATAACAGAAACATAGAAAACCTACAGCACAATACAGGCCCTTTGACCCACAAAGCTGTGTTGAACATGTCCTTATCTGAGAAATTACCTAGGGTTACCCATAGCCCTTTATTTTCCTGAGGTCCATAAACCTGTCTAGGAGTCTCTTAAAATGCCCTATCGTATCTGGATCTACCACCATCGCCGGCAGCCCATTCCACGCACTCACCACTTTCTGCATAAAAAAGTTACCCCTGACATCTCCTCCGTACCTACTTCCAAGCACCTTAAAACTATGCCCTCGTGTTAGCCATTTCAGCCCTGGGAAAAAGCCTCTGACTATCCACACAATCAATGCCTCTCATCATCTTATACACCTCTATCAGGTCACCTTATAAATCTTATATATCTCTATCAGATCTCCCCTCAGCTCCATAGCGCCAGACAAAACAATCCAAGTTTGACCAGCTCCTCCTGGTACCATTTGTCCTGAGAGAGAGTTTACTTATCACATCGAAACATACAGTGAATGTTGTCATCTGCACTAGCAAGCAACACACCTGAGGGGCAGCCCACAAGTGTCGCCACACATTCCATCGTCAAAATATCAAGCTCACAATGCTCAGCAGAATAAAACTACACAGCAAGCAGAAAACATCAACAGCAGAACAAGCTCCGTTCCTCTCTCCCACGCTTAACTTGCACAAATAACAGTCCTCCAAACTCCAGCCTCCAGTGGACTCAGCCTTGGGCCTGCAGACACTAAGCTTGAACTTCCTGAGTCGACCTGCATATTCAGCTCCAGCCAACGGGCCTCAACTTCCAGACTTCAGATTCGACTCATGAGCCTCAATCCTTGGTGTCAATCCTAGGACATGGCATTCACTGAACACTTGGCCTCAAACTCCGGACTTGCTGGTGACAAAGACCCTGAACACTAGGCCTCAAATGCCTGACTCGGAGGGATCCCTGAACACTAGGCCTCACCAATACTGGTGATGTTGATGTCCCAAAGGATGTGGGTGTACTTTTACACAGTTCACTGAAGGTTGGCAAGAGATCAAGAGGGCAAATGGTATGTTGGTCTTCATGACAAGAGTATAAATGTAAGGTTATCGTAATTGTGTCTAGGCTTGGCGAGTCCACACCTAGATTTATGCATATAGGTTTGGTCTTCTAAAGAATGAAGTACTCATGATAACTCACGACAGATAGAATGCACTGAATATTCAACAGAATGGGCCCAAGCATGATGGATTTGTCATGAGAGATTGACTACCTGAGACTGCCTTCTGTTGTCCTGGCATACTCAAAAAGAGGAAATCTTATCAAAACTGACAATGTTCATAAATGTCTTGAAGGATGCATACCAAGTTTTGCCTAACTGTGGAATCTAGATGGATGGATGTGCTTTGAAAATAAAAAGGTAGGATATTTAGGACTGTGATGAGATAAAAATGTCTTCACTGAGTTTGGTTGAATTTTAGATCCTCTAATCCAGAGACCTGGGGAAGCCCAGACATTGTATTCATTCAGAACAAAAATCAATGGATTTCTGAGCCTATAGACATGGTGCTGAGAAACATTGCTGGGCTTGAAGATCAGCTTTGACGTCAATGAATGTGGTTACAAGGGGCTGGTATTCTGCTCCTATTTCATATCTTTTAAAATTCATTTTCTCCATGAAGATCTCACTCCATAACTGCTTTGACACCTCATCTGGGGTATCAGGCTTGAACTTCCCAGTTGCTATTGGTTCTAGGAACAGATTATAGAGCAGAATTCTTGTAACTGGATACTTGCCCCTGTGTTACTTTTTAGCATTCCTGCCAATTCGGTCACTTTGTAGGTTTTTGCAAATAAAATAGCGCGAGGCATTTTATGTTTAAGAAAAACCATAACAACTCATTTATTGTACTCCAAACACTGAACACAAAGCATGGCGACAGAACTTCACATAGTAACGTTGTCACGTCAGACCAGCCTCTTTAAAGTGAAACCGCAACTCAATGTCGGTGGTTGTGAATTAGGTATGTTTCTGCCAATTACATCACCCTACAACTTCATGAATCACTTAAGGAATTTTCCCATTTTTAATTCCACAATTTTCTGGATTAGCAATAATGAAATGTTGGATAATTTCTTCTAGTGTGAAAGGCCGAAGTCCAGGTGACCTCTTGTGGGATTGTGTATTATGTACAGTTTTGGTCTCCAGGGTTAAAGAAGGACATCCTGGCTGTAGAGGAAATGCAGCGTAGATTCACAAGGTTAATTCCTGGGATGTCCGGACTGTCTTACGCAGAGAGGTTAGAGAGACTGGGCTTGTACACGCTAGAATTAAGGAGATTGAGAGGGAATCTGATTGCAACATATAAGATTATTAAGGGATTGGACAAGATAGAGGCAGGAAATATGTTCCAGATGCTGGGAGAGTCCAGTACCAGAGGGAAGGTTAAAGAATAAGGGGTAGGTCATTTAGGACAGAGTTAAGGAAAAACTTCTTCTCCCAGAGAGTTGTGGGGGTCTGGAATGCACTGCCTCAGAAGGCAGTGGAGGCCAATTCTCTGGATGCTTTCAAGAAGGAGCTAGATAGGTATCTTATGGATAGGGGAATCAAGGGATATGGGGACAAGGCAGGAACCGGGTATTGATAGTAAATGATCAGCCATGATCTCAGAATGGCAGTGTAGGCTCGAAGGGCCGAATGGTCTACTTCTGCACCTATTGTCTATTGTCTATTGATCTTAACGCCTGTATAGCACTCTATTCACTGCACGTTACTCTCACCTAATGGGGTTGTATTAAACGTGGGGTTTGTGTGATTGTTGTAGAAGGGAGTAAACTGATTCCTCTTCTCTCTGTTGCTCTCTTTCTCTCTCTCCCGCTTCTCATGGAGAGACCAGCCTGACTGACAGCAACATATTTCTGTCTGCAAATAGGATCCGTGGCAAACTGTGAAACATAATGATTTGATCCTTCACTGGACAGTGGTTATAATAAACAATTTCTGTGTCAAAAATGCAATCTTAAATATGACAATCAAATGTCACCAGAAATATCAGCTGCTCTTGAGTGGATATTTGAAAATTCATCCAACCTGTTTGGACCAAGCCAGCTCCTATGATCATTAAGAGGAGTGAAATCTTGTTACTATTTTTCGATACTTTTGATTTGAGTCCCCATTTTATTAATGACCTGAAATGTTGAACCTGAGGGGTACATTTCTCTCAACGGAGTGGAATTGGTGGCAAAGTGCGGAAATAATACGAAGTATTGAAGAATATCTGGAGGTTGCCACAACGTTTCTGCAGACTCAACTTAGGTAAGTAATGAAACTGTTTTATTTTTTAGCTTGACATCAGTTAGTTGATAGACTAGCATATACCTCCTGCCCCCAATTTCCCCAGTTTATATGGCTTTCTGGGCAATTCAGTGTCAATCAAAGAGGTATGAGTATGGAGTCACATATAAGCCCAGACCAGGTGAGGGCAGTAGCAGTCCATAAGACATAGATAGAAGCTGAATTAGGCCATTTGGTGCACTAAGTCTGCTCTGCCATTTCATCATGGCTGTTTATTTTCCTCAACCCCATTCTTCTGCCTTGGCTGGTGGGGTGGAGATAAGTCTCTACCAAAGGAGGTGTAAGCCTCTCCCTCCGCTAGCCTGCAGGTCACCCTTGGGCAAGGTGTAGCACCCGCTTAACCCCTCGATCAGGGTAATCTGAAGTCATGGGAGCAGGTGGTGGAAGGTCGTATGAGCAGCTGGTGCATATCACAAGTCGTGGTTATGCGACCACTGACGCCAGGCAGACAATCTCTGAAGGGTATTTATTGACAACGGCTGGAGTCACCCATCTTGTAAAGACACTGCCCAGAAGACAACAAAGGCAAGCCACTTCTGTAGAAGAATTTGCCAAGGACAATCATGGTCGAAGTCCATGATCGCCAATGTCAGACCACATGGCACATAATAATGATGATCGTGATTTTCTTGCCTTTTGCTTGTAATCCTTTACCAATCAAGAACCTATCTCTGCCTTAAACACACCCAATGACTTGGCCTCTATATCTGTCAGTGGCAACCAATCTCACAAAATCACCAACTTCTTGCTGAAGAAATTCATCCTCATTTCAGTTTAAAAGGGATGTCCCTTTATTCTGAGGCTCTGCTCTCAGATCCCAGGCTTGGCTGCTAATGGAACCACTCTCTTCATGTCCAGTCAATCCAGGCCTCTCGGTATCCAGTAGGTTTCAGTGAGAAACCTGGCCTCTGGTACGAGGGGTGGCTACTGCACAGGATCGAATTAAGCTGCAGAGAGTTGCAAAATTAATCATTTCCATCATGGGTTCAAGCCTCCATAGATTCCAAGACATCTTCAAGGAGTGGTCCCTCCCACCACTCTGGACATGCCCTCTTCTGAATTCTACAATCAGAAAGGAGGTACAGAAGCTTGAAGGCACACACTCGGTAACTCAGGAATAGCTTCTATCACTCTGCCATCTGATTTCTGAATGGACATTGAACCCATGAACACTCCCTCACTACTTTTTTAAAATTTATGTTTTTGCACTATTTTGATTTAACTATTTGATATACACACACACACACATATATATACATACTGCAACTCAGTTTTTTTTCTGGATGATCAGCATTGTACTGCTACTGCAATGTTAGCAAATTTGACGACACGTGCCGGTGATATTAAACCTGATTCTGATTCTAATTCTGCCCTCATCCTACTGAACTCCATCGAGTACAGAGCCAGAGACATCAAATGCTCCTCATATGTTAAGCACGCCTTTCCTCAGCACATTGTTTTAACAGTCCCATTGTTTCACGGTCACTATTATTAGCTTTCTCCTATTTCAAATATTTTCAATTAACTGAATTTAAATTACTCAGTTGCCATGAAACAGTTGGAATTCAAACCTTGGGATTATTAGTTCAGCCTTTAGATGACTCCAGCACTCATATACAAATACAGTACAACACTGCACTGTCAGACAGAGGTGATTAAACCTGGTCGTACGAGCAGATTGAAATTTTATAATAAAGAAAATACACGTAACACACCTTCATTTCTCCCATCTATAACTTCCACTGAGTTTATTGCATTGGATCCGCGAACAGCATTACTAGATTTAAATATAAAAGATCAAATCTTTGTTTTAGGTCAATGGCGGTGCTTTATATAATTTGCCATCTAATTGTCGTGAGCCATAATACTCTTCATTATTAGTGTTTCAGCAGCATTATAAAATAAGTGAATATCATCTCATGGCTTGAAAAGGTATTAGCATACTATAAAGATAATGAAACACGCCAGCAAAATTTAATCTACACGAAGGAAATGTCAGGCAAAGAAAAAATGGATTGTTTTCAGTAATATAATGTAGAAAGAGGAGGGAAAGCATATGAAAACATCAGCAGGCGACTTAATGGGGAAAACAAATTTGCTTCCTATCAAGATATTTAGGGAAAGGGGAATCTTTATTGAGCGACTGGGTAGGGTTGGTGCGATCAGAAGAGGATGACGGAGGTGCTTAATGAAGATGACATTCAGTGGAGGTTGTTGGATCTATTGAGTATTTGACAACATGGTGATATAGCTGGTGGAGCTGCTGCCCTACATCTCCAACAACCCAGGTTCACAAAACCATAAGACCATAAGGTATAAGTGCAGAATTGGGCCATTTGGCCCATTGAGTCTGTTCTGCCATTTCATCATGGCTGATCCATTTTCCCTCTCAGCCTCAGTCTCCTGCCTTCTCCCTGTATCCCTTCATGCCCTGACTAATCATGAACCTGTCAACCTCTGTCTTAAATACACCCACTGACTTGGCCACCACAACTGCCTGTGGCAACAAATTCCACAGTCTCGCCACCCTCTGGTCTTAGACTCTCCCACCATGGGAAATGTCCTCTCAACATCCACTCTATTGAAGTTTTTCAACGTGCTATAGCTTTAAAGTAGGTCACTCCTAATTCTTCTGAATTCCAGTGAATGCAGGCCCAGAGCCATCAGACTCTCTTCATATGACAAGCCGTTCAATCCTGGAATCAGTTTCAATCCTGACTTCTGGTGCTGTTTGTGTGGAGTTTGCACGTCCTTCATGTGTGTGTGCTTCCTGTGGGGTTTCTAGATTCCTCTAATATGCCAAAGCTGGAAGGTGAATTGGCCACTGAAAACTTCCTCCAGTGTCACTGGTTGGTAGAGTTGATGGAAACGCAGGAAGAGAAGATAACATGGATAGTAGGGGATGGGATCGCTCTGTGAGCTGACATGGACCTGATGGCCAAATAGCTTTCTATTCTGTTATGTATTTAATATTGCAGTAATATTTGAGTAATCGTATGTGTATATATATAGTTTGATTAAGCATTCTTGTTTATTGAAATAATTCATATCTATCAATATGTGAATTGAATGTCATCACGCTACCACGTGATGACATTAAGTTAGACTCATATTTTGGACTCGCATGTCTGCCTTTGAATTAGTTTAATGTTTTGAAGTTACAAATATTGAGTTGTAAGGAATTATTAGAAGGCGGACTTGGATCTATAAGTTAACGATTCTGAGGACTGGAGGATGGATAAAATGTCATGCATCCCAAGGCGTCAGTAGAAGTGGGGATTAGTGGAAGGATTGATCTTGTTCCAAGCTGCAGAGCAAAAACTTTGTTTTACAGGCCTTCAATACAGATAATTTCATTAAAACAATGCATTGGGATTGTACAGGAAAAATCAATAATGCAGAATAAAGTGTTACAAAAGGTTGGCATGGTAATGTAGTGGTTAGCAGAATGCTTTCCGGAGCCTACGAACTGGGTTCAGTTCCTGTGCTGTCTGTAAGGAGTTTGTATGTTCTCCCTGTGACTGTATGGGTTTCTTCCAGGTGCTCCGGTTTCTCCCACAGTCCAAAAACGTAGCAGTAGGGAGATTAATTGGTCATTGTAAATTATTCCATGATTAGGCTCAGGTTAAATTGGGGATTGCTGGGCAGCGCAGCTCGAAGGGCCAGAAGGGCCTATTCCATGCTGTATCTCAATCAGTAAATTAAATAAAATAAATTAATTGCAGAGAAAATGCAGGCGGGCAATAAAGATTAGCTTTTATTTGTGATGTGCATTGAAACATTTAGTGAACTGCGCTGTTTGCATCAACAACTAACAGTGTCTGAGGATGTGCTGGGGTTGGCCCACAGGGTCATAACACTTCTGGTCCCAGTACAGCATGCTCACAACTTATTAATCCTTACTGATTTGTACCATTTGACTATGAGATTCGGAGGGCAATTAGGCCATTTGGCCTATCGTCTATTCTGCTATTTTTATCATGCCTGATCCATTATTCCTCTCACCCCTAATCTCCTGCACCCCCCCCCCCCCACTATCCTATCATATCCCTTCATGCCCTGACCAATCAAGAAACTATTAACCTCTGCCTTAAATATATATGAAGACTTGGCCTCCACAGCTGACTATGACAATGAATTCCACAGTTTCACCACTCTCTGGCTAAAGAAGTTCCTCTTCTCTTTGTCCTAAAAGGATACCCCTCTATTCTGAGGCTGTATCCTCTGGTCTTTGACTCTCCCACCATAGGAAACTTCCTCTCCACATCCAATCTATCCAGACCTTTCACCATTTATTAGGTTTCAATGAGGTCACCCATCATTCTTCTTAATTCTACTGAATACAGGTCCAGAGCCATCAAACAAAACTCATATGACAAGCCATTCAAACCTGGAATCATTTTTGTGAACATTCTTTGAACCCTCTCCAGTTTCAGCACATCCTTTCAAAGACAAGGGGCCCAAAACTGCTCACAATATTCCGAGCGAGGCCTCACCGTTGCTTTATAAAGTTTCAACATTACATTCTTGCTTTTATATTCTGGTCCTCCTGAAACGATTGCTAACATTGCATTTGCCTTCCGCACCACAGTCTCAATCTGCAAATTAACTTTTAGGGAATCCTGCCAAAGGATTTCCAAGTCCCTTTGCATCTCAGATGTTTGCAGTTCTTCTCCATTTAGAAATAGTCAACCCTTTCATTTCTTCTACCAAAGTGCATGAGCATACGCTTCCCCACACTGTATTCCATCTGCCCATTCTCCTAAAATGTCTAAGTCCTTCTATAGCCTCTCTATTTCCTCAAAACTACTTGTCCCTCCACCTACCTTTGTATCTTCTGCAAACTTTGCAACAAAGTCATTAATCCCATCATCCAATTCATTGACATATTATGTAAAACGAATCGATCCCAACACAGACTCCTGTGGAACACGACTAGTCACCGGCAGCCAACCAGAAAAGGCTCCCTTTATTCCCATTCTTTGCCTCCTCCCAATCAGCCACTCCTTTATCCATGCTAGAATATTTCCTGTAATGTCATGTGCTCATAGCTGGTTAAGCAATCTCATATGTGGCACCTTGTCAAAGGTCTTCTGAAAATCCAAGTATGCAACATCAACAGAATCTTTTTTGTCTAAGCTGCTTGTTAATTCTTCAAAGAATTCCAACAGATCTTTCAGGCAAGATTTTCCCTCGAGGAAATCATGCTGAGTATGGCCTATTTTATCATGTGCCTTAACAATCAACTCCAACATCTTCCCAACCACTGAGGTCAGCCTAACTGGCCTATAGTTTTCTTTCATCTGCCTCTCTCCCTTCTTGAAGAGTGGAGTGACATTTGCAATTTTCCAGTCTTCTGGAACCATTCTAGGATATAGTGATTTTTGAAAGTTTATTACTGATGCCTCTACAATTTCTTCAGCCACCTCTTTCAGAACTCTAGGCTGTACACCATCTGGTCCAGGTGACTTATCTACCTTCAGACCTTTCAGTTTCCAAAGAACCTTCCCTCTAGTTATGGTAACTTCACACAGTTCATGACCCCTGACGTCTGGAAATTCCACCATAATGCTAGTGTCTTCCACAGTGAAGACTGATGCAAAATACTTCTTTAGTTTGTCCGCCATTTCCTTGTCATCCATTACTACCTCTCCAGCACTGTGTTCCAGTGGTCCTATGTTAACTCTCGCCTCTCTTTTAGGTTTCTAAAGAAACTTTTGGTGTCCTCTTTAATATTACTGGGTACCTAACTTTCATATTACCTTCTTAATGACTCTTTTAGTTGCCTTTTGTTGGTATTTAAATGCTTCCCAAACCTCTAACTTCCCACAAATTTTTGCTCTATTATATGCCCTCTCTTTGCATTTATGTTGGCTTTGATTTCCCTTGTTAGCCATGATTGTGTCATCTTGCCCTTAGTATACTTCTTCCTCTTTGGGATGTACATATACTGTGCCTACTGAATTGCTTTCTGAAATTCCAGCCATTACTGCTCTGCTGTCATCCCTGCCTGTGTTCTTTTCCAATTAATTCTGACCAACTCCTCTCTCATGCCTCTGCAATTTCACTTACTCCTCTGCAATACCGATACATCTGACTTCAGCTTCTCCTTCTCAAATTTCAGGGTGAATTCGACCATATTGTGGTCACCTGTCCCTTGGGGGTTCTTTTACCTTAAGCTCATCAATTCTGGTTCATTGCACAACACCCAATCCAGAAAGCTGATCCCCTAGTGCACTCAACCCAGAGCTGCCCTGAAAAGCCAAGTCACTCTAGAAATTCCCGCTCTTGAAATCCCACATCAGCCTGAATTTTCTAAACTACTACGTATTGCATATTCCCCCCACCCCCCATGACTATTGTAACATTTCCCTTTTGGCATGCTTTGTAACTTGTAGACCACATACATACTACTGCTTCGGGGTCTGTATACAAATCCCAACAGGGTCTTTTTACCCTTGTAATACCTTATCTCTATCCACAACAATTCAACACTTTCCAATCCTATGTTACCTTTTTCTAATGATTTAATTTAATTTCATTTTTTACCAACAGAGTCGCACCATCCCCTCTGCTTTCCTGTCTATCCTTTCAACACAATGTGTACCCTTTGATATTAAGCTCCCAGCTATAATCTTCTTTCAGCTATGATTCAGTGATGTCTACAAATTCATACTTGCCAACCTGTAACTGTGCTGCAAGTTCGTCGACCTTATTCTGAATACTGTGCGCATTAAAATATAACACCTTCAGTCCTGTATTCACCCTTTTCACCTTTAGAATGTGGGAAGAAACTGAAGCAACTGAAGGAAACCTATGCAGTAATGGGAGGATGTACAAACTCCTTATAAACAGTGGTGGAAATTGAACCCCAATCGCTGATGCTGTAGAGCAGGTGTTCCCAACCTTTTTTATGCCATGGACCCTTACCATTAACTGAGGAGTCTGTAGACCCCATGTTGGGAACCCCTGCTGTAGAGTGATAGACAAGCCAGTACCGTACCATACCAGTGTATTCTGTCAGATCAGCCATCTATCTTGGTGTACAGAGGCCTTTTACTATTCTTTAAAAAATGGGCAAGAGGGTTGGGGAGCTAGCAACACTGAGAGCTAATCTGACCATTTCTTGACCAATATCTGCTCACTGGATAATAAAATGGATTCACTGAACTGAGAACGGATGTATGGAGAGAGATGAGAAATGGCTGCATTCTGGTTTTCACCAAAACGTGGCTAAACAACATGCACAACTCGGTGTTTCAACTTGACGAGGTAACTCTGTTCTGCCCAGATGGAGACTCCTTGTTTCAACTCGATGAGATGACTATGTTCCATGCAGATAGGACCTCCACTTTGGGGAAATCCAGAGGAGGTGGAATCTGTGTGTAACGGTGTTTGGTGCAAAAACTTAATTGTAGTTCACAGTCACTGTTCTGGGGAGATTGAACATCTTACAATTAAATGCTAGCCACATTACCTGTGCAGTGAGTTCATCACCATTGTCTACATCCACTAAGTGTGAATACTAAGGACTTATAGTACCATCAGCTCTCTACAAAGCAAGCTTCTCTTCATGATTGCAAGAGACTTCAATTATGTTAACCTGCAGGACATTTTCCCAGATTCCACCAATACGTTGCCAAGGCCTCTCGGGGGAAAGACTGGACCATGTTTATACAAACAGACATGGTATTTACAAAGCCACCCCATGCCCTCATCTTGTACTCTCTTACCACATCTCCATAATGTTAATCCCAGCATACTGACTGCCACTGAAATGAAGAAACCAGTCAAGAAGACCATTGCTGCGTGGCCTAATGAAGCAATCTCTAAGCTTCAGGACTGTTTTGAATGGACCAGCTGGCAGATGTTCAAGAAGGCCACCACAAACAGAGTAGACACTGACCTCAAGGAATATGCCTCATCTGTCATCGGCTAGTGTGTCGTCATCATCATCATGGCTATCCCTTGAGATCAAGGATGATGGTCTTCATTCCATTGAATCCACAGAGCAAAGATGCCTGTGTGTGTATTTGTTTAACGTGTACTTGATGTTGCACTCCAAGAAGCACACGATACTTCATAAATCAATCAACTGATTCCAGTGGCATGGAAACCACGACGATTGGAGCTGATGGATTTGTTGCAGCCTTCATCCGCCTTCACAGCGATTGAGTTCAAAATAACTTTGTCTGCCTGTTCCACCATTGAGGTCTTGGCTAGGGTGTAGACAACATTGGTGCCTCCAGAACAGTCATCTCACAGCCCAACCAGTAGCCCTGACTGAACACAGAGTTGTGCTCCCTACGAAAAGCTTGGGACACTGCCTTCAAGTCCAGTGACAGAACAGCTCTCAGAGAAGACGGGTATAACCTCATGGTAGGCATCAAGAGAGCAAAGACTGCCTATGCACAGAAAATTTAGAAACACCCATCCGATAACGATCCCCAGCATATGTGGCTGGGCATCGAGGAACTGCCTATGCAAGGAGAAACAGTGTCGACAGTACCAGTGATGCCTCCCTCCCTAAACAGCAGACGTGAGAAGGGCTCTACAGAGAGTCAACCCCCATAAGGCGGCTGGGCCGGACAACATTTCAAAATCTTAATAATAATAATGACTTTATTGATCCAGTGTGGGAAATCATTTCATTACAGCAGCATTTAAAAACACACTTAGCAATAATAATAAATATATTAACTAATAATGTACACAATAATAATTTACCAATGTGCAATACTGTGTAATAATAATGTATGAAGTAATAACACAGAGACTATTGTAATGTGATGTGCGTCCTCCTGTCGCACAGAGATGAACTGCTATATATGCTTATTGCATTTAGTAGGATCTGTAATAATCCTTGTGACAGCAGAGCTGAATAAATCTGTTCAAAAGGGTTCTCTGCTGCTTATTCAGTAGGTCATGGAGAGGAGGTACCAGATTGTTCATAATGGATAACAGTTTGTTTAGTGATCTCCTCTCCACCACTAACTCGGAAGAGTCCAGGTTGTAGCCAAGGATCATCAGCCTTTTTGATGAGTTTATCTAGTCTTTTTGTATCACCATCATAGAGCCGCAAAGAAGACTGCACTCGCTACAACAGACTGGTAAAAGATCTCCAACATCCTGCTGCACACATTGAAGGATCTTAGCTTCCGAGTACTCTGGGAATGGGCACACCAGCTCATTGACATCTCCATGGACTTCACTCAGCCAGGCAGCAGTCCCCACGTGCTACAAATCGTCCACCATCATGCCTATATCAAAGAACTCAAGACCTTCAGAATTAAACTACTACCATCCCGTGGCACGGGTGAAAATCATCATGAAGTGCTTTGAACAGCTGGTGATACCACAAACTGCATTCCTGCCACATTAGACACTCACTTATATACTTACCAATGGATCTGCTGTACGACAGATGCTATAGCATCCATCATATCGCTGGTCCAGACACACTGGAAAACAAGAATGCTCTCTCTAGAATTCAATTCAGTATTCAACACCATTCTCCCACAGACCTTGGTGAACAAACTCCTACTCCTCCGTCTAAATACACCTCTGTGTAACAGGGTGTTGGACTTGCTAACGAACAAACCTCAGATGTTCAGGATGCACAACTGCTCCTCCCTCCCCATCATCCTCAACATGGGTGTCCTCCAGGGATGTCCGCTGAGCCCATTGCTGTACACTCAGTTACACTCAGAGTGTAACATTGTCAAGTTCACCAATGACATGGCAGTGGTGGGACTCATCAAACAAAAATGATAAGATGGCCTACAGAGATTAGGTGGGAGAGCTCAGGGCCTGGTCCCAAGTAAACAAGGCATTTCAACAAGACAAAGTAGTTATCAACTACAGGAGAACTCACAGCACTTACACCCCACTCCCCTTTACATTGGCAGCAGAGAATCGAAACTGCAAGCAATTTCAAGCTCACAGGAGTGCACATCACACACAACCTCTCATAGTCCCAGAACACAGCTTACACAATTAAGAAATCTCACCAATGTCCCGATTTTCTGAGGAGGCTGAAGAGACCTGAACTATGCACATCTACACTCACATCATTCTACAGAAGCAGAGTAGAGAGCTCCCTAACAAGCTGCATCACTGCTTGGTAGTGAAATTGCACTGCAGCAGACTGGAAGGTGCTACGACGGGTAGTAAAAACTGCCCATGTTATGGTCCGGTCCGGAGCCCACATTCTGGTTCTTGATCCGGTCCGTGTATTCCGGACTCCGGGTCTTGTAGCCGTCCCTCCTTTCACCCTTGAGCCCAAGTAGTCACACCTGTGGATCATCGTGGCTTGTTTGGACTCAAGGAGGTGCACCTGATGCCCATCGGCTGGCGGTGTATACAGGGGGCTCTGGGACTGAGTGGAGTTGGGGGTTTGCCTTGGAGTACCCATTGTTAAAGATGAGTTCTTTGAGTAAGTCTGGCAGTTGCCCTGGACCAAGTTCCCTTCCTATCCCTTGCCACTGTTGGGCAAGTCTGGCTGGACTGCTGTTGCCTGGTGGGGGACTCTGTTCTTTCCTACCCTTGTGGCTGATGGGTTGTGCCCTGCAACCTGCCCAGGTGTCCTGTGACCTGCTCAGGCCCCTGTGTTCCTGCCTGAGAGGTCTGGGCCCTGCCTAGGAGTTATGTGGCTTGCCCAGAGGTAGCTGCCCCTTTCCTATCCCTCTCCTTTGATGGGTTGTGCCTTGCAACCTGCCCAGGTCCTTGTGTTCCTGCCTGGGAGGTCTGGGCCCTGCCCAGGAGTTATGTGGCCTGCCCAGTGAACTCCAAGACCCTGCTTTGCCTGAACTCTAAGACTCTCTCGGAACCCCAGAATCATTTTGAACGTCACGTCCCTCACACACACCATGGTCACCACATCTTGTCTATCGTTTAGTTGTTCCCATCCTGCCCCTAGTACTTCAGTGCCTGCGTCCTGCACTTGGGCTCAGCCTCCTGTTCTCTTATGACAGCCCAATGCACCACTGGCACTGGCCTGCTCACTATCAAGGACATATATACAGAAAAATGCTGGAACATCATGAAGATGCCACACACCCTGCTCATGGACTATATGTCCCACTCCCATCAGGGAGGAGGTATGTAGTATCCACACCAGAATCACTAGACTCAAAAGTGCAAACACGAGGAAATCTGCAGATGCTGGAAATTCAAGCAACATACACAAAATGCTGGTGGAACGCAGCAGGCCAGGCAGCATCTACAGGAAGAAGCACAGTCGACGTTTTGTGCCGAGACCCTTGAGTCCTGATGAAGGGTCTCGGCCCGAAATGTCGACGGTGCTTCTTCCTACAGATGCTGCCTGGCCCGCTGCATTCCACCAGCATTTTGTGTGTGTTGCTAGACTCAAAAACAGTTACTTTCCCCAAGCAGTAAGGATGATTAACACTTCCACCCTCTAACTCCACCACTACTTTGTTATTTCTCATCAGTCAGCCTCATCTCACTATATGGATATGCAATCAATGTATGTATATAAGCTATCTTAAGTATTTATATTTATAGTTTTTATTATTTTTTTGTCCTTTATTTTTTTTGCACAGCATTGGATCTGGTGAAACAATTATTTTGTTCTCCTTATGTTTGTGTGCATTAAACAATCTTGAATCTTGGATAGGGCTTAAACTCAGTCCTATGGTGCAGTCCGTGACCTGGAGATGTTTTATTCAATGCTAACATTGAATCAAAGCCAACACCACGATCAAAAAGCAAATTGAAGATAACCACCTAATAATTTTAAAAACAGAAGGATGCTTCAAGGAGTGAATGGGTCCGCTCATGTAAATAATCGATAGTGATGCTTGCAAGATGATTAAAATAATTTAAGTTCTGTCATTAAGAATATTATACACTCATGGCATGTAGCTGGAATAGTTTGGCTCCAGTGGTGCAATGTTGTTACCAGGGCAACATGTTAATTAACAGTACAGATGTTTGAGACCACAGTAGCATCATGGGAAGGGCATTGCTCCCTTGGTGAGCATTGTTTGCAAGAAACCAATTTCTGGAATGGACCGTACTTGTCAACTTGGTCAATTGTATTAAAAAAGAAATTTTCCTCATGTCATTACATTCATTTTTTTCCATTTGCAAAGGTTAATCAAATGCTGGCTTTTTTTTTATCAGTGCTTGTTCATCTGACATTGAATTACTTTGTGGAATCATATAATTTCTTAGCACAAAACAAGGCCATTTTGTCCTTCAGATTGACGTCCTTGAGCACACTCTGACAGAGACTCTTATTTTTCTCTCATTTCCTTTTTATTTGCTTTTGGGAGATGACTCCTTGGCCTGGACTTTGAGGTCAGATGCTAAGTGACAGCACTTTTCTCTACCCTCGAAGAGCATTGCCCACACAGATCTGTGGAATGGATTCCACCTGTCCCTGCTGTAAAAAGGGATCAGTTCAAAAGAATCCCTGCCACCCAGCACCAGTGAGATCATCAGTCAGCCAATCACTTCAAAGAACTCACACTACCAATCACATCAATCAGCCAATCACATCAAAGAACTCACACGAGTGGCAGATAATTTATACATATATAAATATTTAAACATCATGCAAATCAAAGATTCAAAGTAGGTATGCATTATACAACCCTGAGATTTGACTTCTCCACAGACAACTACGAAAAAGAGAAAACTATAGAACCAGTTCAAAGAAAAACATCAACTCCTCCTCCACATACACAAAAAAAAACCAAATTGCATGTAATAACTTGGCTTAAGACTATACTTCATTTCATTAATACAGTTATGCTGTTGGGTATTTCATTTTCTGCAGATTTTCTTAAAATACAATGCAGAGAAACATAGAAAACCTACAGCACAATACAGGCCCTTCGGCCCACAAAGCTGTGCCGAACATGTCTTTACCTTAGAAATTACCTAGGGTTACCCATAGCCCTCTATTTTTCTAAGCTCCATGTACCTATCCAGGAATCTCTTAAAAGACCCTATCATATTTGCCTCCACCACCGCTGCCGGCAGCCCATTCCGCGCATTCACTACTCTCTGCATAAAAAACGTACCCATGACATCTCCTCTGTACCTGCTTCCATGAACCTTAAAACTGTGCCCTCTCATGTTAGCCATTTCAGCCCTGGGGAAAAGCCACACGATCCACACGATCAATGCCTCTCATCATCTTATACACCTCTCATCCTCTCATACTCCAAGGAGAAAAGGCCGAGTTCACTCAACCTATTCACATAAGGCATGCTCCCCAATCCAGGCTACATCCTTGTAAATCTCCTCTGCACTCTTTCTATGGTTTCTACATCCTTCCTGTAGTGAGGCGACCAGAACTGAGCACAGTACTCCAAGTGGGGTCTAACTAGGGTCCTATATAGCCGCAACATTACCTCTTAGCTCTTAAACTCAAACCCACGATCCTGCACAGCAGCTTTGAGTGTCCTATGGACTTGGACCCAAGATCCCTCTGATCCTCCACACTTCCAAGAGTCTTACCATTAATAATATATTCTGCCATCATGTTTGACCTACCAAAATGAACCACCTCGCACTTATTTGGGTTGAACTTCATCTGCCACTTCTCAGCCCAGTTTTGCATCCTATCAATGTCCAGCTGTAACCTTTGACAGCCCTCCACACTATCCACAACACACCCAACAATGTGTTCCTTTAATTATATTGTACAATCAAGTAATTCAGTTGAAGTTAGGCTTGTTGTATCAGCCAATAGGATATGTCTTGTCAACATTTTGGTCAATAAAGTGTCCCAGAACATTGTAGAGGCTTCAGGGATAGCCATTTTCTGGGACAGTGCAGGAGTTTTGGGAGAAAGAGAAGGAGAAGGAGGGGGAGAAGGAGGAGGATTGGAAGTAGGATTAGGAGGAGGAAGGGAGGAGGAGGAGGAGGAGGAGGAGGAGGAGGAGGAGGAGGAGGAGGAGGAGGAGGAGGAAAGAATGAACAACACCAGAAAAATGAGTAAAACACAGAATATAGAACACAAAACTGAAAGAGTCCAGGCTTATTCAGTTCTGCTCAGTGTTCACTATCTGCAGGCTGCCCCAATTCAAAATAGCAACAGAAAAAGGAACGACCAGAAACATATCAGTAAATAAGAATGGTAATACGTACAGTACATAAAAGGTGACATTTAAACTCTTCAGAAAATGTAATTTTAAAAAGCTTTTTATTTTGAAATATTTATGTGAGACGATCATGTTGAAAATCTATGCAATTAGTTTTTAGGGCCAAAGAAATTCCCAAACATGACAGCATAAAAAAAACTAATCTTACTAAGCTCAGGATATTTGGAGTATTTTGTAGCAGCAGGACAAGCTTCAGAGTAGTTTAAATTATCTTCGTGTAATTTTCCCTGATTCCATTGGAGAAGGTTGCAAGCTGTGCAGTGCTGTGAAGTAGTGCCAATTCATAGACAATAATCAGGGGGTGTCTATGTAAAATATTGCATGAGTGGAAGTCCCAGAGGGCAGTCAGTTTAGTGGTGTAGCGATTGCAAACACCAGTTGTTTCGCTATCAATTGCAGTCACAAAATTGAGACTTGCGATCGATCAAAATTGACTGAAGCGAAGGCTCAAAGGACTGCAGGTGCAGGAGTCTTGAACATAATATAATCTGCTGGAGAAACTCAGCTGGTCAAACCTGCATCTGTGGAGGGGAATGGACGGTTGATGTCGACACGGACAGCAACGTTGACTGTCCATGTCCTCCCAGAATTGGAGCTTGTTCTGCAAGTGAGCGCGTTCTGGATATCTGAGGAAGGTTATAGAGTTGTAGAGTCATAGAGAAGTACAGCTGGGAAACAGGCCCTTCTGCCCATCTAGCCCATGCCAAAACCATTTAAACTGCTACTCCCATCAACCTGTACTGGGACCAAAGCCCTCTGTATCCCTACCATGCATGTATAGTACCTATTCAAGCTTACTTTAAATGTTGAAATCGAGCTCATGTGCACCACTTGCATTGGCAGCTTGTTCCACACTCCCACAACCCTCTGAGTGAAAAAGTTTCCCCTCATGTTTCCCTTAAACTTCTCACCTTTCACTCTAAACCCATGACCTATGGTTGTAGTACCACCCAACCTCAGTGGAAAGTGCCTGGTTACATTGACCCTGCCTATACCCCTCATAATTTTATACTCCTCTATCAAATCTCCTCTTAATCTTCTATGTTCTATTGGAGGTTCACCTGCCATCAGTTGTTCAAATTACTGGGTTAGTAATCTCAGTGATGTGTGATCAAATCCTGCCCTAGTAACTGTGAAGTTTATACTTAGTTTGTAATCTGGAATTTAAAGAAAAAGGATTAGCTTTATTTTTACATCAAAACATTGGTGGGGGCCACAGTAGCATAGAGGTTAGTGTGACGTTATTCAGTGCTCCAGTTTCCGCCCACAGTTCAAAGACGTACGAGTTAGTAGGTTAATTGGCCACTGTAAGTTGTCCTGTGATTAGGCGAGGGTTAAATCGAGGGTTTCTGAGTGCCGCGGCTAGAAGGGGTGGAAGAACCTATTCTGCGTTGTTTCTCAACAAACAAACAAGTAAATAAATAAGGGTACAGTGAAATACATTGTGTCAATGCCCAACACATTCCAAATATGGGCTCGGGCAGCCTGCAAGAG
The DNA here is from genome assembly GCF_048418815.1 of Hemitrygon akajei. NCBI lineage: Eukaryota > Metazoa > Chordata > Chondrichthyes > Myliobatiformes > Dasyatidae > Hemitrygon > Hemitrygon akajei. Next base: position 208,683,558 of record NC_133124.1, on the reverse strand, counting down.
TCGCCATGCTTCTAGTGCCAACGTAAAATGACCACAACTTACTAACCCTAACATGCGTGTCTTCAGAATGTGAGAGGAAACCAGAGCACTTGGAGGAAACCCACACAGTTATGGAGAGAACCTACAAACTCCTTACAGACTGCAGTGGGAGTTAATCTTGATTGCTGGCATTGTAAAGTGTTATGCTACTGTGTGAAAACATGGTATTTTAATAAAAGTTTTTTGTAATGAACTACCATTCCACCTGTTTTATCAGTGTCCTTCCAGTGGGGGGCATTTGTCATCCTTAGCTGGTCTGCCCTACCTCCCTGTGACTCCAAACCTAGGGATATGGTTGTCTGCTTTCAGGTTAAAGGAGAGTGTGAAGGGGCAATATCCACCTGAAATATAAGTAAAAACAAGATGGTTCATTTACAGTACATTGAAGGCAGAACATAGAACATTAGAGCACAGCACAGGCCCTTCAGCCCACAATGTTGTGCCAACCTTTTAACCTGCTCTAGGGTCCATTTCACCCTTCATTCCCACGTAGCCCTCCATTTTGGTATTGTTCATGTGCTAGGAGAGATTATTCAAACGGGTCTGAATGTCACAGAATTTGGAAGACTAATGGTGAGGTTTTCAAAGATTCTGAGGTACTACATTGAACAAGTAGGGTAAAGGTTGGGATTTCTTGGATTAGAGAAGGATTTACACAGATGGACACAGGCTATTTGTCCCCCGGATTTTTGCTGACCCAGTTACTTTTATCCGTATTGTTCTCACCACACTTTCACCGAAACCATCCCAGGTCCCACTAGGTGCAATTTACTACGGCCACGTATTTGGGATGTGGACAAAAATCAGTGCACTCAGGTGAAGCCCATGTGGTCCCAGAAGTCTGTGCAAATTCAGACCGAAGTGAGGGTGAACCCAGAGTGCTGAAACTCTTAAAGTAACAGCTCTGTTAGCTCAACCCTAAGCCACTCTAAAAAGTCCCTCTGAAAAAAAAGATTAGGGCCCAGTTTCCAAGAGTCAACTTACAAAGTACTTTTATGGGCACAGCAGGTTAGAAGTCTGGAATTTGCAATGGCAAATAGAAATTCACACTGGGACATTTTCTAATTTTAAAATCTCAAGGATCGAGTTTCATTAACCAAATGTTTTATGTCATAGGTATATAATACATTAGCCGTGTTTATTTCAGAATCAGAATTAGAATCAGCTTTATTAACACTAACATATGTCATGAAATTTGTTGCTTTGTGGTGGCAGTACTGGGCAATATATAAAATAAACTATCAATTATAATAAGAAATATATAAAGTGGATTCTGGTTAATTGGCCATTGGGGCAGCCGTTTACTTGGAACAACTCTTAAAGAGCAATAACTAATTGACAAAATAGCTGGGATTCCCTTTGTTTGTCTGGGACACAGTGGTGCTTAATTGGGACAGGAGACAGTTATTGAACTGCTTCTAATTAGCATCAGTCGCACTACGCCGTGCTTAGCGTGGACAGTTTTTAAATAGTGTCAGTTGTGTACGCTTGTGTTACCTTATTCATTTTTGGGCTGACGGACAACGAATTAAAAAACAGTGGATTTTGACACTACATACAGGAAGGCAATGAAGGCAGTCCAGTATCTTCACTCAGTGTCTGCGCTGATTTGGTTCATTTACAGTCAATCAAAAGAACACAGCAGTGTACACTGTATGAATTCCTCTGTCAAAAGCTATTAGAAACTAATATACAGTTTTATGGTATTGTAGTAATATTGGTAGTTTTCTAATTTGTTCTGTATTTCAGTTAAATACATAATTTGTTACTGATTTAAATGTAGTTTGGGGTGCAAGGGATGTCCAGGGAGGGGTAGCAGCTCTGATGGAAAGGTTTGTCGTGTCCATTCCAGGGCAACTCACTCACCTTTGGTCCCCACTGGACACTCAACTCACGCCTGTGGCAACACCCCAGTACCCCGCTTCGACAGGCGGGATAAACCAGGTGAGGGTAACCGGAGGCCTAGTGCTTTGGTGAGATCAGGACGTGCCCGTCCCAGCATGTGAAGTCAGCTCCGGTGGAATGAACAGATGAGATCCAGCTGCTGGGGAGGCAGTGCTGCAATGCCCTGTGGAGAGCGAAGGGCAAGACAAGGAATAGAAGACATCATGGTCATCCATGATGTTTGTAATGCTTGTTCGTACCACTGCACCCGGACTTCTGAGGTTGAGAGAGTGGAACTGCCCCAGTGCCGTGGCTTTTCCACTTTAAGAACTCTCCCGCACAGGTTTCCTGTCGTTGTTGGATGCAATGGACATCAACCAATAAAATACATTTCCATGAAGCTGTGGCTGATTGGGGCAGCCACTTAATTGGGCCAAACTGTACAGGTCCCAATGTATCCCAGAATCTACTGGATATAAAATATTCACTGTATATACAAGATAATCAGCAGTGTAACCAGAGGGCAATAGTGAAGCAGTGTTCAGTGGTTCTTGGACCGATCTGAGATCTGATGGCAGAGGGGAAGAAGGTCTTTGGTGACACACCAAATCTTCTCAGACTCAAATCACAGTACAGTCTAGCAAATTTTCCACAGGCTACACCATGGAGACCGTTCTAAATGGTGGCATCATTTGCTGGTATCGCGGGCAACTGCGCAGGATCGGAAAAAGCTGCAGGAGAATACAAACTCGGCCAACTCCATCATGTGCAGTAGTCTCCCCCCCCCCCACAAATTTCTGCTTTCCACAGGATCGCTCCCTATATGACTTCCTTGTCAATTTGCCCTCCCCCCCACTGATCTCCCTCCTGGCACATCCTTGCAAATAGAACAAGTGCCACACCTGGCCCTACATCTACTCCCTCACTACTATTCAGGGCCCCGACAGTCCTTCCTTTCACATCACCTGTGAGTCTGTTGGGGTCTGGTGCTCCTGTTGTGGCTCCTGTATGTCAGTGAGACCCTACACAAATTGGGAAACTGCTTCGCCAAGCACCTGTGCTCCATCCGCCAGAAAAAGCGGGATCTCCCAGTGACCACCCATTGTAATTCCGCTTCCCATTCCCATTCCGATATGTCAATCCATGGTCTCCTCTATTGTTGCGATGGGGCCACACTCTGATTGGAGGAACAACACCTTATACTCCATCTGGGTAGCCTCCAACCTGATGGCATGAACGTCAATTTCTTGAACTTCTGGGAATGCTCCCCACTTCACCATTCCCCATCCCCTTTTCCCTCTCTCACCTTATCTCCTTACCTGCCTATCACCTCCCTCTGGTGTTCCTCCCCCTTCCCTTTCTTCCGTAGCCTCTGTCTTTCCTATCAGATTCCCCCTTCTCTAGCCCTGTATCTCTTTCACCAATCAACTTCCCAGCTCTTTATGTTACCACTCTCCCTCCCAATTTCACCTTTCATCTTGTATTTCTCCCTGCCCTCCCCCACCTGTTAAATCAACTCCTCATCTTTTTTTCTCCAGTCTTGCCAAAGGGCCTTGGCCCAAAACATCGACTGTACTCTTGCCCAGAGATGGAAACTGGCCTGCTGAGTTCCTCCAGTATTTTGTGTGTGTTGCTCGGATTTCCAGCACCTACAGATTTTCTTTGGTTTGTGATGGGCAGTAGCCTTCCCAGCGTCAAGGGCATCTTCACAAGGCAATGCCTCAAAAACCTAGTATTCTTCATTGAGGACTCAAATCACCCAATACGTGCTCTCTTCTTATTACTGCTATCAAAGTGGAGGTACAGGAGCTTGAAGACACACATTCAGTGTTTTAGGAGCAGCTTCTTCCCATCCACCATCAGATTTCTGAATGGCCAATGAGTGAACTCATGAACTCTACCTCACTACTTATTTAATTTGATTATATATTTATTATCTGTGACAGGGTGGAGATCCACTGCTACCAAAGGAGGTGTGAGGACTCCTTCCTTCCACATAACGAAAATATTTTTACTCCTCATGTATGTGAAGGATATAAGAACTAAAGTCAATTCAGCTTTGCCTGCAGGTTACCCTTGGGCAAGGTGTAGCACCTGCTCAGCCAACACCACCCCCTCCCCGCCCCCGATCAGCGTCATGTGAAGCCGTGGTTGAATGAATAGCATATCACAAGTCCTGGTGATGCATCACTGACGCCAGGCAGGCAATCTCTGAAGAGTATTGATAATGGCTGGGGTCACCCGTCTTGTGAAGGCATTGTCCAGAAGAAGGCAATTCTGTAAATTTGCCAAGAACAGTCATGATCATGGAAAGACCATGACACATCGCATAACAAATGAATGATATATTTCTCATTATAACTTATAGTATTTTTTAATGTATCGCACTGCAGTTCTACCACAAAGCACCAATTTCATGACATACAGTGATATTAAACCTGATTCTGATGAGCTGAATGGCTTACCTTTTAGACCAAATATCTGAAGCAGGTGTTAATGTCTCTGGTACAGAGAGGGTTAAATTTACATGGAGAGTTCAAAGCTGATAGTCATCAAATAATTCTTGCTAGAATGTGTGTGGGTGGAAATTTAATGAGAACGGTACTGTGCTCAAGTTCAATTGCCCTAAAATGTATCAGTCAGATATAGGAGCGGTCTTGTGGTTAAGATGCTGGGGTCAGATATTTTGAAGCCAAAGTGGAGACAGGGCTGAGGCACCTGAAATATGTTCTTACTGGAGGTCAGGAAGCTCACAGACAATAAACCTCTGCAGTAACAGTGCAGCTTGTGATGGACATCGTATCTAATCAGCTGACGGATCGATTTCCAGCCGATCGAGATTTCCAGAACCACCAGCAGACTCTGCGTGTCCCTCTGCATTCATATTTTCTGGCATGCTGCTGATTAAGAAAAAAAAACATTTTCATTCGCATAATGAAAATATTGATGTCAAAAGACATCAGTGTGAAATGTTATGTTCATAAGCTAGTCCCAAGACTGAAGCAAATGATAAATTGTCAGGGCATCATGAAATAGACAAGATTACAATTTTTATGGTGTGTAGTTTCCAACAAGATTGTAGAGCAGATATTGATATGAATGCAATTTATTTTGCTTTTAGTTTTACATTACAATGAAGTGATGTTAAATAGCCTTACAAGTAGACCTGTGAGTATTTTTCATTGATGTATTATTTTCAGAAACCAGGGAGAAGTGAAGATATACACACAGTGGCCACTTTATTAGGAACTTCCGGTACTCTATAAAGTAGCCACTGAATGTATGTTCATGGTCTTCTGCTGCTGTAGCCCATCCACTTTAAGGTATGACTTATTGGGCATTCAGAGATGCTCTTCTGCACACCACTGTTGTAATGTGTGCTTATTTGAGTTACTGTTGCCTTCCTGTCTGGCCATCCTCCTCTAACCTCTCTCAATAGCAAGACATTTTGACCCACAGAAATGCTGCTCACTGGAATTTTTTTTTGTTTTTCACACCATCTTCTGTAAACTCTAGAGGGTGTTGTGCATGAAAATCCCAGGAGATCAGCAGTTTCTGAGATACTTAAACCACCTTGGTCTGGCATCAACACTCATTCCATTGTGAAAGTCACTGAGATCATATTTCTTCCCCATTCTGATATTTGGTCTTGACAACAACTGAATCTCTTTACCACGTCTGCATGCTTTTATGCATTGAGTTGCTGCTACCTGATTGGCTGATTGGATATTTGCATTAATGAGCAGGTGTACAGGCATAGCTAAGAAATTGCATGCTGATTTTGGAAGTACAGAGGTTGAGGGTTCTGAAAGAGGAAGCTATAGTGATCGTGAAGACATTAGTAATGATCTTTCAAAAAGTTTTGGACTGTGGCATGGTGCCAGAGGACTGGAAAATTGCAAATGTCACCCCACTCTTTAAGAATGGAGGAAGGCAGCAAAAAGGAACTAGTTAGCCTTACCTCAATAGTGGGGAAGATGTTGCAGTCAATTTGTTAAGGATGAGGTGATGGAGTACTTGGTGACACAGGACAATATGGTACAAAGTCAGCATGGTTTCCTTCAGGGAAAATCCTGCCTGACAAACCTGTTGGAATTCTTTGATGAGGTTACAAGTACGATAGATAAAGGGGATGCAGTAGATGTTGTATATTTGGACTTTCAGAAGACCTTTGACAAGGTGCCACACATGAGGCTGCTTACCAAGTTAAGAGCCCATGGTATTACAGGAAAGTTACTGGCATGGTTAGAGCATTAGCTGATTGGTACAGGACAGTGAGTGGGAATAAAAGAATCCTTTTCTGGATCACTGCCAGTGATTAGTGGTGTTCCGCATGGCTCAGTGTTGGGACCGCTTCTTTTTATGCTGTATATCAATAGTTTAGATGATGGAATAGATGTCTTCATTGTGAAGTTTGCAGATGATACAAAGATTTGTGGAGGGGCAGGTAATGTTGAGGATGCAGAAGGACTTAGACAGATTAGGAGAATGGGCCAGAAAGTGGCAAGTGAAATACAATGTTGGAAAACACATGGTCGTGCACTTTGGTAGTAAAAATAAATGTGCAGACTATTTTCGAAACAAGGAGAAAATCTAAAAAACTGAGATGGAAAGGGACTTGAGAGTCCTTGTGCAGAACACTTTAAAGATTAACCTGCAGGTTGAGTCAGTGGTGAGGAAGCCAAATGCAATGTTAGCATTCATTTCAAGACGTCTAGAATACAAGAGCAGGGATGTGATGCTGAGGCTTTACAAGGTTCTGACGAGGCCTCACCTTAAATATTGTGAACAGTTTTGGGCTTCTCATGGAAGAAAAGATGTGCTGGCATTGGAGAGGGTTCAGAAGAGGTTAACAAAGATGATTCTGAGAATGAAAGGGCTATCATATGTGTAACATTTGATGGCTCTGGGTCTGTACTCACTGGAATTTAGAAGGATGAGGGGGGATCTCACTGAAACCTTTCAAATGTTGAAAGGCCTAGACAGGGTAGATGTGGAAAGGATATTTCCCATGATGGGGAAATCTAGGACAAGAGGACGCAGCCTCAGGATAGAGGGGCATCCATTTAAAACTGAAATTCGGAGACATTTCTTTAGCCGGAGGGTGGTGAATTTGTGGAATTTATTTCCACTGGCAGCTGTGGAGGTCTGGTCATTGGGTCTGTTTAAGAGCTTGATAGATTCTTGATTGGACATGACATCAAAGGTTATGGGAAGAAGGCTGGGGAGTGGGGCTGAGGAGGGAAGAAAAGGATCAGCCATGATTGAATGGTGAAGCAGACTCGATGGGCCAAATGGCCTAATTCTGCTCCTATGTCTTAGGGTCTTATTATTGTCAGCTTTTAGCCAAGGGTGTCATCTGTTTGTTTTCTTCTGGGTGCCTCAGTCTTGGAATGCTAACTGGCTGATGAGACAAATGATAAGTCATTTTTAAGTACTCGTTCCTGATCCTTGTGGGAGAGGCTGAGTCATTGATGGTGGAGTGTGTAGGACAGAGTGAAGTACATAAGCTAGTTCCAGGTTGAAAGTCAAAGTAAATTTATTATGTCACATCATTAAGTTTTGGTGAGGGCACGTGCCCTTATGAAGGTGTGGACTTTAAAAATCAGACAGCAGGCCGCAATAGCTCATTTAGTGCAAAGGTGCCTATTGTGTGCCAGAGGTGGAAGACTTTTAGAAAAAGTGTAAAAAAAAGTGGCAGAACAACAAAAATGATAAAAGAGAAAATACAAATACATGTATACCACCGGACCTTTAGGACTACAGTTCCAAAACATCAGTCTGAAGTAATACACCTCACCACACCCTCTTCCACCTACACCAAAATGAGGAAGGATCTCTTTATTCGAGGAGAAATGGGATTCTTCCACCTACACCAAAATGAGGAAGGATCTCTTTATTCGAGGAGAAATGGGATAGTCCATTCTTTGGAATGTGCGTGGAGGTCTCACCATGAGCCTGACCAATTACGCAAAAACCGAAACACAGCAATTCACTTCACAGTCACAAGTGTCCACAAGTACGCGTACCTCAATGACACTAACCATTTTCCAGGAGCCAGCACTCTTACCCATCCCCCAAAATGAACTCTTCCGCTGAGCCCACACTGAACATGTGCCGCCGCAAACGGGCACCCCCTTTTTAAAGACGCCCCAGCCATCAGTCGGGTGTCCTCCCTGAAACTGGAAAGCAACAACAAACAGGACGGGTCGAAGAGAGCCACTGTTCCGGAGTGTGCAAGCCAAGCAAAATTGTCCGTGCTGCAAAGCTGTGCATTCACCTAGAGTGTGCACTGGACGAGCGTAATCTCAGCAATGCCAGACAGGGATAGTGAAAATTATGGGGCAACTGGGGGGTGGGGGAGGGGAAAGAAATCACTTGTGGCAGACCCACTCTGTCACCTTTATCAAAGTACACATATGTCACCGTATACAACTCCGAGATTCATTTTCTTGCGGGCATATTCAATCAATGCATAATGTTCCAGTTGTGATGGAACAATGATAAATGAGAGAAAACGCTGGTATTGTCCAGTGTGCTGGAATTCCCATTTCAACCCTCGTAAATGAAAATTAAAACTGCAATTCCTGGAAACCCGACATTAAAACAAAATGATGGAACACTCAGAATGATAAAGGGTTCTCACCCTGAAACGTTTCCTCTGTTTCCGCTTCAGTGGATGCTGCCCAACTTGCTCGGTATCTTTCGCATTTCTACCTTTTTCTGGATTTTGGTCCCATTCCCGCCACTACTTCCCCTCACAGCTTGGCCACTTCTCCGATGGTTTGTCTCTTTCCCATGTTACTCTCCATATGAACTGTTACCCCGTCAAGTGTATTTACAGTTGGGGGGGGCAAGTTTTTTTACACGGGGAGTGGTGGGTGTCTGGAGGGCACTGCCTGGGATAACGGTGGCGGCAGATTCATTGATAGCTAGGTGGGCCATCCTGTTGAAGTGGAAGGATACGTTGGCTCCCACTCTGTCACAATGGTTCTCTCAAGTGATGTTATGTCTTAGTTTGGAGAAAATTAGAAGTTGAACCTTTGAACCCATGTTTGATTTTGAGAAAAGATGGGGTTCATTTGCTCGTTACTATCGTTTGAGTTAATTGGTAGATTCCCTCCACGATCCAATTGTAAATTTTGGTACATTTCTTTTTGCTGGCGGTTTGATGTTTATCTTTAGAAGCTTTTTGTATGACGCACGGCTCCGGGTTTGAACACCTAATGGTTTTTTTTTTCTCACTTTGCTTTAGTAGGGTTTTTTTTCTCTTTTCTTCATTTTTGTCACCAAATTTTTCAATCTTTAAAACAATGTTTTTTTTCCTCTTGAGACATTGTAAGTGTTACCTACTTCGATGTACTCTTGTTAATTTTAAGAAGAAGATGTGATGGGGCGCTCCAGAAGCACATGAATGAGCAACAAATGGGAGGATATAGACATTGTGGAGGCAGAAGGGTTTACAGTAATTCATTTGGAAATTTGCTTATGTAATTAGTGAGCTGGAGTGCCTGCCCTTGTGCCATATTGTTCTATGTTCTAAGTTCTTTGACCCTCAAATGTTCTGCTCAGCTATCATCAATGATGACCCTCGTCTCTCTTGGCTCCTGGTATCCAAGTCATAATCCTCAACTTATATAAGGATTTCCTTGCGCTCTCCCCCACCACATGGGAAAAATGTAGCTAATCTTTACTCTTTGATCTTTGTCTTCAAAGGAGTCGCTGGCTGCTTGGGAATTCAGGGCAAACTCTTGGGTAATTCCTTGGAAACTGACAGAATGTCATCATATGGAATAGATTTCTTCCATTGATGGTAATGAAGAAGAAAATTTATTCCGTTCGCCTTGAAATGTGCAATATCTTTCATGTGGCATCCCCTGAGAAATCTCTTGTATTTGAAAGCTGAAGGGCAAGTCCTCTATAACAATAACCCATAAAGGGAGCTACTTTTAATTGAATGGTAGGAAAGGCTTTCATTGTGCAGGACTTAACAATAACACTTAACTCAGAATCAGTGAGTGAAGTAAATATTGTTGTGTAGGTTTATATTATCATGAAACTACTGGTTTGTAAAAACAAACTCATCCTGTTCACCAGTATGCACTTAAGAAAGATACCACGCTGGAAGTTTAAAATTTTGGTTAGGCTACACTTGGATTATTGTGTATGATTCTCATTACCCCATCACAGGCAGGATGTGGAGGCTTTGGAGAAGGTGCAGAAGGGGGTTACCACAATGCTGCCTGGGTTAAAGTGTATGAGCTACAAGGAGAGATGGGACAATTTTGAGTTGGTTTTCACTGGAAACTCGGAGGTGGAAGTGAGGCCAGATGGAAGTTTATATGAGGCACAGATACACTGGACAGAGTCTTTCTTTCAGGGTAGAACTGTCAACTGCTAGAGGACACATGTTCAAGGTGAGATTACAGATTAGTTTCATTTGTCATATGTACATCAAAATATTGAAATGTACAGTAAAATGCATCATTTGCATCAATGACCAACACAGTCTGAGGATGTGTGAGTGTCACTATGCTTCCAGTGCTAGCAGAACATGACTACAATTTACTAACTTGGGTGTCTTTGGAATGTAGGAGGAAACCGGAGCACCCGGAGGAAACCCACACGTCCACAGGGAGAACAGATAAGCTCCTGAAATGCAGCGGTAGGATTTGAACCCAAGTAATTCGTGCTGTAGAGCATTGCACTAAGCTGTGAGGGGGAAATTTTTTAAACAGAGAGTCTGGATTGGGACTGCGGGTGGGTGTGGTGGAAGCAGGTACAACATAGATTCAATTGCTCAATGTTTCCATTTAATACCAGAGAATGCATATAATATACAACCTGAAATTCTTCCCTCTGAAGACATCCTCAAAACAGAAGAAGGGCCCCAAAGAATGAATGACAGAAAAGAAACGTAAGAACCCCAAGGCCCCGGCCCCCTTCCATGCACAAAGAGCGTCAACCATCCCCACTCCCATTTCACGCACTTATTCCAGCATAAAGTGTCATTGCTCCCACCCCCCATGCAAGCAACAGCAAAGCCCCAGAGAGAGACTATGGTCTACAGTCCATCAGAAACTACTGTTCATCCTAACAGTTCAACATTCCTCAGACTCGCCCTCTCACTAACTGGGAGAGTGAGTTATCACTCCTTCCACAGTGATGCTTAAGTGGCTTTTAGATCGTACATTAACATGCAGGAAATGGAGGGGCATGGACCATGCACAGACAGAAGAGATTTAGTTTAATGCAGCACAGTGTTTGGCACAGGTATTGTGGCTGAAGAGCCTGTTCCTGTGCTGTACAGTTTTATGATCTATGTTTGATCCCTCATCCTTGCGGCTTCTGTGACTCTGGTCTGCTAATGTATGGACTGTCAACTGTCTCCGCAGTTCAAGAATCATCAGTAATGATAAATAAATGCCTGCAGTGTCACCAACATCTACATCTTCTGAATGCATTGAAAAATGGTACCAGATATGCACACTATTACACACACACACACACACACACACACACACACACACACACACACACACACACACACACACACACACACACACACACACACACACACACACACACACACACACACACACACACACACACACACACACACACACACACACACACAGTCCTCAAAGTATGTTACAGCTCATTTCTACTTTGTGAACTATACAAACAGTACATAATAATAGAGAGAAGAGCTGTGAATTACAGGAAGAATATATATATATATAAAATAGTTAAATTTAATAGGTAGTGTGAAAGATGGAAATAAAAATGTAGTGAGGTAGTGTTCATGGGTTCAATGTCCATTCAGAAATTGGATGGCAGAGGGGAAGAAGCTGTTCCTGAATCACTGAGTGTGTGCCTTTACACTTCTGTACCTCCTTCCTGGTGGTAGCAATGAGAAGAGGGCATGTCCTTAATGATGGACACTGCCTTTTGAGCATTCGCTCCTTCAATATGTCCTTGATACTACGGCGGCTAGTGCCCATGAAGGAGCTGACTAAGTTTACAACCCTTGGCAGTTTACTTTAACCCTGTGCAATAGCGACCCCATACCAGATGATGATGCAGCCAGTAAGAACTGAGATACAACATGGAATAGGCCATTCTGGCTCTTTGAGCCAGGCCGCCCAGCAATCCTCCAATATAAGATCATAAGACCATAAGACATAGGAGCAGAATTAGGCCATTTGGCCCATCGAGTCTGCTCCGACATTCAATCATGGCTGATCCTTTTTTCACCTCCTCAGCCCCACTCCCCGGTCTTCTCCCTATAAATTTTGATGAAGTGTCCGATCAAGAACCTTTCAATCTCTGCCTTAAGTACACCCAATGATCTGGCTTCCATTTCAACCCCAGGAAACAGGTACTCCTTGTCTAGTCTATCTATGCCTCTCATAATCTTATAAACCTCAGCCTCTGAAGTTCCAGAGAAACAACCCAAGTTTATCCAGCCTCTCATGATAGCACATGCCCTCTAAACCAGGCAGCATCTTGGTAAACCTCTTCTGCACCCTCTCTAGAGCCTCAACATCCTTCCTATAGTGGAGTGAACAGAGATACAGTGCAGAACAGGCACTTCCAGCTCAACATGCCACACTGCTGAGCAACCTATCGATTTAACCCTAGCCAATTCACAAGGCATGTACAATGACCAATTGTCCTACTAATTCGTTCATTTCTGGACTGTGGAAGGAAACTGGAGTACCCACAGGAAACCCACACACTCACGGGACAGAGTGCCAGACTGCCAGACTGGTAGATTTTTGAGTCCAATATTAATACCCTGAAACATCTTTAATTGGATGTTACACAATAGAATTATACATTTTCCAGTGAACCTGATCAGTTAATGTGAGAAACAGCGCTCCAGTGAACTCAAAGTCAAAATTTCAGTATTTCTGAGCAACTGGATAGCAGATTATTGGAGTTTTATTTACAGCAACAACCCTGTGTCCCTCATTCCTTCTTTCTGAATTTGCTTCGCCTAACAATTTTACCTCTTTCTGCAAAGTTGAGTGCATATCATTCTGTTTTTGATGTGTGGTTCCCAGGAGAACAAAAAAATTGCAAAATAAATCTTTAAATTGGATCAATTGTAGCCTGTCTCTCTCTCTTTGGATTTACGGTTGAGATGTACAGTAACTGCAATTTTTTTTTTTAAAAAGTGCTTGGCAAATTTTTGTTCATTGCAATGAAGAATGTTGAAAACAGGGGAATCATGTAGGTTCCAGTTTGAATGTTCAGCATTCCAGGGCAATTATGTCATGGAAACGATGAAGTCCTTCTCTTGCCTAATGTTCGAAATACTTGCATCAGCTCGTAGCTCAGAATAGCACCTCCCAATGCAGCAGTGTAAAATATTTCTGTTTGCAATACCATTTATTCTCTGACCTCACTGAACAGGATTGGCAGCCAGTGCTAAATGCTGTCAAGATATATACCTCTCTGCCTTTCCTTTGAGCACCTCACAGAATAACCTTCTTGCCCTTTCCCATGTATCCAGAGCAAGTGACATTGACTTTGCTTATAAAGAATAAAAAAAAGTAACTGATGCTTTTAGCAGGTCTGTTAAACGAGTCCTAAATTTCCGGCAGTCTTCTGTGTCGCTAATTGGGCAGAAATCATGTCAACATATGCAAGAGGATTTCTATCCAAGGTCTACAGTTGGAGTGAATTTCCAAAGCATCCAACTTTCTGTTGCGTTCAGCAATTTTCTTTTCCTAATGAGCAGCTAGGAGATGTTAATTTGCACTCAGTGGCCACTTTATTAGATAAACCTGTACACCTGCTCATTAAAGCAAGTATTCAATCAGGCAATCATGTGGCAGCAACTCAGTGCATCAAAGCATGCAGACGTGGTCAAGAGGTTCAGTTGTTGTTCAGACCAAACATCAGGATAGGAAAGAAAAGTGACTTTGATGGTGCCAGACGAGGTGGTTTGTGTATCTCAGAAACTGCTGATCTCCTGGGATTTTCACGCACACCAGTCTGTAGAGAATCTCTAGAGAGTCTTATAGAGAATGGCGCGATAAACAAAAAACAACCAGTGAGTGTCAGCCTTTGGGTGAAAACACCTTGTTAATGAGAGAGGTCAGAGGAGAATGGCCAGACTGGTTCAAGCTGACAGGAAGGTGATGGTAACTCAAATGACCACACGTTACAACAGTGGTGTGCAGCAGAGCATCTATGAGTGCACAACATACCAAACCTTGAAGTAGATTGGCTGCAGCAGCACAAGACCATGAACATTCATACGTTCATTCAGTACCCACTTCATTAGGTACAGGAGGTCACTGGGTGTATGATTCCTTTGGTTAACCTCACAGAAGGAAACAAGGCATAGGAGCAGGAGTTGGCATGGAAAGCAGATTGCCATGACAACAGAAAACGAGCTGTATGGATAAAGTGGTCCCTTTCTGGATGGCAGGATGCTACAAGGAATGTTGCTAAGACTTCACCCTTTACAATAAGTGATTTGAATGAAAGATCCAATGATATGGCTGCTAAGTTGATGATATAATTGTATGCAGGAAGATTAAATTAGTATATAGACAGGTTAGGTGAATGGGCTAAGACATGGTTAATGCTGTATAATGTGGGGAAGTGTGAAGTTGATCATTTTGGCAGGATAAAGTAAATTAAATGGCATATTATCTAAATGGATGTAATTGTTGAAGTTTGATATAAAGAGTGGTCTGGAGATTAAACATAGAACACTACAACACAGTACAGGCCCTGTGGCCCATTTTAGAATGAGCCAATCCAAGTTTGAAGACAGGAAGTACCCAGTTTCCACAACACAGTTCAATAAAAATCTAAAATCCTCCCAAACTCTCAGAGTCAATTGATAATTGAATGCAGTTAAATTAAACAGAACATAGAACATAGAACACTCCTGCACAGTACAGGCCTTTCAGCCCATAATGTTGTGCTGACCTTATAATATATGCTAAGATCAAACTAACCCTTCCCTCCTACATGGCCCTCCATTTTTCTATCATTCTTGTACCTATGTGTTTCCTAAATGTCCTTAATGTAGCTGCCTCTACCACCATTATCTGTGTAAAAAAATTACAGACTAATTCAGCACAGACTAGATGGGCTGAAAGGCCTGTTTCTGTGCTGCAGTGTTTTAGAATTCTATGACTCTGACACCTGCAATCACAAAATTATACCGTCTCATATCAGCCATTTCCACCCTGGGAAAAAGCCTCTGGCTATTCATTCGATTAATGCCTCTTATCATTTTGTACACCTTTATCAAATCACTTCTCACCTGCCTCTGCTCCAAAGAGAAAAGCCATGGCTCACCCAACCTATTCTCATAAAATATGCTCTCTAATCCAGGCATAGGACTGTATTACCACTATGCAGTGTAGCACAGTTAATATTTCAGTAATAATTGAGTAATATTATAAATAAAATGTTTGATTAAACATGTTGTGTTTGTTTTCATAATTCATTAGGGGTTATATGTAAAAAGTATGTAAATGTCACATGTCATTACACCACCACGCTGTATGTGAATGTTTCACTAAAGTGAAAAAAGTGTATACATTTATCCTGATCTACCATACTTCTCTTTTAGTTAGTTTATGGAGTTAGAAAACATATCATGCAGGAACCGCAGAAAATTGGGAAAGCTACCAGAATATTATTTGTTATTGTGAGAGAAATTTAAATCAAAAAATAAGGACATAATTTTTAAGTTTGTAGGGTATCAGTGAGTCCACATCTGGAGGTCTGTATTCTTACTTAAACAAGGATGCTCGTGCTTTGGCAGCAGTTCAGAGAAGGTTTACTTACTCTTGCCTGGAATGGGTAGGTTATCTCATAAAGAATGTTAATTAGTATCGATTGGAGTTTGGATGGAGAGACGGGAGTTTAATGAAACATACAAGCTTCTGAGAAGTCTGAACCAGGATGTTTCCTCCTATGAGAGAAGCTAGAATAGCAGTCACTTTAAAAAGAACGGTCTGGCCGTATAAGGCAACCTTCTTTCTCTGAGGATTAGATCAACAGACCATAAGACATAGGAGCAGAACTAGGCCATTCAGCCCATCGAGTCTGTTCTGCCGTTCCATCATGGCTGATCTTGGATCCCATTCAACCTCATACACCTGCCTTCTAGCCATATCCTTTGCTGCCCCAATCAATCAAGAAACAATCAACCACCTTAAATATTCCCATGGACTTGGCGTCCACCGCAGTCTGTGGCAGAGCATTCCACAGATTCACCACTCTCTGGCTAAAAGAATTCCTCCTTACCTCTGTTCTAAAAAGTCACCCTTCAATTTTGAGGCTGTGCCCTCTAGTTCTGGATTCCCTCACTGGATTGTGAGACTTCCTCTTCCTCAAGGGCCAATGGACAAAGTCTTTGAATGGTTTTAGGCAATTTAAGATGGGCAGATAATGGTTAAGTAAGGCAAAAAAGGTTACCGGGGTATGTGGGAACGTAGAACCAAAATTACAGTCACTTTAACTATAATTTACTGTCAGATAAGGCTGCTGGGATCAAGTGGTCTACTTCCAATCCAATCCAATCAAACTTAATCATGTCCAGTCCTTTAAGCATGCTCTGCCTTTTCATGAGATCATGGCTAGTTCTGGGCCATGGGTCTGTCCATTTTTCCACATGATAATCAAACCCCATGATTTCTTCTGTGCTCAAAAGTTTGAGCAAACTGACAGTCTACTGTCTCATGCACTGAGGGCAAGGTCTAGCTTCACTTCACATAAGGTCCTTCAGATTACATCAGGGCTGTCAGTATTCAGATGGCAGGGCCATTCATTTGAATTAGGTCTCTAACCTTGGGCAAAGTTATTGAGTCAGACACAAAAAAAAAGCGTCTGAATCCATCGGTGTCTTATATTTCCTCTGGTACCTCCTGCACAATGCTAAGAACCAATGCAGATAGGGTATTGCTTCATTGAACACTGTCCGTTGTCCACTGTAACAACCAGAATTTCCTGGTAACCAGCTATTTTAATTCCACTTCCATTTCCCACACCAGCATGTTTGTCCATGGCCTTCTGTACTGTCAGATTAGAGGAACAACACCTCATACTCCATCTTGGTACTTTCCATCCTGATTATATCAACATAGACTTCTCAAAGTTCTGGTAACCATTCTTCTTTCAACCCCATCTCCCTGCCACTTTTTCTCCATATCCCTCTGTTCCCAGCACACTTTCTCCTTTCCCTCTTCCAATCACTCACATGTTTCCTCTCTTCATTTCCCATCGTCACCTTGTTCACTTCTTTCCATGAGTCTACTGTCCTCTCCTATCAGACTTCATCTTCAGGTTTATGTCAATTCCACTCATCAACCCCCAGCTTCTTACATCATTCCCAGCCTTCACTCCTCCACTTGCCTGGCACCTCCTTCTAACCTGGATCCATCTGTCACCTGTCAGCTCAACCCCAACTTCCTTACCTTTTGTATTGGCCACTTCCCCTCTTTCTTTCCAGTCCTGATAAAGGGTCTCAACCCAAAGTATTGATTGTCCATTTCCCTCCAGAGATGCCCCTTGACCCATTGAGCACCTCCAGCATCTTGTGTGTTGCTCCAGATTTCCACACTTCCAGTTTCTTTTGTGTTTTAATCCTTTTAGATTCATTAGTTATACAGTTACTGAAAGAATATCATGAAAGCGGGTCTTTTGGCTAAACTCACCTTTCACTTTAATCCAAGGGTTCCCAACCTGGAGTCTATGGACCCCTTGCTTAATGCTGGAAGTCCATGGCATAAAAAAGGTTGGGAACACCTGATCTAATCATTCCTCAACCATTTTATTTCCCCACATTAGCTTAATTTTAATGATTTTGATTATTTAGTAGAATTTTATGGTGTTTATATTTTTCTTCAAACTTTCTAATTTAATTTAAGCTAGTTTAAACTAGGCTGCTCTAAATGTCCCTGATTATAAATTGTTTAAAGACAGATGCAAAGTCTTTGACAGTGCCTCAAGAGATTCTTCAGATGCTGGAAATCCAGAACAATGCACACAAAATTCTGGAGGATCTAGCAGGTCAGGCAGCAATTATGGAGAGCTGAGCCAGTCTTGATGAGACGTTGACTGTTTATTCCCTTCCACGGATGATGCCTGACCTGCTAAGTTCCTCTGGTATTTTGTGTTTTGCCCTTTGGTAGCAAAAATCTTTCAGGGGGTCTTTGGATGCTCAGCCGTGGCTGTGTCTGCTCTATAAAATTGTAAGTAGTCAGCTCCATCCTGGGTACTAGCCTCTGCAGTATACAGGACATCTTCGAGGAGCAGGGACTTAGGAAGGTGGTGATTAAGGGCCCCCACCTCCCAGGACATGCCCTCTGATCATTGCTACCATCGGGAAGGAAGTACAGGAGCCTGCAGCCACACGTTCAACGATTCAGAAACAGCTTCTTCCCCTTTGCCATCCTATTTCTGAATGGACATTGAACCCATGAACACCACCTCACTGCTTTCTTATTTCCATTTTTGCACTGCTTATTTTAACTTTACTATTTAATAGACATATATGATGGAACCCCAAAAACTAGGCCTGGAACTCTGTTCTTGCCAACTCGAGGACCCATCATCGCTGGTCGGCTGGCCACGTCCACGTAACTGGCCGTTGAACACAGAGCAGAGGTTTAGGCTCCCAACTGTCCTCTAATTCATCCACACCCCTCTCCCCAAATCCTAACCTGAACACTTAACTCCCCCCCTCTGTTCCAAAAACCATCCCCATGAACCTAAAAATACAGATTCTACCGCACACCTACATTCTTGGGGGTAATTTACCACGCCAGCTGCATACATTTGGGATGTGGGAGGAACACAGAGCAGTTGGAGTAAGCCCCTGTGGTCGCAGGGAGAACAACCCAGGCAGCACCAACGGTCAGGTGAACTTAGGCCACCGAGACTGGAAGGCAGCAGCACCACCAGCTGCACCTCTGACCCAACCGAAAGCCGTGTGACACTGTGTCCAGCGGAAGTTTTAGGATGAAGGTAGGCCATTCTCCATTGTGACAAGTTTTTGGTCATTCATAAGGTAGCATTGATCATCTGGCTACAGCCCATTACTCAGATCTGCTGCCAGATACTATGGCCCAAAGAACCTGAACATTCACTCCAAAAGACCATAAGATATAAGAGTGGAAGTAGGCCATTCGCCTATTGAGTCTGCTTTGCCTTCAATCACGGGCTGATTCAGTTCTTCCAGTCATCCCCACCCCCGTGAGATAGAATCCGGATCAGAATCAGGTTTAATATCACCGGCATATACCTTGAAATCTGTTAACTTCACAGCAGCGGTACAATGAAATATGCGATAGAGAAAAAAAAAGAGGGTTTACTATGCATCAACGGGAAGAAAGGGGGAAGCGAAGAAAAAGGAATGTTTGTGATAGGACAGAATGCAGGGGCATTAAATAGCAAAACAGGCCTCTTCAAAAAATGTGCTGCAGATCCTTTAAACCAGGGGTTCCCAACCTTTTTTATGCCATGAAGCATTAAGTAAGGGGTCTGTGGGCCCCAGGTTGGGATCCTCTGCTTAAATGCACCTGGCTCGCATATCCAAAAACAACACTTTCTGTAGAGCTGAATGAAATACTGACATAGATGTGTGTGCTCATCATCTGAAATGAGACTTGAGCAAACAGCTTCCTGATTCAGAGACAAGAGAAATACGAATTGAATCACTTTTCAACTTAAAGTGCCCTTCAAACTAGTACGCTAATTGCATTTGGCCCATAATCAATCCAAACCCTCTCATTTTGAGTGACAGTCTTGTCCCCTCTCGCTTGATAATTTTGTGCTTTCATCCCCATTAGCTTTGTGATTGCGGCTAAGTAATGTGCAAGATCCGATTTGAATAGAGATGATCGAAGAGTGATTTAATCGAGGAAGAGATTCCGTAGCAAGAGCTGTTAGAATGAACAAATCCACGTTTGAAGACAGGAAGTACATAGTTGCCACAACACTTCAATAAAAATCTAAAATTCTCCCAAACTTTCTGAGTCAATTGCTAATTGAGTGCAGTTAAATTAAACAGAACATAGAACACTCCTGAACAGTACAGGTCCTTCAGCCCATAATGTTGTGCCAACCTTGTTGCCTACTCTAAGATCAATCTAGCCCTTCCCTCCGACAGAACCCTCAATTCTTCTGTCATCCAGATTCCTATCCAAGTGTTTTTTAAATGCCCCTAATATACAGTATCAGCCCCTGCTACCACCCCTTGAAGGGAGTTCCATGCACCCACTACTCTGAAAAGAATTTTTCTCTGACTTGCCTCCTATACTTTCCACCAGCTATCTAAAAATTATGCCTCCCTTTTACTAGGGTTTTCCATCCTGGGAATAGTCTCTGGCTGTCCACTCTGGCTATTCCTCTTATCATAGACACCGCCATCGAGTCACCTCTCATCTTTCTTTGTTCCAAAGAGAAAAGCCCCAGCTCACCCAACCTATCTTCATAAGACATGCCCCCTTTAAACAGCCATTCTTTTGAATGTGCCCAAAATGTCGACAGTGCTTCTCCCTATAGATGCTGCCTGGCCTGCTGCGTTCCACCAGCATTTTGTGTGTGATGCCAGTTTTAAAAGTGGCTTTGGTTCATCAGGCTTAGATGAAGTAAAGTATCTTGTAGTCAACAGGATGAGTTGCAATGTAAAAGGTGGACAGAATTGAAAAGGCTGAACACAGGACTGACGGTGTTATATCTGAATGTGCGCAGTTTATGGGAATAATCCAGATGAACTCGTAGCACAGTTATGGATTGGCATGCATGATGTTGCAGGCATTATTGAATCATGGCTGAAAGAAGATTATAGCTGGGAGCTTAATGTCCAAGGATGCACTTTGTGTCAAAAAGTCAGGCAGGTAGGCAGCAGGAGGTGGCATGGCTCTGTTGGTAAAAAACAATATCAAATCATTAGAAAGAAGTGATGTAGTGTTGGAAGCTGTTGAATCGTTGTGGGTAGAGTGAAGGAACTGCAAGTGTAAAGAGACCCTGATGAGAGTTATATACAGACCCCCAAAAGGTAGTAAGTATGTGGTCTACAAATTACAACGTGAGATAGAAATTGCATGCCAAAAGGACAATGGTACAATGTTCATGGGGGATTTCAACATGCAGGTAGTTTGGGAAAATCAGGTTGGCGCAGGATCCAAAGGGGGGGATTTCCAGAATACTTCAAACCTGGGACCTCTTGCCCTGAAGTCCAGTGCAGATATCACTACACCACCGGCAACAGATGTTAATATTTAAGAATAATTAAAAAAACATGAAAATAATTGGGGAATAAGTCTTTCCTTACAGTTGGGAACTTTAGGTTTGGATGGTATTCTTAATACTTAAAAGCACTTTGAGTAACTTACTTGCCCTTGTTCAGAGGTGTACCGTGGCTCACACAAGTGAAGTCTTGCAAAATCCAACCTGCTGTGTTCGAGTCACTTAAGGGTTAAACCAATGTTGTAAAAGATATCAGTAACACACATCTCGCTGTGATAATATGATACTCCACTCCCTTTTGTTCTAATGAATATTAAAATAACGGTGGAATGGTTGTAGCACATTCATCACTAATGTCCCAGAGCTGTGTCTCATCCATTAATATCTTTAGAGCATCAACTGTACACTAATGCTTTGAGTGGGAAACGTGTATAATTATATTTATTTATTTATTCGTTCAGGGAAGTCAGCCATTACTAAATGAGTATGAACTAAAGATACTGTTCCTGGCACCCACCACCCCCTCTGTTAAAAAAATACTTGCCCCACCCATTTGCTTTAAATTTTTCTCCTCTCACCTTAAGTGCACCTACTCTAGTATTTAACATTTCCAACCTGGGAGAAAAATTCTGACTGTTTACCCTATCTGTTCTCCTATGCACATGGCTCCTCTGTAGAGAGAGTTAAGGGCACCAAGTTCCTGGGAGTTCACATCACAGATGACCTCACCTGTTCCCTTAATATCACCTCCCTGAATAAGAAGGCACAACAGCGCCTCCACTTCCTAAGGGGGTTGAGGCAAGGGAGGTCCCACCCCCACCTTAACTGAATTTTACAGGAGCATCATTGAGAGCGTCCTGAGAAGTCACATCTCCATCTGGTAAGGGAGCAGTTGAGCACCAGCCCAGAAGTCCCTATAAAGGACTGTGAGAATGGCCAAGAGGATCACGGAGGTCTCCTTACCATCCATCGGGGAGATTTATCAGTAACACTGTGTATGCAGGGCCTTTAGCATTATTAAGGATCCCACCCATCCATCCAGCATCCTCTTTGATTTTCTACCATCAGGCCGGAGACTATGATACATAAAAACAAGAATGGTCAGGATAGGGAACAGTTTCTTCCCTCAGGTCATGAGGCTTATGACCTCCCTGACACATCACATTCAAAGTGTCACTGGTTAATTTGTTCTGTATCTTACAATATTCAGTTTATGCTCTTTACTTTGTTTATGCTTAATTCATTTGTAAATTTTATTCTTACTTTCCTAAGTTATTGTGTGTTATATGTGTGTTATGCGTACCACTGTGCTTTACACCCTGGTCCAGAGAAACTTTGTCTCGTTTGATGGTATACATACATATATATAAATGACATTAAACTTGACTTGACTTGATTTGACTGTGCCTCTCATAACTTTATAAAATTCTATCTAATATAGCCCAGTTCATCATAAGCAATGCCTTCTCCACCACTGAGCACATCTACGAGGACACTAGCACAAGAAAACACATCCATCATCAAGGACCCCCACCATCTATGCCATGCTCTCTTCTTGCTACTATCATTGGACAGGAGTTCCAGGATCCCCAGGTTCCATATCACCAAGTTCAGGAACGGTTATTCCACTACAACCATCTGGGTACTGAACCAGCATTAATAACTTCACTCACCTCAACGCTGAACTGATTCTATGACCTGCAGTTTCACTTTCAAGGACTCATTACAGCTCCTATTCCTAGTTTTATATTTATTTGCACAATTTGTCTTTTGTGCATTAGTTTGTCAGTCTTGGTTCATGCTATACTCTCCTCTCACTGCTGCCATCAGGAAGAAGATACATGAGCCTCAGGACTTACACCACCAGGTTCAGGAACTGTTAGTGCCCCTCAAACATCAGTGGGGGTGACTACTCAACTTTACTTGCTCCATCATTGAAATGTTCCCCCAACCTATGGGCTAACTATCAAAGACTTTTCATCTCATGTTTTCGATATTTCTTTCTTCTTTTTATTTTTTTTTGTATTTGCACAGTTTTTTTGACTTTTGCACACTGGTTGAATGCCAGCTTGGTGTGGTTTTGTGTTGACTCTATTATGATTATTATTCTATTATGGATTTATTGAATATGCCTGCAAGACAATGAATCTCAAGGTTGTATATGATGAAATATAACAACTTTGATAATAAATTAGCTTTGAATTTTGAAGTAGTTTTTGTAGATTTTATTGTATTTTTTTGTGTTTCCTGTAGGTGCTTACAAGAAAGGTAGTGCAGAGTAACATATGTGCACTTTGATAATAAACTTACTTCGAAATTCGAATAAAGACCAGCTGAGTTGGGGTTGGCCGAAGCCAAAGATAAAGGAATGAGCTTCTCTTGACTTTTTTTCACATCAGTGGCAAGAGTTTATAAACCATTGTATAGATGCAGAAGGACCTCTGACCCATCATGACCATTGACTGATGTCAAATTGCTCTGATCACAAAGATCATTAAATCACAAGATCTCTCGTTTCCAGCCCATAATATTTTGGAAACTTTAATTAGTGTTCTAACTTTGAGAAGAGGAAATGTTTCTTTTTATAACCTTATAAACAAACACCTGGAATACCGATGTCATTCTGGCAAACTGTTCAAAATGGATAGACTCACTGTTCGAAGTACTGCCTCAGCATTAGAATTAACTCACATCAAATTATTTGCCTTTTATTAAATTAACATTTTTTCTTTCAACTTTAGCAACATTAGGAGCGGTTTGCTGTCCTTTTATTTTTTTTGAATTTTTTAAGACCATAAAATTGAAGTTAACGATCAAAGTGTTCCAGCTGAGCCACCAAAATGTCAGTGCTGTGGAAATATGGTTAGTTCTGCTCTACAGCAGCGCTATTAAGATTTTAAATCAAGAAAAAAATTGACCAATCTCTCATACTGTAACAATGCATTTTCACTGAACAATCTTCAAAGTCATTGGATTTTTTTGCTGACCTTTTACAATGAACAGAAAGGTCCTGGCTCTTGGTTCACCGATAAGCACTGAAGATCCCATTTTATTTCATGCTATCTTCTATGTTAACAGACCTTTTGGCTTGAATTTAAGCCCCCTCTCCCCCACCCCTACCACCTTCTGCTGAACCTTGCTAGGGTGTGGTCCTGTTGATGCCGCTGTAAAATTGGCTCCTCTCTTCATTTACTTGATTACAAGCAGGCCATTTGGCTAACCTAATCTGTGCCGAGCCACTTAAGTCTCCTACTCCCATTGACCTGCACCGGGACCATAGACCTCCATACCCCTACCATCCATGTACCTATCCAAGCTTCTCTTAAATGTTGAAATCGAGCTCACGTGCACCACTTGCACTGGTAGCTCGTTCCATGCTCTCATGACCCTCTGAAGTTTCCCCTCCTGTTGTCCTTAAACTTTTCTCCTTTCACTTTGTTGACCCCTTGTTGTAGTTCCACCCAACCTCAGTGGAAAAAGCCTGCTTGCATTTTCGCTATCTATTCCCCTCATAATTTTGTATGCCTCTATCAAATCTCCTCTCAATCTTTTATGTTCTAAGGAATAAAGTTCAATCTTTCCTTATAACTCAGGTCCTCCAGACCCAGCAACATCCTTGTAAGTTTTCTCCACGCTCACTTTCAACCTTTTTTTCACATCTTTCCTGAAGCTAGGTGACCAAAACTGCACACAGTTAGGTGTACAAAATTATAATGGGAATAAATAGGGGAGATATAAGAACCTTTATCTCTTGGTGTGACTCTAATACAAGAAAGCCTTGGTATAGGTAAGAGATTCAAAGGGGATTTGAGCGGGAACTTTTCACACACAGTGTGGTTGAAATTTGGAATGTGCTACCTGAGAAGGTGGGGGAGGTACAGTATTTAAGAAATATCTAAGCAAGCTATTAAATCACTCAGACATGGAAGGCTAAAGATCAAATGTTTAACAGAGAGATTATATCAGAGGCACAATCGCTGGTCAATATATGTCAGTTCATTTCAAGCAAGCTGGTACCAAAGGCTTCAGTCTTCTTGGAGACATAAAAAAATTGCAGATGCTGGAATCTGGAGCAAAAAGCTAACTGCTGGAGGAATTATGCAGCTTGAGCAAAATCTGCAGGGGTGTGAGGGAAAGGAACTGTTGACATTTAAAGGTCTTGGTTCAGGGTCTTGAGCATAAACTTCATTAATTCCTTCCCTGACTCCCCTCCCACAGATGCTGCTCTACCTTTTGATTTCCACCAGTAGATTTTTACACTTTGGTCTTCTTGGTTGAAGAGTGTAATATCATTCAAATCATCATTGAATTGTACCAACTCTTCACAGAAATGTGTTTTTGAAATATTGGAGAGGTGACAAATTGGAAGTAACTTCCTCTGGTCTAATAACTTACTAGCATACATCATCAACCTTCACACATGAAGTACAGACTTTTGGAGTGCTGCCAATATACAGAGGACAGCAGACTCAAAATCCTGTAGATGCTGAAATCTGGAGCAATAAACAAGATGCTGGAGGAGCTCGGTAGGCCAAAATTCAAAGTAAATTTATTATGAAAGTACATATATATCAACATACACAACCCTGAGATCCACTTTCTTGTAGGCATTCACAGTAGAACAAAAAAATACAATAGAATCTATGAAAAACTACACAAATAAACACACAAACAATTAATATTCAACAGAAGATAAACTGTGCAAGTACAAAAAATAAACAAACAGGAAGACAAATAAATAAGTAATACTGAGAAATCAGTTCAGTATTGAGGTGAGTGAAGTTATCCATGCTCGTTCAGGAATCTGATGGTTAGAGTAATAATTGTTCCTGAACCTGCTGCTGTGGGATCTAAGGCTCCTGTACCTCCTTCCTGGGGTAAATTTATTATCAAAGTACATATATATCGCCATCCACTTTCAGCATGCCCTGGATGGTGGGGGTCCTTGAAGGTGGACGCTGCTTTCTTGTGGCAGAGTTGTTTGTAGATGTGCTCGATGCTGGGGAGGCTTATTCCAAAAATGGACTGGCAGCATCTGTGAAGGGGTTGGACATTTGATGTATTGGGTCAAGACCTTTCATCTGGACTCAAATAGGGACTGGCCATAGACGGGGATATGGGGGTTGGGGAGAGGAAGAAAACATCTTCAACAATCAAAACTTGATTGTGCTCTGGAATGCAATCAACGTGGAACTGGTGGAAAGTTTTGAAATTGAGTTCCAAATACTTGTGGTTTCTGGAAATTAATTTCAATTTGAATATTCCAGGAGAATATATTTATGTAGTTATTTTTGTGGAGTCAGAATGAATATTGATACTCTCTGAGACCAATTTCATTCATAACATTTTGCTTCCCTCAGGAGCTTCATCACTTGAAGGATATACAGTACTTAGACAATTATGGGCATGTTTGCTTTTGCATTGTTCTGAGCCACATCTTTGTAAGCTCAGCAGGTTTCCTCAGCTATATAAAACCTTGAACTTGGCCACATGTGGAATACATGTTCTGGTTGCCCCATTACAGGAAGGATGTGGAGTCTTTGGAGACAGTGCAGAGGAGATTCACTAGGATGCTGCCTAGATCAGAGGATATGAGCTATGGGGAGAAGTTGGACAAACTGGAATTCTTTTAACTTCATTTTGTAGACTAAGTGGAAAATCTGACAGAATAAATTCTTCTCGGGTTTCCAGCCAGGTACAGGTTGTACTCAGCTGTATACCTGTACCTGGCTGAAAGCCTGAGAAGAGTTTATTCATCATATACGCTGGGAAAGCACTAGATCCTTTTTCATCTGGCAGAAGTTTATAAAGTTATGGGTGACATAATACACCAAGGCCATTTTATTATTTACAGCTGTACACATTCTCACTAATGCAAATATCTAATCAGCCAATTATGTGGAAAAACTTAATCTATATAAGCATGCAGACATGATTAAAATGTTCAGTTGTTCAGACCAGGCATCAGAATGGGGAAGAAATATGATCAAAGTGACTTTGACCGTGGAATGATCGTTGGTGCCAGATGGGGTGGCTTGATTATCTCAGCACCTGCTGATTTCACACACAACAGTATCTGGAGTTTGCAGAGAATGATGCAAAAAGCAAAAAAAAAATCCAATAAGTGACAGTTCTGTGGATAAAAATGCCTTGTTTTAATGAGAGAGGTCAGAGGAAAATGGCCTGACTGGTTCAGGAAGACAACAGTAATTCAAATAACCACACATTACAACCGTGGTGTGCAGAGGAGCATTTCTGAATGCATAACATATCAAACCTTGACAGAAGACCACAAAGATATAAAAATACACTCTTTTACCACACACATATAAAAGTAGAGTCTATTAGGTAGAGGAGGTACCCAGTAAAGTGGCCATTGAATGTTGATGAGGTTGGCAGAATCTTTTTCCCAGGTTAGCAATGTCAAATATTAGGTGACATTGTTTTAATACAAGATTGAGAAAATTTAAGTGAGAGGCTCGGAGTAAGTTTGGTGCACACAGAGAAATAGATGAGTTGCCAGGAGTGGTGGTGGAAGCAGACACAATAATGATTTAATAGATGTTTAGATAGGTGCATGAGCACAAAGGGAATTGAGGAGTATGGATCATGTGCAGGCGGATAGGCTTAGTTCAATTTTGCCTTGTGGTCAGCACAGACATTGTGGGCCGAAGAGCCTGTTCCTCACCTATTCTGTTCTATATTCTATGATATTCTAAGACCAAATTCAACACATTTGGTCTTTAAAATGTCAACCCTGGAATTTTTCTGTTTCAGTGTGCAATTGCTTCCTACATGTGTCCATTTAACTATTTTGTGCTACAGCCCAGTTGGAACCTGACCTTTATCAGTGTAAAATTAATAAGTATCTCTTTTCAGGTTAATTTCCCTTTTTGAAGTGGATTCAGTTCAAGGAACTCAGAGCTATAGCAGAAAAATAGACTGTTTGCCCAACTGATGACCCTTGATGTAAAAATTATGTTATTCACTGAAGAGACGTGGACACCATTGACATTCACCATTCAGCTTAATTGCCTCTGGTCTGAAATACAGATAAGAGCCAAATGAAAATGTGGACTGTGAGCTATGTATAGGAGAAACCACGCAAGGACAATAGATTTGCTTTCCTGGAGGAAATTGACAAACAAGATGCAACCATCTTGTGGTTGTGTGAGTGAGATTGGCTTTCTATTAAATTCTGCTGTAAGCCACAGGTAAAACACCCAGCTACTGTGAAGGCTGCACCATAGCCTGGTATGGAAACACCAATGCTTTTGAATGGAAAATTCTACAAAAGGTAGTGGATTTGGCCCAGTACATCACAGGTAGATCTCTTCCAACCATTGAGCGCATCTACACGAAGCGCTGTCACAGAAGAGCAGTATCCATCATCAGAGATACCTGCCACTCACGTCATGCTCTCTTCTCACTGCTGCCATCAGGAAGAAGGTACAAGAGCCTCAGGACTCACTCCACCAGGTTCAAGAACAGTTACTACTCCTCAGCCATCATTTAACACTCACCTATCCCATCAGTGAAATGTTTCCACAGCCAATGATCTCACTTTAAGGACTCATTATCTCATGTTCTTTTTATTTATTGCTATTTATTTATACATGCATTTGGTCAGTTTATTGTCCTCTGCACTCTGGTTGATCTTTCATTGATTCTGTTATAGTTACTATTCTATGGATTTGCTGCATATGCCCACAGGAAAATGAATCGCAAGGTTGTATATGGTGACATACATGTATTTTGAAAATAAAAATTACTTTGAACTTTGACCTTGAGCAATGACAAGTAATTCAATAGCTCAGATCTCTGCATAATAATCGAATAGTTAACTACTAACTGCAGTTACACGGTCCAGTGTTTGTGATAGTGTGCCCTTATTTCCTTTCTGGGTTTATGGGGCTGCCATGTGTTGATGCCACCTTGTTCCATTCTCCCAGAAATGTAAATGTAACTATTTCTGCCCCTCAAATCCTTTTGACATAGAGTCCATCAGTTCAATCATGCAATCCTGACATTTTCCCCTAGTACCCATGTAAATCCTTTGCTTCTGTATCATTTCCGTTGTATAAACACTCAGAGGCCACTTTATTAGGCCACCTGCATGTAAATACAAGTACGTAATCAGCCAATCATGTGGCAGCAACTCAATACGTAAACGTCTGCAGACATGGTCAAGCGGTTCAGTTGCTATGCAGACCAAACATCAGAATGGGGACGAAACATGCTCAGAGTGACTTTGACTGTAGAATGGTTGTTGGTGCCAGATGGGGCGGTTTGCATATCTCAGAAACTGCTGATCTCCTGGATTTTCACCAACAACCATCTCTAGAGTTTACAGAGAATGGAGTGAGAAACAAAAGATATCATCCGGTGAGTGGCTCTTCTGTGGGTGAAATTGTCTCAGGAGTTTTTACAGAGAATGGTGTGAAAGCCAAGAAATAAAATATGATGAGTGGCAGTTCTATGGGCAAAAAATGCCATGTTAATGAGAGAGATTAGAGGAGAATGCCCAGATGGGATCAAGCTGACAGAATGGCAACAATAACTTAAATAACCATGCATTCCCACTGCTGTCTGTAAGGAGTTTGTATGTTCTCCTTCCATATTGGTTTCCTCCAGGTGCTCTGGTTTCCTCCCACATTCCAACAATGTACAGGTGAGTAGGTTAATTGTATGTTATCCTGTGATTAGTCAAGGATTAAAAAAGACCAGAAGACATAGGAGCAGAGTTAGGCCATTTAGCCCACTGAGTCTGCTCTGCCACTCCATCATGGCTGATCCCGGATCCCACTCAACTCCATGCACCTGCCTTCTCATCATATCTTTTGATGCCCTGACCGATCAGCAGATGACCGACTTCCACCTTAAATACACCCATGGACTTGGCCTTCACCGCAGTCTGTGGCAGACATTCCATAGGTTCACTACTCTCTAGCTAAAAAATTCCTCCTTAATTCTGTTCTAACAGGTCTCCCCTCAATTCTGAGGCATTTCCTTCTAGTTCTGGATGCCCCCACCATAGGAAACATCCTCTCCACCTCCCCCCAATTTAGTCCTTGCAACCTTCGGTAGGTGCGTTCCTGGGCGACGTGGTTCGAAGGTCTGGTTCCATACTGTATGTCAATAAATAAATAAACAAATAAATAAATAACAACAGTGGTGTACAGAAAAGCATCTTTGAACCCACAATGCGTCAAACTTTGAAGGCTACATTGGGGAAGACCATGAACATGCATTGGGTAGAGGAGGTACCTAATAAATTGGCCACTGAGTGTATGCTTTTGTAATATGGGAATCAGAACTGGACATTGCTCTCAAAGAGTGGGTGCTCCAAGTACTTTACTCAGGTTAACATGATTTCGAAGTCCCTTGATGCTATTCATCTTGAATTCAGAGTGCGTGGCTGCTCCATGTCCCAAAGTAATTAGTTCTGTCTGGGCGCCACTATGACAGGCATACCTGTGATCCATTCCTCGAAATTGTGTTGTATGGAAGAATATCTCTCTGTTTTTCACATTTAGTACACTTTAATTGAGTTTTAGAGTAACACACTGTGTAATTGAAGCGGAATTAAAAAAGATTAGTTTAGCTGGATGAAAAAATAGAGGAAATGTCTTTCCAGTGTTACTGGTTTATATGAAGTCCTTGATTGTGCTTACATAATTCCTTCAGTTAATTTGATAAGGCATTTTTTGAAACTGGCTTTGAATATTATAGTGTTCTGTTAATAATAACTGATTAATTCAATTTCTTGCTGAGCACAGACAAGCACTGTCAATATTTGAAGGATTACCCCTGAAAGATGGGCTGTGTTCATGACTTAACTGATGCAAAACTGTCCCAGGTGAAGAATAAGATCTCATTTTGCAGGAGACTAGGGCCTTCTCAATTGCTAGTTCTGTTCGTGAATGATATACTCTACACTGAGTGGCCACTTTATTAGATACACCTGTACACCTGCTCGTTAATGCAAATACCTAATGAGCCTATCATGTGGCAGCAATTCAATGCATAAACAAACATGCAGACGTGGTCAAGAAGTTCAGTTGTCCATTCCAAATATCAGAATGAGGAAGCAATGTGATCTAAGTGACTTTCACTATGGAATGATTGTTGGTGCCAGATGGGGTGGTTTGAGTATCTCAGAAACTGCTGATTTCCTGGGATGTTCATCCACGTCGTTCTCTAGAGTTTACAAAGAATGGTGTGAAATACAAGGAAAAAATATAAACAAGTGAGCAGCAGTTCTGCGAGTGTAAACGTCTCAAGAATTTGCAGAGAATAGTGTGAAAACAAGAAAAATATCCAGTAAGTGGCAGTTCGGTGGGCAAAAATGCCTTGTCAATAGGAGCGGTCAGAGGAGAATGGCCGTGCTGGCTGAAGCTGACAGGAAGGTGGTGGTAACTCGAGTAACCACACGTTACAAGAGTGATGTGCAGAAGAGCATCTCTCAATGCACAACATGTTGAACTTTGAAGTGGACGGGTGCAGCAGCAGAAGACCGCACCGGGTCCACTCCTTTACATTTACTCCTTCACTCCTTTGCCCACTGCACTTTGAACTTGGAATGAAACAGTCTGTAATAATGCAGACTGCCTGTTAGATTAAGGGTCAAGAAAAATGCTTGTTGGGAACAACTTAACATTTAAAGCGTGCCATGCTACACTCAGTAGGATTTGGCCATCTCACTGCTTCTGTTAACAGTGCGTTTCACATTCTTCTGGATATAGCTTGTTGTCTACATCCTCTACATACCACCATCCAGAGACAGAGAAGCAGTTTCAGCGACAGGTTACTATCGATGCAATGCTCCTCAGACAGGATGAAGAGGTCAATACTCCCCAATGCCATTAGGCTTTACAATTCTACCGCCAGGACTTAAGAATTTTTTAAAAGCTATTATTAATGCTTTTTGAGATAGTGATTTAGATGCATATCATATTTTTTACTGAGTTAAGTATTGTATGTAATTAGTTTTGCTACAACAAGTGTATGGGACATTGGAAAAAAAGTTGAATTTCCCCATGGGGATGAATAAAGTATCTATCTATCTATCTATCTTTTTTATTGTTTTGTGAACATTTGACATGCTTGGAGTTTTAAGAGCCTGTAGGTGCTGCAATCTAGAGCAACAAGAACAAACTCCTAGGGAAGCTCAGTGAGTCAGGCTGCATCCGTGGAGAGAAATGGACAGTGGGTGTTCTGGATTGAGAACTTTCCTCTGGGCACAAATTGACACTATATTGGAAGCAAGTGTGTCGAGAAGGTTCATTCGGTTGATTGTTGAGATCAGGAGGTTGAATTGACTTCATTACTTACATCCTTCACGTACGAGGGGTGATTGATAAGTTCATGGCCTAAGGTGGAAGGAGATGAGTTATACAGCTCTCGATACATGCACATGCAGTTCAACTCATATGATTTCAACATGCAGTGATTATGCAGAAAGTTTGAAGTTAATAACTCATCTCCTTCTACCTTAGGCCATGAACTTATCAATCACCCCGATGAGTTATTAACTGATGATCACTCAAAGAGTTGAACTGCATGTGCATATAACTCATCTCCTTCTACCCAAGGCCACAAACTTATCAATCACCCCTCGTACACGAGGAGTAAAAATCTTTATGTTACATCTCGGTCTAAGTGTGCAATTTATGGTATTTTATAATAAATAGTATGTACAACAGGACAGGCAATATAACATAAAAATACAGTTGCGTCAGCGTGAATTAATCAGTCTGATGGCCTGATGGAAGAAGCTGTCCCGGAGCCTGCTGGTCCTGGCTTTTACGCTACAGTACCGTTTCCCAGGTCGTAGCAGCTGGAACAGTTTGTGGTCAGCGTGACTCAAGTCCCCAATGATCCTTTGAGCCCTTTTTACACGTCTGTCTTTGTAAATGTCCTGAATAGTGGGAAGTTTACATCTACAGATGCGCTGGGCTGTCCGCACCACTTTCTGCAGAGTCCTGTGATTGAGGGAAGAACAGTTCCCATACCAGGCAGTGACGCAGCCAGTCAGGGTGCCCCTATAGAAAGTTCATAGGATTTGTGGGCCTATACCAAACTTCTTCAACCATTTGAGGTGAAAGAGGCACACAGCTGGTAGGTACAGACTACATAAGATCCTCGGTGATGTTTATGCTGAGGAATTTAAAGCTGTTCTCCCTCTCAACCCTAACTCCATTGATGTCAATTCGGGCTAGCTTGTCTCCGTTCCTTCTGTGGTCCACGACCACCTCCTTAATTTTTGCAACATTGAGGAGGAGGTTGTTTTCTTGACATTACTGTGACAGGGTGATGACATCTCTGTAGGCTGCCTCATTATTGTTTGAGATTAGGCCAATCTGTGATAGTGTTGTCAGAAAATTTAATTAGCAGATTAGAGCTGTGGGTACACAGTCATGAGTATACAGAGAGTAAAGGAGGGGGCTTAGTACACAGCCCTGAGGGGTACCTGTGTTGAGGGTCAGAAGGGCAGAGGCAAGGGAGCCCACTCTTACCACCTGCTGGCGATCTGACAATAAGTCCAGGATCCAGCTACACAAGGCAGGGTGAAGGCCGAGGTCTCTGAGCTTCCTGTCGAGTCTGGGTGGAATTATGTTGAATGCTGAAATGTAGTCCAAGAACAGCATTCTCACATAAGTATCCTTCTTCCCAGATGTGTAAGGACAGTGTGTAGAGCTGTGGCGATTGTGTCATCTGTTGATTGGTTGTGTTGGTAGGTGAATTGTAGGGGTCCAGTATGGGTGGTAGCATGCTGCAGAGGACTACCCCTCAAAGCACTTGCTTATTATTGAGGTGACTCTCGTTCAGACATGTTACCTTGATCTTTTTTAGGTACCGGAACAATGGTAGATGTTTTGATGCAGGAGAGAACTCTACACTGGGAGAGGGTGAGGTGCGTCTGTGAACACACCTGACAGTTGTGCCGTCCACATTGTGAGCACCTGCTTTGGGACGCCGTCTGGTCCCGCGGGTTTGCGACTGCGGGTTGCATTTTGAGGAACTAATAGGCAGTTGCTTTCATGTAGGGTTTGTGAAGGAGACTCACAAGTTAGACGTTGGGATGTTAGCTTCTGCAGAAAGGGGGGATGTGGGGCCACAGGGTGTAGTTTTTGAGAAAGGGTCTGTCCTTTTAAGAGGGAGATAAGGAGGAATTTCTCCTCTAAGGATCAAGAATAATTGGAATTCTCTATCCCGGAGAATTATGGAGCCCAAATTATTGAATATATCAGGTGAAGACTGTCGGAACTTTGGTCTGTGGGGAAAATGAGGCTTAGGGCATGCAGACAAGAAGATGAAGCTAAGACCATGATCAGATCTTATAGAAGAGTAGAATAAACACCAGGGGCTCTATTGCTGTCTCCTGCTCCTATTAATGATGTCCTTGTGCTTATCTAGATGAATGATTGTGCCTCCTAGTAACACAATTATTTATTAGAATTCAGTTTCTTTCGACCTATTAAATTTTGATTATGTATTTACCCCTTGAACTTTTTGTAATGCCTCTTTAAATGTAAGTATTCACAGCCTTTCTTCAGAGGACAGACGTCTAATATGAACTGCCTGCCTTTGCAACTAGAAGGTACCCCACAGTAGAGGGGTAGGGATGGGCAGAAGCACACCCCAGCATCAGCCAAGATGATTTTGCACATAGGCTCGTCATTACCCACAAGAACATATGTCTTCTCCCTCTAGTTATACAAGGCAAGCCTGTTCACCATTTTGTTTACTGTTATGTACACAGCTATGGGTACTTACCAGCGGAAGTTGTGTCTATTAGCAGAGCTGAGTTGAAGTCACAGTAATGAAAATAGCTCTGAGATCTGTTTCCTTGGCTAGACAGACTTTTGAGAGAGCCCGGTTTACACTTGGGAAGTAATTTTGTTGACTTTACGGTGCTGTTGGGAACGTGGCACGGATCTCAAAATCTGAGCAACTTGTCATTTTCCCTCCCTTGGCAGAGGTTGCTCTTTAGAACATATTCAAGCAAGTAAACATGAAATAAATCTAGTTGAGGAGGGCATCATTAGTTTGAATGAGAGGTTAAGTACATGCTTTTAAACCAAGCCAATCCCATGATTGGTCCAGTCAGAACACAGAAGATAGATCAGTACAGCACTGTACGGGCCCTTCAGCCGAAAACGTTATGCTGACCTTTTAACCTACTCCAATATCAATCTAACCCTTCCCTCCCACATAGGCATCCATTTTTTTCATCCGTATGCTTATCTAAGTGTCTCTTAAATGTCCCTGCTGTATCTGCCTGCACAGCCATCCCCAGAAGTGCATTCCTTATATTTACACTCTCTGTTTAAAAACCTACCTCACACATTCCCCAAATGTTTTCCCCAATGACCTTAAAGTACGTCTCCTCATTTTAGCCATTTCCGCCACTCTTGTCATCTTATGCTACTTACTGTATTATGATCCTTCATCAATTCACCTCTCATCCAGTGAGAAAAGCCTTGGTTTGCTCAGCCTATCATCATGTGACATGCTTTCTCATCCAGGCAGCATCATGGTAAATCTCCTCTGCACCCTCTCTAAAGCTTCCACATCCTTCCTATAATGAGGCGACCAGAGCTGAATACAATATTCTAAGTGTGCATCTAATCAGTTTTCTAGAGACATAATATTACTTCTGTGTTCCTGAATTCAATCACTTGACTAATGAAGGCCAAAACACCATTTTCCTTCTTATTCACCCTCTCGACTTGTGCTGCAGCTTTGAGGGCTCTGTAGACTCTGTTTATCCACCATACTAAGAATCCTGCCATTAAAATTGTATTATGCTTTCGAGTAAAGCCTTCCAAAGTGAATCACTTCACAGTTTTGTGGACTGAACTTTATTTGCCACTTCTCAGCCCAGCTATGCATCCTGTCAACGCCCCTTGCAACCACAGGACATTGAACTTAAAGTGGATGGGCTACAGCAGCAGAAGACCATGCATGTACACTTAGTGGCCATTTTATGTGGTGCAGGAGGCACCTAATCAAATGGCCACTGAGTGTATTTGGAAATGCCTCCATGGTATCTTTATTACTGCTTGGTGAAGACCAAAACGTGCAGTACAATCCTACGTTTGTTGTTTGCCCCTTCTGATTTCCTACTTTTCTCGGGTTTTTCATTGTAACTGTTCATACCATTTGATGAGGTTTGCATATTGAAATCAAATTTATTGATTTTTTTTTCAAAAGAAATGTAGCAGGTAGACAAGATGACAGCATGATGGTAGGTTTCTGTGTCCAGTTCCCACTGGTGTTGTGTACTAAATACTCACACAGAGAAGAAGAGAAATGGTCCCATGTTGGGAGTATCTATTTCATTAGCCAACAGTCAATGTATAACCCTTGCACTTCTAATGAAGGGTCTTCGTCCAAAACATTAAACCTTTATTCCTTTTTATAGATACTGCCTGACCTGTTGAATTCCTTCAGCATTTTGTGTGTGTTACTCAGAATTTCCAGCATTTGCAGAATCTCTTGTGCTTATGATTTCCCTGTCACTTCAGCTACAAAGTTCTGAATTCACGTCCCTCTACAGAGGCTAGCTTGGCTCTGTTGTGCAGAACTAAGGGATTTGCAATGTCAGGAGATCAATTTTCCACTCAAGGTATTAAGAAATGCTAAATACCCTGCTCTCCTTAGCAAATGGTCCCATGGCAGAAACTTTGAGAAACCAGAGTTCTGCCTGATGGTTATCCACACTAAAACAAATTGTCAACATGATTCTGTAGATGCATGAAATACAGAGTAACTCTTCCAAAATGCTGGAGGAACTCAGCAGATTAGGTAGCATCTATAGAGAGGAATGAACAGTTAACATTTCAAGCTGACACCCTTCATCAGGGTTGGAAAAGAAGGGTGAAGAAGCATTTTGTCAAGTCAACAATAATGTTACATTACTGTTTATAGGAGCCCGCTGCACAAAAAAACTAGCTGTAGTGAATCTTGTTTAGAACAGTGACTATATTTCAAAATATGACACAGCAACATGAATTCTGCTCTACAAGTGCAAGATATTTTTCTCCCTATGTTATTTGGTACCATACTGGAAAGATATCAATAAGAATGAAAGAGTATAAAGAAAACATATAAGGATGCTGAAGACCTGCTGAAGGGTTTCGACCCGAAACATCGACTGTATGTTTTTCCATTGATGCTGCCCGGCTTGCCGAGTTCCTCCAGCATTTTGTGTGTGTTGCTTGGATTTCCAGCATCTGATGGTTTTCTCTTATATCAGGATGTTGCCTGGACTTGAGCATCTGAGTTACAGGGAAAGGTTGAACAGCTGAGAACTTTATATCCTAGAGCTTAAGAGTGTGAGGGGAGATTTAATAGAGCTATACAAAATTATGAGGGGTATCTCTGCGGAGTGGGAGATTGTGAAGTGAGTAGGAGACAGTTCCTTGTGGACTGTAGTTTACAGGTTTAAAAAGTGACGGGGATCTGTTGGAACTTGTCTGTGGAGCAGGAGATGCTTGAATTATAGGTAATATAGCAATGACTATTAAGAAGAAGTGAGGTGCAAGCAGAGCGGTCATTGTTGAAGAGGACCAGTGTTAGAGTGTTCAGGCTTGGGTGAGAACAGGCACAGGCTAGCTAGTGTAACAAGTTCAGGCAGGATGGATTTTCAGGCAGTGGGATGCTCCTCCTCTGAGATGTGGGATTTCAGGGTAACTGACTATCTTGACATTCAGTTACAGATTGGCAAGTATGATGTTGTGGCCATCTCTGAAATTTGGCTAAAGGATGACTGCCATTGGGAGCTGAACATACAAGCATAGACAGCGTACTGTATCAGAAAGATAGATAGTAGGCAGAGGGGGTGGTGTGGCCCTATCTATAAGGAATAATATTAAATCATTAGAAAGGGATGACATAGGACTGGAAAGTGTACCATCTCTATGGGTTGAGTTAAGAAATGGCAAGGGTAAAAGGACCTTAATGGCAGTTGTATGCAGGCCTCCTGTTACGAAGGATGAACAGCTCTGATGGGCAGAAGGGTGCAGGGTTGCCCATGTCCCCTCCCCTGGGAGAATCACAAACTGTTACTGTTGCCAGGCTGCTAATGAGAGAGAAAGAGATGGAACAAACACATACTGGGACTGGAACATTTGCTTCAGACAAGGGAGAGTTAACACCGGGAAAGAGTGACTTGTTGTTCCACCATATTATGACTCCTGAAAGACTTATGGCTTCGAAGAAGGATTGTTTACTTGGTACCATTCTGTTTATTAAAATTCCTCAGTGGACAGCCGGAGTGGGCTGGTTTGACGGACTAAGCCATTCAAAATTGATTGACACCTGAGACCCCATGAGTAGGGATAAAAAGTGAGGTCTGGGGAGACACCCCTCAGACACATTAGGAGACGCACCAAGAGACACACTAGTGAGCACTGTTTAAGTGTTAGAACCCACGAGATCGGTCAATTTTAACTCACAGTGTTAAATCCACGAGATCGGTCAATTTTAACTCACAGTGTTAAATCCACGAGATCGGTCAAATTTCAGAAGGATCGGTCAATTTTAACTCACAGTGTTTATAGCGAGGCCTGTGGGAGCTTGTGTGTGTGTCCACCCTTGCCTGGGTGACGAGTCCACCATAGAAGAACGGTCTAGCTAAAGGACAGAGGGGTCATACCTGAATGGCCACAACAACACATCGACGGATCAAGAAAGTAAAGGAAGGTTTGAATGACTGTAGCTGTCACTGTTTGTACGCCCTCTCCCTCTCTCTCTCTCCCTCCAACGTTTACAACAAAAGAACCAACAACTACCTCAGCCTACATGAACTGAACTGAACTTTAGACTTTTCCATGATAATTAATTATTCCCTAGACAACAATCGAGCTTGTTTACTATTGATTATTATTATACCCACACTTTTAGGTTTAGTATTGCTAACGTGTATTATCTGTATATTTGCATTGTTGATATTGATTTGTATATTTTACTAATAAACACTGTTTTGAAAATAGTACCAGACTCTAACAGATACTTCTGTCTTTGCTGGTAAGACACCCAGTTACGGGGTACGTAACACTCCAAACAGCAGCCGGGATGTGGATTACAAATCACAGCAGGAGATAGAAAAGGCATGTCAGAAAGACAATGTCATGATAATCATTGGGGATTTTCATGTAAAGATGGATTGGGTAAACCAGGCCAGTACTGGACCTCAAGAGAGAGAATTTGTAGAATGTCTAAGGGATGTATTTTTAGAACAGCTTGTTGTTGAGCCCACTAGGGGACGGGCTGTGCTAGAATGGGTGTTGTGCAATGATCCAGAGATGGTAAGAGAGCTTAAGGTTAAAGAACCCTTATGGAACAGTGATCACAATATGATTGAGTTCATTTTGAAATTTTAGAAGGAGAAATTAAATTCCAATGTGTCGGTATTTCAGTGGAATAAAGGAAATTACAATGGCATGAGAGGGGAACTGGCCAAAGTTGACTGGAAAGGGACACTAGCAAGAAGGACAGCAGAGCAGCAATGGCTGGAGTTCCTGTGAAAAATGAGGGATGTACAAGACAGATATATTCCAAATAAGAATAAATTTTTGAATGGAAGAAGGACACTTCTGTGGCTGACAAGTGAAATCAGAGCCAAAGTAAAAGCAAAAGAGAGGCCATTAAAGGGAGCCAAAGCTTGTGGGAAGATAGAGGATTGGGAGGCTTTTAAAAACTTGCAGAAGGAAACCAAAAAGTCATTTAGGGGGCTGTGGTAAACTATGTATACCTGTCTGGACACGCCCCTCTGCTGACTGCTCCTGTGGCTCCTCCCACAGACCCCTGTATAAAGGCGATTGGAGGCACTGCTCCTCCCTCAGTCTCCAAGATGTCCTGGTCACGTTTGCAGCTAATAAAAGCCTATCTTTTGCCTTCCGTCTCCGAGAGTTATTGATGGTGCATCAATTTAATTAGCTGCAATTTTAAACCATGGAGACCATTTTACGACCGGACCAGTTGGACATTGATCCTCAAGCTCCCAAAGCAGCCATTGCCTTTGAACTCTGGCTTGCATGCTTCCAATCATACCTGACAGAGATTCCCATGACTGAGCCTGCTATCATGCACAAAATCCTCCTCTCCAAGGTCAGTCTGAGGGTATACTCCCTCATCAGAGACCTGCCGACCTACCAAGGGGCACTGGACGCCCTCAAAAGACAATACCTGCGGCCGGTGAACACTGTCTACACAAGACATCGCTTAGCGACGCGGCGGCAGTGGGCCGGAGAGTCGAGCGCTGAGTTTGTCCGGGCCCTACAGACACTCGTGTGGGCCTGCGACTGTAGGGGACTGACGACGGAACAGCATGCGGAGCTCCTGGTACGAGACACCTTCGTTACGGGGATCAGGTCAGTGTATGTGCGCCAGCGGCTACTGGAAAACGCCGATCTTACCTTACAGTCGGCGATTGAGCTGGCCGATACGCTGGAGGCTGCTCTGCACAACGCTGACGCTCTCCAGCTGTGTGATCTCCCGCTGGTCCCATGAACGCTGCAGACCCCGCCACCCGCCGGCAAATTGACCACATTCGCTGCCGCTCGCGAGTCCGTGAACTCCCCACAATCGACCACGGCTCCTGCCAGTCGCAAGTCCGCACAGTGTTACTTCTGTGGACTCGAAAAGCACCCCCGAAATCGCTGCCTGGCCCAAAAAGCTACCTGCTTCAGCTGCAGAAAGAAGAGCCACTTCACCAAGGCCTGTAAGTCTAAACTATGAGTGGGGTCAAGCAGCACTGCGTGCGAGGCATGGGGGCGGCCATCTTGGTCGCCACCATCTTGCCTGCCTGCCTCGTGCAAGGCATAAGGGCAGCCATCTTTGTTGGCGCCACCTCGCCCCGCCTCTGACCCATGGGTGCTTACTGGGCACCAAGATGGCGATTCAACTCTGGCCTCCGTAACCCTCAACCAAGGCGCTCCACACCAGCTCGCAAGGTCAATGATGGACATCCTGGTGGAGGGGCACAGGACTAGCTGCCTGTTTGACATGGGCAGCACTGAGAGTTTTATTCACCCGGACACAGTGCAACGCTGCAGACTCGGAACACAGCCGGTAAGCCAGAGGGTCACCATGGCTTCTGGATCGCATTCCACAGACATCCGGGGGGGTTGTGTAGCGACATTGGTGGTGCAGGGCACAGAATATCGGGACTTTGCGTTACTGGTCATGCCTCAACTGTGTGCCCCTGTGCTATTGGGGCTCAACTTCCAGAGCCACCTGAAAAGTGTGACAATGGAGTATGACAGGCCCCTCCCACCAATCACTGTCAGAAATCCTCAGTTTTGTGGGGTTTCGTCATATACCC
The DNA here is from genome assembly GCF_048418815.1 of Hemitrygon akajei. NCBI lineage: Eukaryota > Metazoa > Chordata > Chondrichthyes > Myliobatiformes > Dasyatidae > Hemitrygon > Hemitrygon akajei. The sequence continues at coordinate 208,642,067 of NC_133124.1, read as the reverse complement.
CGCTACTGACCACACACATACACCGACCCGCACATCCCACCCAACACCATGCCAACAGCCGCGCTACTGACACCACTTGCAGCCTCTCCACCCTCAAGATCCCTCCCCCATCGCTGTTCGCCAACCTGACCCCCGACTGTAAACCTGTGGCAACTAAAAGCAGGAGGTACAGCGCAGGGGACAGGGCCTTCATTCAGTCGGAGGTGCAGTGGCTGCTCAGGGAGGGGATCATTGAGCCAAGCACAAGTCCTTGGAGGGCCCAGGTGGTTATTGTTTGGACCGGGCAGAAAAATAGGATGGTTGTGGACTATAGCCAGACCATCAATAGGTTCACGCAGCTTGACGCGTACCCCCTACCCCGCATCGCGGATATGGTCAATCAGATAGCCCAGTACAAGGTGTACTCGACCATAGACCTGAAATCCGCTTACCACCAGCTCCCCATCTGCCCAGAGGACAGCCCCTACACCGCCTTCGAGGCGGGCGGCAGGCTCTATCACTTCCTGCGTGTCCCATTCGGTGTCACAAATGGTGTCTCGGTCTTCCAGAGGGAAATGGACCGGATGGTGGACCAGTGCCAACTGAAGGCCACGTTCCCATATTTGGATAACATCACCATCTGCGGTCACAACTGGCAGGATCATGACACCAACCTCCAACAATTTTTCCAAGCGGCCAAAGCTCTTAACCTTACCTATATCAGGGACAAGTGTGTGTTCGGAACCACACGACTTGCTATCCTTTGCTATACATTGTATGTCGTGGAGAAGGGGGTCATTGGCCCTGACCCCGACCGTATGCACCCCCTGTTGGAACTCCCTCTTTCCACCACCCTCAGAGCCCTCAAATGGTGCCTGGGCTTCTTTTCCTATTACGCCCAATGGGACCCTCACTATGCAGACAAGGCCTGCCCCCTGGTCAAGTCCACCGCATTTCCACTCTCAGCCGAGGCCTGCGCGGCCTTCAGCTGCATTAAAGGGGACATTGCCAAAGCAACGATGCATGTGGTGGACGAGACCATTCCCTTCCAAGTAGAGAGTGACGCCTCCGACTTCGTGCTGTCTGCTACCCCCAATCAGGCAGGAAGGCCGGTAGCATTCTTCTCTCGTACCCTTCAAGGCCCTGAAATTCGGCACTCCGCGGTGGAGAAAGAAGCCCAGGTCATAGTGGAAGCTATTAGGCACTGGAGGCACTATCTCGCCGGCAAAAGGTTCACCTTGCTGACCGACCAGCGCTCAGTTCAGCAACCAACAGCGGGGCAAAATCAAAAATGATAAAATTTTGAGGTGGAGAATAGAACTCTCCACCTACAACTATGACATCCTGTACCGGCCTGGAAGGCTCAATGAGTCCCCTGATGCCCTATCACGGGGAGCATGTGCCAGCGCACAGCTTGACTGGCTATATGCCCTCCATGCAGATCTTTGCCACCCGGGGGTCACCCGACTCTACCATTTCATGAAAGCCCGGAACCTGCCTTACTCCCTTGAGGAAATCAGTACGATGACCAGGGACTGTCAAGTCTGCGCTGAGTGCAAACCGCACTTCTACCATCCTGAAAAGGCACAACTTATCAAGACCACCCGCCCCTTTGAGCAACTGAGTGTCGACTTTAAGGGCCCCCTTCCCTCCATCGACCGTAATGTCTACTTTCTCAACGTCATCGATGAGTACTCGCGGTTCCCCTTTGCCATCCCCTGCCCCGATACCACTGCCATGTCCGTCACAAAAGCCCTGCGCCAGCTCTTCACTCTGTTTGGATATCCCTGCTATATCCACAGTGATAGAGGGTCCTTGTTTATGAGTGACGAGCTGCGTCAGTACCTGCTGGCTAGGGGTATTGCTACTAGTAGGACCATGAGCTATAATCCCCGGGGAAATGGACAGGTGGAGAGGGAGAATGCCACTGTGTGGAAGGCCACACTTTTAGCCTTTAGGTCAAAGGGATTGCTGGTCTCTCGATGGCAGGAGGTCCTCCCCGAGGCACTCCACTCTATCCGCTCCCTGTTATGTACGTCCACCAATGCCACCCCAAATGAGCAACTCTTTTCTTTTCCCAGGAAGTCTGCCACTGGGACCACCCTACCAGCTTGGCTGACGTCCCCAGGTCCAGTGCTGCTCCGGAAACATGTGAGGAGCAATGAATACTCCCCGATGGTCGAGAGGGTTCACCTACTTCATGCGAACCCCCAGTATGCCTGCGTGGTCTTACCTGATGGGCGGGAGGACACGGTCTCCGTCCGCGACTTGGCGCCCGCAGGAGCACCAGACCCCTACCCTGAACACTCCACGGTGACTATGAACCCCGTACCCACCGATGTATATATATATATATACCCACGAGACCCCGCGCACACTCCCCTCTCAGCCGAGGTCCACGCGCACACCAAGCGCTACGCAGACTCCTCATGACACTCCCATACCGGGCGCCAGGCACACGCATGAGGGATTACTAACACCTAATGGGCTGGCAACTCAAGTCAGGCCAGAGCCAGCACAACCACCATCTCCGGTGCAATCACCACCGGCATCTGTGCAATCACCACCAGCACCTGTGCAATCACAGCTGGTGCTACGTAGATCGCAGCGACAGACTCGACCGCCTGATAGACTTAACCTGTAAATATACTTGTGAGAAACTTCGCCCATGGGGACTCTCTTTTAAAATGAAGGGGGGGGGGTGAATGTGGTAAACTATGTATACCTGTCTGGACACGCCCCCCTGCTGACTGCTCCTGTGGCTCCTCCCACAGACCCCTGTATAAATGCGATTGGAGGCACTGCTCCTCCCTCAGTCTCCAAGATGTCGTGGTCACGTTTGCAGCTAATAAAAGCCTATCTTTTGCCTCCCGTCTCCGAGAGTTATTGATGGTGCATCGGGGCAAAAGTTTAGGGGTAACACGAGGGGAATTTCTTTACTCAGAGAGTGGTAGCTGAGTGGAACAAGCTTCCAGTAGAAGTGGCAGAGGCAGGTTCAATATTGTCATTTAAAGTAAAATTGGATAGGTATATGGACAGAAAAGGATTGGAGGATTATGGGCTGATTGTGGGTCAGTGGGACTACGTGAGAGTAAGCGTTTGGCATGGACTAGAAGGGCCGAGATGGCCTATTTCTGTGCGGTAATTGTTATATGGTTATTTGGAAGGAAAAGAAGAACAATGAAAGGAAGCTGGCGAGTGATATCAAAGAGGATACTAAAAGCTTTTTAAAGTATATAAAGGTTAAAAGAAAGTTGAGGGAGATATAGGACCAATAGAAAATGATGCTGGCGATATTGTAATGAGAGACACAAAGATGGCATGGAACGTTTAAAGGGAACTTGAGGGGGATCTTTTTCACTCAGTGGTTGGTGAGAATGTGGAAGGAGCAGCCAGTGGGAGTGATGGATTTCAAAATTTTAGAGAAATTTGGTTAAGTTCATGGACAGAAGGGTTATGGATGGCTAAGGTGCAGGTGTTGGTTGATGGACTAGGCAGAAAAATAGTTGTAGCATGGACTAGATGGGCCAAAGGACCTCCTTCTGTGCTATGGTGCTCCGTGACTCTACAAATGTATGTCTCTAGCTGTTCAAAGTAAGAAAATAAATAGAGGTTGTGAACCATTCTTGGCTGCTGTTGAATCCAGATGTCAAAAGAGAAATGAATTTATAAATAATTTGTCATCCTTTTACAAGGATCACGATGTATTATAGTGAAATAGCTCTGTAACACTGTAGTAAAGAACAAAGGGTATGTTCATGTAGCAAAGTGATAAAGGGGTACTCTGCAGTGTTGCTATGAGGCAGAGAAAGTCTGGAAAATGTTCAAATCGGTCTAAACCACAAACCGCAGATTAACATGAACCTTGGTAAACTCATGACTGGTGATTAGCCTTGGAACAATCCCATAAACTCCGGGATGGACTTTTGCTATTGTAAAGACAGAACTGTGCACAACTCATGCAGTACACAGAGTGCTCAATCTTCACTCTGCAAAAAGGCTTACCTCACTCTATGTATAGACAACGTATGTGGGGTAGAGATGAAGTTCAAAGATCAAGATAAATTTATTGCCGAAGTACATCTACAAACATGAGCTTGAATCTCTTGTGGACATACTCAATAAATCCATAATAGAATAATAACCACAACGAAAGACCACATCGACTTGGGCATTCCAGTGTGCAAAAGAGACCAAAATGTGCAAATACAAAAAGAATTAAATAATACTAATAAATAAATAAATAAGCAATAGCTATGGAGAACATGAGATGAAGAGTCCTTGAAAGTGAGTCCATGGGTTTTGGGAACAGTTTGATGATGGGGGCAAGTGAAGTTGAGAAGAAGGGGAAAAAATAGGTAAGAATGATGGAACGCTGAGCTAGGGAGCATTCATTCAGTGATGGGACTGAGTGTACCCATTTGATTGTGCTGAACTGAACTCAAGACTGGTATAACTATCTATAAGTGCCCTCACTATAGAGAAAGAGTGCTGTATCAACCTACACTTCAAGGACTAATTTACTTCACTACTTCAGTCTTTTCCTGATGGGGTTTAAATGAAAATAGTCATTACTGCGAACAGTGGGTTTCCCCTCCCAGTCAGGAAGGAGATAATTCCAGATAATGAAGCAGCTTAAACACAGTTTAGATTTGAACAAAGCACATAACTCTGAGGAGTAATTCGTGAACAGAGATATACACTCAGTGGCCACTTTACTAGGTACCTTCTGTATCTAATAAAGTGGCCACTGAGTGTGTGCTCGTGCTATTCAGCTGCTGCAGTCCACCCACATGAAGATTCAATGTGCTGGGCATTCAGAGATGCTCTTCTGCACACCACTGTGGTAACGTGTGTTTATTTGTGATACTGTCGTCTTCCTGTTGGCTTGAATCTGTCTGGCCATCCTTCTCTGACCTCTCACATCAACGAGGTGTTTTAAAACTGCTGCTCACTGGATTTTTTTTTTGTCTTATGCACCATTCTCTGTGAACTCTAGAGAGTGTTGCGCATGAAAATCCCGGGAGATCAGCGGTTTCTGAGATATTCAAACCACCCCCGACTGGCACCAACGACCTTCCCCATTCTGTTGTTTGGTCTGAGAAACAACCGAACCTTTCGACCATGTCTATATGCCTTTATGCATTGAGTTGCTGCCACATAATTGGCTGATTAACTATTTGCATTAATGAGTCTATATAAGGGTGTACCTGATAAAGTGGCCACCGAGTGTATGACTTACGAAGGTTTTCCAAAACACAAGTACAATTCTTATAATCTAGACAAACATACAAGTGGACTGCAAATGAACAGGTTGTCTATTACAGAAGCCAAGGCTGAAGATTGGATTTTATGTTTTCTCTCTGTCTGCCTACCCTGACTACATTCTAACATCCTGTGCTGCCATGATGAGGCCAAACTCAGGTTGGAGGAGCAACACCTCATCTACCGTCTGGGTAGCCTCCAGCCTGGTGGTATGAACTTTGAATTCTCCAATTTCCGGTATTCTCTCCCCTCCCCCTTCCCCTATCCCAAGTCCTTCTCTGCCTCTCTCCCCTTTCAACTTTCTGCTCCTTTATCTCTACAGTTCTTTCATGCCTATCCCCTCCCCCCTTTATCTTTCCTCTGATTGGTTTTCCACCTGGCGCCTCTAGGCCCTACCCCCTCCCCTATCTCTATTACTGGGCTTCGGCCCTCTTCTTCCCCCCCATTCCTGATGAAGGGTCTCGGCCCGAAACGTTGGCTACTCTTTTCTCACGGATGCTGCCTGACCTGCTGAGTTCTTCCAGCGTTGTGTACGTAACATTTATACTGCTTTTGTGCGAGTTGACATAATTTGCATTTATTGTTTTTCAAAGTTCAAAGTGAAATCCATTATCAGAGTACATACATGTCTCCACATACAACCCTGAGATTCTTTTCCTGTGGGCAGACTTTACAAATCTATAGGGCAGTAATTGTAAAAACAATCAATGGAGAACAAACTGTGCAAATGCAAATGTAAGTAAATAGCAATAAGTAATGAGCATAAAATAACAAGATAGTCCTTAAAATGATACCATTACTTATGGGAACTCCCGAAATGGAATGAGTGTAGTTATCCCCTTTTGTTCAAGAGCTTGATGATTGAGGGGTAGTAACTCTTCTTGAACCTGGTGGTGCGAGTCCTGAGGCACTTGTACCTTCTACCTGATGGCAGAAGCAAGAAGAGAGCACGGCCTGGGTGGTGAGGATCTTTGATGACGGATTCTGCTTTTCTACGGCAGTGTTTCATGTAGATGTGCTTTGGTGGTTGGGAGGGCTTTACCTGTGGTGTACTGGGCCGAATCCACTATCTTTTGTAGGATTTCCCAGTCAAAGGCATTGGTGTTCCCATACCAGGCTATAATGCAGCCAGTCAGCACAATTTCCATTACACATCTATAGAATTTGCCAAGGTTTTTGATGGCATGCTGAAGCTCAACAGACTCCTGAGGAAGTCGAGGTGCTGTTATGTTTTCTTCACAGTTATACTTATATAATGGGTCCAGGACTGGTGATACTGAGGTGACAATGAAGTGGTGACACTGAGGAATTTAAAGTTACTGACCCTCTCCACCTCTGATCCTTTGATTATTACTGGTTTATGGATGTCTGGTTCCCTGTCCTGAAGTCTACAATCAATTCCTTGGTCTTATTGACATTGAATGAGAAGTTGTTGTTATTACAAGATACAGAGGCTTTTTCCCAGGGCTGAAATGGCTAGCACGAGACTGCATAGTCTTAAGCTGCTTGGAAGTAGGTACAGAGGAGATGTCAGGGGTAAGTTTTTTATGCAGAGAGTGGTGAGTACATGGAATGGGCTGCCGGCGATGGTGGTGGAGGCGGAAACGATGGGGTCTTTTAAGAGACTCCTGGATAGGTACATGGAGCTTGGTAAAATAGATGGCTATGGGTAAGCCTAGGTAGTTCTAAGGCAAGGACATGTTCGGCACAGCTTTGTGGGCCAAAGGGCCTGTATTGTGCTGTATGTTTTCTATGTTTCTATGTTTCTACACCACTCAGCCAAGTTTTCAGTCTCCCTCTTACGTGCTGATTCATTATCTCCTTTGATACAGCCCACAAGAGTGGTGTCACCAGCAAGCTTATGTATGGTGTTGGAGCTGTACTTGGCCACACAGCCATAGGTGTAAAGCGAGCAGAGCAGGAGGCTAAGCATCCCTGTGCTGATGGAGATTGTGGAGGAGATGTTTTTACCAGTCCGAACTGACTGGGGTCTACACGTTAGGAAATCCAGGATGCAATTGCACAGAGGGTATTGAGGCCCAGGTCTTGGAGTTTACTGACTAGTTTTGAGGGGATGGTGGTATTAAATGCTGAGCTGTACTGGATAAGGAGCCATCTTTGCTGTCCAGATGTTCCACGGTTGTTTAAAGAGCCAGTGAAATGGCATCTGCTGTAGACCTGTTGCTCCAGTAGGTGAATTGGAGAGGATCCAAGTTGCCACTCAGACAGGAGCTAATATACTTCAACATCAGACCCTCAGAACACTTCATCACTGTGGATGTAGGTGTCACTGGGCAATAGTCATTGAGATGGTTAGCATGCTCTTCTTGGGTGCTGGCATAATTGAAACCTGCTTGAAGCAGGTTGAAGATATCTGTGAACAGTTGGTTAGCACAGGTCTTCAGTACTTGACCAGGTATTCCATCCAGACTGGATGACTTCCTTGCATTCACTGTCTTGAAGGCGACCCACAGGTCATCTTCAGATCCTGAGATGAAAGGATCATCGGGAGACATGGGGGTGGTCAAAGTGAGCAAAGAAGGCATTGAGTTCATTTGGAGGTGAATCTCTGTCACCCATGTCACACGATTTAACTTTGTAGGAGGTTATGGCATTCAAATCTTGGCACCACTGTCGAGAATCCCTTGTTGATTCCGGCCTAGTCCAGAATCTCCATCGCTGTAAGGTAGCTAACCGGAGATCATACCTGCACCTTTTGTAGCATTCTTGATTTCCAGACTTGAATGCCTCTGATCTGGCATTTCATTGTTCATCTCTGGCTTCTGATTGGATAGGACCCTGAATGATTTTGTGAGGACACTCTCATTCACAGCTGTTTTTATAAAAATCTGTTATGACCCTGGTGTACCCATTCAGGTCTTCAGATGAGTTCAGCCCAGTTCAGATGAGTTCAGCCCAGTTCAGCCCTTGAACACAGCCCAGTCCTCAGTCTCAAGGTAATCCTGTAACTTTTCCTCTGCCACCTGCGGCCAGCTCTTTGTTGTCTTAATCTCTGGAACCTTGCTCTTTAAGCTCTGTTTGTGTGCAGGAAGTAGGAGTACAGCCAAATGGTCCAACTTTGCAAAATGCAGTCTAAGAAAGGAACGATCGGCATTCCTTATCGTTGTGTAACAGTGGTCTAGTGTGTGGACCTCTAGAGCACCAGGTTGGGCAGGGTTTTCTTCAAACAGACCTGGTTAAAGTCACCGACTATAATTTGAAATGTGTGTGGATGGACTGTTTTTCATCTTCAGACAACATTGTGTAATTTCATGAGTGCTTGCTTATAATTGGTTACCGGTGTATATAAACTGCAGTCAGGATCACGGATGAGAACTCCCAAGACAAATAGAATGGTCTACATTTAATAGTTCGGTGTTCTAAGTCAGGGGAACAAAGACCACATTTATCAAGGTAGGTGGAGTGTTTAATTAGGTCAACATGGACTATCTTGTTTCTCTTGAGGTCATAGTTCAACTAGACCAATGTGAACTCTATTGTTTCTTTTGATTAAGAGGGCGAGCAAATTGAACTAATTAGAACTTTAACTTACTGACATTAAACATTAAACATCTTGAACAATTGATGGTTAAAAAGCTGAGTTTAGTAATAAGCTTTTTGGACGTGGGAAGTGAATAACCGTCAGTTTGGTGATGAGTAGCAGCAATGTTGACGAAAGAGAGTTTGCTCTGAAGTTAAATCCCAGTCTCTATGTGAATTCTCTCCATCGATACTTGGCATTACAGTGCTTAGCTGAAACCCAGGAAGCCTGGAGTTTAATGGTTCTGGGTTTGTACACAATGAATTCAGAAGGATGAGAGGCATCTCCATGAAATCTAGCAAATAATGAAAGGCATGGATAGCGTGGATTTGATGAGAATGCTTCCACTGGTAGGAGAATCCATGACCTAAGGTCAGAGCTTCAAAATAAAGAAAGGTCTCTTTAGAACTGAGATGAGGAGTAATTTCTTCAGTCACAGAGTGGTGGTTCTGCAGAATCTGTTACCTAACTCTACCACGCATTAAGGTTAGAGTTCTGATTAGGTGTGTGGTAATTGAGTATGCTTAAGGCAGTGATTGACTACTTCTTGAATGGTAAGGAGATTTAAGGGTTAAGGGAAGAAGATGGGAGAATGGGCTTTATATAAAAAAAACCATCTGCCATAATTGAAAGGTGGAGCAGACTTGATGAACTGAATGGCCTAATTCTGCTCCTATATTCTGTGGTCCTATGGTCCTAACTTAAATGATGGTCTTAACTTTGTTTTCAAAGATACAAAGTACATTTATTTTCAAAGTATGTATGCAGTATGTAATCCTAAAATTCATCTTTTGTGAGGATTACTTGTTAAACCAAATGTTGTTGATGCTAAGGAGGGGTTAAATTAGAAAAATCCAGTCTACCAATTATTGTAAGAAAATGGGTGAAGCTTGGATCAAGGCTAAGGCTGTATTACCAAACCTGACTCATTGTTCAAGGAATTGGAAGGGAATTGATACATTTACTGTTTGGTCTTAGCTTTACAATCTCTGATACAGCTAAAAAAATCCTCGCTAGATCCTTATCCTTTAGATTTAAAAGGAATGAGGAATAATATTGAAATAGAAAAATGCTGAGAATGCACAATAGGCTAGATTTTGAGATGGTCCCACTGAATCTCAAATAAGGGATTATGTTTACAAGTTTAGGCGGTGGTAATTTACAACTGAGATTTATAGGAACTTTCTGAATCTCTGGAATTCTCTGTCCCGCATAGTTGTGGAGATTGAGTCACTGGGGCTACTTAAAAAGAAAATCGGTAACCTTTTGAAAGTTTGGAGAACTAAAGGCGATATGAGAGTTTATAAGTTAATAAATGTGAGAACCTGTGGCACTTTGCTATTGTGATGCTCTATGTACACAGAGACTGCTGTTGTAACATTGATACTAAAATCAAAAATCTATTAGGCAGCTCTGTCACAACAGTTCTCACTATGAGCTCAAGTATCTGATCTTTTATGAATAATATCCTCTATAAGGAATGCATAATCTGCTCATATTTTGTATTGACTTAGAAAGACACTATTTGGTCCCCTGAGTCTAGTTGACTCTCCAAACACTCAGATCGGTTGAATTCTTGTGCATATTTCAGTGTAATTCAATTTACTTCAAAAGACCATAAGACAGAGGAGCAGAATTAGGCCATTCAACCCATTGAGTCTGTTCCAACATTTGATTGTAGATGATTTATTATCTCTCTCAATTCCATCCTTCTGTCTTCTCCATGTAACCTTTGACACCCTTACTAATCAAGAACCGATCAAACTCCGCTTTCAATATATCCAGTGACTTGGCCTCCAATGCAATGCATTCCACAGATTCTCCACCATCTGGGTAATGAATTCCTCATCATCTCGATTATAAAGAGGCACCCTTGTATCTGAAGCTGTACCTAGACTCCTCCTCTCAATGTCCACTCTATCTAGACCTTTCAATATCTGGTAGGTTTCAATAAGATCTCTCCTCATTCTCCTAAACTCCAGTGAATAGACTTACGGTTTGTAATTCCAGAAACAAATCAACGGAAAAACACAAGAGCTGGGAAGTGGGTCTACTTAGCTTTTCATCTCCCTTTTTTTAAGAGGCACTCACATATGACGTGGTGCCATAATGACATATGCCATTCACATATTGTTACATATAACCCATAATGAATTATGTAAACAACAAAAATGCTTAATTAAACAATATATCTGCAACATTACTGAAATATTGAATATACTATACTCCTCCCTGGTGAGCTATAAACTACAACTCAATATAGAATCTATTTCAACTCAAATATGTATGTAAATTTTAATTTGTTCCATTCAGCTCTAAAAATTTAATTGCTGTGGAAGATTTCTTACTTTTGTGGGATCACACCTTTCCTGATAAGGTTGGGGTGGGTGTCACTCTGGTTGGCAGGAACCCACTTTTGATCATCTCTGAAGACCCTGGCCAGACCTGCTTGTCCAGGTGTTAAACATCGGACCTCCTTTTCTAAAGAGCCCTCAATTTGACTCAGCTGTTTGTCCTGTATCCTCTTTCCGAGACTGGGTTTGAGGAGATCCAAGCATAACTCAGGAATCGCATAACTAGTGAGTTGTTGGTTGTGGAATGTGCTGCTTTGAGATATGCAAAGAAGAAATAGTGGGGATTTTGATCCAGTGTAGTCTGTTCTGTTGACATTGTTTGCAACGCATTCTTTAAGCTCTGGACAAACCCTTCTGCCTAACCATTTGTAGCTGGGCGGTATGGTGTGAATGTATTATGTCTTATTCCATTCATTTTCAAGAATGACCAAAGCTGTTCTGGAACAAACTGTGGTCTATTAGAAGTGACTAAGTGCTCTGAGACACCAGTTCTTCAGAAGAGACTTCTCAACACATCAACAGAGGGCAAGACTGTAGCGGAGGCTATTGGGAACACTTCTGTCCACTTTTCTTGTTTCCCTTTCAATCATCTCTGCCATTATAGGGAGACTTATATTAAATACACTGCAAGCACAGGCACAGAGCCAGCAAACACTCCTCTTGATTACCTCAAATTCACCCCTTGATTATCCTACTGTCAACCCAAACTAGGATAATGTACTGTATAGTTACCCGTTTACCGACCACCTTGAGTCTTTGGAATGTATGAAGAAACTTGAGCATTTGGAGGAAATCCTAGGTCATTGTGTAAAGTCTGTACACACATCACTGGGGTCAAGTTTGACCCAAAGTCACTGGAGGCTTGCAACAGCAACACTGTCTCTGCATCACCTTGCCACAAAAAGTTGCAGGAAGCAAATGTGACACTCGTAGGGTGTGCTTGTTATTTGGAAGGATCTTTGTGCCAACTCCTTTTGATAATTGATATTAGAACCTATTGTAGGGTGGGCTTTATTAGGACAACATTTTAAGCGTGGCTTCCTCTTGTGCCAAGTGGAAACTACCTTCAAGGTGGAAGAGCAACACCTTATACTCCAGATGGGTAGCCTCCAACCTGATGGTATGTATATGTATATTGATTTCTCCTTTCCAAAAAAAAATGTTTCCCTCACCCTCCCCTCATCTTCTATTTCCCATTCTGGCCTTTTACCTCTTCTCACCTCCCTATTACTGCCCTGCTGGGTCCCCTCTTCCTTCCCTTTCTCCTCTTCTATCTGATCCTTCTTCTCCAATCCTTCACCTTTCCCACCCACCTGGCTTCGCCTATCATCTTCCAGCTAATCTCTTCCCCCTCCCCACACTTTATTCTGGTGTCTTCCCCCTTCCTTTCTAGTCCTGAAGAAGGGTCTGGCTCGAAATATCTATTGTTTATTCATTTCCATAGATGCTACTGAGTTCCTCTAGCATTTTGTGTGTGTTTCTTTGGATTTCGAGCATCTGCAGACTTCCTTGTTTTTATGATTTTAAGCAACAAGTACTGTTTACTTTGACAGATTATGTTTATCTTTAATAAACACGAGAAAGTCTGATGGCCAAAAAGCTCCATTTTGGTTTCATCAGAACATAGAATCTTCTTCCAGCTGAATTCAAAGTTTCCCACATACCTTCTGGCAAACTCTAGCCGAGATTTCTTGTCAGTTTTTTTCAACAGTGGCTTTCTCTTTGCCAGTCTCCCATAAAGCAGTGATTGGTGAAGCACCCAGGCCACAGTTGTATGTGCAGTCTCTCCCATCTCAGCCACTGAAGCTTGTAACTCCTCTAGAGTTGTCATAAGTCTCTCGGTGGCCTCCCTCACTAGTCCCCTTTCTGCGCAGTCACTCAGTTTTTGAGGCAGATTTACAGCTGTGCCACATTCTTTCCATTTCTTCATGATGACCTAACTGTATTCCAAGGGTTATTCAGTAACTTGGAAATTTTCTTGTATCCATCTCCTGACTTCTGCTTTTCAATAATCTTTTTGTGGAGTTGCTTGGAGTGTTCTTTTGTTTTCATGGTGTAGTTTTTGCCAGGATACTGACTCACCAGTAACTGGATCCTCCAGATTCAGGTGTATTTTCACTACAATCAATTGAAACACCTTGACTGCACACGGTGATCTCCATTTAACTAATTATGTGACTTCAAAAACCAGTTGACTGGACCAGTGATGATTTGGTGTGTCATATTAAAGGGGCTGAATACTTATGTAATCAATTATTTTGTGTTTTACATTTGTAATTAATTTAGATCGCTTTGTAGAGTTCTGTTTTCACTTTGACACAAAAGAGTCTATTTCCATTGATGAGTGTTAAAAAAAAAACACAAATTAAATCCATAGTGATTCAATGTTGTAAAACAATAAAATATGAAGTCTTGCAAGGGGGTGAATACTTTTTATAGGCACCATATATGTCTATTAAGTAGTTAAGTTAAAATAAGTAGTGCAAAAAAAAATCAGAAACAAAAAGTAGTGAGGTAATGCTCATGGGTTCAGTGTCCATTCAGAATCGGATGGCAGAGGGGAAGAAGCTGTTCCTGAATTGTTGAGTGTGTGCCTTCAGGCTTCTGTACCTCTGTCCAGTAAAAATGAGAAGAGGGCATGTCCTGGGTGATGGGGGTCCTTAATGATGGACGCCGCCTTCCTAAGGCACTGCTCCTTGAAGATGTCTTGGATACCATGGAGGCTAGTACCCATCATGGAACTGAGTAATTTTACAAGTTTCTGCAACTTGCTTCAACCTTGTGTAGTAGTCCATCCCCACCCCCAACCATACTAGATGGTGATGCAGCCAGTCAGAATCTTCTCCGTGGCACATTTGTAGACATTTTTGAGTGTTTTAGTTGACAAACCAAATCTCCTCAAACTCCCGATGAACTATAATGGCTGTCTTGCCTTCTTTATAGCTGCATCAATATGTTACGTCCAGGTTAGGTCCTCAGAGATATTGGCACCCAGGAACTTGAAATTGCTCACTCTCCAGGTGATATATTGTAATATCCTATTCTAATCGACTTTCTACTTACTCCTTTAATCAGTTTAACAGTATCTCTGACTGAAAGGCGAATACCTACATCACTAACATTACAAGAGAGCAGTCTAGGCTAATACTGGATTTCTCACTGTAATAGTTGGACTGTGCATTCAATAACAGACAAGTGTTACTAATTTGTATTTTAATACAAAATGCAGTACATTAACAAAGATCAGGGAAAAGATTAATTTTTATGAAGTAATGTGTTTTAAAATTAATCCCCAAAACCCTCTCATGCAATTAATCAATAGCACTAAGGGCTTTCATGCTTTTAATTAATTAACTGGGGCCACAGTATCAGCAGACTGAATAGTTCTTCCAGCAAGTCTCTGTACACACTGTGAAAATGTTAATGCAAATAATATCCAAGAATACATTTTTGGTAATTGATAACCAAATATGTTATCTTGAGTTGAAGCTTTAATTAAAACAAAAGCATTGAATGGCAAGTAAGTTGAATAAGCAGTGCTTTCACACATCATTAGGCAGGGATGTTGTGATCCAGCTGTGACAGTTGCCTTCCTTTAGGGCTTTTAGCAGTGAACCATCAGAACAGCATGAGCTCGGAGTGTCATTGAGGACAGTCAGCTGCCTGTCCCTCCTGAGCTGGTGTGACATTGCGATATGATGCTGAAACAGAGACACTGCAGACATATGTATTCTGGTCAACGTTCTTGTCCCAGTGCATGTGCTTTGGAGAAGCGACCCTTTAGTTATATTTCCTCTTCACCGTCACTCCTTTGGGTTCAAAGTCACGATGACCTTGGCCATAGGACTCTCGTCTGAAGAAAATATACAAGGACGTTGTCAGAACTTGAGGACCTGAGGGAAAGGTTGAATAGATTGGGAATTAATTCTCTAGAGCAGGGGTTTCCAACCATTTTTGCCGATGAGCCTTAACCATGGACCCCAGGTTTGCAAAATCCTGCTCTAGAACATTGGAGAATGAGGAGATATTCGCTGGAGCTATATAAAGTTATGAGGGATATAGATAGGGTAAATGCAGTCAGACCTTTTCCACTGAGGTTGAACTAGAGGTCATGGATTAAGGCTGACAGTTGAAATTTTTAAGGGGAACATGAGGGGGAACTTCTTCGATCAGAGAGTGTGGAACAAGCTGCCAGTGTAGTAGTGGATGCAGGTTCAATTTTAACATCTAAGAGAAACTTGGTACATGATGGGAGTGGTATGTAGGGCTATGGTGTGGGTGCAGGTCAATGGGACTAAGCAGAATAATAGTTTGACATGGAGTAGATGGGCTGAAGGGCCTGTCGCTGTGCTGCAATGTTCTATGACTTTGTGAATCTAAGAATGAAGTAATGTTAGTCGCTAGTTGTTTTCTAGTTTGCTTTCCTGGTTTTGATGAAACATTAACACTCTTTTTCTTCAAAAGTATTTATAGCACAGCTCTTTTTATCCCACATTTCTAGCATCTGCATCTGCTTACCAAGTAAATTTTAATGATCATCTTCAGTGTTAGACTTATGACTGTGAGGCTAAGCACAGCTCCATTGCCATATTCAACTTTGTTGAAGACACCACTATCGTTGGCCAAATAAAAGGTGGTGACGAATTGGCATATAGAAGGGAAGTTGAAAATCTTGTAGAGTGGTGCCACAACAGCAACTGTTCACTTAGTGTCAGCAAGACCAGGGAGCTGTTAATTGAGTTCAGGAGGAGGAAATCAGATTCCATGAGCCCGTCCTCATCGGAGGATCAGAGATTGAGGGTGTGGGGGGGGGGGGGTGGTCAGGAAATTTAAATTCCTCAATGCTATCATTTCAAAAGGCCTATCCTGGGCCCGGCACGTAAGTACAATTATGAAGATCAAAGTTCAAAGTACATTTATTTTTGAAGTATGTATAAATTATACAGCCTTGAGGTTTGTCTGCTTAGAGTCAGCCACAAAACCTGAAATAACTCAGTTTAAAAAAGGACCAACACCCAATGAGAGAGAACAAAAACAAACCATGCAAACAATAAAAACAAGCAACAACGTTCAGAATGAAATTGAGTCCATTGTCACGAAGCTTCAAGCAACCAAAACAGGCCCATGGTCTTAGACTCAGCTCATCACACAGCATGGCAAATCGTCATGAAGCTCGCGGACATGAAGACCGAAGCAGCCAGAGCAGGGCACAACCTCGGCGCTGTGGAGAAAGGAGTAAACATCACGGACAAGAGAGCAGAATTGGCCTGAACCTTGCCTCCAGACCTGACACCCTGCCTTTTCAGTCCATCTGGCCCGGCATTTATATTGTCCAAATACCAGATCGCCCCCCGCACTAGGACCTGGCCCCTACTGCAGCGATACGCTCTGGGGCTGGACCTGGTCGCCACGTTCCAGCCTGTATCCACGTCCTTTCCAAATTGGCCTGGCATTTAGATCACTCCAATGTCACTCTTGGTTAGGTGGACAAGCTCCGAAACTCCTCTGCTCCAATTCTCTCTGCTCCGCTTGCCGCGACTCCATCTCTGCCTCCGACTCGAACACGCCTCAACTTTGCTCCAGCTACTTCCCCTTGACCATGCCTCGATCTCACTCCAACTTTGCACTGCACCCACACGCCTCGACCCTCAAGTCAGCCTGAACTTCACTCACCTCTTCATTACTTTGCAGTGGTAGTTTACCACAATTTTCCACAGAAAAAATGTGAGTAATAAAGTATCTAGTGGTATTTCTTGCTTTATGAGCCACTAGTAAGCTGTTGGCCATCTTCAGTACCTCCATCATAGACAGCAAGAAAGCACAGCAGCACTTTGCGAAGATTCGGCATGACATTTAAATTTTGACAAACTTCTATAGATGTGTAGTGGAGAGCATATTGACTGGCTGCATCACAGCCTGGTACGGAAACACCAGTGCACTTGAAGGGAAAATCGTACAATAAGTGATGGATACTGCCCAGTCCATCTCGGGTAAAGCCTTCCACACCATTGAGCTCATCTACATGGAGTGTTGTCACTGGCGAGCAGCGTCCATCATCGGGAACCTCTGCCTCCCAGGTTATGCTCTCACCACCAGGTTCAGGGACAGTTATTACCCCTCAGCCATCAGGCTTTTGAACCAGAAGGTCACTTGCTCCATCACTGAGATGTTCCCACAGTGCTCCACGGGAACATTTACAATGACCGATTAACCTACGCAGTACATCTTTGGACTGTGGGAACAAATCAGAGCGCCCGGAGAAAACCCATGCATTCCATGGGGAAGGCATACAGAGACTCCTTATATAACAGTGCTGGAATTGAACTCCAAGCTCTGGAATTGTCATGAATCCTTCGGACCAATGAGCGGCACTGAGTAGCGGAAGGTCTTGATGCACCTGAACATCATCTATCTGAGTTTATTACAGACGTTTAATGACTACCTTTATCATTAAGCTGTCACTGTCTTGTTCATTATGCTCATTATGTGAATGTGGCTTCCTGATGCTCCTTGTTCTTAAGTAATTGGTTTTTGATTTTGACCTGCACAGGTATCTAGTGTTTTATGTTCTTTTCACAGTTATTCTGGACTACCGCTCACTGCTGAGTCCTGGACTCAAGTTCTGTGTGAACCACTGTTCTGTGTGCTCAAGTCTCAAACAAGTGAGCTCTTAGTTTGATTATTCTTTGCGTTATTCTCTGAATTAATCTTCATCATTAATTTCTATTTTTGTCCTGAGTTTACCCCCCACTTGGGTCTGTTTGTGTGAAGATCATTACGGTAATAGTGACCACTAGTAAATTTGCTGATGACACAAAGGTTGGGGGTGTTGTGGATAGTGTGAAGGGCTGTTAGAGGTTACAGTGTTACAGTGGGACATTGATACAGTAGGATGCAAAACTGGGCTGAGAAGTGGCAGTTGAAGTTCAACCCAAATAAGTGTGAGGTGGTTCATTTTGATAGGTCAAATATGATGGCAGAATATTAATGGTAAGACTCCTGGCAGCGTGGAAGATCAGAGGGATCTTGGGGTCTGAATCCATAGGATGCTCAAAGCAGCTGCGCAGGTTGACTCTGTGGTTAAGAAAGCATATGGTGTATTGGCCTTCATCAATCGTAGGTTTGAGTTTAGGAGCCGAGAGGTAAAGTTGCAGCTATATAGGACCCTGGTCAGACTCCACTTGGAGTACTGTGCTCAGTTCTGGTCACCTCACTACAGAAAAGGTGTGGAAGCCATAGAAAGGGTGCAGAGGAGATTTACAAGGATGTTGCCTGGAATGGGGAGCATGCCTTATGAGAATAGATTGAGTGAACTCTGCCTCTCCTTGGAGCGACAGAGGATGAGAGGTGACCTGATAGAGGTGTACAAGATGATGAGAGGCATTGATCGTGTGGATAGTCAGAGGCTTTTTCCCAGGGCTGAAATGACTAGCATGAGAAGGCACAGTTTTAAAGTGCTTGGAAGCAGGTACAGAGGAGATGTCAGGGGTAAGTTTTTTACGCAGAGAGTGGTGAGTGTGTGGAATGGGCTGCCAGCGACAGTGTTGGAGGTGGATACAATAGGGTCTTTTAAGAGACTCTGGATAGGTACATGGAGTTTAGTAAAACAGAGGGCTCAGGGTAACCCTGGGTAATTTCTAAGGTAAGAACATGTTTGGCACATCTTTGTGGGCCGAAGGGCCTGTATTGTGCTGTAGGTTTTCTATATATGTTTCTAAACACTATGCTATCGTAGCACCCAAGATTTCCAACATCTGCAGAATCTCTTATGTCTAGGATTGCATCTGTTGGCTAGCTTAGAAGATTGAAAGGGACTTGATTGAAAGAAACAGATCCTAAGAGGTGTTGTTGGGATGGAATTGGAGAAGGTCTTTCTTGTTCTGGGGAAATCTAGGACTAGGGGTAAATGTAAAAATAATAAAGAACTGTCAAGGTTCGATGTACATTTATATCAATGAATGTACAGTAAGCAGTATACAACTCTGAGATTAGTGTTCTCTAGACAGCCACAAAATGAAGAAAACCATGGAAGCCAGTCAACTGTCTGTTTAATGCCAGCATGTAATTTATTCTTTGTTATAGAATTGTGATTCTTTGGTGTTTGCTTTCAGAGTTTTAACTGTTTATAGTTGAGGTAGATTGGCACTTGATAGGCAAAGGGCTGAAAGGTGGAGTTAGTAATCAGCCAGGATTTTCTTTAATGGGGAAACAAGCTCAAAGATCTCCTGCTTTATTTCTGCTTCTAATCATATATCCTTATGTCTATTTTAAAAATAATTTGTAGAGAATCTTCAAAAGGCACTCAACGACTAAAACTGTAACACCTGCTCAAGAAAAGACTGGGTGACCTATCATGCGAATTATAGAGTGGCGGTTAGTTACAGGCTGTAAAATCAATCACAGCCACTTACAACAGCGTGAGACTTTGATGGATTTAGCAAATGCACAAGACATTGCATGATAAAAACCTGCTCTGTTCTTTCCCCTTAATTTCCCACAGTTTTAATTTGTATCCTGTGGAATTTAAGTGACAACTCAACTCGGTTGGTGGCATTCTGATTTAGAAGGTCGTGGGTTCAAGGACTGAATCGGTGATTGGAGCTGGTAATCTGTCTGACTCTGCAGTGTAGGTTGGAGCATAAGAGAGGTGTCTTGTAAGAGGCACTACTTTGGAATAAAACTTTGAAACTGCAGCCTGATCAGGTTCATATACTTTAGGACCCCCTTTTAATTCCTTAAGTCATTGCAATATAGAGAGGTTAGTCATCTCTTTGGTTTGAAGAGAAGCCTACTGGATATTGCCTGTAGAAGCTGATATACCTCAGATTAGCCCACAGCATGAATAGTGATCCTTAAGACTACAAGTGGGGCATGGGGTGGCACGGTAGCAGAGCTGTTAGTGTAACGCCATTCCAGCGCCAGCGAGGAAATTTGGTATGTCACCAAAGACACGCGCAAATTTTTACAGATCTACTGTGGAGAGATTTCCAGCTGGCTACATCACTGTCTACTATGGTTGGGGGGGAGTCGGGGAGTACTGCACAGGAAGGAAATAAGCTGCAGAAAGCTATAAAGTCAGTCAGCTCCATCATGGGCACTGGCCTCCCCAGCATTCAGGACATCTTCAAGGAGTGATGCCTCAAAAAGGTCGCATCCATCATTAAGGATCCCGATTACCCAGGACATACCCTCTTCTCATTGCTATCATTAGTGAGGAGGTCCAGGAGCCTAAAGGCACCCGTTCAAGAATTCAGGAACAGCTTCTTCCTTTCTGTCATCTGACTTCTGAATAGATATTGAACCCATGAACACTACCGCACAACATTTCAAAAAAATCTCTTTTTGCATTACTTAATTAATTTACCAAATACTTTTTTCACACTCCTTATGGGTGGTGTGTAAGTGTGCCTTTACCTCAATCTCGGGTCCTCTACCAGAGACCTGGGAGTTTGAGGGTTCGGCTCAGTATCCTCGATGTTCCTAGTAGTGCACTCTTCCGGAGAGTCTGTGTACAAGAAGGGCCAGAGTTGCCTCTACTTCCCGAGGAGACTGAGGCCCTTTGGAGTATGCAGGCCTCTCCTGCACATGTTCTACCAGTCTGGTGTTGCCAGTAAAACCTTCTATGCAGTGGTGTGCTGGGGCAATGGCGTCAGCACAGGTGACGCCAACAGGCTCAATAAACTAATTAGAAAGGCTGGCTCTGTTATGGGTGTCAAACTGGACACACTGGAGGCTGGGGTGGAACAAAGGACCCCACAGAAAATCCTGGTAAATTTTGGATAATGTTTCTCACCCTCTGCGTGCCACCTTGGCTGAACACTTTTAGTAATAGACTAAGCCAACTGCGCTGCTCCAAAGAGTGCTGCATGAGGTCATTCTTACCCTCAGTCATGAGGCTCTGTAATGAGTCAACCTACAGCCGGGGAAGTGATGACCCCTCCTGTTAGACTGTTTGTGGTAACTTATTTTTTATTCTTTCTACTTCTCTTCTAATATTTCTATCTGTGCACTTGTAATGCTATTGTGACACTGTAATTTCCTTTGGGATCAATAAAGTATCTATCTATCTGTCTATCTTGTCATTGGAGAGCATCCAGAGGAGGTTAACAAGTATGATTCTGGGAATGAAGGGTTAACATGTGAGGAACATTTGGCAGCTTTGGGCCTGTACTCACTGGAATTTAGAAGAATGCGGGGGGGGGGGGGATCTCAGTGAAACCTTTCAAATGCTGAAAGGACTAGATAAGATGGATGTTGAGAGGATGTTTTCTATGGACCAGGTGTCCAGAACAAGAGGGCACAGCCTCAAAACTGAGGAGCAACTCATTAGAACAGAGGTAAGGAGGAATTTTTTTTTTTAGCTAGAGAGTAGTGAATCTGTGTAATGCTCTGCCACAGATAGCTGTGGAGGTCAAGGCCTTGGGTATATTTAAAGTGAAAATTGATAGCTTCTGTATTTGTTAGAGCATCAAAGGTTATGGCAAGAAGGCAGTTGTGTGGGTTTGAGTGGGATCTAGGATCAGCCATGATGGAATGGTAGAGCAGACTCGATGGGTTGTGTGGCCTAATTCTGCTCCTGTGTCTTATGGTTATTAAAATGTCTGCGAGTGCAACCAATGGGAGTTTGCAAATACATAGATTTCAAAGTACATTTATCATCAAAGAATGTATAAATTATACAACAGGCAGCAACAGAGCAGGAAACCTGAAAGAACCCAATTAAAAAAAGTAAAATAAAGACCAACACCTGAGGCGTGGTGAAAGGGGAAAAAAAACACAAACTATGCAAACAATAGAAGTGAGCAGCAACATTCCGAACCAAAATGGGTCCTTAGATCTGAACCCCAGAGAGGGCCCAAGCCTTGGTACCTGTCATATTATCAGGCACAGAGCACAGCACCCAGGGGTAGTCAACATAGCCTCAGTGCTATAAAGAGAAACGAGTGAACATCGCGGGAGAGGAAGTGAAATTGGCTCTCGCCTCTGATGCCAACTCCCTGTCTTTCCTGTATATCATTTAAATTGTCCAAACAGTGTATTGTACCTTGCATTCGGACCTGGGCACCACTGCAGTGAAAGGCTCTGGGCCTAGAACGTGGCTCCCATTGACTCCCTCCGGGCCCAGATTTTGCCACCCAGCCTGAAGCTGCTCTCGACTTCTCCAAGTCAACTCGGCACCCAGAGCGATTCAACCTTGCACCGCGCCAGTTGTACGGGCATCAGACGCCCTTTGCCTCCCAGAATGGCTCACTCCATCTGTGTTGATTCTGCAACACACCAGCACAGTTCATCCCTCGAATTCACTTCACCTTCACTTGCCTCTTCATTGTTTATGGTGATAATTTACTACAATTTACTTCAGAAAAGCTGATTTTAGTAATGTTTTTGGTCAGATTCCTTTGCTTTTGAACTACCAGTGTGTTGTCACATGTGTTTGGTAGCCCCAATACTTGGATCTCACGGCACTGTGGTGCAATCAGAGATTAGACAGGTTGTTGCCAAAGTGCCAGTCACCCCTCAGCCATCAGCACCTGAAGCTGTTGGTATTTCATTCCCCAGCAAGAACCTTGCTTCTCTGTCACACAAAGAAAGTAGTTTTCAATTGATTGGAGCATGTAGTTTTCAGCCTGATGCATGTCAAGAGACTGGGCATGGGTTTGCTATTGAAAATTTCCCTTAGCGTTCACTTGAGACATGATCTCAGAGCACAAAGCTAATGCTTTTACTCCCCCACTGAAAACATGCTCTCAAATGACTTCTGAAATATCAGATTGATGTTAATTTGCCATTAACACACTGGATCAATTAAGGTATTGTACTTGAGATTCAAAATGTCTTGAAATTTGTTAACCACTTGGATGCTAAAGCAATTCAAACTGTTCTTGGATCTGTGGAAACTGGTGGAAGGCCATTAGCAGGAGGTTGCTATAAAGAAATTGATGCCTGCAGTTCATATATTACAACTGTGAATACATTTCAAAAAGACTTTGCAACTATAAACAAGTTTTGGAAGTGTCTTGAGAATTGTGTTGGATTGCATGTCTCTTTTAAATAGAATTACCCAGCATAGAAACAGGCTGTTCAGTCTATATGCCCATGCCAATCAGCAAGTATCCATCTGTACTAACTCCATTTGCCAGCAATTGGTCCAAAGCATTGGCAATTCAAGTGCTCATTTAGATATTCCCTAGATATTGTGAAAGTCTCTGCTTACAGCACCCTCTCAGACTGTGCAGTTCAATCTCCTGTTGCCTCTTGCGTTAAAAAAAAACAAAGAACTGATTGTGGATTTCAGAAGGGGTAAGAAGAAGCAACACAAACCAGTCCTCATAGAGGGATCAGAAGTGGAAAGAGTGAGAAGTTTTAAGCCCCTGGGTGTCAATATCTCTGAAGATCTAATCTGGTCCCAACATATTGATGCAGGTATAAAGAAGGCAAGGCTATATTTCATTAGGGGTTCGAGGAGATTTGGCTTGTCAACTAAAACACTTGAAAACTTTTACAAATATATTGTGGAGAGCATTCTGACTGGCTGTATCACCATCTGGTATGGGGGCTATTGCATAAGATTGAAGTGTGTTGCAGAAACTTGTAAAATTAATCAGCTCCATCATGGGTACTAGCCTCCGCAGTATCCAAAACTTTTTCAAGAAGCAGTGCCTTAGGAAGGTAGTGTCCATCATTAAGGGCACCCCCACCCCCCCCATCACCCAGGACATGCCCTCTTCTCACTGTTACCATCAGGAAGGAGGTACAGAAGCCTGAAGACACACACTCAGTGATTCTCCCCCTCTGCCAGCCGAGTACAGAATAGACATTGAACCCATAAGCAATACCTCACTTTCTTTTATTATTTTTGGTTTTGCATATTTTTAAATTAACTATTTAATATACATTTACAGTATATATACTTACTGTAATTTATTTATTTTCTTCTATATTTATCATGTAGAGCATTGCTCTGGTGCTGAAAGGTTAATAAATTTCACAACATATGCCAATGATATTAAACCTGGTTCTGATGCCCTATATCCCTTCTAAATCTTCTACTCTGAGATGGCAGGGTGGAGACGCATCTCTATCAAAGGAGATGTAAGGTGCTCCTTCCCTCCACTAACCTGCAGGTCACCCTTGGGCAAGGTGTAGCACCAGTTTAGTCCCCAATCAGGGTCACGTGAAGCCATGGGAGCTGGTGGTGGATGGTCGTACGAGCAGCCGGTGCATATCACAAGTCCTGGTTATGTGACCACTGACGCCAGGCAGACAATCTCTGAAGAGTGTTGATAATGGCTGGGGTCACACGTCTTGTAAAGACACTGCCCAGAAGAAGGCAATGTCAAACTACTTCTGCAGGAAAAATTGCCAAGAGCAATCATGGTCATGATCACCCACATCATATGACATGGCACATAAGGAATGGACAAAATGTCCTACTCCTTACTTTAAGCCCACACTTTCTGGTTTCAGCCACCTCTGTGCCCCTCGTAATTATGTACATCTCTACCAGGTCCCCTTACAACCTTCTTTGCTCCACAGAATCTCCTCATAACAGAGGCCTTCCATCCAAGGCAACATTCTGGTCAACCTTCTCAGCACACTTTCACCATCCCGTGGGAACCAAATGTGCCAAATTTTTTATAAAGGCTGAATCATAACTTCCCTCCTCTTGTGTTCCAAAGTATAATTAAAATGTCTGGATAACATATTGTCTTCTTGTGAGGAATGTCTTCTTTGTTCTCTTCACCTCTTCTCCCCTCACTGACCAATCTGACAAAAAGGCCCTTCCTATCCGGGTTAGCATATCCGTGGCTCAGTGCTGGCTTGAAATGTCCCTCTGAGTGGAATGATTACACTAGTACAGTCCAGAGACCATGATCAATGTCAGACGTCCTTTAGTATGGGATGTTAAAACAACTCCTGGCTGCTATCTCTAATGGAAACAAACAGCTCCACGACAATCTAGGTAATTATAAACAGAAGAAAGTCTTCAGACACTGGAAATCCAAAACAACACGCACAAAATGCTGGAGCATCTGTGAAAATTAATAAACAATCAACATTTTGCACCATGATGTCAGACTGAAAAGGTAGGCATGGGGAAAGGCGTCTGGCTGCAAGGTGATAGGTGGAGCCAGGATGGTTGGAAAAGTAAAGAGTGGGAGAAGAAGAAATTTGATAGGAGAGGAGAGTGGACCATAGAAGAAGGGGAAGGAGGAGGGTCACCGGGGAAAGTAATAGGCGTTGACAAGAGGCCGGAATGGGAAATAGAAGATAGGAGGAGGGGAAGGGAAACATTTTGTTTTTTGGAAGGAGAAATTGATATCCATGCCATCAGGTTGGAGGCTACCCAGACAGAATATAAGGTGTTGCTCCTCCACCTTGAAGATGGCCTCATCTTGGCACAAGAGGAGGCCATGGACCGACAATGGGGAGTAACTGGCCAGTAGCTCATCAGTAGCTGTTGCCAAATTGGTCACTGCATATTCTACACCACAACGGTGGCAACACACCAAAGATTGTACAGCAACTAGGATATCATGAAGTGACAGAACTGAAATGCAGGTCTCTTATTTATATTTCCAGAAGATATTTGGTTGGCAGAGACATTGTGGGATGAAAGGCCCAACCCTGCACTGTGCTGTTCTATGTTCTATCTCAGGCAGGGTGGCGCTTTAGGTTCCTTGTGATCACAGATTTAGATGGAGACTCCCTTTGAAGGATCCAAAACCCTTTGACTATCCAACTGGTTGGCCTTGTTTTGCTGCTGGTGCTCTGTGTTGTCCTGCCAAGCATTGTGGGTATGTTATACTGGCGCAGCGGTCTGCGGTAACACTTGCTGACTGTCTCCAGCACATCTTCAGGTTTAATTCAGATTTAATATTACTGGCATATCTTGTGAAATTCGTTGTCTTTGCAGCACCAGTACAATGCAATATATTATAATAGAAAAAAATGTGAATTACAGTAAGTATATATTAAAAATTAAAATAAGTAGAGCAAAAATAAAAAAACAAAACAGTTGTGAGGTGGTGTTCATGGGTTTAAGGTCCATTCAGAGTTGACAGTTAATGCAGAGACATTACGCAATGTAAGGTGCTGCTCCTCCACCTTGAAGATGGCAAACACTGTATGTTCCGATCTGCCTACAGTACATGTGATAAATAAACCTGAATTTTGAAAACTGGTCAATGACTGAGAAGGTTAGAGGGGCTGAGTTTTGTTGTGAAGCAAGCCCATGTTTTTTTTTCACTGATTCGATCACTGAAAGGAGCTGCGCTAAGTGATGCAACACGCAAAGTGCAGAGGAGCTCAGCAGGTTAGGCATTTTTTTGCATTTGTCCAAATTCCAGCATCTGGTTTCTCCTTTGGGCTAAGTATGGACCTACTCTTAATCAGAACTTCAGTGGGATTCCATCAACCTGTGACAGCAAAGAGAAAATAACAACAAAGTACATTTATTATCAATGTATACATTACGAGGGGTGATTGATAAGTTCGTGACCTAAGGTAGAAGACGTCAATTTTAGAAAACCTAGCACATTTATTTTTCAACATAGTTCCCTCCACTCAAGTCAACTTATTGAGTGATTATGCAGAAAGTTTGAAGTTAATAACTCATCTCCTTCTACCTTAGGCCATGAACTTATCAATCACTCCTGATGAGTTATTAACTTCAAACTTTCTGCATATCACTCAGAGTTGATGTGCATGTGCATGTAACAAGAGCTGTATAACTCATCTCCTTCTACCTTAGGCCACAAACTTATCAATCACCCCTGCTGTGGACACTTTCTGGAGGTCCAAGATCCGTAAGCTCCACGACCGCTGGACTGAGTTTGTAAATGTAGGAGGGGACTATATTGAAAAATAAATGTGCTAGCTTTTCTAAAATTGACTCCTTCTACCTTAGGCCATGAACTTATCAATCACCCCTTGTATATAACTCTAAATGCTGGAGGAACTCAGCAGGCCAGGCAGCATCTATGGAAAACGAGTGAATAGTCAATGTTTCAGGCCGAGAGCCTTCACCAGTCCTGATGAAGGGTCTCGGCTCGAAAGGTCGACTGTTTACTCTTTCCCATAGATGCTGCCTGGCCTGCTGAGTTCCTCCAGCATTTTGTGCCTGTTGCTTTGGATTGCTGGCATCTGCAGACCTCCTCCTGTTTGTGATACATTATACAACCGTGGGATTCAACTCCTTACAGGCAGCCATTAAACGAAGGAACCCAAAAGAACCCATTTAAACAAAGAATATCACCAGACACATGACGTGAAGAGAACAAAACAAACAGCATTCTGAACTGAAGGTCACAGAGAGAGGCTGACCGCAGACCCTTAGTTCAGCACAAAAGCACATTAGTGAAATGCAGTTGTAGCAGATAAATCAATGCAAAATGCAGAGCACGGATTTGTGTAACGGATAGAAGGAGATGTTCATTTTTTGATTTGGTAAAAGCTGAGGACATGGGCCCTTGACTTGTAATTAGCTTGCAGTAAACTTGATGAAGTATGACTGACTGCATGAAGGAGGATATAATTCTGGATAATACCACCTGGTGAATACTACTTCTCCTGTTTCCAAGGACACACATATATCGATCCAAGTTATACCACACGGATCATACAGATTGGTGGCGCCATGTTAATTTAGCGATTAGCGCGGCGCTATTACGGCTCGGGTTGTCAGAGTCGGAGTCCACTTCTGGTGCCGACTGTAAGGAGTTTGTACGTTCTCACCGTGACCGTGTGGGCTCCCTCTCAGTGTGCTCCGGTTTCCTCCCACTGTCCAAGGATGTATGGGTTAGTAGGCTAACTGGTCATTGTAAATTGTTCTGTGATTAGGCTAGGGTTAACTAGCTGGGTTGTCGGCCTGGAAGGACCAGTTCTGCACTGTATCTTTAAATAAAACAAATAAAATGTACCCTCAGTGCTGACTTTTTTAGTTATCTCCTTCGCTTAATAAAGCGGCTACTGAGTGGATGGTCATGGTCTTCTGCAGCTGAAGCTCAACCACTTCAAGTTTCGACATGTTGAGCATTCAGAGATGCTCTTTCTGCACTCCACTGTCGTAATGCCTGATTATTTAAGTTAATGTCAGCTGGAACCAGTCTGTCTAGTCTCCTCTGACTTCTCTCATTAAAAGGTGTTTTTTTTTCCCCACAGAACTGCTACTCACTGATTTTTTTTTCACCATTCTCTGTAAAATCTAGAGACTGTTGTGCGTGAAAATCCCAGGAGATCAGCAGATTCTGATGCACTGAACCCACCCCGTCGTCTGGCAAACAACTATCATTTAATGGTCAAAGTCACTTAGATCACATTTTCCCCCTATTCTGATGTTTGGTCTGAATAACAACTGAATCGCTTGACGACGTCCGCATGCTTTTATGCGTTGAGTTGCTGCCACTTGATTGGCTGATTAAATATTTGCGTTAACGGGCAATTCTACAGCTATACTTAATAAAGTGGCCATTGCGTGTATAAAGCAAAGGAACTGGGTCTGGCAGGTTTTCTTCTGTGACCATTTGCCAAACGCTTCCAGTTGTGCGCTGCATTTGCTCCTTTGTTACAGACCAGTGTGGTGAGTATTCCTCTCAGGAACTAGGATGGAAGGTGCAATTGTCAAGGGTTACAGAGCTTCAAGAGACTTTAATATGGGCCTTCCATAAATTATGAATGCCTGATGAGCCCTACATACTGTGCAAAATGAGCCTCTTTACTATTGGTAAGTTCAAACGTTTTTCATGTATTCAGTGACCACTTTATTAGGTACACCTGAGCACCTGTTCATTAATGCAAATATCCAATCAGCCAATCAACTGGAAGTAACTCAATGCGTAAAAGCATGCAGACGTGGTCAAGAGGTTTAGTTGTTGTTCTGACCAAACAGCACCATTTCAAACAATCCATCAAGGAACATTGAAATGAGTTTTACTTCTAGGTTAGTTTTGAAGATTGAGAGGTTGATTAACACATTGTGGAGGATTGGAGGGGGTTTGGAAAACCATCAGAAACACCATAAAATATAAATTATAAATGCTGGAAGTATTCTGTGAGTCAGGTAGCATCTGTCGATAACCTTTAAGGTGGGACTTCCAGGGTGGTTATCTCCGGTTTGCTTCCAGTTCCTCATGCTGGAGAGGGCAGGAACAGGGAGATAATGGATCTGAATGTGTGGCTGAGGAACTGATGCAGAAAGCAAGGATTTACATTCTTGGATCACTGGGGTATGTTTTGGGGTAAGGATAAATTGTACAAAAGGGACGGGTTGCACCTTAATAGGCGGGGGACCAGCATTCTGGCAGGCAGGTTTGCCACTGCAACTCGGTTGAGTTTAAACTAAGTAGTGGGGGGGAGGGGATGAACTTGAAATATAAAGATGGAGTTAAAGGGAAAGTGAAAATAGGAAAAGTTAAAAAGGACAACAGAATCATTGGAGCAGAAGGTTCAAGAAGAGATCACATAGTATGGCCAAGTGAAATAGGAATTGATATGAAAGGTGAGGAGGGTAACAAATTAAAAGTATTATATATGAAGTATATACGAAGTATAAGGAATAAAGTAGATGAGCTTGAGACTCAGTTGGAAATTGGCAAGTAGGATGTTGTGGGAATAACAGAGACATGGCTTCAAGCGGACAGGGCCTGGGAAATGAATATTCAAGGATATACGTCTTATCGAAAGGACAGACTGACTGGCAGAGGGGGTGGGGTGGCTCTGTTGGTGAGGAATGATATTCAGTCCCTTGCGAGGGGGGACATAGAATCAGGGGATGTAGAGTCAGTATGGATAGAACTGAGAAATTCTAAGGGTAGAAAGACCCTAATGGGAGTTATCTACAGGCCCCTAAACAGCAGTCTGGATGTAGGGTGTAAGTTGAATGAAGAGCTAAAATTGGCATGTTGCAAAGGTAGTGATACAGTTGTCATGGGGGATTTCAATATGCAGGTAGACTGGGAGAATCAGGATGGTACTGGACCCCAAGAAAGGAAGTTTGTGGAGTGCCTCCGAGATGGATTCTTAGAACAGCTTGT
Organism: Hemitrygon akajei; assembly: GCF_048418815.1. NCBI lineage: Eukaryota > Metazoa > Chordata > Chondrichthyes > Myliobatiformes > Dasyatidae > Hemitrygon > Hemitrygon akajei. The sequence goes on along the minus strand of NC_133124.1, from coordinate 208,611,894 downwards.
ACTGAAGCCTACCAGGGAGAAGGCAATTCTAGATTTAGTGTTGTGCAATGAACCGGATTTGATCAGGGACCTCGATGTAAAGGAGCCATTAGGAGGTAGTGACCATAATATGATGTGTTTTAACCTACAATTTGAGAAGAAGAAGGGAAAATCAGATGTGTCAGTATTACAGTTGAACAAAGGGAACTATGGAGCTATGAGGGAGGAGCTGGCTAAAGTTCAATGGAACAAAACCCTAGCAGGGAAGACAGTGGAACAACAATGGCAGGTATTTCTGGGAATAATGTAGAAGGTGCAGGATCAGTTCATTCCAAAGAGAAAGAAAGATCCTAAGGGGAGTAAGGGGAGGCCATGGCTGACGAGGGAAGTAAAGGACAGTTTAAAAATAAAAGAGAAGAAGTATAACATAGCAAAGATGAGCGGGAAACCGGAGGACTTGGAAGCATTTAAAGAGCAACAGAAGATAACAAAAAAGGCAATACGCCGAGAAAAAAATGAGGTACGAAGATAAACTAGCCAAGAGTATAAAGGAGGATAGTAAAAGCTTCTTTAGGTATGTGAATAGCAAAAAAATAGTTAAGATCAAAATTGGGCCATTGAAGACAGAAACGAGTGAATTTATTATGGGGAACAAGGAAATGGCAGATGAGTTGAACAGGTACTTTGGATCTGTCTTCACTAGGGAAGACACAAACGATCTCCCAGATGTAATAGTGGCCAAAGGAACTAGGGTAATGGATGAACTGAAGGAAATTTATATTAGGCAAGAAACGATGTTGGATAGACTGTTGAGTCTGAAGGCTGATAAGTCCCCGAGACCTGATGGTCTGCATCCCAGGGTACTTAAGGAGGTGTCTCTAGAAATCGTGGACACATTGGTAATCATTTTCCAATGTTCTATAGATTCAGGACCAGTTCCTGCCGATTGAAGGGTGGCTAATGTTGTTCCACTTTTCAAGAAAGGAGGGAGAGAGAAAACAGGGAATTATAGACCGGTTAGCCTGACGTCAGTGGTGGGAAAAATGCTGGAGTCAATTATAAAAGAGGAAATTACGACACATTTGGATAGCAGTAGAAGGATCAGTCTGAGTCAGCATGGATTTATGAACGGAAAATCATGCTTGACTAATTTTCTGGAATTTTTTGAGGATGTAACTATGAAAATGGACAAGGGAGAGCCAGTGGATGTAGTGTACCTGGACTTCCAGTTAGCTTTTGATAAAGTCCCACATAGGAGATTAGTGGGCAAAATTAGGGCACATGGTATTGGGGGCAGAGTACTGACATGGATTGAAAATTGGGTGGCTGACAGGAAACAAAGAGTAGCGATTAACAGGTCCCTTTCGGAATGGCAGGCTGTGACCAGTGGGGTACCGCAAGGTTTGGTGCTGGGACCGCAGCTGTTTACAATATACATTAATGATTTAGATGAAGGGATTAAAAGTAACATTAGCAAATTTGCCGATGACACAAAGCTGGGTGGCAGTGTGAAATGTCAGGAGGATGTTGTGAGAATGCGGGGTGACTTGGACAGGTTGGGTGAGTGGGCAAATGTATGGCAGATGCAGTTCAATGTGGATAAGTGTGAGGTTATCCACTTTGGTGGCAGGAACAGGAAGGCAGATTACTATCTAAATGGAGTCAAGTTAGGAAAAGGGGAAGTACAACGAGATCTAGGTGTTCTTGTACATCAGTCAATGAAAGCAAGCATGCAGGTACAGCAGGCAGTGAAGAAAGCTAATGGCATGCTGGCCTTTATAACAAGAGGAATTGAGTATAGGAGTAAAGAGGTCCTTCTGCAGCTGTATAGGGCCCTGGTGAGACCCCACCTGGAGTATTGTGTGCAGTTTTGGTCTTCAAATTTGAGGAAGGACATTCTTGCTATTGAGGGGGTGCAACATAGGTTCACAAAGTTAATTCCCAGAATGGCGGGACTGTCTTATGTTGAAAGATTGGAGCGACTGGGCTTGTATACACTGGAATTTAGAAGGATGAGAGGGGATCTGATTGAAACATATAAGATTATTAAGGGATTGGACACGCTGGAGGCAGGAAGCATGTTCCCGCTGATGGGTGAGTCCAGAACTAGAGGCCACAGTTTAAGAATAAGTGGTAGGCCATTTAGAACAGAGATACGGAAAAACTTTTTCACCCAGAGAGTGGTGGATACGTGGAATGCTCTGCCCCAGAAGGCAGTGGAGGCCAAGTCTCTGGATGCTTTCAAGAGAGAGTTAGATAGAGCTCATAGATAGCGGGGTCAAGGGATATGGGGAGAGGGCAGGAACGGAGTACTGATTGTGTATGATCAGCCTACTCCTGCACCTACTGTCTATTGATTTCTGACTATAATTCATCAATCAAAACATAAATACAAGAGATTCTGCAGTTGTTGGAAATCCTGAATTACACACACAAAATGCTGGAGCAACTCAGCAGGTTGGGCAGCAACTATGGAAAGGAATAAAGAGTTGATGCTTTGGACTGAGACCTTTCATCAGGAAAGGGGACGAAGCCAGAATGAGAATGTGGGGAAGAGGAGCAGAAGTACAAGATGGCAAGTGATAGGAGAGCCAGGTGAGGGGGAGGGTGGGTGGGTAGGGGGGGATGAAGTGAGAAGCTGAGAGGAGGTAAAAAGCTGAAGAAGGAATTGGATAGGAGCGGAGAATAGATCACAAGAAAAAGGAAAGGAGGAGGGGCACCAAAAGGAGATGATAGTCAGGTGAGGAGAAGAAAATGGACGTGAGGGCAGCCTGAATGTTAAAAGGGAGAAGGAGAAGGGGAAAGGATTTACAGAAATCCCATGCTGTCAGATTCGAGGCTACCTAGATGGAATACGAGATGTTGCTTCTCCAACCTGGTGGCCTAATCATGCTGGTGGAAGAAGCCATGAACCAACTTGGTAGAATGGGAATGAGAACCAGAATCTTAAACATTATCAGCATCTCCCTCTCTCCACGGATGTTCTCTGAACTGATGAGTGTTTCCATTTTCTGTTTTTACAACAACACACACAAAATGCTGGTGGAACACAGCAGGCCAGGCAGCATCTATAGGGAGAAGCACTGTCGACGTTTCGGGCCAAGACCCTTCGTTAGGACTAACCGAAAGGAAAGATAGTAAGAGATTCGAAAGTACTGGGGGGAGGGGGAAATGCGAAATGATAGGAGAAGACTGGAGGGGGTGGGATGAAGCTAAGAGCTGGAAAGGTGATTGGCGAAAGTGATACAGAGCTGGAGAAAGGAAAGGATCATGGGACGGGAGGCCTCAGGAGAAAGAAAGGAGGGGGGGAGCACCAGAGGGAGTTGGAGAACAGGCAAACAACTAAATATGTCAGGGCTGGGGTAAGAAGGGGAGGAGGGGCATTAACGGAAGTTAGAGAAGTCAATGTTCATGCCATCAGGTTGGAGGCTACCCAGCCGGTATATAAGGTGTTGTTCCTCCAACCTGAGTTTGGATTCATTTTGACAATAGAGGAGGCCATGGATAGACATATCAGAATGGGAATGGGATGTGGAATTAAAATGTGTGGCCACTGGGAGATCCTGCTTTTTCTGGCGGACCGAGCGTAGGTGTTCCGCGAAACGGTCTCCCAGTCTGCGTCGGGTCTCACCAATATATAAAAGGCCACACCGGGAGCACCGGACGCAGTATACCACACCAGCCGACTCACAGGTGAAGTGTCGCCTCACCTGGAAGGACTGTCTGGGGCCCTGAATGGTGGTGAGGGAGGAAGTGTAAGGGCAGGTGTAGCACTTGTTCCATTTACAAGGATAATGCCAGGAGGGAGATCGGTATCTCAGATTTCCAGCTTTTTCAAAACACCTCTTTTGTAAATATCAAAAATAGAGCTGTTCAGACTGATGATTTGAAACTGAAGCCTTGTCTGCCTGAACAGTTTCCCATGTCAATAAAATGCTTAGGACATTTTGTGTGTGTAAATAACCCCATACAAATGCAAGATCTTTTTATTCTCTGCTTACTGAATGGTGTTTCATTAATGTTTTTATTTTTTTGTACAGGAAATGTTCCTGTGCGGGAACAAGAGACTAATTTATACATTTTGTAGCTCTTGACAGGCTGACACATGACGGATGATTTTTACGCGCTACCTTAAACCTGCCTGAGTGCACTCACACTAAATGCAGGCAAAGTTGGCAAGGGCTTGTACAAGGACAGGACATGAAGCCAGGTTGAGATGAGACAACCAGAACGAGGGAACTATAGGTTGTGAGGTAGATCAGTTAAAAGGTGAAGCAGGCGATCAGCAATGTAGGGGCCTGCATGGTAGCATTCAGAGTTCATTGGAAGCACTGGGAGCACTATGGAGGTGTTGGAGACTTGGTAGCACTGGGAGCAGCATGGTAGCATAATGCTTTACAGTGCTGGTGATCGTGGTTCAATTCCTGCCACAGTTTGTAGAGGAATTTGTATATTCAACCCATGAACAGCTGGGTTGCTTCCAGATTCCCTGGTTTCTTCACACATTCCAAAGATGTATGGATTAGGGTTAAGAAGATGTGTGTGTTGTCCTTAAGGCATTTGTTTAGCTTTATTACATTTTCGCTTTAGTAATTCGTTTGTAATTATTTCCTAGTTAAAGTTAAGGCTGCTGAAAGTAAATTCGTTGTCTGTGATGTATCGCGGCATGCGATGACGTCACACCCAGTTTTGCCGCGTCTTGTGGGAAAATACCGGTTTGGAGAAACAGGAAGGAGGGGGCTTGTGTGTGCAGGATCAGCGCGAGAAAAGTTTCTTTCTACGCACTAAGGAACATCATAGAAGCAACGCTGTAAGTTCATAAGATAATCAATATGTTGAAGTAAAAATGTTAACGGTGATTCTGTTAAAAGTAATGACGGTTGATAAAGTTATTTTCCTTGTCCTATTGAAAATGTTACTGGATAGTTTATGTTGAAGTATTTAAAGCAGTTGATGGCGTAGGTAGATTCTGACTGTATGTTGTATTTTAATGTAATATAGTTTGTTGTAGTTTTATTTTTCCAAGTATTTATGATGTAAACGTGATGCCAAGAAGGAAACAAATACTGTATATATTTTGTTTTGTTTTATCAACAGTTTTTGCCATATGTTAATGTTGAAGAGTGAACAGTAAATGCTTAATCTTACTGGGATTGCGCCTCATTGACTCTGGTTTATACTTGGTGTTTAGTTCAGAGTTTTTACACCTGTGCAAGAACACTACAATGTGAGGATGCTATATTGATGCCAGCTGCATGACAACACTTTCAAGCTGCCCCCAGCACATCCTCAGACTGCGTTGGTCATTGCAAACAATGCATTTCACTGCATGTTTCTATATTTTGATGAACATGTGTCAGATAAAGCTAACCTGACTCTAAACCCTACTGCATGGAAACAGGAACATTCACGATTTACATTTAAAACCCAATTTATTCTCATTACATTCCCATCAACTCCACCCTCATGCAGATTCTGCCAGTCACCTGTTCATGAGGGGAAACTTCCACAAGGTAATTAACTTTACTTCCTGCACAACTTTGAGATGTAGGAAGAAACTGGAGCACACAGAGGAAATCCACACAGTCACAGGGAGAAGATACAAACTGCACACAGACAGCACTACAGGTCCGGGTCTCACTCAAGATCACTGGAGCTGTGAAGTAGTGGCTCTACTTGCTGCGACATTGTGCCATCATCGTAAGGGCACCTGATAGGTGTATGAGTTTGATTGGGGATTTTGAAGATAACGAATGACAATGGAATGAATACGCCTGGACTCTTTCCATCACTTTGGTGGTTTGGTGTTTGTTTTCTGTGTTTTTTTCAACTCTTTGTTTTGCCATTTGCACGGTTTGTTCTTTTTTTTGTGAATTGGGGGTTTAATGTTTTTCTTTGAATGGGGTCCATGGTCTTGTTTTGTGGCTATCTGTAGGGAAGATGACTCTCAGGGTTGTACACTGCATACATAATTTGGTAATAAATGTACTTTGAATCTTTTAATCTCACTAACTTTGATTAAATCCTCCGTTTGTTTCCTTTGCTCCACTGAAAACAGCTCAAATCTATTTACAGCTCTCTCCCTCTGCTTTGAATGTAATTGGTAATCAAACCTCCACAAGTCCTTTGAGGAAAGACTTCCAAGGGTTTACCTCTCTCTTCATTTTAATTATAAATAGCTCCCCCCCCCCCCATTATTTAGTGACTTTGACATATGTTTCTAGTCTCTTTAGCCAGGAGATATATAGCATTAATGGTAAGACTCTTGGCAGTGTGGAGGATCAGGGGGATCTTGGGATCCGAGTCCATAGGACACTCAAAGCTGCTGCACAGGTTGAATCTGTGGTTAAGAAGGCATAAGGTGCATTGGCCTTCATCAATCGTGGGATTGAGTTTAAGAGCCGAGAGGTAATGTTGTAACAACGCACACAAAATGCTGGTGGAACACAGCAGGCCAGGCAGCATCTATAGGGAGAAGCGCTGTCGACGTTTCGGGCCGAGACCCTTCGTCAGGACTAACCGAAAGGAGAGATAGTAAGAGATTTGAAAGTAGTGGGGGGAGGGGGAAATGCGAAATGATAGGAGAAGACTGGAGGGGGTGGGATGAAGCTAAGAGCTGGAAAGGTGATTGGCGAAAGTGATACAGAGTTGGAGAAGGGAAAGGATCATGGGACAGGAGGCCTCAGGAGAAAGAAAGGGGGGGAAGCACCAGAGGGAGATGGAGAACAGGCAAACAACTAAATATGTCAGGGCTGGGGTAAGAAGGGGAGGAGGGGCATTAATGGAAGTTAGAGAAGTCAATGTTTATGCCATCAGGTTGGAGGCTACCCAGCCGGTATATAAGGTGTTGTTCCTCCAACCTGAGTTGGGATTCATTTTGACAATAGAGGAGGCCATGGATAGACATATCAGAATGGGAATGGGATGTGGAATTAAAATGTGTGGCCACTGGGAGATCCTGCTTTTTCTGGCGGACCGAGCATAGGTGTTCAGTGAAACGGTCTCCCAGTCTGCATCGGGTCTCACCAATATATAAAAGGCCACACCGGGAGCACCGGATGCAGTATACCACACCAGCTGACTCACAGGTGAAGTGTCGCCTCACCTGGAAGGACTGTCTGGGGCCCTGAATGGTGGTGAGGGAGGAAGTGTAAGGGCAGGTGTAGCACTTGTTCCGTTTACAAGGATAAGTGCCAGGAGGGAGATCGGTGGGAAGGGATGGGGGGGACGAGTGGACAAGGGAGTCGCGTAGGGAGCGATCCCTGCGAAAAGCAGAAAGGTGGGGAGGGAAAAATGTGTTTGGTAGTGGGATCCCGTTGGAGGTAGCGGAAGTTACGGAGAATTATATGTTGGACCTGGAGGCTGGTGGGGTGGTAGGTAAGGACAAGGGGAACCCTATCCCGAGTGGGGTGGCGGGTGGATGGGGTGAGGGCAGATGTGCGGGAAATGGGAGAGATACGTTTGAGGTAATGTTGCAGCTATATAGGACCCTGGTCAGACCCCACTTGGAGTACTGTGCTCAGTTCTGGTCACCTTACTACAGGAAGGATGTGGAAACTATAGAAAGAGTGGAGAGGAGATTTACAAGGATGTTGCCTGGATTGTGGAGTATGCCTTATGAGAATAGGTTGAGTGAACTTGGCCTTTTCTCCTTGGAGTGATGGAGGATGAGAGATGACCTGATAGAGGTGTACAAGATGATGAGAGGCATTGACCGTGTGGATAGTCAGAAGCTTTTTGCCAGTGCTGAAATGGTTGCCACAAGAGGGCATGGGTTTAAGGTGCTGGGGAGTAGGTACAGAGGTATGTTTTTTACTCAGAGAGTGGTGAGTGCGTGGAATGGGCTGCTGGTGGCGGTGGTGGAGGCGGAAATGATGGGGTCTTTTAAGAGAATCCTGGGTAGGTACATGGAGCTTAGAAAAATAGAGGGCTATGGGTAAAGCCTAGGTAGCTCTAAGGCAGGGACATGTTCGGTACAGCTTTGTGGGCTGAAGGGCCTGTATTGTGCTACATGTTTTCTATGTTTCTTGATGCATAGATGCTGCTTGACCAGACACATTCCTCCAGCATCTTTTATGGTGTTGCTCAAGATTTTCAGCATCTGCAGCATCTCTTGTGCTGATGAGCAGCTCTTCTGTTTCACTGTCAATGAGGGAGAGATTGTTATCAACAAAATGGCTGAATACCGATAACTATGTTGAAAAGGTATGACCCTAAATGGGGTGGCCCAGTAGCTTCATGGTTAGCGCAGCGCTTTACAGTACAGGCGACCCGTTCAATTCCCACCGCTGCTTGTAAGGAGTTTGCATGTTCGCCCCGTGACCACGTAGGTTTCCTCCAGGTGCTCTGGTTTTCTCCCACAGTCCAAAGACGTACTGGTTGGTAGGTTAATTGGTCATTGTAACTTGTCCTGTGATTAGCCGCTGATTAAATCGAAGGGTCGGAAGGGCTGATTCCCGTTGTATCTGATAAATAGAGATCTATTTTGGTATCATACAAGTTAAGTAATAATCAAACTGTAGTGATCATAATGAACACAGAATTATCATATTTTTGTGTAATGCTATTTGATCCACCAATATTCTTAATAGGAGTAAATTTGTAAAAAATCTTTCTTGGACTGGCCAAGCTGTGAATGCTGTCACACAGCAATTTCATTGGCTCATTGCTGCCCTTTGAAGTGCCATGGAGTTCAAGGGTGAAAGAGGAACATTTAATTAACATATCAGTTAACATTCTCCCAGCCAGTGGTGATCACATCCCATAAGAAACTAAACAAAAATAAAGCTCCACTTCTGGCCTGCTCTGGTTCAGTCGTAGGTTTCAGAAATGCTCAGTGGGTCAAGTGGTAACTATGGAGACAGAAACATATTTCTGGTCAAGCATTGCCTACTGCAGCCATAGGAAAGATGGAACAGAAGGAGACATAGAACTACTTAGATCTGCAATCACATCTCTATTCTTGGGTGTAAAACTGTCCAAGTGTGGAAGTGAGAAAGATCTCACCCTTGTTTAGTTGTAGCCAATGATAAAGGCAAATATGAAGATCCTGGAGGTATGACCCGAAACAAATGAGTGAACTCTCTCCATTACCAAGTCTTGGCGGGTCTTGAAAGCAAAAAAAAAACACCTACAGATGATGGAGATCTGAAACAAAAACAGATAAAGCAGGAAGCACTCCACAGGTCAGGCAGAATCTGTGGAGAGAATAACAGATTTAATGTTTTGATCAAAGACCCATTAAGGAGTCTTCCTTGATCATGATGGCCTTTCATCACCAGGTGTTCTTTTATTGCTATGCCATCGAATCAGTCTTCTGACTAAAAAATCTGTGCTTTAAAAATCTAGGATAGTGAAAAACCTCATTTCATCCTATAAGTGCAATGCATTAGATTGGTAAAAAAGGCAAATACAATGAAACATTCATTCTGAGAGAAGTAGAATATAAAAGCAAGGATGTAATGTTGAAGCTTTATCAGGTTTTAGTTAGACCCTTTGTCTAAGAAAGGATGTGCTGGCATTGGAGAGGGTCCAGAAAGATTCACGGGAATGGTCCCAGAAACAGAAGGGTGAACTAATGAGGAGTGCTAGATGGCTCTGGATCTGTTCTCACTGGAGTTTAGATCAACGCGGGGGGAAATCTCATTTAATCCTACCAAATATTGAAAGGCCTAGATAGAGTGGATGTGGAGAGGATGTTTCCTTTAGCCGGTGGGTCTACGATCTGCGGGCACTGTCTTAGAATAAAAGGATGTCCCTTTAGAACAGAGATAAGGAGGAATTTCTTTAGCCAGAGAGTGGTGAATCTGCGGAATTCATAACGTGGAAGGCTGTGGAGGCTAAGTCATCGAGTATATTTAAAGCAGAGGTCGATAGGTTCTTGATAGTAAGGGTATTAAAGGATACGGGGAAAAGACATGAGAATTGGTCTGAGAAAGATAATAAATTGGCTATAATGGACTGGCAGAGCATAATCAATGGCCTGAATGGCCTCTTTCTGTTCTGATCTCTTATGTTCTTAAAATGGATTCAGCAAACAGGGCAGTTACTCCGATTAAGAACAGAACTTGGTAGAAAGTTACCGTCACCCAGAATTCCTCTCTCTGATCAATCGTCAGCAATCGGTGAGTGGAACTCAGTGTGAACTAAGTGAGAAGTAATTTGGTTCAGCTCTTGTATCCCACTCAAAACGCTGGCAATTTGATTACCCCGATTTTATACACACAAGGCCAACTGACGAGCAACATGAAAAACCATAGCCTGCCACAGATCTTCATATCTCTTGATCGTCTGAAGGACTCGCAGACCAGGCAGGAATGTCGCCTTTAAGAGCCCAGTCCGACACGGGTAAAGCCCTCCCTACCATTGATCACATCTGCATGAAACGCTGTCGCAGGAAAGCAGCATCCATCATCAGCGGCCCCCACCACCCAGTATATGCTGCTGCTGCCATCAGGAAGAAGGTACAGGAGCTTCAGGACTTGCATTACCAGGTTCAGAAACAGTTATTACCCCTTAACAATCAGGATCTTGAACGAAAGGCAGTAACTTCACTCAACTTCATTTGCCTAATCATTGAAATATTCCCACAGCCCATGGACTCACTTTCAAAGACTCTTCATCTCATGTTCTTGATATTTATTGCTTATTTATTTATATTATGGTCTCTTCCTTTTGCATTTGTGCAGTTTCCTCCAGGTACTCTCATTTCCTACCTCACCTCAAAGAAAAGCAGGTGGGTAAGTTAATTGACCAATGTCAATTGCCTCTAGTATGTAGGTGAATGATAGAATCTGGGAGGTGTTGTTAAAAATGTGGGGAGAAAGTATATAATTTTGGGTTAATGCAAATGTGCGGTTGGTGATGAGTATAGACACAGTGAGGTACTTGTCATTCACACTCAGTCAAAGCAGACACGCACACACACACATGCACACACGCACACGCACACACACACACACACACACGCACACACGCACACACGCACACGCACACATGCACACACACACAATGCAAGTATATACACACACATTAAGAGGTCAGGTAGCAGAGAAACACGCACACATACACAAACTTTGTTCACGTAGGAAGAGCTGCAAGTTATTTAAGAAATGCAGTAAGAATACCAAAAAGACAGAATAGGACTCATGCCTCAGGATATAATCTATGATTGTTTCTTGATTCTTTTGCAAGTGTTTGAAAGGTAGTTGTTTGTCAGAGATGTTTGGTAAGTTTTCTGCTTTGAGTCCAATCATTAATTTACGGTCCAAATTGAGCCTGCTGTGTGAAGTGGGTTTGGGCAGCCTGCTCAGTTACATTGTAATTTCACAACAATTCACTTTAATTTAATCTAACTTGTGCTGTACGTTACAGCCAGGTGGAAAGACAATGAGACTTCCCAGGAGGCAAGAATGGTAAATGGTCATCCCAAAATTTGTCTGACCTGTTTCAATCAGGAGAATCTAGTTGGATAGATAGACTGACTGATAAAAAGACTGGGAGGAAGAGGGAGAGACATGGACAGAGAGCAGCAGAGGGGCAGAGAGAGGGAGGAGTGGAGGGGGTAGAGGGGAGAAGGGGAAGAGGGTGGAGGAGAGAGAGTGGAGGGAGAAGAGGGTGGTGGGAGACAGGTTGAAGAGGGGGAAAGGGGAAGAGGAGAGGTAGGAGCGGGGAGAGGGAGAGGAGAGAAGAGGAGAGGGAGAGAGGGGTGAGTGAGGGGGAGGGGAGAGTGAGTGAAAGAGAGGGGGAGGGTGTGAGAGGGGATGGGAGAGAGGGGGGGTGGGGGACAGAGGAAGGAGAGATAGGGAGGGGGAGAGAAGGGGTAGGGTGAGAGAGAGAGAGAGAGGGAGGGGAGAGGAGGAGGGATAAAGAGAGAGGGGTTGGAGAGGGAAATGTGAGAGGGGAGAGAGGGGGTAGAGAAAGAGGGGAGAGATGGGGAGAGGGTGTGAGGGAGAGGGGAGGGAGGGAGAGGGAAAGAGGAAGAGGAGGAGAGGAGGGGGATAGGGGTGAGAGAGATGCTGAGAGGGGGAGAGGGAGAGAGGTAGGAGGGAGGGGAGGTTAAAGGGGGCAGAGGGGATGTGGGAGAGGGTGGTGGAGGGGGTTGTGAGAGAATGAGAGGGAGAGAGAAAGTAGTCTCGGGCATTATCTGACAGAAAAGGAGAAAAATAGAGAGTGACAGAAAATATAATGGGACTGAAAAAGGGTGAAACATAAACTGAGAGAGATTGAGAGAGAGGGAGAGAAAGGGGGAAGAGAAAGGGTGGGAAAGAGAGAGAGGGTGGAAGAGAGAATGAGAAAGAGAGGGTGGAAGAGAGAGTGTCACTCAGCATGGAAATGCATTTTTCAGCCCACTGACTCTGTGCTGACCAACTCCTGAAATTTTGCACCATATTATGGGGCACATGCTGTTAGAATTTCAGATGCGATCCTGTCCACTTGCACAGTGGCTAGGGTATAAAATAACATTTATTTCAGGTTAAAAAATTGCAAGTGACAAGGTTATGTGATCTGTCACAATCTTCTTAAACAAGTTATTGCATTTTTATAGTTTATTTACTGTAAAAAAAAATGTCCAGGACTAATCAACACTTGAAAAGACAGGATTTAATCAACGAGTCCTCATGCAGGGTTCCCTAAAGGTTAATTTACAGGTTGAGTCTGTGGTGAGGAAGGTGAATGCAATGTTAGCATTTATTTCAAGAGGACTAGAATATAAAAGAAAGGGTGTAATGTTGAGGCTTTATGAAGCTCTGGTGAGGCCTCATTTAGAACATTGAGAGAAGTTTTGGGCCCCTTATATAAGAAAGGATGTGATGACATTGGAGAGGATTCAGAGGAGGTTCAGAAGAATGATTCCGGGAGTGAAGTACTTATCATATGATTGATGGCTCTGCCCCTTTACTTGCTGGAATTTAGAAGAATGATGTGGGTGGGGGGGGGGGGGGGAATCTCATTGAAACCTATTAAATGTTGAAAGGCCTAGATAAAGTGGATGTAGAAAGGATGTTTCCAATGGTGCGGAAGTTGTGTATTTAATATTTCAGTTTTAATTGAGTTATATTGTATGTAATTTTTTTTCTCATTGGCTATTTCATTTGCTTCAAAATACTGTTCAATTTGTTCAATATATAAAATTCAGTTATCTGTTGTATAATCAAATGTGTTTATCTTTCCAATGCAGCCAGCCATTTTTGCTCTTTTTTAATGATCATTATCACCCAGTATTCACTGTTTATAAACTCTGAATTCTTCTGTTTACTGCCCTTCTTTTCTTAGGTGTAACTATCTCAGAGGACCTGTCCCGGACTCATCATATTAATGGAATTGCAAAGAAAGATGACATCGTCTCTATTTCCTTAGGAGTCTGCAGAGATTCAGCATGACATCAAAAACCCTGACAAGCTTCAATAGATGTGCAGTGGAAAGTGTACAGGCTAGCGGCATCACAGCCTGGTATGAGAACACTTATGCCTTTGGGTAGAAAATCCTCCATGAGTAGTACATTTGGCCCAGTACATCACAAGAAAAGCCCTCCCAACCATTGAGCACATCTGCATAAAATGCTGTTGTAGGAAAGCAGCATCCATGATCAAAAATCCTCATCACCCAGACCATGCTCTTTTCTCACTGTTGCCATCAATTAGAAGGTACAAGAGCCTCAGGACTCACACCACCAGGTTCGAGACAATCACTACCCCTCAACCAACAGGCTTTTGAACAAAAGAGGATAACTACACTAACCTATTGAGATGTTCCCACTTTAAGGTCTCTTTATCTTGTTATTTCATGACCATAGTTATTTATTGCCATTTATTTATATTTGCACTTGCACAGTTTCTTGTCTCCTATGCACTTGCCTTTCATTGATCCTAGTTACAGTTACTATTCCATTAATTTGCTGAGTATGCCCGCAGGAAATAGAATCTCAAGGTTGTATGTGGTGACATCTATGTACTCTGATAATAAACTTTTTTTTTTAGCTCGACAGCCTCTGGCATGGTAAGCTGTGTTTTTCTCAGCTTGTTCTTCTCTGTGTTATTTTCAGTTTGAACGTCTCACTGTGCTTCAACAGGTCAATAGGTAGCTTGGGTTCATTTTAGAAATACCTCATCACCAGTGTTATGTTTTGTGACTACAAAACATTATACTACTTCAAAGGAAGACATGGAAGTTTGAAATATTAATCTAACTCGAGTTGTACTTTAAGTGAGGCATGCTTGTATCACATGGTGGCATGATGATGTGTGTAATTCACATAACTCACAATGGCAGAATATAGTATTAATGGTAAGACTCTTGGCAGTGCAGAGGAACAGAGGGATCTTGGGGTCCGAGTCCATAGGATGCTCAAAGCAGCTGTGCAGGTTGCCTCTGTGATTAAGAAGGCATACGGTGCATTGGCCTTCATCAATCGTGGGATTGAGTTTAAGAGCCGAGAGGTAATGTTACAGCTATATAGGACCCTGGTCAGACCCCACTTGGAGTACTGTGCTCAGTTCTGGTCGACTCACTACAGGAAGGATGTGGAAGCCATAGAAAAGGTGCAGAGGAGATTTACAAGGATGTTGCCTGGATTGGGGAGCATGCCTTATGAGAATAGGTTGAGTGAACCCAACCTTTTCTCCTTAGAGCGATGGGGGATGAGAGGTGACCTGATAGAGGTGTATAAGATGATGAGAGGCATTGATCGTGTGGATAGTCAGAGGCTTTTTCCCAGGGCTGAAATGGTTGCCACAAGAGGACATAGGTTTAAAGTGCTGGGGAGTAGGTACAGAGGAGATGTCAGGGATAAGTTTTTTACGCAGAGTGGTGAGTGCATGGAATGGGCTGCTGGCAAAGGTGGTGGAGGCAGATACGATAGGGTCTTTTAAGAGAATTTTGGATAGGTACATGGAGCTTAGAAAAATAGAGGGCTATGGGTAAGCCTAGTAATTTCTAAGGTAGGGACGTGCTTGGCACAACTTTGTGGGCTGAAATGCCTGTATTGTGCTGTAGGTATACTAAGTTTCTATTTTTCATAATTATTTAAATGAAGAATGCTTAATCAAACAATATATAAACTGGATTATTCAAATATTACCAAAATATTAAGTACACAACAGGGGAGCCTAAGACCAGATGGCACAAACTCAGAATAGAGTGACGTCCATTTAGAAAGTAGGTTTGGAGAAATTTCCTTAGCCGGGGGGTGGTCAGTCTGTGGAATTCATTGCCACAGGTGGCCGTTGAGGTGTATTTAAGGTGGATGTTAATTGGTTCTTGATTAGTCAGGGCATGAAAGATTACAGGGAAAAGTCAAGAGAACGGGGTTGAGTGATGAAGTGGATCAGCCATGATGAAATGGTGGAGAAGACCTACCATATAACCATATAACAATTACAGCACGGAAACAGGCCATCTCGGCCCTTCTAGTCGGTGCCAAACGCTTACTCTCACCTAGTCCCACTGACCTGCACTCAGCCCATAACCCTCCATTCCTTTCCTGTCCATATACCTATCCAATTTTACTTTAAATGACAATACCGAACCTGCCTCTACCACTTCTGCTGCAGCTCATTCCACACAGCTACCACTCTGAGTAAAGAAATTCCCCCTCGTGTTACCCTTAAACTTCTGCCCCTTAACTCTCATCTCATGTCCTTAAATGACCTGATGGACTGAATATCCTAATTCTGCTCCTCTCTCTCATAGTCTTATGTCTTTATGTTGATCAGTATGGATTTGGAGGAGAATCTGTCTGACCAATTTGATTGAATTTTTCAGAGAGGTTCAAGACTGTGTTGATGAGTGTAGTGCAGTTGTTGTCATCTACGTGGACTTGAGGAAGGCTTTTGACAAGGTACCCTTAGGCTGTGATTCAGGGCAAGGTGACAGGTTGCAACCAATACCAGCATGATAATAGGAAGGAAAGGATGACCATGTTGTGATTGGAAGCTTTCTTCCACTGGTGTATTGCAGGCATAGACAAGGTGGTCATGATGCTCCATAGTCAATGCAGTGCTAATCCATGATTCCATTAAAAAATCAACCAAAGTGACTGAGCCAAAGAACAATATAAGAAATAGGAAATGTGGCACACTGCACTGCCCAGCCAGACTATTCCGCATTTCTCTGAGTACATAGGGACTTGTCCAGTTCCCTGCCTGATCCCTACTGTACCGCTGACATCCCCATTATAGTTTCATCCAATCACCTTAAATTTCCTGATGTCCAAAGATATCCAGCAACCTGAATGTGGAAACTGGTCAATAATAAAACATCAACAGATATTTGGGGCAGAGAATTCAAAAGATTTAGAACCCTTTGTGACAAGAAATTACTCCCCTGCTCAGACGCGTGAGATATTTTATCTTGAGATATTGTGATAAGTCTTGTTAGATTAAAATATTGCAGATCTCAATGAGAGGAAGTTGGCCAATAATTTGATATATGGATGGGTCTGATGTCTGTACAGTTAGAGGTGTTCTCACCCTTTTCCTCATATTGTCCATCCCTCCAATCTGAGAGTACCTCTTCTATTTACTCATGTTTCAAGAGCTGTGCATTGTAAGAAAGACCGGCATTAATTTCCAACCTCTAATTGCTCTTATCCCAAATAACTCACTAGGTTATTGAAGAGTCAACCAGATTGATTAGTTAAAAATAAACCAGATTGGATGAGGATAGCAGATTTGATCCCTTGATGGCATTATTGAACTAAGTGGGTTTTTGCAACAAATTGGTATATTTGTAGTCATTATTTACAGCTTTCTTTTCTTTAATTCCAGGCTTTGGGATGAATAGTGGTGTAGCTGGTAGAGCTACACAGTTCCAGTAACCCCTGTTCAATGCTGATCTGTCGATGTGGAGTTTGTACGTTCTGCCTGTGACTGCGTGGGTTTCCTCAAGCTGCTCTAGTTTGCACCTACAATCCAAAGACGTGCTGGTTGGTAGTTCTTTTACTGCTATTAATTACTCCAAGTGTGTAGGTGAGTGGCAGAATCTCGATGCAAGCTGATGGGAATGTGAGGGGAATAAAACACATTAAGATCATAAGAAATAGGAGCAGAATTAAGCCATTTGGCCCATCGTGTCTGCTCCGCCATTTCATCATTGCTGACCCATTTTCCAAATAACTTGGCCTCCACAGCTGCCTATGGCAACAAATCCCACAGATTCAGCACTCACTGGCTAAAAAATACCTCCTCATCTCCATTCTAAAAGGACACCCCTCTATTCTGAGGATGGCCCTTCTGATCTTAGATCCCCCCCCCCCCACCATAGGAACCATCCTCTCCACATTCACATTTAATAGGTTTCAATGAGGTCACCTTGCATTTTTCTGAATTCCAGGGACTACAGGCCCAGAACCATCAAATACTCTTCATATGACAAGCCTTTCAATCCAGGAATCATTTTTGTGAACCTCCTTTCAACCCTCTCCAATGTCTGCAGATCCTTTCTTCAAAGGGGCGCAAAGCCGCTCACAATACTCCAAGTGAAGCCTCACTGGTGCTTTATAAACCCTCAATATTACAACCTTGCTTTTATTAAGGGAATTTAATTTTCACAACTCCCATGGTAGGATTTGAACACAAGAGATCCTGCAGATGCTGGAATTCCAGAGCAACACACACAAAATGCTGGAGGAACTCAGCGGGTCAGGCAACATCCACGTTGAAGAACAGAGTGTTGATGTTTTGTGCTGAGACCCTTCATTGGAACTGGAACAGGAAGGGGGAAGAAGCCAGAAGGAGAAGATGGGGAGGGTGGAGGGGAAGGAGTACAAGCTGGCAGGTGATAGGTGAGGGGTAAGTGGGGGAGGGCAGGGATGAAGTGAGAAGCTGGAAGGTGATAGGTGGAAGACATAAGGGGCTGAAGAAGAAAGTATCTTTGGATTTAAACTAGCTGCTTCGGATCATCAGTCCTGGCCTGTGGATTACTGCTGTAATTTTGCCCCCTGTAACCCGGGATTAAGGACCAGGACAGTTACAAGGGATTGCCGATGCTGGAATTTGGAGAAATCTACAAGATGGTGGAGAAACCCAGTGGGTAAGGCAGGATTTCTCGAGGGAAATAGTCACATAGGTGTTATTGGGTGGCCTGGGCTCATTGGGCCAAAAAAGCCTGTTATCATGCCTTATCATAGAGTCATAGAAAAGTACAACACAGAAGTACCATTTAGTCCATGACAAAATCATCAAAACTTCCTACTCCCATTTTCAATAGCCCTCCATATGCCCCTACCATCAATGTACCTATCCAAACTTTGCTTTAATATTGAAATTGAGTTTGCATGCACCATTTGTGCTGGCAGCCCTTTCCACACTCTGAAGGCCCTCTGAGCGAAGACGTTTCCCTTAAACTTTTTACCTTTCATCTTTAACCCATGACCCCTGGTTGTAGTTGCACTTAACCTCAGTGGGAAAAAAAAACCTACTTGCATTTACCCGTCATAATTTTGTATACCTCAGCCAAATCTCCTCTCAATCATCTACATTCTAAGGAATGAAGTCTTAACCTATTGAACTTTTCCTTCCTTTCTTTTTCAATCTTTTTATTAATATCAACATAAGATTAATACAGAGTTATTGGGATTACAAAATTAAAATGAACATAAAAGGATACACAAGCAATAAGTACAATATAGTTGTCTTCCCAAATCATGAATGATACAAATATCATATAAACGAAACAAACAAAAAAAAACTAGGTATATCATGTTGAAAAAAAACAGAAAAGAGAAAAAGAGAAAAAAAAATTATTACCCCAAGAAAAACTAATCTAACAAACTAATCACTAACTAATAAAGAAAAAAAAGGAAAAAAGGAAAAAAATGGGCTGTTTATAGTATCTATAAAAAGACAAAGAATCATCAGTGTCCCCAACTCCGATCTTCTTAACATATATATAATCAAAACCAGAAAAACAAATAGGATTGGAACAGGGTCAAATTACATCATGTGAAAATATTGAATAAATTGCCTCCAAGTCTTTTCAAATTCAATAGAAGGGTCATATATATTTTTCCAAATTTAGACATAACATAATTTGAGAAAACCAATGAAATATGGTAGGGGGATTAATTTCTTTCCAATTCAACAAAATAGATCTTCTAGCCATTAATGTAAGGAATGCAATCATCCGACAAGCAGAAGAAGATAAATGAATTGACTCCATCATTGGTAAACCAAAGATTGCAGTAATAAGATGAGGTTGTAAATCAATGTTCAATACTGTGGAAATAATATCGAAAATGTCTTTCCAATATTTTTTCAAAGGCGGACATGACCAAAACATACGAGTTTTCAATTAGTTAATTTATCCTCTATATGTGCTAAACATTCATTGATACAGTTTAAAGTTGTGCACAGGGCTCATATGTCCAAGGATAAATTGGCTTGTTTTTATTCCCATATAAATCCTATATGTGACAGATGTCATTCTGAGATAGCTTCTCCAACTTTTCCTTGTAACTCAGGTCCTCCAGACCAGGCAACATGTTTCAAAATTTTCTCTGTACTCTTTCAACCTTATTTGCATTATTCATGTTGGTAGGTGACCAGAATAGCACACAATACTCTAAATTAGGCCTCACCAACGTCATATACAACTTCAAGATAACATTTTGTACATGAAGGTCAATGTGCCAGAAGCTTTTCTTTACGACACTATCTGCCAGTGACACCACTTTCAATGAATTATAATCCTGTATTCCCAGATCCCTGTGTTCTACCATACTCCTCTGTGCCTTTTATTTTATCTCTAAATAATAAAAAAACACAAAATGGATTTCAAAATTGATTTCAGGCTGAAATCAACACAGATGAACATTGACTGTCCCTTTTTCCTTCACAGCTGCTGCCTGATCTGCTGAGTTCCCCCAGCATCTCGCTACGAGCAGAGGCAGCCCCCTTCTCTTGAACCAAGGCACCGCTGGTTCAAACCACACCACACCAACATCAAACAAAGGCTTGGCAAACAATGACTTTGGTTCTAGAAGGCACTATGTGACTCCTGAATGGATGCGCCGTACGAGACGGGGGGAAAGAAAATCTTCTTGTAAAGTTAGGCCTCACCATTAACTGGGCAAGGTGATTCAATCCCTGCATGGTTTAGACCTCAGTTGGGAAACAAGCTAAAGCTTAGCAGAAATAATCATTTGCTGCTTACATCCATTAACAGGAAGCTGAAAGCATACAGCAGTCAGACCTGTCAGATCCAATGAATGGAGCAGTTATTTATCTGAGTGGGTGCTCACTGTACAGAGGCTATCAGTTAATCATGACGAAACCCAAGGGAACTTTCAGGAGGTTTGGACTCAATATGTGACCTGCTAAGCCCCTCTCTATGTGTTGGAGTAGTTTAGCTAAATGACAGGCAACAGCACACAATCTCCGCATGACTGTTTTAATAAATGGAGAGCATTACTTTATTTTCCACTGCGCTGGTGAACTGAGGTATTCAGTCATAAATCAACACCTGTGACAGAAGGTGGATTTCATATCAAACAACTTAAATCTTTGGAAAAAGGCTGTATTGGGAGGACATAACAAACAGATGTTTATATAATAAAGTCTCCAAAGAGCTTCCAGGAGTACTGCACATTTGGCATTATGGAGTACAGTGTATGTCAAAAATGCATTTCTTAAATTAATTTTCAGAGTGGAAACATTGCACACGATGATCTACACTAGACCTAGTTACAAGCTTTATGAGAGGGGTGGGATAAAGGTGGAATATTTTCTTCATCCCATCTGCTAAAAAATAAGACCATAAGACATAGGAGATGAATTAGGCCATTTGGCCCATTGAGTCTGCTCCACCATTCAATCATGGATGATTTTTTTTCAATCCCATTCTCCTGCCTTCTCCCCTAACTCTTAACTTCCTAAGCAGTAAATAATCTATGAATCTATGCCTTAAATATACTCAATGGCTTGGCCAAATTCAATAGAGTCCCCACCATTGGGCTGGGGAAATTCCTCCTCATCTCAGTTTTAAAGGTATGACCATTTATTCTGAGGCTGTGCCCTCAGATTTTAGAATCTCCATCTCTGGATACATCCTCTCTATGTCCACTTTATCCAGACCTTTCATAATTCAGTAGATTGCAATAAGATTGCACCTCATCCTTCTGATCTTCTGAACAGTACACGTGTACAAAACATTTTAACTCCACCATGGATGGTCCCAAGCCCACCTGTGAAAGGAGGAGGGTTGGGCTTGGGGTTAATAACTCCATCCTGTAAAAACCCAGAGCTACTGAAATGCCAGTAGAAGCTCCAAAGACCTCATCCCTGGGGGGAGAGGAGGGATCTTCACCTAGAAGATGTATGAAGTCCTGTGGTGAAAGTGGAAACCGTAGGACTGATTAACTTTTGTCTCAGGACTGAGGACTTTGGCGAAGAAGAAGAAGAAGAAGAAGAAGAAGAAGAAGAAGACGACGACATCAAAACATTTTACCGGTTGACATTATACTCCTGATCTCATTTTATAAACTATTTTGGGTGAGGAGGGAATCTTTTTCTTTCCCCTGAATTCACCTAGAATTTAAGTGCAACTTTAATGGGGCTTATGATGAGATTAATTTGATAACTTGGGTGGTTTCTGACAAATTCATTAAATGAAAACTTAGCTGGTCTGTAGGACACCACAGGTACTACAAGGAGAGGAATCAAAGTTATTTGGGAGTAAGGACCTAAAAGTGTGTTGACTGAGACTTTCCCTTGGCCTCCAAACCCTGCTAGCAGGAAAGGAAACTGTGAACTTGGAAAATACCACCAACTCCCCTCCAAGAAACCAATCTCTTGACTTGATTTTGGATCCAAATCCAGGTTCTCCCTCCATTCCAGCAATATGCTGGGAATACCTTCACTCTGAGGATTGCAATAGTTCTAAACGGCACACTATACCTTTCCAAGGCTCGTTAAGAATAAGCAAAGAATGCTGCCCTTGGGTGTCAACCATCTGGGAAGATCTATCCTGGGCCAAACATTTTAATGCAATTATGAAGAAGGCACGACAGCGGCTGTATTTCATGAGGGGAGCATTCTAACTGGTTGCATCACCATCTGGTATGGAGGACCCACTGCATACCACCAGAAATAGCTGCGGCAAGTTGTAAACTCAGTCAGCTCCGACATGGATACTGGCCTCCCCAGCATCGAGGACATCTTCAAAAGACGATGTCTCGAAAAGATGGCATCCATCACTAAGGACACACTTCACTCAGTATATGTCCTTTTCTCCTTGCTACCATTAAGGAGGAGGTATGGGAGCCTGAAGACACATTATTAATGTTTTAGGGACAGTTTTTTTTCCTCTGGCATCAGATTTCTAAACAGACAATGAGCCAACCCATGAACACTACCTTACTATTTCATGACATATTATATGCCAGTGATATTAAACCTGATTCTGCCATATATACGACATATTCTAAAACATAACTTGACAGGAAACTTAGAATTATAGTATTCTTGCAAAAAAAATAGTTGCACACAATGAACGGGCCCTAAGTTCCAAGAAGCATTTTACCCCCACCAGTACCCCATCCACCAGCCTTCCACCATTTAAATCCAATTCTTCATGGGCTCACCATCATTATCATTATCATTATGCGCCATGTCTCATGACTTGGCAAATCTTTCTACAGAGAAAGTGCTTTGCCATTGCCCTTTTTCTGGGCAGTGGTTTTACAAGACGGGTGACCCCAGCCTTTATCATAGTACTCAGAGATTTTCTGCCTGGTGTCAGTAGTCACATAACCAGGACTTGTGATGTGAACCAGCTGCTCATAAGACCATACACCACCGGCTCCCATGGCTTTACGTGACCCTGATCGGGGGGCGGGGGGGGGCTAAGCAGATGTTACACCTTGCCCAAGGGTGACCTGTAGGCTAGTGGAGGGAAGGAGCACTTCACACCTCCTTTGGTAGAGACGCATCTCCACACACTCGAGGATAACAAACACAGTAATTGTCTGCGAAGCAGAGGAAGGGCAGATATTGAATCATAAGAATTCAGGAAAATGGTGGTGTCTCTGATTAATCACAGAATGAACGGAAAATTGGAATATGATAAAGAGCATCTCGTGGAGTTACTGCCTGACAGCTCTAGACAGCATCGCTCAATCCTGACATTGGGTACTGTCTGTGTGGAGTTCCCATGCTCTGCCAGGGACATATATCAGCAGCACTGTGTACACTGGGCCCTTAGTATTATGAAGAATACCACCCATCTATCTAGCATCCTCTTTGACATTCTACCATCAGGCAGGAGACTCCAATGCCTAAAGATAAGAATGGTCAGGATGATACAGCTTCTACCCTCAGTCCATTAGGCTTCTGAACTAATTCCCTGCCACGTGGTATTCCAAGTGTCACTGGATAACCTTATAATATTTAATTCAGGAACTTTACTTAGTTTATGAGCAATTCCTTGCACATAAAAGTTTGGTGTGCGCCCCCAAATCCCAAGAATTTTCTTCAAGGGCAAAATTGAGAGCATCCTGACTGGCTGCATCACCGCCTGGTATGGGAACTGCACTTCCCTCAATCGCAGGACTCTGCAGAGAGTGGTGCGGACAGCCCAGCGCATCTGTAGATGTGAACTTCCCACTATTCAGGACATTTACAAAGACAGGTGTGCAAAAGGGGCCCGAAGGATCATTGGGGAACCGAGTCACCCCAACCACAAACTGTTCCAGCTGCTTCCGTCGGGGAAACGGTACAGCAGCATAAAAGCCAGGACTGACAGACTCCAGGACAGCTTCTTCCACCAGGCCATCAGACTGATTAATTCACACTGACACAATTGTATTTCTATGTTATATTGACTGTCCTGCTGTACATACTATTTATGATAAATTGCTATAAATTGCACATTACACATTTAGACGGAGACGTAACGTAAAGATTTTTACTCCTCATGTATATGAAGGATGTAAGAAGTCAATTTAAATTCAATTCAGTTCATTTGTACATTTAATGCTTACTTTTCTAAGTTATTGAAACATACAGTGAAATGCATCACTGAGTAGACAGGTAGCATCTTTTTCCCATGGTTGAAATGTCTAATGCCAGGGAGCATGCGTTGAAGGTGAGAGGGGTAAGTTTTTTACTCATGCTACGTCCACACTAGACTGGAAAAATCCGTAACCGAAGCTTTCTCTCTTCGTTTTGACCCTCCATCCACACTGAAATGGCGTTTTCCTCCCCCAAAAATGGAGCTTTTCTAAAACGCCCTCCAGAGTGTGTACATTTGAAAACGCTGCTTGGGCAAGAGTAGTGTGGATGCGGTAACCGGAGATTTCTAGAAATGCTGTCATAACGTGCTGGAACAGATAGTGGCAGCAACGCGGCATTTCCATATAACCATATATAACCATATAACAATTACAGCACGGAAACAGGCCATCTCGGCCCTTCTAGTCAGTGCTGAACGCTTACTCTCACCTAGTCCCACCGACCTGCACTCAGCCCATAACCCTCCATTCCTTTCCTGTTCATTGTTTTCTTGAACGCAACCCCCACACAACCTAACAATTTCAGAACAGACAGGAACGAGACTGAAGCCAGAAGAGTTAGAAATGTACTTACCAAATACACTGACCCATAACTAACTGAATAAATAGGTATGCAAACACGAGGAAATCTGCAGATGCTGGAAATTCAAGCAACACACACAAAATGCTGGTGGAATGCAGCAGCCTAGGCAGCATCTATAGGAAGAAGTACAGTCGATGTTTTGGGCCGAGACCCTTCATCAGGCCTAACAAAGAAAAGATAGTAAGAGATTTGAAAGTAGGAGGGGGAGGGAAAAATCCAAAATGATAGGAGAAGACAGCAGGGGTGGGGTGAAGTTGATTGGCAAAAGGGATACACAGCTGGAGAAGGGAAAGGATCATTGGACGGGAGGCTTAGGGAGAAAGAAAGGGGGAGGGGAGCACCAGAGGGAGATGGAGAATAGGCAAGGAGTGATTGTGAGAGGGGCAGAGAGAGAAAAAAAGGGAAGAGAGAAAAAAAAGGGAGGGAAAGGAAAGATAGATAAATAAATAAACAAACAAACAAACAAATAAATAAATAAAGGTTGGGGTAAGAAGGGGAGGAGGGGCATTAATGGAAGTTAGAGAAGTCAATGTTCATGCCATCAGGTTGGAGGCTACCCAGGCGGAATATAAGGTGTTGTTCCTCCAACCTGAGTGTGGCTTCATCTTGACAGTAGAGGAAGCCCATGGATAGACATATCAGAATGGGAATGGGACGTGGAATTAAAATGTGTGGCCACTGGTAGATCCTGCTTTCTCTGGCGGACAGAGCGAAACGGTCTCCCAGTCTGTGTCGGGTCTCACCAATATATAAAAGGCCACACCGAGAGCACCGGATGCAGTATACCACACCAGCCGACTGACAGGTGAAGTGTCGCCTCACCTGGAAGGGCTGTCTGGGGCCCTGAATGGTGGTGAGGGAGGAAGTGTAAGGGCAGGTGTAGCACTTGTTCCGCTTACAAGGATAAGTGCAAGGAGGGAGATCGGTGGGAAGGGATGGGGGGGGGGGGGGTGGTATGAATGGACAAGGGAGTCACGTAGGGAGCGATCCCTGCAGAAAGCAGAAAGAAGTGGGGAGGGAAAGATGTGCTTGGTAGTGGGATCCTGTTGGAAGTGGCAGAAGTTATGGAGAATTATATGTTGGACCTGGAGGCTGGTGGAGTGGTAGGTGAGGACAAGGGGAACCCTATCCCGAGTGGGATGGCGGGCGGATGGGGTGAGGGCAGATGTGCGGGAAATGGGAGAGATGCGTTTGAGAGCAGAGTTGATGGTGGAGGAAGGGAAGCACCCTTTCTTTAAAAAAGGAAGACATCTCCTTCATCCTGGAATGAGAAGCCTCATCCTGAGAGCAGATGTGGCGGAGACGGAGGAATTGCGAGAAGGGGATAGCATTTTCTCCTTCTCCGCCGTCTAACTGCTACATTATCACACCATCCAATGATGGGCAGAAGAGTCCGTTTCCACGTTATATCATTTTGCAAAGCTCGGATTGAGTACAATTCGATATTGAAAAGAAAACTGTAACTGTTAAATTGGATGGAGTTTTTTTTGAGTTAATGAACAGTTGGATGGATAAAAATAAGACTTTAAAAGTTGAAAGAAGTAACAGATAAAATACCATACAAAGGAACACTGCGCAGGATCAGGTCTCATGGGATTGTTGGAAATATACTGGAATGGGCTGAGGCAGTAAATAAGGATTAAGATTAAATGGTCTCTTTCAGGCTATAATTACAGGGGGATCACAATGATCATTGCCTAAGCCTCTGCTGTTTACCTTTGTTAATTAAGATTTAGATAAGGAGATTGAGTGTAATGTGTGAGTGTTTGGCCAGGAAATGGAAAAGCAGGTTGTGAAGGAGAACATAAGGGCCTATGGAGTTTGAAATATGAGAGTGGATAGCAACATGGCAGAGGGACGACTCCATGTCAAGGAATGTGGTACATCCCATGGTGGAAAAGAATTTTCTTTGAATCTGGTAAGCGTTGAAGTTCTGCAGAGTAACACACTCAAAATGCTGGAGGAACTCAGCAGATCAGGCAGCTTCGATGCAAAGGAATTAAGAGTGAAGGTTTTGCGCTGAGACCTTTTTTCGGGACTGGAAAGGAAGCGGGGAACGAGCTGGACTCAGGAGGTCGGGGGAGGGGAAGGAGTACAATTTGGCTCTTGGTAGGTAAATCCAGGTGAGGGGGATGGTGGGTGGGGTGAAGTGCAAAGCTGGGAGATGATAGGGGGAAGAAAAAGGACTGAAGAAGAAGGAATCTGATAAGAGAGGAGAGTGGACTGTGGCAGAAAGGGCTCAAGCGAGTCTTCCTTCTACTTGATAGCTGGGAGGGGATATGGGAACAGAATTGGAGAAGGTTCACATCATAGAGAGTGGATGTTTAGCCCATTGAGTCCTTACCAGCCTAATGTAAAAACAGTCTAGTTAGTTCTTCGATTGAATTCTCTCTCTGTAACAGTATTTTCCCCCCTTTTCGGATGGTTACGTATTCCTTTTTGAATACTTCATCAAAATTCATTACCAGCACACCTGGTAATGTAGCTAACATTATAGTCACTTGCTGCACAAAATAAAACATGCGTAGATGACTGTGTCCCCACAAAATCATTCAGAGTCTTCCCCAGCCAGAAGCCCTGGATGAACCATGAGATCCTCAATCTGCTGAAGGCCAGATCACAGGATTCAGATCTAGTGATCAAGTAAGATACAACAGGACTAGGTATGATCTCCAAAAAGCCATCTCACGTGCGAAGTGGCAATTCCGGACCAAACTTGAATCACTGAAGGATGCTCAACAGCTTTGGAAGGGCTTGAATGATATTCCCCCTCCAAAAAAAATGAAACCAAGTGACATAGGTTTCACCTCAGATTTCACCTCAGATGAGTTCAATGCCTTCCATGCTCTCTTTGACTGTCAAAACATGGAGGAACCTTCACAAACTCCCACAGCCCCTGATGATCCTGTGATTTTAGAATCTGGGGTCAACGTGACAGCATTCTTCTGGCGGGAAAGCATCCAGCTCAGATGGGGTACCTGGCCAAGGACCAAAGACTTGTGTTGATCAACTGGCTGGAGTGTTCACTGATATCTTTAACCTCTTGCTTCAGCAGTCTGAGGAACCCACTTGCTTCAAGCTGGCTTCAAATATACTGGTGCCTAAGAAGAACCTGGAAACCTGCCTCAATGATTATCATTCCGTAGCACTTACATCTACTGTGATGAAGTACTTTGACAGATTGTTGATGAAACATATCAAGTCCAACCTGAGAAGGGATTTGGATTGGCTACAGTTTGCCTATCGGCACAACAGGTCCACAGCACATGCCATTTCATTGGGTCTTCTCTCAATTCTGGAACATCTGGACAACAAAGATATCAGGATACTCTTTATCAACAGCAGTTCAGTATTCAATTAAATAGCTTAGTATTCAAAACTAATCAATAAGTTTCAAGACCTTGGCCTCAATACCTCCTTGTGCAATTGCATCATCGATTTAATTTGCAGACCCCGGTCAGTTCGGATTGGCAACAACATCTCGCCCACAATTTCCATCACAAGATTGAACCACAAGAGTATATGCTAACCCTCTGCTCAATTCGCCTTATACTCATGACTGAGAGGCTAAGCGCAGCTCCAATGCCATATTTAAGTTTGTTGATGACACTACTGTTGTCAATTCCAAGGTGGTGACAAATAAGCATATAGGAGGGAGATTGAACCTGAGTGGTGCCATAGCAACAACCTCTCACTCAATATCAGCAAGACCAAGGAGCAGATTATTGATTTCAGGAGAGGAAAATGGAAATCCATAAGCCAGTCCTCATCGGGGAGTCAGATGTGGAGAGGGTCAGCAACTTTAACTTCCTTAGTATTATCATTTCAGAGGATCTGCCCTGGGCCCAACACATTAGGCAATTATGAAAAAAAGCACGGTAGTTCCTCTACCTAGAAGTGTACTCGTGGCAGTTTGGAAGAATAAGGAGTATGGCATTGAAATCTATGAAATATTGAAATGTCTGGATAGACTGGATTTGGGGAGAATGTTTCTTATGGTGGGGGGAATCCAGGACCAGAGGGCACGTTCTCAGAATAGAAGGACATCCATTTAGAACAGAGATGCAGAAATAATTGTTTTTACCCAATAGTGGTGAATCTGTGGAATTCATTGCTTCACAGGTGGCTATGCTGGCCACGTCAATGGGTATATTTAAGGTGGAGGGATGTAGATTCTTGATTAGTCAGAGCGTGAAGGGATACCTGGAGAAGGCAGGAGAAATAGGGTCGAGATGGATAATAAATTAGCCATGATGGAATCACTGAGCAGACTCAAAGGGCCAAATGACCAAATTCTGCTTCTATGTCTTAAGGTCAAAATGGCAACTTCCTGTGCTATTTGCTACATTCATGTGTCTGGCCTCTATGACTCAGCTCTGCATAAGGTGGAGACTTCAAGAGAAGCTCCATTGTCTTGGATTACTAAACTGAGGCAGTACAAAATCCACCAGATTATTCCTGGGATGAGATGGTTGTCCAATCAAGAATGACTAAAGCAATTAGATCTATATATATTAGAACTTAGAAGAATAGGAGGTGTTCATATTGAAACATGTAAGATCATTAGGAGGATAGATGTTGAGATGTTTCCACAAGTGGAAGAATCTCCAATGAAGAGAAATACTTTCATGATTAGGGGTGGACATTTTAAACTGATATGCACAGGGACCTCTTGTAGAGGATGTCAAATCTCTAATTTCTCTTCCTTGGATGGTGGTGGAGGCAGCATCATTAGGGGTATTGGGGTAAAGAAGAGTTAAGTAAAAATTTGAAAGATCTGAGAATTGAGATCTGTGTGGAATTGGCAGAGGTGAGGGCTGCAGCAGATCAGCAATAATTATATAGAAAGTGATGAACAGGGTTGTATCCAAAACTTATTGTAGGCTTTTCCATTCTTGTGTGTTGGTGTTTCCATACCAGGCTGTAATGCAACCAGTTCTGGATACTCTCCACTGTGCACCTATAGATTTTTTTCAAAGCTTTAGATGACAAATTTGGGTCCCTTGCTGTGAATCTGGAGCTGAAGACACTTCTGCTCATTTATCCACTGAATTGTTCATATATCTTCCCAGAGATATGACTGGAAATGAAGCTCATTGCTGAATCTCAAAGACCTTGCTCCATTCAGGTCAACCTGTCCTGAATTGGAATTAATAAAGCAAGACTACTCTCATAAAAAAGATAATAGACCATTAGTTCAACAACTATTATACTTGACGTATATTGTCCTTGTTACAAGATCAAAATATATTATCATTATGTTATCGTAGCCCTTGTCCTTTTAAATCCAGTTACATTCGCAAGTAATGCTTTGGATTTGTGTGATAATATTCCTTAATGCAATGGATTTTCTGCACAACAGTGACTTTGTAATGCTCAGGGTTAAGAAAATGCATTTCGAGGGCAAAAGTATGGGAAGACTAGTGTTGGGTAGAAAACAATTTATACTCTATTATACGGAGTCAGCCAACCTGCATACAGCTAAGTACTGGACTAAATGCAAAGCAATAATTAATACAGTTGGAGCAAGCACGTTAAATGGTATTTGTCAATTGGATCTGGAATGTTTCATTATTCACCCTATCTGTTTAAGCAATGTGTCAACCTTTATCTGGGAGTATTGTTAAGTATGTTCCTCTGTGTAAAAGAGGTGTTTTTTACTAAAGAAAAAATATATATTTCCAGGATTGTTATAATGTTAGCTGTATCTGTGCTCTCAGTGAATCATTAGACAGGAATATTACATCACAGAATGCACATCCAGAGTCAAAATAACACCCAAGACAACTTTTCTTTTACCACTGATGTGTGTAATTAGTATGTCTCTGTAACGGAACAGCCAGTGATGGCTGATTGGACCTTTCCTGAGGTTAATCGGGTTATGAGGTTATATACAGGACTATCTCTCATTTAAAGGGAAGATGTTCAATGCATTTTGGGTGGTGGAGTAGAGGTGTAAGGCACTCCTTTTATCCGCTACCCTCCAAGTCACACTTGGTCAAGATGTAGCACCTGCTTAGTGCCCCCCCCCAACCCTCCCCCCTCCCGTTAGGGTCATGTGAAGCCATAGGAGTAGGTGGTGGATGGCTCTACAAGTTCTGGTTATGTGACCACTGACACCAGGCAGACAAACTTTGAAGAGTATTGATAATGGCTGGGGTCACCCGTCTTGTAAAGGCAATGGTTAACCACTTCTGTAGAAAAATTTGCCAGAAGCAATCACAGTTATGGAAAGACGATGATCGCTCATGTCACATGACATGGCACATTATGAATGAACAAATGAATGCGTAATGAATTAGTGGATGGTTGCCTCTCTTGCCTCTCTCCAAAGATCAGAGTTCAACAGTAGATAGCCACCTTGCTTTTCTCTATTGGTCCACAGTGATTGACAGCTCAGAGCACAAAACGATTGGCAATGTTCATCTGTCCCACTTCCTGAGCTAGCATTCCTCACCTCACCCACACGAGCAAGAGTGGGGCAACTGACCATTAATATAGCTGCTGGTTGGATCTTGCCATTTCCAAACTGTCTTCCATGATTATTAGAAAATGATCACAATATTCATTGCAGAGAGCTCTGGGAACCGTGTAGCAAGGTTCTCTGGATAGTCATGAGGGACAGGGTAGATGCAAATAATAATGAGCACATTTCAGTTATTAATCTTACTACCCAACTAATTGCCTTACTCATATTGAAGAAAAGTAATTTCTTTTTTAAGTTCCTTTAATTTTATGTGTTTGACTTATAACTGCTCTCTGAAATGGCCAAGTAAGCTAAGCTCTTCGAGGGGAGTGAAAGACAGACAATAAATGGCCCTTTCACTGATGCCCACATCAATGTTCAGAGAGTCGTAGGTAAGTCAAGGTAAAACACAGGCGCCATGGTAGCATAGCAGTTAGCACAATGTTAGTACATTTCAAGGAGTTCCGAAGTTCGGAGTTCGGTTCCGATGCTGTTTGGTAAGGAATCTCTGTAGATCCTTCATGTGGAATGTGTGTTCCCCCCACCCCCCAGGTGCTCCAGTTTCCTCCCACAGTCCAGTGGTGCACCGGGCAGATTAATTGGTCATTGCAAATTGATTAGGTTAGGGTTAATCGGGGTTGTTGGGTTGCAGGGGTGGTGAGGTTCAAAGGGCCAGAAGGGCTAGATAGGTCTGCTCCACACTCTGTCACTGAATAAAGAAAGAAACAAGCAGGGAAATGGGGGCTTCGGTCCATTGAGCCCATTCCAGACTTTTACACTCATCACACTCTAATCCCATTCTATTCCCCCAAATGACTTTCAGACTTCAGCCACCCTCTGTGTGAAAGAATTTTTGTTCAGCTCCTCTAAGCCCTTAGCCCTCTGGTCTTACCTGTCTCTAGCCTAAGAAAACATTTCTTAACACTTGCGTTATCTCTGGCTCCCAAAATATTGTACACTACTACTGAAGCCCCTCAGCTCCTCTGCTCCGAGGGTAAGTAAGCCCAGCCTTTTCATTCTCTCATTATAATTGACACATTCCAAGGCAAAATCCTGGTGAATCTCCTCTACACCCTCTCCAACTCAATCACGTCATTTCTTTAGTATGTGACCAGAAATGCATTCAAAATATTTCCTGGGGATGTTTCCGGTGCTTTCTGCTTTATTTCATAGCTCTGTCTCGCACTGGAGGAAGAGGGTTCTCCTCAATGCAATCCTGAATGGCCTGTCTCTTGTTTTGAGAGGGTTGTTGTGGACACCGAATGACTGCCACATGCTTGTTTTTATCAACCTTGACTACATTGTTAAGTTGTAATTTTAGCTTGGTTCATTTTCTTTGGTGTGCCAGTGTTCAGAGGCACTGTTACAGATGAGTTTGGTTGGAGCACTGACGCTCCCCATTTATCATCAGAATAACCTATTTACTTTCCTGAGAAGAGTCAGACATAAATCTCTGGCAAAATCAACAACACTCTCACCCTGGACTCTGACACTCTGGTCCTCAAACTCTTTATTCAACGTGCAAATTCCACAAATTACATTTTTTACCCTTTCCCACATGCTTCCATATAAAACTTACTTATGCATTTCTTTTTGTGATATGTTTGATTCATTGTGCATTCAAATAAGTAACCGGCTTTCAAAAGAATATCGTTAACTGCATGACGGTGAAAGAAGTAGAAAGTTTGAAAGAATTCAATAACTTTGAGTGAGTGAATTCTTCTGTAATAGAGTTACATAGAGTTGTAAAATATGGAAATTGACTCTTCGGCCCATTGAGTATGTACCAACCATTGAGCACACGTTTCTACTAATTACATTTTATTCTCTCTCTATTCTTATTGACTCTCCAAAGGTTCTACCTACTTCCGTGTTATGCAAATCTTCCGGTTTAAGATAACACCACGGAAGTTGTGTGACTGCTTACTGGTAGTTCAGAAGGCAAGAAGTGTGGCTAAAAACATTACTACTAACACCTTTTCTGAAGAAAATCATGGTAAACTATCACCGCAAACAACGAAGAAGAAAGCGGCTGTGAAGCTGATTTGAAGGATGAGCTGTGCGGGTGCATTGCAAAGCCGAAGTGTAACCTGTTCAAGACTAGGTTGCTGGCAGAGTTGGTGTCACTGTTAGAGTTGGAGTAGGAGTGAGCAGTTTGGAGTGGAGTCGATGCAGAAGAGTTTGGATGCCTGTCCACCTAACCCATGTGAGGCGTTGAATTGCTCGAAGCACCAAGATGATCTGGTGAGATCGAGAATGGCTTTGGCTTGGGCAGCCCAAGCGTATCACTATTCCGAGGTCTGGGTCCTAGAATGTGCACTACCTGGTGCTTGGACAATTTAAACGCTGGTCCAGATAGACTAGAAAGCCCGAATGTTGGGACTGGAGGCAAGGACTGGGCTGATTTCACTCGCTCTCCTGTGATGCTCATTCACCTCTCGGCAGTGAACTGCTCTGGCTGCTGTGCTGCTGAGATCGAGCCTTGGGCTTACTCTAGCTGCTCTACGGAGCGGATCTAACAACTCAATCTGGTTCGGAATGCTGTTGTTTGCTTCGATTGTTTGCATGATTGTTTTTTTCTCTTTCACTGCGCAGTGGTTTTGGTCTTTTTAAAAATTGGGTTCTTCAGGTTTCTTGCTTTGTGGCTGCCTATAAGCAAACAAATCTCAAGGTTGGATAGTTTATAAAATACTTGATAATAAATGTTCTTTGAATCTTTGAACTTACAGTGGCCGGTTAACTCTCCTACATGTTTTTTGAGTTGTGGGAAGAACCTGAATACGTGGAAGAAACCTGTACAACCACACTTCATAGCAATGGGTTGAATTGTCTGGAGACTGATTCTATATACTGAAATCTGGAGCAAAAAGCAAATTGTTGGAAGAACTCAGCAGGCCAGATGGCTAGTTGATGTTTTGGGTTGAGGACTGAGGGATTGAATTGTCCATTTTTTGAGTTCGGGAGGATGCAAGTGCTGAAGAAGGGTCTCAGCCTGAAATGTTGATTATCTTTTCATTTCCATAGGTACTG
The DNA here is from genome assembly GCF_048418815.1 of Hemitrygon akajei. Taxonomy (NCBI): domain Eukaryota; kingdom Metazoa; phylum Chordata; class Chondrichthyes; order Myliobatiformes; family Dasyatidae; genus Hemitrygon; species Hemitrygon akajei. The sequence continues at coordinate 208,577,829 of NC_133124.1, read as the reverse complement.
CCTAACCTGTTGAGATCTTCCAGCAGCATTTTGTGCATGTTGCTTTGGGTTTCCTGAAGAGTTTCTTGTGTGGGTATAGGTCTTATTGTGTTTCCCTAGGCAGGGGTTCCCAACCTTTTTTTATTCCTTGGAGCCCTACCATTAACAGAGGGCTCTGTGGGCAGAAGGTTGGAAAGCCCTGGTCTGGGGGCTTGGTGGGATCACATTTGGAGTATTGTGTGCATTTCTGGCCACCGTATCTACGAAGCGCAATGACGATTTACTAAACTGCTTCCAGTGATGTGTGTTTGGTATGTGAGGAGATATTGAGTGGACTGATATAGTGTTACCTTGAGTTTAGAAGAATGAGAGGTCTCATCAAAAACTTACAAATTTCTTAAAAGGCTTGATAGGCTAGATACAGGGGGGGGATGTTTGCACTGACTGAGAAGTCTAGGGGGCACAATATATGGAGAGGGGAATACCACTTATGGCTGATACAGAGATGAAAGAATCTTTCAAATTCCACTCCCTAGATCAGGGGTTCCAAACTTGGGGTCCATGGATCCCTTAGTTAATGGCATGAGTCCATGGCATAAGAAAGGTTGGAAACCCCTGCCTTGGATTGTTGTAGCTGCTCAGTAACACTGATGTTTCAGGCCAAGACCCTTTCTCAGGATAGGGATTGAAGGGGAAATGATGGCAGAATAAATTGGTACGGGGGGGTGGGGAAGGGAAGGAGGATAGCTGGAAGGTGATGGGTGAAGACAGGTGAGTGGAAAAGATCAAGGGCTGGAGAAGAAGGAATCTGATAGGAGAGGAGAGCAAACCATAGTGGAATGGGAGGGAAGAAGGGACCTAGGGGGAAGTAATAAGCAAGTGAGGAGTGATAAAAGGTGAGAGTGGGGAATGGGAGTGGGAATTAGTTTACTGGAAGAAAAAATTGATATTCATGCCATCAGGTTGGAGGCTACCCAGATGGAATATAAATTGCTGCTTACTCTATACATCCCATATTCCCATCAACTTCTCCAACAGCCCGCCTTTCCCTTTTCTACAAAGCATCGACACTCGAGGAGCAATTTACACTAGACAATTACTCTAACAGTCTGCAGATAAGGGGAGGGAACCAAAGCACCCTGTGAAGCCAGGCAGTGACGGGGAGAATCAGGGGCACATGAAGCCATGGGGGCAGGTGGTGGACGCTCGCATGAGCAGCCGGTGCATATCACAAGTCCTGGTCATGTGACCACTGATGCCAGGCTGACAATCTCTGAAGAATATAGATAATGACTGGGGTCACCCGTCTTCTAAAGATGCTGCTCAGAAGAAGGCAAACAGCTTCTGTAGAAAAATTTGCCAAGTTCAATCATGGTCACGGAAAGACCATGATTGCCCGTACCATATGACATGGCACATGAACCTATGAAAGGCTGGACAATTGGAATTCTCCACCCTATTTTCATATGGAGGTATAGGAACATTAAAGCAGCTGAAACTTTTCCGTTTCATTTTTCCTTCTTTTCAGGAATCCTATAATTCCTCTATTAGTTTAACTAGCAAAGGGAAACTCTTTGGACTGAGAGGAGAAATGTTTTGTTTCTTCTCTCAGTTACCTTACCCATGGGAAACTGAAGGAGAAAAGAAGTTACTTCAGCCTACTATGAAAAGGAGCAGTTAGTAAAGTAACATGCAGAAAATGCTGAAGGAACTCAGCAGGTCAGACAGCATCTATGGAGTGGAATGAACAGTCGATGTTTTGGGGTGAGACCCTCCAACAGCACTGGAAATGAAGGCCGAAGAAGCCAGAATAAGAAGGTGGAGGGAACGGGAGGAGTAAAAGCTGATGGGAGATAGGTGAAACCAGGTGAATGGGAAGATAGATGGATGGAAGGGGATGAAGTAAGAAGCTGAGGTGTGATAGGTGCAAGGGGTAAAGGGCTGAAGGAGCACAAATCTGATAGCGAAGGACAGTGGACCATAGAAGAGATGGAAGGCAGAAGGGAAAAAGTAGGAAGTCATACTCCTTCCCCTCTCATTAACTTCTTATTCCAGCTTCTGCCACCTTCCTTTCCAGTCCTGATGACGGGTTTTGGCCTGAAATATCCACTGTTCATAGGTGCTGCCTTAATCTGCTGAATTCCTCTCACACGTTTTGTGCATTGCTGAAGATGTTCAGCGCCTGCAGGATCTCTTTGGTTGTAGTCAGGAAAGGAGCCCACCTCTGACTGGCCCCTGCTGGCAAATGTGGATTGCAGGTTAAGAATATTAGCTCAACAGTTGAATATACAGGGTCAAACTGCAGTCAGGTTTAGTGATGAAATCCGGCTTTCCCCTTACCAGTTACATCCTCAGCTGGAGTGTATACAAGTTTTAGAAAGCTACCTGACACTTACCAAACTGCTCTACAATGGGACTACACTTCCTAGAGAGAAAGAAATGATAATTGAAGAAAACAAAATTGATTTGTTACCTATTAGTGGCAAAGTGATCAGATACTGATGTTGTTGATGAATTACATGTCTTAAAGCTGTTAACCAGAAAATAGCAAAAAAAAAAATGCAAGTTTGCTCAATCGATTAAAAAGATAAATTCTCTCGTTGCTTTTTACCTAACGACTTGAACTCGAGTTTCTGGCTTTGTTCTCCTCACTGTGGGGACCAGCTTCTTTTACCTGTATGCTCAGTGTCCAATTTATTTGCTACACCTGCGCACCTGCTCGTTAATGCAAATATCTAATCAGCCAATCATGTGGCAGCAACTCAATGCATAAAAGCATGCAGGCATGGTCAAGAATTTCGCTTGTTGTTCAGATCAAACATTAGTGTGAGGAAGAAATGTGAGCTAAGTGATTTTGGCTGTGGAATGATTGTAGGTGCCTGATGGGGTTTTTTGAGTGTCTCCTGGGATTTTCACAGACAACAGTCTCTAGAATTTACAGGGAATGGTGCATAAAAACAAAAAAAAAATCCAGTAAGTGGAAGTTCTGTGGGTGAAAACACCCTGTTATTGAGAGAGGTCAGAGGAGAATGGCCAGACTGGTTCAAGCTGACAGGAAGGCGACAGTAATTCAAATAACCATGCCTTACGACAGTGGTGTGCAGAAGAGCATCTCAGAACGCACTACATGTCAAACCTTGAAGTGGCTACAGCAGCAGAAGGCTGCACCACCCTCTGCTCCTGTGGCCACTTTATTAGGTACATTCCTGTACTTAATAAGTGACCTGAGTGTACTTGGCCTCATATTGAAAGAAGTAGAACTCGCTTATTGAATCTGGAGATTTAAAAGCATTAGGTTCAAAAGCATTTGGTTATCTAACGCCATGAAAATGTTAATTGTCTTTGATAGGTTAATGTACATTATCAAAGTGCATTTTCAAAACGAAATTCCTAAATGGTCTTCTGCTATAATACCATTTATGATGGCCATATCATGAAATGTTAATGGAAGTTCACAACCTAGTCTTCCTTAACTAATAGTCACCAATGAACAGTTATTTGAGTAATGGCAGACAATCTGGATGAATAAATTGGGGAGAAATTGATTTGGGTCTGTATCTTTTCAATCCTTAAGAGCACTCATGTCATTTTGATGAAAAGTTTGAGGTGATGATGTGACATACTGGGACCTTTTCTAGCTGGAGAATTCCAACATGCCCTTTCATAGGCAATCAACTCACCTTTCTGTTTTAACTCTGCTTCTTCTGATGCACGAAGGTGCCTGCAGGATTGAAAATCTGTGCAGCCCCAGGGAGTAATTATTGCATTACAGAATTGAAAATGCGATTGAGTGAAACTTTATCCATTGTTTTCTCCATCTTTCTGAAGACTAAGTCCTAGGTCTGTTCAGTTTCAGACAGTTTAAAGGAAGGATGTCTTGTTGATAAATCATGCCACTGTCTGTCTGCCAGACACCCACATCAACGCTGATTGTTTGAATGTGCATGAAGGACGTGTTCACATTACCAAAAGAAAGGAGATGCTGGCATTAAAAAGGCATTAATTAAACTAATTACATAAAGTGATCAGGATGATTCTTTTCTAATTGCAACCCATTTTCTCAGTGAAACACAATAAAAATAAGTTATAAAATATTAAATAAAAAGATTTAATGGGAAGTCACAAGGGAATGCAGATGCTGTATCTGAAGTTATAAACCAACTACTGGAGGAACTCTGAAAAAACAGGTGTGTGGAGAAAGAGGTATGGTTGACATTTTGGTTCAATACACTACTCGAAGACCATACAGCATCTCAATACCAAATATCAACCACCTCATGACCTAAGGTTAATTAGACATAATGTAAATGAGTAATTAATGATTGATATCAATTTGATGGGCTCAAGAATTTCTCTTCATGCTGTGGTGAGCATTTGGTCCATAATGACAGACAAAGAAGCTCTTTAACTCAACAACCATTTTATTGTGATAGAAACAAACAGACCAGGCACCATGACCCGGAGAGTGAACCCATCCAGTCTCACACGGACATGGTTGGTGACCATCACACACTCTGGTTACAGTTAGGGTGACCCACAAATACACAAGCAAATAACTGTATAACCCAAGCTAAAATGAAAAAAATAAATGAACTGGAACTTCCCGCCATAATCCCACAAAAGCATTTTAACACAAGAACAATAAACAGTACGGGTCATTAGAAATGCAGTGGCAGGCTGTCGACCACGCCCCCACCCAGAACGTCACAATACTTTATGACAGTCTAGGTGGCCACAATCATTCTATAGACTGCAGACGATGTAAAGCTGGTGTGTCAGCTGCTGCAACTGTTGGGTCCTAATCTTTCTGCTATCCAAGGGTTCTTCAGAAGTCAGGAAAGTGACATAAAACTTGTAGCTTAAGGTTGTTTTATTGAGTGTTACAAGAGAGAAGAAGAAGCATCGAGAGAAACAAAAGAGGGCACGTTCTCATGGTAAGGGCCTTCAGTGATGGATTCTGCCTTCTTGTGCTGCCGCTTGGTGGAGATGGTGAGCAGAGTTGTGCCCGTGATGGTGCGCAGGAAGGGGGTCACTGTGATGTTGGTCACATTACAGACTGGTATCTATGTAGAGAGCCTGGACAAACTGCGACTGGTTTCAGAAGCTGAATGGTGACATGATAAAAGTTCAGAATCAGGTTTAATATCACTGGCATATGTCGTGAAATTTGTTATCTTTGTGGCAGCAGTACAGTGCAATAAATAATAGAAAAAGCACAATGAATAACAGTAGGTATATATATATATATTATTTTATTTGTATATATTTTTAAATTTTTGCACAATTATTTAATTAAACTGTTATATATATATATATTTGGAAGTTTAGTTGATTGCTAAACTTGGCAAGATGTCCCACTATCCCCAGTGACTACAGATCAGAGGCAATGACTTCACAAGTTATGAAATCATTAGAAAGACTGGTCCTGACACACCTCTGGATCATCATAAATCCATCGCTGCTCCCCCTGCAGTTTCTTACCAACCACATATTGGAGTGGAGGTCGCCATTATCTTCCTGCTTCAAAGGGCTTACACCCATCTGGATGAGCGAGGCAGCACCGTGAGAATCATGTTCTTTGATTTCTCCAGTGCTGTTAACACCATACGACTTGCATTATTAGGGAGTAAGCCCACAGAGATGCAGGTGGGTGCTTCACTAGTGTTCTGGATTACACACTTCCTGTCCAGATGGCCACATCAGGCTGTGTACAGAAGAGAGGTGGACAACTTCGTTGAGTGGTGTGGTCTGAATCACCTGCAGCTCAACATCACTAAGGTGAAATCACCCTGCATTCCCATCGCCATCAATGGAGTAGATGTGGAAGTCACCCAGGACCACAAATACCTGGAAATTCACCTGGACAATAAACTGAACTGGGCTAAAAATCTAGAGGCTCTGTAAAGAAGGGACAGAGCTGACTGTACTTCCTGAGGAGGCTCCAGTCATTCAACGTCTGCAGTACTACGCTGAAGATGTTCTACGACTCAGTGGTGGCCAGCATTCTATTCTATTCCGTAGTCTGCTGGGGCAGCAGGGTGAGAGCAGCTGATGCCAAGGAGATCGCTAAGCTCCTCAGGAAGGGTGGTTCTGTTCTGGGGGTGGAACTGGATTCCCTGGTGGTTGTGTCTGACAGGAGGATGCCACAGAAGTTACGGAGCATTGTGGACAAACCCTCTCACCCTCTCCGTGACATAGTGGACAAACAGAGCAGCACCTTTAGTAACAGACTGATTCCACCAAGGTGCACCACTGAACTCCTCAGGAGATCCTTTCTCCTTGTGGCTATGAGAGTCTACAACTCCTCCTCCGTAAGTACATATAGTAAGCATCTGGTTCCATTGCACATCTGTATTTTTGATGCACATTTTGCATTTTTTCGTATCTCAATGTTTTTATTTTGTATTTGAAAGTATATATTTCTGACTGAGCAACCTTGCAACAATAATTTTCTTACGGATAAATAAAGATTTATGTTAAATAAATGAATAAACAAACCAACAAACAAACAAATATATAAATATAAATATATATATAGATATGGATATAGATATAGATAGTTAAATTAAATAATAGTGCAAAAATAAAAATAAAAGAGTAGTGAGTTAGGTTTCATTGCTTCCATATCCATTCATAAATTGAATGGCAGAGGGGAAGAAGCTGTTCCTGAATAACTGAGTATTTTTTATACATATTATTTCTGGGTTTTTTTGCATGATTTTTGGTCTATTCAATATACCTGTGCTGGAGCAAACACGAGGAAATCTGCAGATGCTGGAAATTCAAACAACACACACAAAATGCTGGTGGAACACAGCAGGCCAGGCAGCAGCAATAAGGAGAAGCACTGTCGACTGAGATGAAGGGTCTTGGCCCGAAACGTCGACAGTGCTTCTCCCTATAGATGCTGCCTGGCCTGCTGTGTTCCACCAGCATTTTGTGTGTGTTGTACCTATGCTGGAATTGATTTACTTTACTTATTAATTAATTATTTTTTTTTCCCCCTCTTCTATATTATCTATTGCATTGAACTGCTGCTACTAAGTTAACAAATTTCACAACACATGTTGGTGATAATGAACCTGATTCTGAGTGTGAGCCTTCAGGCTTCTGCACCTCCTTCCTGATGGTAGCAACGAGAAGAGGGCATGTTCTGGGTGGTGGGGGTTCTTAATGATGGGTGCTGCCTTCCCGAGGAATTGCTCCTTGAAGATGTCCTGGATACTATGGAGGCTACTGTCCATGATGGAGCAGACTAAATTCAAAACTCTCTGCTGCTTACTTCGATCCTGTGCTGTAGCACCCTCCTACCCCACCCCCCAATACCAGATGATGATGCAGCCATTAGAATTATCTAGAATGTGGAACCATGCAGAGTGATCCAATGAAAGTGATTGAAGAAACTGATAAAGTGATTAAAAATTCTGGTGTTTGAACGAGAACAAGGGAGAACAATGAAAATTTGTTGTTTATTAAATGAAGAGATGCATGGATAGAATGGATAGTCAGATTCTTCCCTGAGTGGTAATGTCAGACTCCAAACAGTGTTGATTTAAAGTCAGAGGTTTCCTCTCTGCGTTTCTTTTCCCACAGAGTGGAACGTGCTGTCAGGGGAACTGGTAAAAGCAGGTGAATTAACAGTATTTAAGGAGCACTTCAACAGGCGCATGAACAGGTATGAAATAGAGGGATACAGAGCATGTGCAAGTAGATAGGATTAGTTTAAATTTGCATCATGTTTGGCACAGACATTGTGGCCAAAGGGTTTGTTCCTGTTCTGGACTGTTTACTATGCTCTATATCCAAATGAAATATGGAAATGATATTGAAAATCTTTTTCTTCAGTGAAATAAATAAATAATGTACCTAAAACCGTAATAAACAATCCATTTTGTATCTTATGCTTCGGCAGTGTCAGGGAAATGAATACTGTGTTCATTATTGTATGTATTAGGGCTGCTCTTCGGTGCAGTTGGGAAAACCACTGCTTCGCAGTACCAGAGAACTGAGTCAAATCCTACAACCTTAGTGCTGACTGTGTCGAGTTTGTACATTCTCTCTGTGACCATTGATTTCCTCTGGGTGCTCCAGTTTCCTCCCACATCCCAGAAAAATGTGGATTCAGTGGTCAATTAGCCACTGTAAATTGCCTGCAGTGTGTAAGTGAGTGGCTGAATCTGGAGAGAGTTGAATGGGGGAATAATAAAAGGGGATTAATATTGGATTAGTGTAAATATGGGTGGCCGATGGTCAGTACAGACTTGATGGGCCAAATGGCCTGTTTCTGTAATGTATTTCTCTTTGTCTCTCTGGAAACTGAAGAGCTATGGAGACTCAGCTAATTGTCTGATCATCCCTGCTCGAAACCTATACTAGTCTTCCAAAGATTTTGTTTGATTCTGGTGCTTCATGGGAAACATGAATCCTAAAAGACTGCCCCAGAAGAATTTATCTACTGCTTGTCAGAGACAGAAGTAAGAAGACCAAAAGACTGAGGAGCAGAATTAGGCCATTCAGCCCATCGAATCTGCTCCAGAAGAGCCGCCCAATTTGTTCTGCCATTAAAGTACCGATCCAATGCCTTAAATGTACTTGAAAACCTGGCCTCTCCGGCCACCTGTAGCAATAAATTCCTCAGATTCACCTCTCTCTGTCTAAATAAATTCTTCCTCATCTCCTATTCTGAGGTTGTGTCCTCTGATCTCAGACTCCCCCAACACAGGAATCATCCTCTCCACATTCAATAGGTTTCAATGGGATTCCCCCACCTTCTTCTGAATTCCAGTGAGTTTGGGCCCAAATCATCAAATGCTCCTCATAGCATAAGCCTTTCACTCCTGGAATCATTTTTGTGAACCGCCTTTGAACCCTTTACAATGTCAGCACATCCTGTCTTAGATAAGGGGCTGAAACTACTCACAATACTCCAAGTGAAGGCCTACCAGTGCTTTATAAAGCCTCAGCATTACACCCTTGCTTTTACTTTATACTTTATTGTCACCAAACAATTGATACTAGAGTGTACAATCATCACAGTGATATTTGTTTCTGTGCTTTGCGCTCCCTGAAGTACAAATCGCAATAAATATAATAAAAATTTAAATTATAAATCATGATTAGAAAATAGAAAAGGGAAAGTAAGGTAGTGCAAGTCAGGTCCGGATATTTGGAAGGTACGGCCCAGATCCGGGTCAGGATCCGTTCAGCAGTCTTATCACAGTTGGAAAGAAGCTGTTCCCAAATCTGGCCGTACAAATCTTCATGCTCCTGAACCTTCTCCCGGAGGGAAGTGGGACAAAAAGTGTGTTGGCTGGGTGGGTCTCGTCCTTGATTATCCTGGCAGCTCTGCTCTGACAGCGTGTGGTGTAAAGTGAGTCCAAGGATGGAAGATTGGTTTGTGTCATGTGCTGGGCTGTGTTCACGATCTTCTGCAGCTTCTTCCGGTCTTGAACAGGACAACTTCCATACCAGGTTGTGATGCACCCTAGAAGAATGCTTTCTACGGTGCGCCTGTAAAAATTAGTGAGGGGTTTAGGGGACAGGCCAAATTTATATTCTAGTCTGCTTGAAATGAATGTTAACATTGCATTTGCCTTCCTCATCATCGACTCAACCTGCAAGCTAACCTTAAGGGAATCCTGCACAAGGACTCCCAAGTCCCACTGCACCTCGGATTTTAAAGTTTTTTTTTTCACAAAGAGATTGAATGCAACATATCCAGTCTCTCCTAATAATGGGAATTCTCCAATCCCAGCCTTGCCAAAGTGAATCTCCTCTGCAGCAACAATCATATTGGCGCTCAGGACTGGATAGAGGTGGACTAACCAACATCAAATAAAGCTGTAGCCCATCATTTGAGCTCTTGTATTCTGTGCCAAGCCCAGTGAAGGCGAGCATTCCACATGCATGAGTGTCATGGAACTATGGAGAACAGAAACCAGCCCTTTGGCCCAAGTTGCCTATGCCAACAAAGATGCCCAACTAGTCTTATTTGCCTTCAGTTTCATTTGACATTGGACATAGAGCATAACAGCACAGTACATGCCCTTCAGCCCACAATGTTGTGCCGACCTTTTAACTGATCATCTAACCTTTCCCTCCTACATAGCTCTCCATTTTTCCATCATTCATGTGTCTATCTAATAGTTTCTTAAATTCCCTTATCTATCTGCCTCAACCATTAGATTCAGATAAAGATTTATATATCACATATATATATCACAGCGAAATGTGTTGATTCCATTAACAACCAGCACACCCATGTTTGTGCTGCTGGGGTGGGGTGCAGGGCAGACTGCTAGATTTTACAGTCCAGTACCAGCCCGACGTATCTACAGTGTTCTACAGAACAACACAAGCAAAAAAAAACAAAATAAGATACCAACAGCAAAACAAACCCCTTTCCCATCCCTTCCATCACCACCACCCCCCCCAAAGAGGCCTCCACTCCCAAGACAGGCCACCACCAGTCCTCCAGCCCTTGTCCCCGAATTCTAGGACTCACAGAAATGAGGGCGTCAACTTTGAACTTCACCCTAGGATGGTGATCATGGTGTTGATCTCCGGGCCCTGACACCTAGTCCTGCTTGAACCAGGCTCCGATGACTCCTTTGGACTCTTGTGGCCCCCTTTGTCCCTCGACCTTTAGTCTCTGACCTTCAGCTTTGCCCTCCAGACTTCGCTGTGTTTGACATTCAGGACTCTATTTGCAGATTCATGCAGACCTTGACCTGGATTCTCACGGACCTGTGACCCCAGTGACCTGAGGGGTCACCGTGACTCCCACCCACTTGACTAGTTCACCACGTTATCCGTCTGTGACGCTTCTTCTAGAATTGTATGGATGAACCCCATAGGTCGGTTGACTAAGGTCTCTGGGTTTAAAATTCTTCCTTTGTTTTCTGTGCTAAATATGCAATGCAGCATTATATAATCTACTAGAAGTCGAGCAGCATCTGTGGGAAGAAAGGAGTGCTGACATTTTGGGTTGAAACTCTGCAGTGGACCAAAAAACACTGACAGTTTCTTTCGTCCCAAAGATGCTGCTCAACCTGTTGCATTCCTCCAGTAGATTATGTATTGCTCCAGACTGCAGTATCTTCCAAATCTTGTGTCTCCATGTCATTTAGCACAGACAATATACATGTATGTGAAACTCTATGTCTTGTTTCATTGCAGCCTGTCATGGCGACAATAGTTTTCCTGTGTCACAATATTTTGAAGCAATTTGCGTTGTGTTTGTTGCTTGTCTAGGATGTAGCTTCACAGATAATTGAAGAAATCACCCAGTTTCCTGTCATTTATACCTTCCTTATGGTTGCCTAGCAACTGTTTTGAACTTTCCAACTTACTTGCTTTCAGTCAGATAAATAATTGGCAATTTAACCCTGCTTTTAAACAAGAAGAACTGCGAGTTGTGATAGCCAAATTTTACATAAAATTATAAAAAATAGGAGAAGCAGGCAGCTTGACTGTCTCTTGATAAATCAACCTTAATAATGTTGTATATTTAGTACCTGAAGATCAGAAATATTCAGGTCACTGGTAGTTTTGATAGTTTCTCTGTTAGCAGATTGATCTATCTTGCTGTAACTGTGGATTTTAACAGTCACACCTCTCTTTAAATCAGCACAGTAGTGGAAATTGTGAGCAGTTTCAGACCTCGATGCTTCAGTCTTCCTTGCTGCTTTGAGATGGAGTTATTCAGGACCTTGCGCCTCACCCCCTGGTCCTTTCCACCAGTCGGTTTGTGACCTTAGACCTTTTCGGCATACCCCCCCCCATCTTTGATCTGCACGAGGCAGCTCTCCGGACACATCCGGGTCCTTTGATCAGGATTCAAATTGTACGTCACGGGCTCCAACTGTTTCCGTAACACAGACAGGACAAAAACAACAAGCAGAAGGTGTAAAAAAAAAGTGAAATAATTGGAAAGTTTTGCTATCTGAAAGATGTCGCCTGTGGAATCATTATCTGCTGGTGTCATCTTGACCAGAAGAAATTTAACTGTTTAATGTATATATTTACTGTAATTCACGGTTATCTTTCTATTAGTATGTACTGCATTGTACTGCTGTCACAAGGCTGCAAATTTCATGACATATGCCAGTGGTATTTAACCTAATTCTGATTCTGATCATTGCACTGCACCTTCTCTGTAATTGTAATGCGATATCCTGCATTCTGTTACATGCTACTCCCTTTGCATTGCCTCAGTGTTTTGGAATCGTCTGGAAAGATGGCGTACGAAACAAAAATTTTCTCTATATCTCATTACATGTGACATTAACTGGAATTAGAATTGGTTTATTATCACACACAAAGGTACATCTTATTTTATATACCTTTTGTACAATGCAATTCAAGACAGGGTTTTCACTGTTCCTCAATACACTTGAATATATTACAATCAGTGGCCATTTTATTAGGTACCTCTTGTACATAATAAAGTGGCCACTGAGTCTATGTTCATGGTCTTCTGCTGTTGTAGTCCAACTACTTCAACGCTAGGACGTGTTGTGCATTCGGAGATGCAGTTCTGCACACCACTGTTGTAACACGTGGTTGTTTGAGTTACTGTCACCTTCCTGTCAGCTTCAACCAGTCCGGCCATTCTCCTCTGAGCTGAATTGAATTGAATTAAATTGACTTTATTACTTACATCCTTGAAATACCTGAAGAGTAAATATCTTTACGTTATATCTCCATTCAAATGTGCAATTATGGTAATTTATGCTGTGTATACATCTGCAGATGCCTCTGGACGCATCTTCAGTGATGTTCCTGGAATCATAGGGTGTTTCGGGTCTTTCAACATCATACACCCTCCTCCAGGTGATCCAGCCGGGGCCGATCAGACCCCAGCTTGTGTCCAGATGACTAACTACTTATGACTCCATGGCTCCCCTCTCTTGAGCCACAGCCACCTTGAGGCCCTCTCTGCTGCATTGGTGGTACTGCAGATGCCTCTCCTCTCTCCCTTGATGCCCAAATTGCTGAATGCTCTGACTGAAGAACGGGCTGCAAATCCCCTACATCCATCCTCCACTGGGAGACACCTCGCTCTCCATCCAGCCTGCTGACAGTTGCTGATCAGTCCTTCAGAGCTTCCTTCAGAGTTTCCTTTCCAAGTGATCTTCCCCTGGGACTGTCAGCTCCAGCATCACTACTTGCTTGGTAGACTCAGACACAAGGACGACGTCTGGTCGCAAGGTGGTGGCTGCGATATGGTTGGGGAACTTCAGCTGCTGTTCCAGGTCCACCGACAGCTGCCAGTCCCTTGCAGAGGTCAGGATGCCTGCAGATGTTCTTCTGGCGGGTATTGGCTGCTCCCCAGCTCTGACAAAGGCAATGGTCTGCTTGGAGGGTCAAGACCACTTCGCCCACTCCACTCCTGTGCTGATGGCTTCAGCGATGGTCTTCAGGACCTGATCATGCCTCCATCGGTACCGTCCCTCACCAAGTGCCCCTGTGCAGCTGCTGAGGATGTGCTCCAGGGTTCCTCGCTTGGAACACAGTGGGCATGCAGATGACCCTGCTTTGCCCCATGTGTGCAGGTTTGAAGGGCTTGGAAGCACATTGTACACTGCCTGGATGAGATATTATGTATAACAGGACGGTCAATATAACATAGAAATACATTAGCATCAGCATGAATTAAGTAGTCTGATGGCCTGGTGGAACAGGCTGTCCCAGAGCCTGTTGGTCCTGGCTTTTATGTTGCAGTACCATTTCCAGTATCGTAGCAGCTGGAACAGTTTGTGGTTGGGGTGACTCGGGTCCCCAATGATCCTTCAGGCCCTTTTTACACACCTTTCTTTGTAAACCTCCTGAATAGTTGGAAGAAGTTCCCATCTACAGATGCACTGGGCTATCCGCTCCACTCTCTGCAGAGTCCTATGATTGAGGGAAGTACAGTTCCCATACCGGGCAGTGATGCAGTCAGTCAGGATGCTCTCAATCATGCCCCTGTAGAAAGTTTATAGGATTTGGAGATCCATACCAAACTTCTTCAGCCGTCTGAGATGAAAGAGGTGCTGTTGTGCCTTTTTCACCACACAGCGGGTATGTACAGACCATGTGAGATCCTCGGTGATTTTATGCCCAGGAACTTAGAGATTTTCACACTCTCAACCCTAGATCCATTGATGTCTATAGGGGTTAGTCTGTCTCCATTCCTCCTGTAATCTACAACCAGCTCCATTTGTTTTTGCGACATTGAGGGAGAGGTTGTTTTCTTGACACCACTGTGTCAGGTTGATGACTTCTTCTCTGTAGGCTGTCTCATTGTTATTTGAGATTAGGCCAATCAGTGTAATGTCATCAGCAAATTTAATTAGCAGATTGGAACTGTGGGTGGCGACACAGTCATGAGTATACAGAGAGTAAAGGAGGGGGCTTAGTACACAGTTCTGAGTGTCACCGTGTTGAGGGTCGGAGGGGCAGAGGTGAGGGAGCCCACTCTTACCATCTGTCGGTGCTCTGATTCAAGTCCAGGATCCAGCTACACAAGGCAGGGTGAAGGCTGAGGTCTCTGAGCTTCTTGTTGAGTCTGGAGGGGATTATGGTGTTGGATACTGAACCAGGAGCTGCATTCTCACATAAGCATCCTTCTTCTCCAGATGTGTATGGACGGTGTGTAGAGCTGTCGGTTGTGTCAATAAGTGAATTGTAGGGGGTCCAGTGTGTGTGGCAGCATGCTGCAGATGTAGTCCTTGACCAGTCTCTCAAAGCATTTGCTTATTATTGAGGGGAGTGTGACAGGACGCCAGTCGTTCAGCCATGCTACCTTGGTCTTTTTAGGTACAAGGTCAATGGTGGATGTTTTGATGCAGGAGGGTACTCTACACTGGGAGAGGGAGAAATTGAAAATGTCTGTAAACACACCTGCCAGTTGTGCCGTACACATCCTGAATTCTTGCCCTGGGATGCTGTCTAGTTCTGCGGCCCTGCGACTGTCCATCCATTGGAAGCACCTGCATACTTCGGCCTCAGAGGTGACCAAGCTGCCGGTCACATCATCTGCAGGTCTCCTTAGGGGCTCAGTATTAGCGACATCGAATCGAGCATAAAAAAGGTTTAGCTCATCTGGGAGAGAGGCATTGATGTTGGAAACTCCACTGCATTTAGCCTTGAAGTCTGCAATGGTGTGCAGATCTTGCCATAAACTGCGTGTGTCGTTGGTGGAAAGTTGAGTCTGAATCTTATCTCTGTATCGCTGTTTCGCTGTCTTGATGACTTTGAGCAGACTATAGCTACCTCACTTACAAGGTATTTTTGCCCACAGAACTGCCAGACACTGGATGTCTATTAATTTTTGTTTTTTACACTATCCTCTATAAACTCTGGAGACTGTTGTGTGTGAAAATCCAGAAGATCAGCAGTTTCTGAGATACTCAAACCACCCCATCTGGCACCAACAATCATTCCACGGTCAAAGTTAGATCACGTTTCTTCCCCATTCTAATTGTCACAACCACGGATTCGGCAGCACAACAGATACAGCAATTGCGCTCGTGAATATGCATGTGTCAGCTAATTATTATTTCAATGTGATAGTATTTAACTCCATTCTTTCCATTGTAGTGCTTGGCAAGACTTGAACCCAGCACAGCAACACTTTGCTGCCTGCTGGCATTCGGCCTTGCCTGAGAAATTCGACTGTCGAGTCAAATGACTCTGAAGACTAGTGGTACCCGTTTTATATTTAGTTATTCCTTTCAGCCGCAGTGTAGGCTTCATTTTGCATTTGAGTTTTATTTAATGGCCCGGTTTGGCCTAGCGTTTATTGTTGTTTTCATCATCTAACTCTGTTCTCATTAAAGTCTGTGAACTATCGACTGGCTTCGGTGTCTCTCGCTCCGCACTTGGGCCACATCCGAAGCTGGCGACACTGTTGCTTGGTCTGAACAACAACTAAACCTTCTTTTGTGCATTGACTTGCTGACATATGATTGGTCACTTACATATTTGCCTTAATGTGTAGGTCTACAGGTGTACCTAATAAAGCAGCCACCGAGAATAAAGCAATAATAATATCCAAAAATAAACCATTTGCTAATTACTACATACTGTTGAAGGGGTTTGTGCTTTCAGAGGCACTACCACAGACTCTATGGCATATAGCAGGGAAATGCAAAGTCTCAGTGAACTGTAGTGCAGGAGGACCAGTCGGGAACAAGCAGATTTAGTTTCGTTTACAGATGCAGCGTGATAACCTCCCCTTCTAGCCCAATAATGCCCATGTGACCATTTAACCTGCTAGCCAATATGTCTTTGGAATGTGGAAGGAAACCGGTGCTCCAGGAGGGAATGCGCAAAAGCCAGAGTCTCCCAGGGAACTATATCTACATGGAGTGCATCCAGCTGCAGCTCCTTGAAGACAGCGTTAGGGATCTGGAGCAGCAGCTGGATGACCTTTGGCTGTACGGGAGAGTGAGGAGATTGTCGGATGTAGTCACCCCTAAGTTGCAGGAGACTGGTAGCTGGGTGACTGTCAGGAAAAGAAAAAGGGGTGGTGAATAGGCAATTAGGCAGACCACCCTTGTGGCCATTTCCTTTAATAATAAATATACCATTTTGGATACTGTTATGACCTCCCAAGGGAATGCCACGGAGACCAGGTTACTGGCATTGAGCAAGGGTCCATGGTGCGGAAGGTAAAACGGGGGCAAAGGGGAGCAGTAGTGATAGGGCATCCAATAGGATGTATGTTGCCTCCCAGGTGTCGGAGTCAGGGATGTCTTGGATCACATCTACAGCATTTTGGAGGGGAGGAGAGCAGACAGATATCTTGGTGCATATTGGCACCGATGACATAGGAAGGAAAAGCAAAGATGTCCCGCAGAAAGAACTTAGAGAGCTAGGCAGAAAGCTGAGAAGCAGGACCTCTAGGGTAGTAATTTCTGGATTGCTACCTGTGCCACGTGCCAGTGAGGGTAGAAGCATGGTGATTTGGCAGATAAATGTGTGGCTGGTGGAGTGGACAGGGCCTCAGGATCTTGGATCATTAGGATCTCTTCTGGGGCGGGAGGTATGAAATGTACAAAAGTGAAGGGTTGCACCTGAACCCAAGGGGGACCAATATTCTTGTGGGCAGGTTTATTAGAGCTGTTGGGAAGGTTTGAACTTATTTGGCAGGGGGATGAAACTGGAATGAAGGGACTCAAGATAGGACAAATGGGCATAGCGTGCAGTCAGACTGTCAGGAAAAGCAGATCGATGATAGGACAAAATTGCAGCCAGCATGGTGAGTATCAGTGCATTAGGGATATAGAATAAAAAAGGGTAGCAAATATGGTATCAAAGTGTTATATCTCAATGCAAGGTATATAAGAAATAAGGTGGATGATTTTGTTGCACTTTTACAAATTGTAGAGGGTGATTTTATGGCTATCACTGAATTGTGGCGGAAGGATAGTTATAGTTGGAAGCTGAATGTCCAACATTATATTCATTGTATCTGAGAGATACAAAGGTAGGTAGAGGGGGTAGTGTGGCTCTGCTGGTAAAGAACGGTGTCAAATCATTAGAGAGATGTGAGATAGGATTGGAAGATGTTGAATCTTTGTGGGTTGAATTAAGAAACTGCGAGAGTAAAAGGATGCTGATAGCAGTTATATACAGGCCTCCAAACAGTAGCTAGGATGTGGACTACAGATTACAACGGGAAATAGAAAAGGTGTGTTAAAAGGGCGAAGCTGTGATAGTCCTGGGAGATTTCAACATGTTGGTAGATTGGGAAAATCAGGTTCGCAATGAATCTCAAGAGAGTGAATTTGTTGAATGCCTATGAGATGGCTTTTTAGAGCAGCTTGTCATTGAGCCTACTAGGGGATTAGATATACTGGATTTGATGTTATGTAATGAACTGGATAATGGAGCTAAAGTTAAAGGAACCCTTAGGAGCATGTAATCAGAACATGATTGAGTGCAATTTGAAATTTGGTAAGAAGAAAGTGAAGTCTAATGTGGTGGTACTTCAGTGGAGTAAAAGAGGGGTTGGCTAAAGTAAATTGGAAGGAGATGCTGGCCGAGATGACAGCAGAGCAGCAATGGCTTGATTTCTGGGAAACCTGAGGAAGGTGCAGGATAGATATATTTCAAAAAGAAAGAAATACTCAAATGGTAAAATAGTACAACTGTGGCTGACAAGGCAAGTCAAAGCTAATGTAAAAGCAAAAGAGAGGGCATACAACAAAGCAAAATTAGTGGAAAGATAGAGGATTGGAAAACTTTTAAAAACCTACAGAAAACAACTAAAAGAATTATTAGAAGGAAAAGTTGAAACATGAAAGCAAGCTAGCAAACAATGTCAAGGTGGATAGAGAAAGCTTTTTTCCAAGTACATAAAAATAAAATAAAGATGAGAATCAATATGGGACCACTAGAAAATTAAGCCAGAGAAATAATAATGGGGGACAGGGAGATGGCAGATGAACTAAATGAGTATTTTGCATCAGTCTTCACTGTGGAAGACTCTGGCAGTAGACCAGATCTTGAATGGTGTGAGGGAAGAGAAGTGCGTACAAATACTATTACAAGGGAGAAGTTATTCAATAAGCTGAAAGACCTAAAGGCACATGAGTCACCCAGACAAGATGAGCTGCACCCGAGGGTTCTGAAAGAGGTAACGGTAGAATGGTGGAGGCTTTAGAAATGATCTTCCAAGAATCATTGGACTCTGTCCTGGTTCCGGAGGACTGGAAAATTCTAAATGTCAGTCCACTCTTTAAGAAAGGAGACAGGCAGCAGAAAGGAAATTATAGACCAGTTAGCCTGACCTCAGTGGTTGGGAAGATGTTGGGGTCAATTGTTAAGGATGAGGTTATGGAGTAATTGGTGACACAGGACAAGATAGGACAAAGTCAGCATGGTTTCCTGAAGTGAAAATCTTGCCTGACTAACGTTTTGGAATTCTTTGAGGAGATTACAAGTAGGATAGATAAAGAGGGTGTACTGGATGCTGTATAGCTGGGCTTTCAGAAGGCCTTTGACAAGGTGCCACACATGAAGCTGCTTACCAAGTTAAGAGCCCATGGTATTACAGGAAAGTTACTAACATGGTTAGAACATTGGCTGATTGGTAGGAGGCAGAAAGTGTGAACAAAAGGATCCTTTTCTGGTTGGCTGCTGGTGATTAGTGGTGTTCCACAGGGGTCGGTGTTGGGACTGCTTCTTTTTATGCTGTATATAAATGATTTAGATGATGGAATAGATGGCTTTGTTGCCAAGTTTGCAGATGATACAAAGATTGGTGGAGTAGCAGATAGTGTTAAGGAAACAGAAGGACTTAGACAGATTAGGAAAATGGGCAAGAAAGTGGCAAATGAAAATGCACGGTCTTGCACTTTGGTAGATGAAATAAATGTGCAGACTATTTTCTAAACAGGGAGAAAATCGAAAAATCTGAGATGCAAAGGGACTTGGGAGTCCTTCTGCAGAACACCCTAAAGGTTAACTTGAAGGCTGAGTCGGTGGTGAGGAAGGCAAATGCAATGTTAACATTCATTTCAAGAGGTCTAGAATACAAGAGCAGGGATGTGAAGCTGGGGCTTTATAAGGCACTGGTGTGGCCTCACCTTGAGTTTCGTGAACAGTTTTGGGCTCCTCATCTAAGAAAAGATCTACTGGCATTGGAGAGGGTCAGAGGAGGCTCACAAAGATGATTCCAGGAAAGAAAAGGTTATCAAATGAAGAACGTTTGATGGCTCTGGGTCCGTACTCATTGGAATTTAGAAAGATGAGGGGTATTTCATTTCTCATTGAAACCTTTTGAATGTTGAAAGGCCTAGACAGAGTAGATGTGGAATGGATGTTTCCCATGGTGGGGTAGTCTAGGACAAGAGGACACAGTCTCAGGATAGAGGGGCATTAATCTAAAACAGAGATGGGGCAACATTTCTTTTACCAGAGGGTGGTGAATTGTGAAGGCCAGGCCGTTGCTGTATTTAAGGCAGAGTTTGATAGGTTCTTGATTGGCCACAGATCATAGGTTACGGGAAGAAGGCTGGGGAGTGGGGCTGAGGAGGGGGAGAAAGGATCAATCATGATTGAACGGCAAACCAGATTGAATGGGCCAAATGGCCTAATTCTGCTCCCATGTCTTATGGTCTTTGCCAGATGTTTCTCTGTCCACACCCACTACTCTGCACACATGGTCAGCACAAATATGGTTACATCTCAAATACTGTATATGTCAGGTTTTCTTCACCAACTGCAGAAGGCAGTGTGATCACAAAAGGACAAATAGGCTCCAGTAAATGTGATTGATACACTGGATAACCAAGATTTTGCTTTCTGAATACTTTTGGGTTTATCTTCTGGGTTTTTCGGCTGTTCATCATGAAAATCACCATGAAATTTCCCTAATACGCACTTTTTTTGTGAAATCGCCTATATTTGATATTTCTATTGATAATTCAGGTCAATTAAAATGTTTCCCACAATGTAAGCGGAAAGGTTTTTTATCTTGTCCAGTCATGCTTGGGCATACTTTGGCAGGATAGATACTGCACGGCAGGACAGCTTTTAGAAAGGCTACAAAAGCATCATGCACACACGGTTCTATGTATTGTGTTCACATCTATATTGGTTTGCAATCATGTTAACACTCATGCTCAATGCACATAGCATATTGTATGTACTGACTATAATAAAGTAATTGTATTTTCAGGAGTACTTGTGATAGCAAAATGTCTCGCCAAATGGGCAACGGCCACGATACTTTCTGTTATATCTGTGGCGAGTATATGCTTAACCCTTACATACCGTTTGGGTCAAATTTGACCTGTTTTGACATCTGACAGCAGTAAATGCCAATTTGTTGGCTGAAATTTGATGACTTTTCCTAAAGTGACCCAAAATGCGCAAAAATGAAAATATTATAAAACTTTATACTTTTGTGCAGGTGCTACAATTTTTTGTACATTGAGGCTGTTCCAGGTCAAATTTGACCCGTATCTATTGTAATGGATTTTAGATCTCTGAAACATTGATTAAGGATTAATCACCCATTTATTAATGTCAGATAGGCTATTTATACATTCTAAATAGATCTGTGGTTCAAAATTTGGTATAGACATTTGTTATGAGGGGATTCTTGGGCTGGGTCAGAATTGACACGGACTATACTGTGAAGGTATAGAATATGAACAGTATATAAGGGTTAAATCTCAAAGATGGAGCATGATTAGGGAATCCACTTTGGGTGTAAAACTGGCAATCAAGACAAAGCCTGAACCCCCCCCCCCTCCCATTTGTTGCGCAACATTCACTGTCAAACTTAGAGCTCGGCTCAGAGGTATTCAGAGGTCAGAGCTGTTCACTGCCCTGATGGTATGACGAGAGTAGAAAGACCATGTGACAGACTGCTACTTCCGTCTGATTTCTGTGCTAAAAACAAGAAATCCATTGAATACTCCAACTTGAGACCTGTGCTGCATGGTGATAAGTTTTTCAGTACCAAAGCCACCAGAGACATGGAATCTGGAGGAGGCAGACGAAGATGTTGTGGTGCACGAGACAGGAATGGAAAATGACACTGATACTGATACAGATTTTGAACCCTTTGTGTAAAGTGAGCCTCATCTGATAACTCAATCTTAGCTAAATGACCTGGTCAGAGATTTTGATTTGTCAAAGGCAGAAGCAGAGTTAGTGAGTTCTAGACTGCAAGTATGGAATCTGCTGTCACCAGGTACAAAAATTTCCATAAAGAATTTCGATATTTGAGACAGATGTTTCCCAGAATAACTAATGCCAAAATTAAGGAAGACAGTCTTTTTTTGGTCCACAAATCAGACAGGTCTTCAATGACAGGCAATCGAAGAACCTCCTGCGGGACTGGAGAAAATCGCACGGAAAGCATTCGAGGATGTTGTTGAAAATTTTCTTGGCAACTACAGAGCACCAAACTGCGTGCAGCTGCTTGACAACATGCTTTCAGCATACAAAACCATGAAGTGCAACATGTCAGTAAAGATTCATTCTCTACATTCCCTTTTAGACTTCTTCCCTGCAAATCTAGGTGCCATCAGTGATGAGCATGGTGAAAGATTTCACCAGGACATTGCGGTCATGGAGAAACGATATGGGCAAATGGAATCCATCAATGTTAGCTGATTATTGTTGGACCTTAAGATAGAAGCCTCAGACATGAAGTACAAATGAAAATCATCAACAAAACATTTGTAGCTTATTTGAACTATTACAAAACATCAGCACCGTTAATTATGCAATTAAATGTATTATATTCAATAAAAGATAATTTCTTGTCTCCCAAATTCCTTGAAGCTTCAAGCAGTCCATCATATTCACAAAGAATTTCTGAGGAAGCAACACTTCAGAAAAAAAACTGCTATCCAGTGCTATTCTTGAAGCTGTTGTGTGCTGAGTTTATTGTTGACCTTCACAATATCCCTGATGAATGCACTATTTTTGTCTTCAGTGCTCAGTACAAAATCATCCCTCATATTTTATTCACTCTCCCAAGACTTCTGACTGTGTCGCAGTAAATTTGGTTCAGAGCACTGTTTAAAACAATTACAGTGGAGTGACAGTCTTTGAAAAGGAAACTTCAGAGTCTTAAATTGAGTTCTTGTGTTGATTTTAAGAACTATGGAAAACTTCTATTGGAGAAAAGGTCACATTTACAAGCCCGGATGCCTAAAATAATTAGTTGGGTTCATAGTCCACACCCTGATTCTCATATCCCTCATTTCAGCAGTGTCCTCTTTGTGAGCCGCTTGATACACAGTCTCCACACTCTTTGTGATCTCTCGTCCATTAGTGTGACTACAACTGCTCTTTACCTAATAAGGAGCAGTGGTAGTCACCTCCTACACCTAATAAAGTGGCTGCTGAGTATGTTCGTGGTCTCAAGCTGGCTGTAAACCATCTACCTCATGGTTTGACATGCTGTGCATTCGGAGACCATGTGCACACTGTTGTTTTAATGTGTGGTAACTTGAGTTATTGTCACCCTCCTGTCATCTTGAATCAGTGTGGCCATTCTCCTCTGACCTCTCTCATTAAAAGGCATTTTTGTCCACAGAACTGTCACTCACTTGATCATTTTTGTTTTTCATTTAACTTTTTGCACCATTCTCTGTAAACTCAAGAGACTGTTGTGTGTGAAAATCCCAAGAGATCAGCAGTTTCTGAGATAGTCAAGCCACCCTGCTAGGCACCAACCATCATTCCATGGCCCAAGTCACTTAGATCACACTTCTTCACTATTCTGAAATACCTGTTCTCAACAACAACCGAATCTCTTCTTCTTCCTCTTCTAGTAATGTTTAGTGGCAGTCTGTAGACCAATGACTGGTGCAGTACCACCACCTACTTAGCTGGAGTGTCAAGCAAGGAGATAGGAAGTACATCCACTTTAAATCCCTCCCCCAAAAAATTACCCCAAATAATATTAAAAGGTCAAATACACACTTATACATTATAATAGCAGTGATAAACTGAATCTCTTGACCACGTTGGCATGCTTTTATTTATTGAGTTGTTGCCGCATGATTGGCTGATGAGATATTTGCAACAATGAGCGGGTGTACAGGTGTACCTAATAAAGTGGCCACTGAGTGTAGGTATGGCCTCTTCTCTGGCTGGGAGTCCTACTAGGAAGAGAATGACACATGAGCAAGAGCTGAAATTCCTTCTCCCTGAAGTGGGTGGAAAGCCAGCCCTAATAAGACGCAGGATTTTATTTGCATCTCATCTCATTGACACCCTTGCTTTGACAAACATTGGGTTCCATTCACTCCTGCTAATAATGCCCTTCCAATTGTCCACACGCCTCTCCTCATGTACTGCTAATCACAGAAAATGACAACAATAAGGAGTTTTACTAACACCAAGAGCCCCAGTAAAATCCCAGTAATCTGGAGATTGTGGAGGATTTTGTCCAAGTGCGTTGGGTAAATACCTTTGCAAGTCTATAGAACTGAGTATCTGTATTGCTTAATGCCTGGATCAGTAGAAAACCGTGGTTCTGCCCTCCAGCCCACTGCTGCACACTGTGAGACTGCCTCTGGTGTTGCCCTTCAGCCTACTGCCGAAGACATAAGACTATGTGCTGTTGTCCTCTGGCCTACTGCTGGACACCACTAGGCCACGTGACTTAGGTGTTTTTCTCTCTAGCTGGCTTAGAACCATACCAAATATGGAAATGTTGAAACAAACCATACCCATTACAATCAATCCTAAAGAGGGTGTGTGTACTGATTGTAAATGGAGCTGTCGCTCTCCGTGTCACGTAAATAAATTCTCCTAAAGAATACCTGGATCTGAGAAAAGGAAATTCCCTAACAAACACTTGGAAATTTGATGATAATGATAGCAAAATTTTCTGGAATATTAAATGTTATTCCTATTAATAATCCAACACACTTTCAGTTCAGTTTCTTTAAGATATTACGCATCATCATCATCATTACGTTCTGTGTCGTATGACGTGTGCAATCATGGTCTTCTATCTGTCTACCGTGTGAGGGAATGTTGCTTGCAGGGAAGAACCCCTTCCCACTGTTGCTCTACCCATGACCATATCGTTCTTGGCAAATTTTTCTACAGAAGTGGTTTTCTATTGCCTTCCTCTGGGCAGTGTCTTTACAAGGCAGGTGACCCCAGCCATTACAACAGAGACAATCCGCCTGGCGTCAGTGGTCACATAAGCAGGACTTGTGATAAGCTCCAGCTGCTCATACGACCATCCACTACCTGCTCCCATGGCTTCCTGTAACCCTGATCAGGGGGCTAAGCAGGTGCTACACCTTGTCCAAGGGTGACCCGAAGGCCTGCTGAGGGAAGGAGCACCTTACACCTCCTTTGGTAGAGATATATCATGACCCCACCACAGTTTTCAAGTGAACCCAATAAGTTTAATGGAAGACACATGACACTACAGATGCTAGAATCTGGAGCAACAGAGGAGATGCTGCAGAACTGAATGGGTGGGATAGCTGCTCTGGAGTGCAAAGCACAGTCAAAGTTTCAGGTAGTGAAATTTCATCGGGCTACTTCAAGGGTTAAAGAAACCAGGGCCCAGTGAGTTGAATAGGATGAGCATCACCTGGTGATCCAAATGCTGAAGCATTGGGAACTCAAATGACCTGGTCATGGATGATCTGACTTCAGTGGATTCCAGTTAATTGGGGCACCTCGGGACCATTACATTTTGGCCCAATTAAGTAGTTGCTCCAATTAGCTGAAATTTCATGGAAATAGTTAAAAGGGAATGAAAAGATAAACTACTATTTAACTGAGTAACAATTTACGTATTTAAATGAGATATGGAACAAATTAGAACACTAATAATACCTCTATAGTATTATAAAATGGTGTATTAGTTGCTAATGTTAATGACGAAGAGATTCATCTCCCGTTTCCTTATGATTTAGTGTAAATAAACAAAATCAGCACAGACACCCAGTGCAGATAATGGACTGCCTTCATTCAATGCTTTCGATGATTGCATCCTCCAATTCTTCATTTTCTTTGTAACATTCAAGATGATTGTTGATACCTTCGTAATTCCTAACTTGTTAAAGTAGTCAAATCAGTTCTCTTTCACTCCCGGGTGCTTCTGCATCTTCAAACCTGAATGTTTGAAATAACAGTGAGCAAAACAGTTCTGATCTGTTGAACTGATTGCTTCTCACCAATGGTCAAAGTTCAAAGTTCAAAATAAATTTATTATGAAAATACAGATATAGTACATCACCATATTCAACCTTGAGATTTGTTTTCTTGTGGGCACACTCAATAACACCATAACAGAATAATAACCATAATTGAATCATTGAAAGATATTTACAGGACCAGCTTGGGCATTCAACCAGTGTGCAATAGACACAAACTTTGTAAATACAAAAAGAAAGAAATAATAATAATTATAAATAAATAAGCAATAAGTACCAAGAATGTGAGTTGATCAGTCCTTGAAAGTAAATCCATAGGCTGTGGGAGCATTTCAATGATAGGGCTAGTGAAGTTGAGTGAAGTTATCCTGATGCTTAAGGAGTAGTGCTGTTCCTGAACCTGGTGGTGTGAGTCCTGAGTCTCCTGTACCACCTTCCTGATGGCAGCAGCGAGAAGAGAGCTGGTGGTGGTGGAGGTCTCTGACGATGGATACTGCTTTCCTGCGAGAATGTTCCACGTATATGTGCTCAATGGTGGGGAGGGCTTTACCATGATGGACTGGGCTGTGCACATTAGTTTTTGTAGGACTTTCCATTCAAGGGCGTTGCTGTTTCCAAACTAGATTGTGATGCAGTCAATCAATATATTCTCCACTACACATCTATAGAAAGTTATCAAAGTTTTAGATGCCATGTCAAAATCACTGCATTTTGGACACAAACACATGTAACTAGCAGTATTTAAAACTAATTGCCCTCAGCACAGAGTAGTGTCTAATGGCCATGCAGGTGCACATGACTGACGCTAGTTAGGAAGTGTTCAGCAACGGTCTCCTTCGCCAACGAAGCAGCTGAGTGTTTCGAACAAATAAAGGGAATCCCAGCTATTTTTTTGATTTAGTTTGTGTTCTTTATGAGTTGTCCCAAATAAATGGCTGCCTTGACTAACTAATGGCCCAGTTAACCAAATCCACTTTATAGCTTGGCTTCATTAAAGGCTTTGAGTGACTTCTTACCTGGAGTAATTTCGGATTTATCAATGACTATGAGCTCTGTCCTTCTTTGAGCTTGTCTTCCTTCCTACTCTCACTCATTCTTGTCCTGTTCCACTCCTCTGCCTGCTGTCTCTCATCCCAAAGGCTTGTCATAGAGTGCTACATCACAGAAACAGGCCTCTTGGCCCATCTAGCCCATCCGTGCCGACCCATCTACTTGCCTACATGGGCCCTAGATCTTCTGCCTAGTCCAATCTACCTGCACCCAGACCACATCCCTCCACATCGCTCCCATCCATGTACCTATCCAAACTTCCCATAAATATTTCAATTAAGTATGGTTCTTCCACTTCGGCTGGCAGCTGTTCCACACTCATACCATTTTCGAGTGAAGATGTCTACCAGTTGATGGGACCAACATTCCAACATCAGTTCACAGGTGAGTCATGGAACTTGGCAAACATTGAAGAACCCCAATGAATATTTTACACCCTGGGTTTCTGGTTCAACCCCTGTCTTTGGGACCTTCTTCTCGAGAAGCAGATCACACAAAACCTTGATAATTTGGACAAATGTGGCAGAGACCAAAGCCCAAATCAATTTAGCTCATGATCAGTTTAAAAATGGATCTTTCTATCTCCTTACATCTCTTACTTTCCCATTGATTATAAAGTCATTGAATTATCTAGCATGGAAACAGGCTCTTCAGCCCACGATCTACCGATGGTGGGTAACCACACAAAATACTAAACCTATTTTAGACTCCATCAATTCTTTCCAAACCTATACACATGAGTAATTTACAATGATCGATTACCTTGCCAACCCAACCCTGTGGACATTGGAGAAACTGGATCATTCAGGCACAACTCACACGATCACAGGGAGAATGAGAAAACTCCACACAGACAGCAACTGAGGTCAGGACTGATCCTCTTAGGAAGGTTTATACGATCATGAGGCTGGCTGGTCACGGTCTTTATTGCAGGACAAGGAGAGTCTTAACCTAAGGGGCACAGCTTTAAGCAGAGAAAGGAAAGATTTAAAAAGGACCCATGAGACAAGTTTTTCACTTGAAGGGTGGTGTGTACTGTATATGAAACAAATGCCAGAGGAAGTGCTGGAGCTAGGTACAATTGTGTGTAAAAGACAATTGGACAGTTAAGCAGATAGAAAAGATTCAGAAGGGTATGAGCAAGTGGGACTAGTTGGTTTGGCCTGGACGAATTGGATTGAAGGGCAACACATACAAAATGCTGGAGGACCTCAACAAGTCAGGCAGCATTTGTGTAGGGGAATAAACAGTCGATGTTTCAGGTTGAGAGCTTCATCAGGACTGGTTCTGGCCCGAAGCATTGACCGCTTATTCCCCTTGATAGATGCTGCCTGACTTGCTGAGTTCCTGCAGCATTTTGTGCTTGTTGCTTAAGACTTCCAGCATTTGCAGAATCACTTGAGTTTTGGATTGAAGGGCCTGATTCTGTCCTGCATAATTCCAAGATGCAACTAATGTATATAGTTTATATGTACACTTTTTTTCTGAGGAACTTACCCTTCTTTTGCTGGGATATATTGCTGAAATTAATTTATTTGGATTTTTAACTAGATGATTCACTGAGTAAGTTTTCTGTCAATAGACTGCTTGATGAAAGAGACATGCCTGAACATGCTGACGTGCTGAAATTGTTCACCTCTAACCTTCATATATCTTAGTTACAACTCCCTAGTATTTTACTTCAACAGTAGACTCTGGTCTAAAGCCTCCTCTTAGATGTTTCTCTCCTCTGATTCTCATTTTGTGACTCCCGCTAGAGTTCAGTTTTTGACCTTGGCACCTCTCTCTGGAATCCTCCATTTCTCATTTCTAACATCTACTTGTTGCCCAGAACTTTCTCTTCACTTCCCGAGGAAGAACTGTCTTTTATTTCTTCCATACGGCTTGTTAATCAGGACCCTAGCTAGTCTCAGCTGTGGCTCAGTCAGCAGCCTGAATTTGTTCGCACTTGGAGTATCGTGAGCAGATATGCCGGCGTTGGAGAGGGCACGGCGGAGTTTCACGAGAACGATCCCAGGAATGAAAGGGTTAACACATGAGGAGCATTTGTTGGCTCTGGGCTTGTATTCACTAGAGCTTAGAAGAATGAGAGGGGATTGAAACCTATTGAATATTGAAATGCCTAGATTGAGTGGATGTGGACAAGGTGTTTCCTATAGTAGGAGAGTCCAAGACCAGAGGGGACAGCCTCAGAATACAAGGGTATCCCTTTAGAAGAAAGATGAGAGGGATGCTATTTACCCAGGAGGTGATGAATCTGTGGAATCTGTGGAACCCATTGCCACGTCGACTGTTTACTCTTTTCCATAGTTGCTGCCTGGCCTGCTGAGTTCCTCCAGCATTTAGTGTGTGTTGCTTGGATTTCCAGCTTCTGCACATTTTCTCTTGTTTGTAAACCCATTGCCACTGATGGCTGTGGAGGCCAAGTCATTGGGTATACTTAAAGTGGAGCTTGATAAGTTTTTGTAAGGGTGTCAAAGGGATACGGGGAGCAGGCAGGAGAATGGGGTTGGGAAGGATAACAAATCAGCCAAGATCAAATGGCAGAGAAGAGTTAATGAGCTGAATGGCCTAATTCAAGTCGTCACTTTTATTGTCATTTTCGACCATAACTGCTATGTATAGTAAAAATGAGAAAATGTTTTTCAGGACCATGGTGTTACATGACACAGTACAAAAACTAGACTGAGCAACGTAAAAAAACAACACAGAGAAAAAAAAAAACAACTACACTAGACTACAGACCTACCCAGGACTGCATAAAGTGCACAAAACAGTGCAGGCATTACAATAAATAATAAACAGGACAATAGGGCAGTAAGGTGTCAGTCCAGGCTCTGGGTATTGAGGAGTCTGATAGCTTGGGGGAAGAAACTGTTACATAGTCTGGTTGTGAGAGCCCGAATGCTTCGGTGCCTTTTCCCAGACGGCAGGAGGGAGAAGAATTTGTATGAGGGGTCCTTCATAATGCTGTTTGCTTTGCAGTTGCAGCGTGTTGTGTACATGTCCATGATGGTGGGACGACAGTCCCCGATGATCTTCTCAGCTGACCTCACTATCCGCTGCAGGGTCTTGCGATCCAAGATGGTGCAATTTCCGAACCAGGCGGTGATGCAGCTGCTCAGGATACTCTCAATACAACCCCTTTAGAATGTGATGAGGATGGGGGGGTAGGAGATGGACTTTCCTCAGCCTTCTTCTCCTATGTCTTATGGTCTAATGGTCTTATGGTGTTCCGTCCCCACAGACCTGAGCTTAGTAGTCTGGACCGTCACTCCTGCGCAGTGCTGAGACAGGGCTGCATTGTTCAAGGTGCAAACTTCTGGATGAGACACCAAACTGTGGTCCCGCTGCTGTCTGTGATGGATGGAAAAGATTCCCTGAAACTCCTTCAAGGGAGAACCAGGGTGTTATCCATGGCATTATCAATCCTTCAATCAATATTGGTAAGATAGATAGTCCTGTCATTATCACTGTGCTCAGTAAGGGAGTTCGCTCTGCGGAGGTTGGTTCTAAGTTCAAAGTTAATTTATCATGAAAGTACCTATATGTTACCTTGTGATTCATTTTCCTTCAGGCATTTACAGGAAAATAAAGAAATACAATAGAATTTACGAAAAACTGAAATCAAGCAGCCAAAGTCTGACAAACAACCAACGCACATAAGAAGACAAACTATGCAAACAAAAAATAATATTGAGAATATCAGTTGTAAAGTGTCTCAATTTCTTTAATTTCTGGTAATAACTCTCTACTTCTCTCTTTTTCCATTCCCCATTCTGGTTACTCAGAATTAAGAAGGCGGTCCTTAGGAAGGTTAATGGTGCCTAACGGCACTCCTTTGCTTGTATCTTTGGAAAGAGCTCTATTTCTATCTTTAATATCTCTATTTTTCCCTTTCAGGGTTCTTTTGAAGACCCTGACCTGGAGTTACACGTTGACTATGGTTCTTTGCGGGAATGGGCCCCGCTCTCGGGGTTTCACACACGCCAAAGGCTCAGTCTAAGAATCCGGCTGGATTTCGGAAGCCTAGGATCTCTGGGCTCTGGAGACGGGTGGATCGAGGGTTGGTGTCATGACAGGAGACCC
Organism: Hemitrygon akajei; assembly: GCF_048418815.1. Taxonomy (NCBI): domain Eukaryota; kingdom Metazoa; phylum Chordata; class Chondrichthyes; order Myliobatiformes; family Dasyatidae; genus Hemitrygon; species Hemitrygon akajei. The sequence goes on along the minus strand of NC_133124.1, from coordinate 208,547,065 downwards.
GTGTGTTGTCGGGGGAGTCGGCATATCTGCTGAGTGCCCGGAGACCCGGGATCTCGGCGATCTTCAAGCACAGAGCTCAAAAAATGCGACATAACGAACTTTTTACATCATAAGCAAGCGAGTTGTTCGTTATGTCTCCCTGCTCCCTGGGAAAATGGAGACACCTCTTTCTCCCTTATTAGGGAGAGAGGGAACCTGCGGTCCGTAGAATACCGGGTGAAACGTGAAGTCTTTGGGGTAACTGCAAGTCTGTGTCTTTGCTATTGCTTTGCTCTGTTTTTGTGGATGGTTGTGAAGAAAAAGCATTTTGAGGTGTATAATGTATACATTTCTCTGACATTAACTTGTACCTTTGAATCTTTGAACCTTTGAACTCTCACCTGCCCATCACCTCCCTCTGGTTCCCCACCTCTTCCCCTTTCTTCTATGTCCACCGACCTCTAATATTAGATTCCTTCTTCAGCCCTTTAACTCCTCCACCTATAACCTCCCAGCTCTTGCTTCATTCCCCATACCCCCACCCACCTATACTTCCCCCTCACTTGGACTCACCTATCAACTGCCAGTATGGACTCCCTCCCATCACCCCATCTTCTAATTCTTTCTTCCTTTCCAGTCCTGATGAAAGGTCTCAGCCTGAAATATAAACTGTTTATTCCCATTCATAGATATATTACTTGACTTGCTGCGTTCCTCTAGCATTTTGTGTGTTGCTGACGATTTCCAGCATCTTCAGAATCCCTTGTGCGTAGAAATGCATAGCTTCTTTTTCTTTCCTTCCTTCATAAAGCATCTTAGAAGTCCTCTCCTGTAGAAATAGTGTCAGCTTGCAGTACTGTGATGGGAAGAGGAGGAACTCATTCATATCCAAGGCTGGAGTGATCGGATCTTGTTCATCATTTCATTTATGCTGACTTTTAACTAACTAAGGTTAAATCTCCAGATGTTTAGAAACTTGAAGACATGGTTTAAAGCACTATTTTTTTGATTGCGTAGCCTTTTGCTGCTTCAGGCCTGACAGCTTGATAGTTATGTATTCTGTAATTACAACTTAATAGCATGCTTTCATCTGCATTGTTCGCGTCTTTCAGTCTTTCAAGATGTGGTTTGCATTCTCTTTGAAATCTCCCTGTGAACTGAAGCAAGTCCAGTTCTGTATGGAGGACTCCTAATAACTTGAAATATCGTAATTGATTGCTTAACCACCTCCATTCATTGGCTGTGTTAGCTGGCCAGTGGTGTAGTGGTATCAGTACTGGACTCCCAGGCAGGTGGTCCCGGGTTCGAATCCAGCCGGCTCTTTGTATGCATTCCATCTGTGCTGGGTTGAGTGTCGAGCCAGCAACTTGGCCTCATAAAATAGACAAAAACTGAAGAATTGCTGCCCAATGTGCCACAAGGAAAAGAGAAAAAAAGTGTAGAGTAGCTTCCCAAACTTTTTTATGCCATGGACCCTTTCTTCCAAACTGATGCTTCTGCACCTCCTTCCTGATGGTATTGGTCAATGAGATTGTGGAATGAGTGGCAGGGATCCTGAACAATGTTTTGAGCCCTTTGTACACAATGCTTCTGCTAAATGTCACAAATAGAGGAGGAGGAAGACACCAGTGATCCACTTGACAGATTTTACTATCCCCTGTACTGTCTTGCAGTCAGATGCCTTGCAGCTTCCACACCACATAATGATGTAGCCAGACAGGATGGTGCTCCTGCAAAAAGTTATTAGAATGGGGGCAGGGAGCCACGCGCACCTCAGTCTCCTCAGAAAGTGTAGGTGTTGCTCTGCCTTCTTGGCTAATGATGAGGTGCTTTGGGACCAGGTTAAATTGTCCACACTGAGGAAATTTGTGCTCTTCACTCTCTTCACAGCCGAACCGATGACGTGCAATGGAGATAGATTGAACTGTGCCTTCCCGAAGTCGACAATCATCTCTTTTGTCTTGTTCGTGATGAGATTCAGGTTGCCGTTCTCACACCGTTTGACAAGGCTCTCTACTTCCTCTCCATATGCTGACTCATCATTGTTGCTGATGAGGCCAAACACAGTGAACTTGATGATGTGGCTTGAGCTGAACCTGGTAGAGCTAGGAGGTGGTAGGTGGAAAAGTTAAAGGGCTGAAGAGGAAGGAATCTGATCGGGGAAGAGAGTGGACCATGAGGAAAAGGGAACAAGGAGGGGCACCAGAGGAAGCTCATAGCTGATTTCTACAGTTCCTCAGCACCATTTTCCTACATTATCTGACATCCATTGAATCAGAAATCTATTGAACTCTGTTTTGAATGAGCTTATACAGCCTCCATTGCCTTTTTGGGATAGAGAAATCCACAGTTTATACCAATTAAACTGTGGCGTTGACATTGGCACTGAATGTAGCTAATTTCCTGCTCACACATAGCGTAGGCATCACCTTACATTTTCCTACTGTAAGTGTGCAACAATGCCACATGCCAAGCAGCAAAGGTACACACAGTGGCCACTTTATTAGGTACAGCTCTACACCTGCTTGTTAATGCAAATATCTAATCTGCCAATCATGTGGTAGCAACTCAACACATAAAAGCATGCAGACGTGATCAATGGGTTCAGTTAGTGTTCAGAGCAAATATCAGAATGGGGATGAAATGTGATCCAAATGACTTTGACTGTGGAAAGATCATTGGTGCCATATGGGATGGTTTGAGTATCTCAGAAACTGTGGATCTCCTGGGATTTTCACGCAGAACAGCCTCTAGAGTTGACAGAGAAAGGAGTGAAAAAGCAAAAGAAAAACATCCTGTGAGTGGCATTTCTGTGGACGAAAACACCTATTAATGAGAGAGGTCAAAGGAGAGTGGCCTGGTTGGTTCAAGCTGTCAAGAAGGCAGCAGTGACTCAAATAACCATGCAGAAAAAGCATCCCTGAACACACAACATGTCAACAGTTGAAGTGATTGGGCAACAGCAGCAGAAAACTACACTGGGATCCACTCCCATACCTAATAAAGAGGCCACTGAGAGTATAGTCTCCTGTAATCAGAGATCATTTCAGCTCACTCAAAATTCATTAGTTTTGCCTACATACAGTACATATCACTTGGCTACACAGCTAGGAGTCGATTTTATAATCATTCCAGTTAATTCCACATCAATTCTGAGCTGCATTAACTGAAAAAAACAGAAACAGATGCCTGCTTGTTTACCATCACCTCTGCTTTCCATTACCAAGACAATTTTCAACCCTGTGAACTAATTTGGCATTTAATTCACACACCTTTGCGAGCAAAAAGACGTGGATATTTCTCAAATTTATTGTAAAAGTCAACATGCCTGGCAATTCCAGCTCCCTTTTTGAGGGATTCACACGATAAATAAAGATGCAGAAAGCCATTTAGCACATCTTAACTCATCCATGCAGAAGCTAACACCTTTAGTTCCCTGATTCCAATCTCGAAATGAGGTTATAATGAGGTTCAGGTTACTGAGAGTTTCAATTGAATGTTGATAGTGTCTTGAAAATGTTCTTCATTTTATTCTGCCTGACTAATGTAGGACTAATTGAACTACACTTTTATGATTAATTTTGCAATATGATGCTTAATGAGTAATAACACAAAGATATTTTTTTCTTCCAGTGGTAGATAATAATGAATCCAACAGTGTTGAGATTTCCATTTGAGGTCAAGCTTTTGGAGATAGATTTACAACATCTTTTAACATCCAGTTGACAAGAATCATGTGGGTCATTGGACAGAACATAGAAAAGTACAGCACAGGAACAGACCATCTGGCCCACAATGTTGAGCCGTACCAGCTAAAAAGCAAATAAAAAAGAGCAAACACTAAACCCTCCTGCCTACACCATGTCCGTATCCCTTTATCTTTCTCATATCCACGTGCCTACCCAATCATCGCTTAAAAGCCTCTAAGGTATTTGCCTCTACCACCATACCAGGTGGCGCATTCCAGGCATCCACCACTCTCTGAGTAAAAACTTACCCCTCACATCCCCTTTGAACCTACCCCCTCTCACCTTCAACGCATGCCCTCCGGAACTAGACATTTCAACCCTGGGAAACAAATACCCTCAATCCACTCTTTCTATGCCTCTCAAAATCTTGTAATCCCTTCCCTCAGATCTCCTCTCAGCCTCCGACGCACCAGAGAAAACAACCCAAGTTTATCCAGCCTCTCCTGATAGCACATGCCCTCTAAACCAGGCAGCATCCTGGTAACCTCTTCTGCACCCTCTCCAAAGCCTTCTGAACACCCTGGTGAGCCTGTTACTGTGAAAGACTTAGTAAATCTTATCTTCACGTGAGGCTAGAGTAGGACTGAAACCCTCAGAACTTTTGTGGAGGTATTTATTTATTGAGATACTGTGTGAAATAGGTCCTTTCGGCCCTTTGAACTGTATCAGCCAGCAACCTATGATTTACCCCTAGCCTAGTCACATGACAATTTACAATGACCAATTAACCTCTCAATCGGTACATCTTTGAACTGTGGGAGGAAGCCAGAACACCCAGAGGAAACTCACATGGTCACAGGGAGAACGTACAAACTCCTTGCAGGCGGCAGGAGTTGATTTCGGGTCGCTGGTACGTTAAGTGTTGTGCTAACCACTATGCTGACATTCCGCCCCTTAAGTCCTGAGGAAATCCTCCACTGTGTTGTGGGCCTCTATCATTGAAAGGCTTGTCAAGATGTACAAAAAAAGCTGGATGAACTCAGCAGGTCGGGCAGCATCCTTTGAAGGGAGCAGTCAACGTTTCGGGTCAAGACCCTTCATCAGGACTAAAGAAGGAGGGGGCAGGGGCCCTATAAAGAAGGTGGGGGGAGGGTGGAAAACCAATCAGAGGAATGATCAAGGGGTGGGGGAGGGGAAGCAGGGAGGGGATGGGCAGGAGAGGTGAAGAAGGAATCTAAGGGGAAAGCACTATGGGTAGTAGAAGAAGGCAGAGTCATGAGCGGTGATAGGCAGCTAGAAGAGGAGACAGAGTGAAGGTGGGATGGGGGAAGAGACACATTAGTAGCATTTGATGGCTCTGGGTCTGTACTTACTGGAATTCAGAAGAATGAAGGATGACCTCATTGAAACCTATTGAATGTTGAAAGGCCTCGATAGAGTGGATGCGGAGAGAATATATCCTATGGTGGGGGAGTTAAAGTCCAGAGGACACAGTGTCAGAATAGAGGGGCATGCTCTTAGAATGGAGATGAGGGGGGGATTTCTTTAGCCAGAGAGTGGCAAATCTGTGGAATTCTTTGCCACAGTCAATTGTGGAGGTCAAGCCATTATGTATGTTTAAGGGAGAGATTGATAGGTTCTTGAGTAGTTAAGATGTGAAGGGATATGGGGAGAAGGCAAGATATTGGGGCTAAGAGGGGTAGTGAATCAACCATGATGAAATGGTGGAACAGAGTCAATGGGCCAAATGGCCTAACTCTGCTTCTATTTCTTATGGTCTAAATAGATTTATGGAGAGTTACTGCATAGAAACTGGTCAAATGGCCAACCCAGTCCATACCAACCACTGAGTACCCAGAAACGAATCCCATTTTAGGTTCTCCACATATCCTCTTAACTCAGCTTTTCGTGTATTATTAAAACATTCTGATAGATTCAGTATTTGTATTAAAATCAAAGAAATTGATGCTAAAAGTCAACTGCATAGATAAGTTATTAAAAAAAATGGCAAAGTTAGATTGATCTCTATAAATGGCGTTTCCAGCTGTGTGTGAATGTTTCATTTCAAAAGCTGCCAAGAATCTTCCTGATTGAGTGGTTGTATTATGTTGAGATTTCTATTGAAATACTCTCTGATGAGATACATTTATTTGTACCATGGGTTCATAGAAATGGGTTTTGCAGTATTCTTTTGTCCCGCAAATGCATCTAAACATTAATCAGTTCCTGTTCAGATCAAGCTCACCCTAAAAAAATTGATTTGAGAAGAACTCAATGTTTCTCATTTACGTGACACTTGAATTTTATGAAGTTTCCTGAGCACCTTGATGGACTGCAGATGAAAGCCCTTAATCCAAAGAAAGTGATGTCATGACAGGGTAGCAGGCATTATTATCTTAAAGGAGAAAGGGGAATGGCGATGATAAATTGGGAAGGGAATTCCAGGGTTGAGAGGATAGATATCTTATGAGGCAGTGTGATTTTACAGGAGAGTTGAAAGAGGGATAAACTGGTGAATTGGAAGTCGTAGTGCCGTAGAAATTTCTTGGTCCACTGAGTTTGTGTTGACTATTAAGCACCCACTGAAACCTACCTGATGCTCATCCCGTATTATTCTCTGAGCATTCCTGTCAATTCCCTCCAGATTTTACTACTCACCCCCTAGGGGCTAATTACGGTGCCCAATTAACCTATCAAACCACAGGAGTTTGGGAAATGGGAGGAAACTAAAGCATCCAGGGTAACCCACATGGCCACAGGGAGAATGTACAAACTTAAGACAGATAGCCATCATCGGGCAGGATTAAATTTTGTTGCATAGTTGCTTTGTCCTAAATAGAAGATATTCTGCAGATGCTAGAAATCCAGAAAAATACACACAAAATTCTGGAGGAATTCAGCAAGTCAGGCAGCATCTATGGAAGGGGATGAACAGTTAATGTTTTGCGCCCAGATCCTGTAGGGTAATGTAATTGGTGGAAGTGTACAGAATTCACAACCTCTGACATTGGGTTGGGGTTCATTTTAAGAGGCAGTTGTTGAGTTGTTTAGATTCACGAGGTTAATTCCTGGGATGTCCGGACTGTCTTATGCAGAGAGGTTAGAGAGACTGGGCTTGTACACGCTGGAATTAAGGAGATTGAGAGGGGATCTGATTGCAACATATAAGATTATTAAGGGATTGGACAAGATAGAGGCAGGAAATATGTTCCAGATGCTGGGAGAGTCCAGTACCAGAGGGCATGGTTTGAGAATAAGGGGTAGGTCATTTAGGACAGAGTGAAGGAAAAACTTCTTCTCCCAGAGAGTTCTGGGGGTGTGGAATGCACTGCCTCAGAAGGCAGTGGAGGCCAATTCTCTGGATGCTTTCAAGAAGGAGCTAGATAGGTATCTTATGGATAGGGGAATCAAGGGATACGGGGACAAGGCAGGAACTGGGTATTGATAGTAGATGATCAGCTATGATCTCAGAATGGCGGTGCAGGCTCGAAGGGCTGAATGGTCTACTTCTGCACCTATTGTCTATTGTCTATTGTAATTGTATAAAGGACTCTTACCACACTTTGTGTTCAGTCTTTTGGCTACGACTTTTTTCTAAACATAAAATGCCTCCATCATTTTATTTATGAAATCCTGTAACCCCTCAACAAGGCTGGAAAGGAAGGGTGAAGAACCCAGTATAAGAAGGTGAAGGTAGGGGAAGGAGTGCAAACTAAAAGGAGAGACCAAGTGAAGGGGGAGGTAGGTGGGTGGGGGAGTGAGGATGAGGTAAAAAAACTAGGAGACAATAGGTGGAAGAGGTTGGCTGAAGAAGAGGGAATCTGATAGGAGAGGACAGTGGACTGTGGGAGAAAGAGAAGGAGGAGGGACACCAGAGGGAGGTGATTGGCAGGTGAGGAGAAGAAAGGGGTAAGAGGGGAGCCAGAATGGGGAATGGAAAAGGAGAGAAGGGGCAGGGGTAGAAATTACCAGGTTAGCTTCATTTCTGAGGAGTTTTAGAACTGGGGTGGGTGGTGTTCCACAGAGACAGCGGTGTGTCCTTGAGGGGTTAAATATAAGAAAAAATGGATTTTAAGGTGTTATAATAAATGATAAAAAGTAGATATTAAACCATTTTTTTGAGATGAAGTAGTGCTAAATGCTATGAGACCTATTTAATACTGTTGTAATTGTTGGCCACAGGATAAAATTCTCCAGAGTGCTGCACTGTTCGTGTGCCTTAATTCAATAACTTTCACTTGAAAGCAATATCTCTCCACTGTCCAATGGTAAGCAGTGCCCTTTGCCTCCTGCGGTCTGGGTTCAGCTGACGGTTGATGGGTCCATTATCAAGTCCTTTGAAACGTCAGGATCAGAATCATCTTGCAGACCTTCTTAGTACCCAGGAGACATTTAAATACACAGCAGAAGATGTTCTCGATCTGACATTCGCAGTAACTGGCGTGAAGAGACTGTACGTTGTCAGCTGCCGTCATTATTTTTTAAAAGTTTGTCACGATAATTTCAGATGCACTTTAAAATTTTATAGGGTAGCAGTCCATCTTCAAATTTCTGTAAGATCGCAAGACAAGGAGAAGAATTAGGCCACTCTGTCCATTTAGTCAAAGCAGTCTTTCCATCATGGCTGATTTATATTCCCTCTCAACCCCGTTTTCCTGGCAACCTTTCGTGCTCTTACTAATCAAGAATGTATCTACATCTGCTTTAAATACTGTATACCCAATGACTTGACCTCCATAGCCATATGTGGCATTGAATTCCACAGATTCAGAAACGTCTGGCTAAAGAAATCTCTGTTCTAAAGAGACATCCTTGTACTCTGAGTCTGCGCTGTCTAGTCCTAGACTATCCCACAACTAGAAAAATCCTCTTCATATCCACTCTGTCTAGACCTTAGAATTTTCGATAGGTTTCAATGAAGTCCCCTCCTTATTCTTCTGAAGTCTCATGAATACAGGCCCAGAGCCATCAAACACTCCTCATATGTTAACCTTTCATTTCTGGGATCATTCCCACAAACCTCTTCTAGTCCCTCTTCAAAGCCAGCACATCCTTTCTTAGATGTGGGGCCCAAAACTACTCACAATACTCCAAATGCTGTGTGATCAATACATTCTAAAGCCTCTGCATTGCAACATTTTGTACTTCCTCCCTTGTCTGTACCCCTGAAAGCATTCTTCTAGTGTTGTCTTGACACTAAGGACTCTGTAGCACCTGCCACATGCCGAGATCCTACTACACAATTTGGCAGTTATTTGCTTGTGTAAGACATTATGAAGCTGTGTTACAGAACAGAAAGGAATATTGGTGCTTGAGCTGGTTTAGGCTATGTATCTGTCTCTCTGAGAGAAAGATTGGCATTGGCTTACCCACACACATGGGATTTCTTTCCAAAAGAACATCGACTGTTCAGAATGTGAGGAACTTGGGAGCATGACTAACCAGGACATCTGTGGGTTGAAACGGGTGATTTTTGCCCAGTCACCAAGCTCAGCCACTGAGCTGTTTCCTCACCTCCTACCAACTGTATTACTGGACCAGTTACTGAATATCTGGTCTTTGATTATATCTAGTGGAGGTATCATCCAACTGGATATTAAAAGCTATATGAGTGAATATATGTCTTCTACACCAGGGCAAAAAAAAAAGAGAAAGACAGAAAACATCAGAATATCCCAAAGAACTTTATGACAAAGGGATATATGGATATTTAGATGCCATCTGTAGGAAATACATCAACTGTGTAATGATAAGTTATGGTTTAAGACGGCACTGGTAAAGCTCAGCAACTACTTATCGGCAGTAAACAGAAAGGACAACTTTATTATTAGAACTTTTCTCTGGTATGCAATCACTGCAAACAATAGCCTAATAATAATTAGTAATGATTATATAACAATAAAAGACCAACAAATTCAAGATGATAAATGTAGAAAATGCTGAGAAAAACCAGAAACAATCCAATACACTACAGGATCCTGTAGCAGTTTAACACAATCTGATTACTTACACAGGCACGGTCAAGTGGTAAACATTACTCATCAAAATCTTGGTTTAAAATACAAACTCATAAATGAAATCACACCTTACTATAAATACAAGCCTGATCCAGTTTTAGAGTCAGAATACCACTAATTATATTATGACCAATCAGTTATTATGGATAGGGCAATCCATAGTAACTCTCTGGATGTTATAATACAGGATAAACTTATTTAATAGATATAGCCATTCTGAGCACACATAACTTACAGAAATCAATAAGTGAAAAATATCAGAAACATGCTGAATTAAAATAGGAAATTGAAAGACTTTGGAACATGAACAAAGTAAACACTGTCCCGATAGTAAGATCTACAAATGGTGTTATCCCAAAGGCCCAACACAATAGTGTTAAACAATTAGGGCTACAGAGTAATATCTGTGTAAATCTTGATAACACCATGCTGACTCTCTCCGTCTTTGATCCTCTGTTGAGGATTGGCTCATGGACCTCTGGTTTACTCCTCCCATCATCCATATCAGCACCTTGGTCTTGCTGATATTGAGTGAAGGGTTATTGTTGTGGCACCACACAGCCAGAATTTCAATCTGCCTCCTGTATGCTGATTTGTCACAGCCTTTGATTCACCCAATGGTAGCGGTGTCGTCAGCAAACTTAAATATGGCATTGGAGTTGGGTTGAGCCTCACAATCGAAAGTAACAAGCAAGCAGAGCAGGGGAACTATGCGTACAGCTTTGTGGTTCACCAGTGCCGATGGTGATTGTGGAGGGGATGCTGTTACCAATCTGCTGCTTCTCGCTACTGCCATCTGGAAGGAGGTTCAGGGGCCTTAGATCGCGCACCAGCAGGTTCAAGAACCGTTATTACCCTTCATATACCAGGCTCCAGAACCAGTGTGGATAACTTCACTTTCCCCAATTCTGAACTGATTCTACAACCTTTCCTCACTTTCAGAGACTCTGCAATTCATGTTCTCAATATTATGTATTACTTATGTATTCATCATCATCATTATTTTGTAATTGCACAGTTTGTCTTAGTTTGCCTGTGCTTGTTTGTCTGTTTTTGTTGTTTTTCATTGATTCTATTGTATTTCTCTGCTGTGGATGCTGCAAGAAAATTAATCTCAGGGCAACATATGGTGACGTATAATACTTTGATAATAAATTTACCTTGAAATTTACTTTGGTGTCCACAGCTGCCTATGGCAAAGAATTCCACTCTCTGACTAAAGAAATTCCTCCTCACCCCCATTCTAAAAGGACACCCCTCTACTCCAAGGCTATGTCAGCTGTTCTGAGACAACTGATTTATGGTATCTTTATAAGGTGCGTGAGGCAAATATTTTGCTTTCCCTTTCATTTTGTCTTTTTCCGCTTAGGTAGCAGTGATGAATTTTGACATTTCATACAACATGGAACAGTACAGCATCGAATCTGGCCATTCAGCCCCTATGTTGTTCTGAACCATCTAAAAGTAAATCAAACCCCCCCCCCAAAAAAAAACTAATCCCTCCTACCTACACAATGTCTGTATCCCTCCATCTTCCTCACATTCATGTACCTACCTAAATGCCTCTTAAAAGCCTCTAAGGTATTTGCCTCTACCACCATACCAAGCAGTGCATTCCAGGCATCCACCACTCTCTGAGTAAAAAACTTACCCCTCACATCCCCTTTGAACCTACCCCCTCTCACCTTCAAAGCCTGCCCTCTGGTATTAGACATTTCAACCCTGGGGAATAGATACTACCTGACTACTCTATTATGCCTCTCATAATCATATAGATAGATAGATAGATAGATAGATAGATAGATAGATAGATAGATAGATAGATAGATAGATAGATAGATACTTTATTCATCCCCATGGGGAAATTCAACTTTTTTCCAATGTCCCATACACTTGTTGTAGCAAAACTAATTACATACAATACTTAACTCAGTAAAAAATATGATATGCATCTAAATCACTATCTCAAAAAGCATTAATAATAGCTTTTAAAAAGTTCTTAAGTCCTGGCGGTAGAATTGTAAAGCCTAATGGCATTGGGGAGTATTGACCTCTTCATCCTGTCTGAGGAGCATTGCATCGATAGCAGCCTGTCGCTGAAACTGCTTCTCTGTCTCTGGATGGTGCTATGTAGAGGATGTTCAGAGTTATCCATAATTGACCGTAGCCTACTCAGCGCCCTTCGCTCAGATAGATAAACTCTATCTAATCTCCCCTAGGTCTCTGCTGCTGCAAAGAAAATAATACAAGTTTGTCCAGCCTCCACTGAGAGCACAGGCTCTTTAAACCAGGCATCATCCTGGTAAACCTCTTCTGCACCCTCTCCAAAGCCTCCACATTCTTCCTGTAAGGGGGCGACCATAACCGTATGCAATACCCCAGATGGGGCTTAACCAGAGTTTTATAAAGTTGCAACATAACCTCTTGATTTTTGAACTCAGTGCCTCAACTAATAAAAGCAAGTATTCCATAAGCCTTCCTAAGCACCCCATCAACCTGTATGGCCACTTTCATGGAGTTAGATTTTGGACTCCAAGCTCTCTCTGCTCGGCAATACTGTTTAAGGGTCTTAAAGAACATCATCGCTGCCGTGTCTTCTTTCACCTGGGCCAAAGCTTTATGAGTCATCACAGTTACTGAGGCTGCGTTAACCTCGTTTTTAATGGGGGCAAGGTCAAGAGTTGCATATCTGAGTGAACTCCATGTGGTAGAGCTATTAAATAAATTACTCATTGGCTCTGACTTACATAAATTTGATAAAGTTTGAGGTGACTTCACAAAGCTGTAAAATTGTTACTTTAACCTCTTTTTGGGGTTTTATTTGAGAGGAGGAGGAAGTCCTTAGAGTGGTCATAGAAATGATACAGTCATGCAGTTTGGCATAAGACATAGCTGATGTTTGTAAATCCCGTTTTCCCACCTAGTAACCCTGGTATTGATCACCAATCTATCAATGCCTGCTTTAAACACAACTAGTAACTTGACCTCCACAACACTTTGTGTGGCAATGAATCTTCACCATCGTTTGGCTGAAGACATTCTTCATTATCTCACTTTTAAAGGGACGCCTCTTTATTCTGAGGCTGTTCCCTTGGACTCTCGACTACCCTACTGACAGAAACATCCTTGCTACATCGACTCTAGTTAGACATTTCAGTATCAATGAGACTCTTCTGAATGTGATGCTGACGTATTTACACAAATGCTGCACTAATCCTGTTTTATTCTCCCCCGCATTCCCATCAACTTCCACCACTCACCTGCACACTAGGATAAGCTTACTGCAGCCAGTTAACCTACCAACCTGTACACCTAGTGGATTGCGGTCAAAAAGGGAGAGCATGCAAACTCCACACAGACAGCGCCGCCAGTCGGGATTGAACTTGGTTGGCTGGAGCTGCGCAGTTGCAGCTCTATTACCCTGCGGTAATGTTTCGTGACTTCAAAGCATTAAACTAATTCAAAGGAAGATATAGGGATCCGAATTGCAGCTCTAACTTCGAGTTTACTTTAAGTGAGGTGCACATGTATCACATGATATCGTGGCGACTCATGCAACAAATTTATACAAAAACCTGTAATGAATTATTTTAAACGAACAAAAATCCTTAAACAAAAACATTTACAAGACTACTCAAGTATTAAATAAACAACACTCCTCCCTGCTTAGCTATAAACTCCTACTCAGTGTAGAATACATCTCAACTATATACACAGTATACTATATAATACAACTGCTATATAGACATTTACAGCATAGTAAATTTTTAAATTCTCCCATTCAGGCTAAAGATTTTGTCGTTGAGGATGATTTCTTATTCTTGTGGGATAACTTCTTTCCTGACCACTCTGCTGGTCAGGTGTGACTTATCCCAACCTCGCTGCCAATGTTACTTCAACACATTAAACTAATTCAAAGAACGATACGGGAGTCTGAAATGCAGGGCTAACTTTGAGTTTACTTTAAGTGATGCATGCATGTGTCACTTGGTCTTGTAATTATGGATGCAATTCACATATTTATACAAAAACCCATAATGAATTATTTCAAATAAACAAAAATGCTTAATCAGCAACATATTTACAAGATTACTTAAATATTACATAAATATTGAATACACAACACTTGCATGACTGTTCTATCCTTCTCTCAGAGTGTCATGAGTCTTTGGAAATCCCTATCCTAGTCGCAGACTTCTTAAAATTTAGCTTAAGATGTTTAGATTAACATTTTGTTTTCTAATCTACTAGCTACGGCATATGCTGCCTTTCTATTAGATCAATGGTTCAACGGTTCAATTTAATGTCAAGGAACGTATTCAGTATACAACCAGAAATCTTTACTCTTTGCAGACATCCATGAAACAGAGGGAAAAAAACAAAGAATGAATGACAGAAAAGCATTAGAACCCCAAAGCACCCCCTGTTCCCATGCACAAGCAGCACAAAAACATCAGCTCTCCACCCTCCCCCTCCTCCGCTTGTCCCAGCAAACAGCATCACCCACCATACAAGCCCCGGAGACCATGATCAGGAGTTAATCAAAAGCTGTTGTCCGTCCTAACACTGCCACATCACAACAGACTCTCTCTCATCATGAACTCTTGCGATTCTCTGCCATAGAGAGCTGTTATTAATAAGATGGAGGCTTTAAGTATATTCAGGATAGAGATCGGTAGTCATTTAAACTGAGTGAGCATGGGGAGAGATTGGGAAAGCGATATTAGAGTCAATATGGGATTAGACACAATTCCACTGAATGGTGAACAGGATTGGAGAGCTGATTGGCTTATTCCCAGTCTTATTTCCTGCATTCTTATTTCATTTACATTTGCTGAGTGAAGAGAGTCGAAATCTCATTTTTTTTCCCCAGGAAATTTCCATCATTTAAAGATGAGATTTAAGGATTTAGGCAAATCCGTTCCCTTTCCCTGTCCGTAGATGCTCGTCATGCAAAACCATTGTCTACTAAGCACTTTACAACCATTAATCATAATGGACAGACTGAGAGGCATGTTTTGCTGAGCTTGTGGATGTGACTAGGCAGTCAATAGGAAATTATTCATCCTGTTTATTGTTTTAATCTTACTATTAATTATAAAGATTAGAAAGATAATGACAGTAAATCTCCTATAATTAACTTGGAGAGCTAGAGGCTGTGATTACGTAGACAACCTTTCATTGGTACTAACAGTCATTCCCACTAGCTCTAACCTTGTGCTCCAAGTGCATAATGCTTGCTCTACGTGGCATATCAGCTTATCCCTAACAAAAGGCGGAAAGGAAACAATGCTCATCATCTTGGTTGGTGCTGAATTTAAACCTACTAATTACTACCTTCTTTTCTTTACATGTACCAAGGTTTATGTAATTGCTCTGTTGATTCTCTGACCTTCCAGTGCCACGTGTGCTGATTGATATGCAGTAGGAATGGGTTCTGGCTTCCACTCTCAGCAAACCTGAGCTGACCGAAGAATCCGAGGGAATGGGAGCAGGAGTTGGCCACTTAGCCCCCACCCCCACCCCCGAGCCTGCCCTGCCGTTCCATGTGAACATCGAAGCATACAGTGAAATGTGCCATTTGCATCAACAACTAAAACACTTGGGGGGTGTGCTGCGGGCAGCCCGCAAGTGTTATCACACGTTCTGGTGCGAAGATAGCATGCCATAATGCTTGGCAGAACAACACAGAACACAACCAACAACAAAACACTAGCAGCACGCCAGGTCCTGCTCCCCCCTCCCACCTATGCACATCCAGTACGCAGTCCTTCAACCCCAGGACAGCCGTCTTCATCCTCCAGCCTCCAGTGGACTTGGACTCGTATCCATAGAAACTGGGCCTTTGACTTGACCTGCCCATGTCTAAAATCCTCTTCTGCACCAGTTCACCGTAGTCCTCAATTCCCTGATCTTTCTAAAACATATCTAACTTTTCTTTAAATACCCCCATTGATCCAACCTCTGGGACCCTTCAGGGCAGGTAATTCCAGAGATTCACCACCCTCTGCCATAAGAACTTGCAGTTTGAAAGGAACACCCTCTTATCTTGTAACCAGGTCCCCTCATTCAATGGTTGGAGTTTGAGGACTGTGAACCACTGCGGGCCTGTTGGCGAAGTTAAAGGCCCAATGTCTGAAAGACCAAGTCCATGTCTGCAGGAGGCTGGATGCTGAAGGCAGCCTGTCCTGAGGTTGGAGGATTGTGTATGTATGTGGATGGGGGGGGGGGGGGGTGCGGAGAGGGGGGAGGAAAGGGGTTTGTTTCACTGTTGTTGTTTTGTTGCTTGTTGTGCTCTGTGTTGTTCTGCTGTGCATTGTGGGCATGCTGTTTTGGCCTTGGAATGGATGGCAGTACTTGTGGATGTGTTGGTTGTTAATGCAAATGACACATTTCACTGTATGTTTTGATGTACATGTGATACATAAATTTGAATCTTGAATCTTGACCTGATACCCTCCCACTAGTGGAAACATTTCAACGTCTATCCTTTCATTCTCTCTTACCATCTCATATGTTTCAGTCAGACCACACTCAACCTTTTAAGCTCTAAGGTATTAAACCCCAGCTGCTGCCTATGCCCTGATCCATGTCCGTTTGTATATCCATCACCTTTGTGCTTGTTGAGTTCCATCAATTCCCAGAAAAGGAATGCCTTGATTTTTAAATTGTCACACATCTTGTGACATCTCTCTGTGGCACCACCTCCCATTTCTGTAGCTGCCTCCAGCTCCACGTTGTCTGATTTCTCCAATTTTTATTGTCCAACTCTAATCTATTGTTCATTTGTTCTGTACCACGTCATATGATGAGGACGATCATGGTCTTTCCACGACCATGATTGCTGTTGACCAATTTTTCTACAGAAGTGGTTTGCCATTGCCTTCTTCTGGGCAGTGTCTTTACAAGATGGTTGACCCCAGCTATTATCAATACTCTTCAGAGATTGTCTACCTGGCGTCAGTAGTCTCATAACCAGGACTTGTGATATGCACCAGTAACTCATATGACCGTCCACCACCTGCTCCCATGGCTTCACGTGATCCTGATCGTGGGCTAAGCAGGTGCTATACCTTGCCTATGGGTAACTTGCAGGCTAGTGGACAGAAGGAGTGGCTTACACCTCCTTAGTAGAGACGTATCTCCACCCCACCACCTAATCTATACCCGAGTATAGTTGGGGGTTGAAGGTCAGCATGGATATAAAAGGCAGAAGGGCCTGTTTATGTGCTGTATGATTGAGTCAGGTTTGGGTCACAGTGCAACGCCTATAAAGAAACAATTAACTAGCAAAACATTGAGAGAACGCAGCCTTGGACAACAGTGCTTTCTCGACATTGCAAGTAACCATCATTCTGTGACTCAGTAGGAACCAGACGGTAAGAAAACTAACAGGGCATTTCGAATGATCCTAAAATCAAATGCTGGAAATCAGGAATAAAGCCAGAAAATGCTGGAGACTCTTAGCAAGCCGTACAGTGTCTGTGTGAGAAGAAGAGTTGACATTCATGTCAATGTCATTTCATCAGGCTTAAATCAAGTATTCCCAACCAGGGTTCCATGGAACCCTCAGTTAATGGTAAGGGTCCATGGTATAATAAATATTGGGAACTTCTGACCTAAATCATTAATTCAAAGGAATCTTCTTGATTGAAAAAATAGTTCCCTGAACATGATGTCACCTGTAGAATAGATGGTGAGTTAGGCGCCTGACCTGCCAGTCTTCATCTGTCAGGGGACTGAGTATGTTGCTGAGATGTTATGTTGCAGTTGTACATGGCAAGACCACACCATGTACAACTACAACATAACATCCCAGCTTCATACTCAGTCACTCTTTTGGCCATCCTGCGAGAGGAAAGGTGCCATTAGGCTGGAAAGAGTGCAGAAAAGTTTTATGAAGCTATTGCCAGAATGTGACAGACTGGATTCTAGGGAGCATTCTAGCTGGAGCATAGGAGACAGAGGGGAGACCTTATCGAGATGTATAAAATCACGCGTGCCTTTGTGGTAAGCCATAGAGCGTTGGGCTTCTATATTTTTTGAGCACTTGTATTTACTAATTGCTGTCTTAACTAGAGTCATTAAACCTTGGAGCTTAATGTTTAATCTTGTCAAGTTAATTGTGACTGGCACGGGTTTTCTGTATGCTATGATTATTTAGTGCAGACCCCTGTTTAGCCTTCATTGCAGGGTCTTTGTGTGCAGAATGATTTGTCTTGCAGTGTTGCTCAGTCAGGCCACTGATGTCCTGTTGGAATTCCTATGTATAACCTCTTGTTTTCATCTCTACTTAGATTCCTCCATACCTGGGTTCAGTCGTTGCCAGCAATCAATGTGACATTACTCAGTCTTTTTACCAGGAGAGGAATCAAAAACTAGAGGGCACAAAGTACACTGCAGATGCCGGGGTCAAATCAACACGTACAACACGCTGGAGGAACTCAGCAGGTCGGGCAGCATTCGTGGAAACAAGCAGTCAACGTTTCGGGCCGAGACCCTTCGTCAGGACTGAAGAGGGAGGGGGCAGGGGCCCTATAAAGAAGGTGGGGGGGGGGGGGAGGGTGGAAGGTGCCAGGTGAAAAACCAGTCAGAGGAAAGATCAAGGGGTGGGGGAGGGGATAGGCAGGAGAGGTGAAGAAGGGATGTAAGGGGAAAGCACTATGGGTAGTAGAAGAAGGCAGAATCATGAGAGAGGTGATAGGCAGCTGGAAGAGGAGGCAGAGTGAACGTGGGATGGAGGAAGGGAGAGGGAGGGAATTACCGGAAGTTTGAGAATTCGATGTTCATACCAAGGGGCTGGAGACCACCCAGACGGTATATAACGCTGACTGCTGATTTCCATGGATGCTGCCCGACCTGCTGAGTTCCTCCAGCGTGTTGTATGTGTTGAAAAAACTCGAGGACATAGGTTTAAGGTGAGAGAGAAAAGATTTAATAGAAACCTGAAATGAACAATATCTTTTCACACAGAAGGTAGTGTGTATGCAGAATGAGGTGGCAGAGGAAGCGGATGAGGCAGGTAGACTAACAACATTTAAAATCATTTGGAGATGTATAGGAAATGTTTAGAGTGATACAGGCCAAACACAGGCAAACGAGAGACACAAAGATTCTGCAGATGCTAGAAATCTTGATTAGGGCACACAAGATGCTGGAGGAGCTCAGCAGGTCAGGCAACGCCCATGAAGGAATATAAACAGTCAATGTTTTGGGCTGAGACCCCTCATCAGGATGGGCAAATGGGACTAGCTTAGTTGGGCATCTCAGTTGGCACTGGCGAGTTGGGCCAAAGGGCTTGTCTCGATGTCATAAAGACTCCAAAAAATGGGGAGTATATGATCGGCACTCCCCAGAGTGTGGTTGGAACTGATAACATGAATAAAATTCAGGGAGGGTGGACAAGCCTACAAGGGAGATGGGAAGAGGGTCATGCTCTCCAAGTTATATGAAGAAAGATGTGATGACTTGAGAGAAGCATTGGTGGCTGCCTTGGCTGGGTCATTTGGCAACCTCTATTTTGCTTATCCAGTGTGGATTCACCTGGACTTATCAGAAGTAATGTTTATTTATTTATTGAGATAGAGTGGAGGACAGACACCTTCAGCCCTTCAAGCCATGTCGCCCAGCAATCCCCCGATTTAATCCTACCTAATCACAGGACAATTTACAATGACCAATTAACCTACCAACCGGTATGACTTTGGACTGCGGGAGGAAACCAGAGCCCTCGGAGGGAATCCGTGTGGTCACAGGGAGAACGTACAAACTCCTTACATGCAGCGAAGAGAATTTAACCTGAGTTGCCTGTACTGTAAAGCGCTGTGTCACCCATTACGCTACCATGCTATGGGGAGAGTTGAGATACTGGAACTGTGGCTAAGTGTGAGTTTGTTTGAAATTATGCAGATTGCTTATGTGGGAAGGAATGATACCCTGGAGTCAGAAGTAAGGTAAATGGATCTTCACTTTAGTATGAGCAGAATTAGGACAATTTTTGAAGTCTACGAGTAATGGTTGAGCCAACACGGATTTGATGAGGGAATGGCTTTCTTCTATGTCATAAATGTCAATAGAAGCTTCAGTACAAATTAATTATTACATTGCAAGTTAGATCTCAGAATATCTTCAATGCAACAGAATTGCATATCCATTTTCACCTATATGCAATAAATCACTAGTAAGTACATCTAAAAATCTAGAATGATTTTTTTCTCAAAACACTGCTGCCTATGTCCCAGTTCTGTTTGCCCATCACCCCTGTATTTCCCCAGTGGCACAGCTGAAAGAGCTGTTGTCTCTCAGCTCCAGTGACCTGGGTTCAATTCTGACGCCCGATGTTATTTGTGTGGAGTTTGCCTCTATTCCACAAGAGGGCGCTCCAGTTTCCCTCCATTTCCATAAGACCAGAAGATATGAATGGCACGAAAGCATTGTGGCTGGCACAATGCTTTACACTACAGGTGACCCGCGTTCAATTCCTTCATTGCCTGTACGGAGTTTGTATATTCTCCCCGTGGGCGTGTGGATTTCCTCTGGGTGCTCCAGTTTCCTCCAACAGTCCACAGATCAAGTCAGGTCACTTTTATTGTCATTTTGACCATAACTGCTGGTACAGTACATAGTAAAAATGAGACGTTTTTCAGGACCATGGTGTTACATGATACAGTACAAAAACTAGACTGAACTACGTAAAAAACAACACAGAAAAAAACACTACACTAGACTACAGACCTACCCAGGACTGCATAAAGTGCACAAAACAGTGCAGGCATTACAATAAATAATAAACAGGACAATAGGGCAGTAAGGTGTTAGTCCAGGCTCTGGGTATTGAGGAGTCTGATAGCTTGGGGGAAGAAGATTACATAATCTGGTTGTGAGAGCCCGAATGCTTCGGTGCCTTTTCCCAGATGGCAGGAGGGAGAAGAGTTTGTATGAGGGGTGCGTGGGGTCCTTCATAATGCTGTTTGCTTTACGGATGCAGCGTGTAGTGTAAATATCCATAATAGCAGGAAGAGAGACCCCGATGATCTCCTCAGCTGACCTCACTATGCGCTGCAGAGTCTTGCGATCCGAGATGGTGCAATTTCCAAACAGCAGTGATGCAGCTGCTCAGGATGCTCTCAATACAACCCCTGTAGAATGTGATGAGGATGGGGGGGTGGGAGATGGACTTTCCTCAGCCTTCACAGAAAGTAGAGACACTGCTGGGCTTTCTTTACTATGGGGCTGGTGTTGAGGGACCAGGTGAGATTCTCCGCCAGGTGAACACCAAGAAATTTGGTGCTCTTAACGATCTCTACTGAGGAGCCATCGATGTTCAGCGGGGAGTGGTCGCTCCGTGCCCTCCTGAAGTCAACAACCATCTCTTTTGTTTTGTTTACATTGAGAGAGATGTATCTGTTGGTAGGTTAATTGGTTATGGCAAATTGTCCCGTGACTAGGGCATTCCTGGGCGGCATTGTGGGCAGGGCCAGAAGAGTCTACTCTGCACTGTGGCCCAATAAACAAATAAATTAAATGTTGGAGCAGAGTTAGGCAATTCAGCCCCTTATGTCTGCTACACAATTCTATCATAGCTGATTTATTATCCCTCTCAACCCCATTCTCCTGCCTTCTCCCTGTAACCTTTGCCATCCATACTATTCAAGAACCTATCAACCACCAATCTAAATATACCCAATGGCTTGGCCTCCACAGCCATCTGTGGCAATGAATTCTACAGATTCACCATATCTTTCAATATTTGATAGGTTTCAATGAGATGCCCCCTCGTTCTTCTAACCTCCAGTGAGTTGAGGCCAGAGCCATCTTCCTTGTATGTTGACCCTTTCGTTCTTGTGAGCCTTCTCTGGAACCTCCCCAATGCCAGCACATCTTTTCTTCCTAAAGACGCGCAGGTTGATAGCTTAACTAACTGCTGTACATTGTCCCTAATGTGTGGGTGAGTCCTCGAATTTGGTGGGAGCTACAGGGAATGTTGGAGAATGAAATGAGAAAATGCTTAATCCTTATTTGGATTGTGTCGGCCAAAAGGCCTGTTTCCGTGTTATCTAATTCCATGTCTAAACTGATCCTGTTTCAAGAAATATCCCAATTTTAAAGTTCTTATCTGTGTTTTCAACCTATCCCCTCGCATATGATCCCATCCCTTCCACTCTCGCCTTGAACCTGCCCAACTTTAATCACCCCTCTTTTGGAGGCGGGGGGGGGGGGAATTGGTTAATTCAAGAGGGCATAATTTTAAGGTGATTGGAGGAAAGTATAGTGGGGACGTCTGAGGTAATTTCTTTACCCAGCGAGTGGTTAGTATGTGGAATGCCCTGACAGTCGTGGTGGTAGAGGGAAATGCAGTACTGAGCAAAGGTCTGAGGCACATACATGTATCCAGGGTGCCTATGACTTTTGCACAGTACTGTATTTGTCAATGTGGAGCAGAGAGCGAGTTTGTAAATTTGGCATGAACAAAGGATGTTGGGATTGGTGAGGGTGGAGCACCGCCGGAGGGGTGTGGGACAGGTAGCAGAGAAGGAGTGCTGGGATAGGGCGTGGCGCAGGTGCCAGCACACCCAGCCTACAGACAGCGGGCAAGATCATTTGATTCCAAATAAGTGATTTACTGGCTATCACTCCCCTCTGCTCCCTCCCCTCTCTCTCTTCCACTTCTCCCAACCATGGTTCCCCTCTCCCTGTCTTCTTCCCACTCTCAGTCCACAAGAGGGACCCAGATCAGAATCAGGTTTATCATCACTCACATATGTCAAGAAATTTGTTTGTTTTGCAGCAGCAGTACAGTGCAATACATAAAATCACTGCAGTACTGTGCAAAAGCCATAGGCTCCCTGTCTATATACATGTATCTAAGACTGCTCCGCCATTCTATCATGGCTGATTTATTATCCCTCAACCCCATCCTCCTGTCTTCTCCCCATGACCTTTGCCACCTTTAATAATCAAAAACATTTCAACCTTCGCTTTCAAAACACCCAATGACCTGGCATCAACAGCTGTCCATGACAATAAATACCACAGATTCGCCACCCCTGGCTAAAGAAATTCCTCTCGTCTCCTGACTATAGAGAAATGCCAAAGGTTGGCCTGTGTATCTGGAAGGCTTCAATAGAAACAGATTCACCCTTAGCCCTCAAAACCATTGTGGTTAGTCTGCAAACTTTGCTCAAACCGACCCAATTCAATCAATCAAAATTTAAGCATCAGGACCCATCAAAGCTCCACACGTTGGGGTAATAACAGAATGGGTTCCAATATAAAATACTTAAATGAAACTTTGTCACACTTGATAAAATTAAATAAAGTACCAGCTGTTTATAAAATCTGCAAGTTTAATACAAAAGCTCCATTATATCACAGCCATTAGCTGCTCTCAGAATCTAACCATAATTGCAAAAAAACAGCGAATAGATCAATTGCAGTATTTGCTTAGTTAGATGATCTAATATATATCTGTACCATGCACCATCTCCTGAAAATAATTGAATTTCCCTGTTATCAGATACTTCAACTCTTTAATTTAACAGGCAAACAATTTTTCGTCGGAAGGTTGGCAGGCAGTAAGTACAGAGCATTTATTCAACGATTGACTGCAATCGTTTACCAGAGAACCCAGTAATTAATATGCTTATTTAAGATCAATACATACTCTGTATGAATGTTCCTATTGTAATGTGGCCTTGGAGACCCACAGTACTGTGCAAAAGTCTTAAGTGTTTATAAATATATATTATCTATATAGTTAGGGTGCCTGAGACTTTTGCACAGTATTGTATTTATAAATGTGAAGAGGTAGTTTGTAAATCTGGCAGGAGCAAAGGATGTTGGGAATGGTGACGGGTGGGGTGCTATGGGAGGGGTGTGGAACAGGTGGCAGGGAAGGAGTGCCAGAGGTGGGGGTCCCGTGGTGACACCCAGCCCTGAGACACCAGGCAAGGTCATTTGATTCCAAGCAATTGGTTTATTGGTAATTACAGAATGTCTCTCTGGTTCTTCCCGCACCCTCCCCTCTGTCTTCCCCTTTTCCCAACCATGAATCCCCTCTCCTTGCCCCCTTCCCACCCTCAGTCCACAAAGGATACCCATATCAGAATCAGGTTTATCATTGCTCACATATGTCATGAAACTTGTATGAGTCTAAGACATTTGCATGAACTGTATTTCAGAGCAAGTACCAGTCTAATACAAACCCTGGGTGTCTCTCTCTGCACATCCAAATGATTTGCCAAAACTACTCAGGGACTGAAGTTGTTCTGCACAATTTGGTCCCTTGTGGCTGAGTTTGCTGTTTCACGAAGCAATCATTATGATTCTGAGTTGGAGGCAAAGATGGGGACATTTTTGTCTAGGAAAAAAATTCGATTCAGAACCATGACACTCTCGGAAAAATACCCTCAGTAGCCACTTTATTACATACCTCCTGTACCTAATGACATGGCCACTGAGTATAAGTTTATGATCTTCTGCTGCTACAGCCCATCCACTTCAAGGTTCAATGTGTTGTCCATTCAGAGATGCTCTTCTACACGCCACTGTTGTAATGCGTGGTTATTTGAGTTATTGTTGCCCTCCTGTCAGCTTGGACCAGTCTGGCCATTCTCCTCTGACCTCCCTCATTAACACGGTGTTGTCGCCCACACAATTGCCATTCACTGGGCCTTTAAATTTTGTTTCTTTCAAGCATTCTCTGCAAATTCTAGAGACTGTTGTGCGTGAAATTACCAGGAGCTCAGCAGTTTCCAATGTACCCATGCCACCATAAATCATTCCATGGTCAAAGTCACTTAGGCCGCATTTCCTCCCCATTCTGATGTTTGATATGAACAAGAACTGAACCTCCTGACCATGTCTGCATGCTTTTATGCATTGAATTACTGACACATTATTGGATGGGATATTTGCATTAACAAACAGATGTAAAGGTGTATGTAACAAAGTGGCTACTGAGTGTATCTCACTCCTTATCCCACTGAGGCAATGTATTCCAGATCATAACAATTTCCTGTGTTAAGTTTACATCATCTCACCTTTTGCTGAATTGCCAATTAGGTTAAATTTATGTCCAAGGTTTCTCCTTCCTATTTCTGTGAGACCTGCTCAAGGGCCTAACATCAAGGTGCAGTACCCAGAATATGTCAGAGATTCTAACCAGTGATCAACAATGTCTTGTTTGCCTTGCAAGTATTTTCTGGACAGTTGTAGAAGATTTTTCAGCTTTAATTTATCACTGTATTCTCAGTAGGCTGGCGGGGTGGAGATACAACTCTACCAAAGGAGGTGTAAGGTGCTCCATCCCTCTGCTAGCCTGCGAGTCACCCTTGGGCAAGGTGTAGCACTTGCTTAGCCCACGCCCCCCCCCCCCCCATCCCGATCAGGGTCATGTGAAGCCATGGGAGCAGGTGGTGGATGGTCGTAGGAGCAGCTGGTGCATCTCACAAATTCTGCTTATGCAACCACTGATTCTGCTTCTGAACCAGGGGCAGACAATCTCTGAAGGGTCTTGAAATGGCTGGGGTCACCCATCTTGTAAAGTCACAGCACAGAAGAAGGCAATGGCAAACCACTTCTGTAGAAAAATTTGACAAAACAATCATGGTCATGGAAAGACCACTATCACCCACATCATATGACATGGCACATACAAACATTCTCAGACCATTACACACACTTAAATATAGTTGTGATTGTGTTTGTATGAGCTGTGCTCAATCTTACTTCTAAAGTGCAACCCTTATGCAGGAAGAGTAAACCATGAGGTTGTGACCATAAGGCCATAAGACATAGGAACTGAGTTAGGCCATTTGGCCCACCGATTCTGCTATGCCACTCAATTGTGGTTGATTTATATCGCTCTTAACCCCATTTTCTTGCTTTCTCCCTGTAATCTTTGACAACTTTTAATGGCAGGCTGTAATCATTGCAATAAGTGATTTGTTTTTGAAGTTTAAAAAGAGCTCGGGCCCTTTCACAACTTTTCGGCTGGCTGCAATGATAGTGATCTCTTCGACACTTGGCAGAAACCAATAAAAGGAAACAAGGTGTGAGCAAGGAGCGGACATTGTTGGATTGGGCAGTGCTAGAGTGGACAGGATTTGGCTCAACAGATCAAGGTGAGAACAAGCGCAGACCCGAGCTTAAGCTAAGAAGTTAGTTATAGCAGTGGAGGTAGGATGTCTGTGTCAGTATAACAGTGTCTGTAAGATGTGGGATTGCTGGTTATCTAGCAGTCTCCCTGATGACCACATCTGCAAGACGTGCACCCAGCCTCAGCTCCTGACTGACGAGGATACTAAGAATTTGTAGTATGCCTATGAGATGGTTTTTTAAAGCAACTTGTGATTGAGCCCACTAGGGGAGAGGAAATTCTGGACTGGGTGTTGTGTAATGAGCAAGATTTGATTTGGGAGCTTTAAGTAAAGGAAACCTTAGGAAGTAGTGATCAGAATATGCAGTTTGAGAGGGAGAAGATAGAATCAGATGTATGAGTATTACAGTGGAGTAAAGGAAATTACAGAGGCATGAGAGAAGAGCAGTTAAAGTTGATTGAAAAGGGACACTAGCAGGTATGACAGCAGAAAAAACAATGGCTGAAGTTTCTGGGGGCAATTTGGATAGCACAGGATTGGTATATCCTAAAGTTGGGAAGCTTTTAAAAATCAATGGAAGGCAACTGAATAGCCACAAGTAGTGAAAAGATGAAATATGAAGGTAAGCTAGTCACTAATATAAAATTCGATACCAGAAGTTTTTTTCTACAGATAC
This sequence comes from Hemitrygon akajei, assembly GCF_048418815.1. Lineage (NCBI taxonomy): Eukaryota > Metazoa > Chordata > Chondrichthyes > Myliobatiformes > Dasyatidae > Hemitrygon > Hemitrygon akajei. The sequence continues at coordinate 208,520,604 of NC_133124.1, read as the reverse complement.
AGTATATCAAGAATAAAAGAGACTTGAGAATGCTGGAAAATGAGAGGTGGTAATGGGAACAAAGAAATGGCAGACATACTTAATAGGTATTTTGAGTCAGTCTTCACTGTGGAAGTATGCCAGAAATTTGAGTGTCAGGAGGCAGAAGTAAGTGTGGGTTGCTCTTACTATGGGGAAGGTGTTTGCAAAGCTGAAAGGACTGAAGGTAAAGAAGTCACCTGGACCTGATGTACTACACCCCAGAATTCTGAAAGAGGTAGCTGAAGAGATTGTGAAGACATTAGTAATGATCTTTCAAGGGAACTGGAGAGTCACACCACTCTTTACAAACTGAGGGAGGCAGGAAAAAAAAGGAAATTATAGGCCTGTTAGCCTGACTTAAGTGGTTGGGAGGATGTTGGCGTCCATTATTAAAGATGAAGTTTTGGAGTATTTGGGGGCGCATGATAAAATCGGTTGAAGTCAGCATGGTTTCCTTCAGGGAATTCTTGTTTGACAAATGTGTTGGAATTCTTTGAGGAAGAATCAGGCAGGATAGACAAAAGAGAGTTTGTAGATGCTGTTTACTTGGATTTTCAGAAGGCCTTTGGCAAACTGCTTACATAAGGCTGCTTAATAAGATCAGAGCCTGTGGTCTTACAGGGATGATGCTAGCATGGACAGAAGATTGGCTGAATGGCAGGAAGCAAAGAGTGGAAATAAAGGAGGCCTATTCTGGTTTGATGCCAGTTTCTAGTGGTGTTCTGTAATGGTTGGTACTGAGACCGTTTCTTGACACGTTATATGTCAATGATTTGGATGACAAAATTGATGACTTTGTGGCCAAGTTTGCAGATGATATGAAGATAGGTGGGGGCGGCATGTAGTTTTGAGCAAGCAGGGAGTCTGCAGAAGTGCTTGGAGAAGTGGCAGATGGCGTATAGTGTAGAAATGTGTATGGTTATGCACTTGGGTAGAAGGAATAAAGACATAGACTATATTTTAATTGGGGAGAAAATTAAATAATCAGAGGTGCAAAGGGAATTGGGAGTTCTTGTGTAGGGTTCCCATAAGGTTAACTTGAAGTTTGGGTCAGTGGTAATGAAAGGTTATGAAGCGATGTTAACATTCATCTCAAAGGACCAGAATATAAAATTAAGAATGTAATGCTGAGGTTTCGTATGACATTGGTCAAACCACTCTTGGAATATTGTGCAACACACACAAATTCAGCAGGCCAGACGGCATCAATGGAAAGAGCACAGTCGACATTTTGGGCCGAGCCTGAGTCCTGCTGAAGGATCTCAGCCCGAAACGACAACTGTTTACTCATTTCCATGGACGCTGCCCGGCCTGCCGCGTTCCTCGAGCTTGTGCGTGAGTTGCTTAAACTTCCAGTATCTGCAGATTTTCTCTTGTTTATAATTGCGAGCAGTTTTGGGTTCCTTAGCTAAGAAAAGATGTGCTGGCATTGGAGACGGTCCAGAGGAGGTTCACAAGAATGATTCCGGGAATGAAAGTGTTAATGCATTAGGAACATTTGATGGCTTTGGGCTGGACATGGAGCTTGATCATTGGAGTTCGGAAGGATGAGGGAGGATCTCACTGAAACCTATGGATTATTGAATGGCCTAGATAGAGTGGACGTGGAGAAGATGGATAGAGATGAGAAGGGATTTCTTTAGCCAGAGTGTGGTGAATCTGTGGAATTCATTGTCATAGATGGGAGTGGAGGCCAAGTCACTGAGTACATTTAAGGCAGAGGTTGATAGTTTCTTGACTAGGTAGGGCATCAAAGGTTACAGGGAGATGGTAGGAGAATGGGGTTGAGAGGGAAAATAAATCAGCCATGATGGAATGGAGGAGCAAATTCAGTGGGCCAAATGGCCTAATCCTGTTCCTATGTCTTATGGGTTTATGACACCCTTAATAATCAAGAATCTGTCAACCCTTTCTTTAAATAAACCTAATGACTCCTCCTATGTTAACCTCATATCATTGTCATGAACCTCCTCTGGACCTCTGCAGTATCAGCCATCCTTTCTTAGATAAGGAGCCCCAAGCTGCGCACAATGGTTTCTGGCTCATAAGTGGTGATAATCTGTGCATGTAATTGCAATTTGTAATGTTTCATTGCCCAGTTACTCCTGGGTTCCTTGAAATAGTTTCAGGTGCATTTCCTTTGCAAAAATGTATTTCAATAGTTTCATTTAAAATCAGAGGAATGCATGTAATATACATCCTGAAATTCTTGTTCTTCACAGACATCCATGAAGACAGAAGAGTGCCCCAAAGAATGAATGACAGTAAAAATGTTAGAATCCAAGAGCCCACCCCCGCTCCACCTCCCACGCACGAGCAGCAGCATAGCAACGACCCTCCCTCCCCCCTACTTACTTCAGCAAAAAAATAGCATCAGCACCCTCCATCCACCAAGCATGTAATAGCAAAGCCCCCAAGAAACATCGTGATCTGCAGTACAACAAAAACTAATCGTTTACCCAACAATTCAACATGCCACTCTCTCTCTCTCTCTCTCTCTCCCCCCCCAATAAAGGGAGAAAGAGGTAAAGAGGTGTCCCCTTTTATAACAAGAGGGGAGACATAACAAAACAATTTGCTGACCTACAGTGCTAAAAATCTGTCACACCACTTTTTTTTCTGAGTTCTCTGACTTGAGAATCGGCAACAAACTCCTCCCACCATCGAGAGGGAACGCGATTGGCTGAGTACAGAGCCTCCGACAGTTGATCTGCTGCCCCTGATTCTTCCACAATTCTTCAGTCGGCAGCGCCGGCATGGAATCAACCCATCCACAGAGGCGCGAAACCTCAGAACCCCGAGGCGCGCTCAGCTTCTAGGCTGTGTCCCTGGGATTTCAAAAAGCGGCCAGTTGTGAGCCCATGGGAGCGAGTCCCAACACGGCAAAGAGCTGAAGTTTGACTGTGACTCCAGGTCAGGGTCTTCAGCAGAACCCCACCTGCCCTGAAACCACACCATATAGGAGGGAGATCAGTGGCCATCTCGAATGGGATCCCAGCACCAAGCACATCTTTCCCTCCTACCCCCCCCCCCCACTCTGCTTTCCAAAGGGATCACTCCCTTGTCCATTCATCCCTCCCCACTGATCTCCCTCTTGGCAATTATCCTTGCAAGCAGAATAAGTGCTACACCTGCTCCTACACCTCACTACATCTCAGGGCCCAAAACAATCCTTCCAGGTGAGGCAACACTTCACCTGTGAGTCTGTTGGGGCCATCTGTTATACCCAGTGCTCCCGGTGAGACCCAACGTAGATTGGTAGACCAATTGGTTCACTGAACACCTATCCTCTCTCCACCAGACCTCCCAGTGGCCACCCATTTTAATTTCTCTTCACATTCTCATTCTGACATGTCCATCCATGATGCCAGTACTGTCGTGATGAAGCCATAGTCAGGTTAGAGGAATAATACCTTATAGTCCATCTGGGTAGCCTCCAACCTAATGAACATTGATTTCTCAAACTTCTGGTAATGCCCCCCCTTTTCTATTCCCCATTCCTATTTTCCTCTCTCACCTTATCTTCTTGCCTGACCATTGCTACCTTCTGGTGCACTTCTCCAATTTTTCCTTCTATGGCCTTCTGTTCTCTCTTGTTAGATTCCCACTTCTCCAGCCCTGTATCTCTTTCAACAATCAACTTCCCAGCTCTTTACTTCACCCCTCCCCGCTCCACATATCACCTTCTGTTTCTTCCTCCTTTCCCCTCACCTTCTAACTCTGATTCCTCATCTTCTTTTCTCCTGTCCTGCTGAAGGGTCTCGACCCAAAATGTTGACTGTACTCTTTTCCATAGATGCTGCCTGGCCTGCTGAGTTCCTCCAGCATTTTGTGTGTGCTACTAAGAGAATCTTCAATGGTAGAAATTAAACTGTTTTCACAGATGAACTCGAAGGAGTCGCCATTGAGCCCCATCGTAACTCCACCTCCACCTCCATCTTACTGATGTTATTTCTCCTTGCATTGCAAGTTTTCAACAACAGCATGTTCATCTTCCTCAACTTGGGCAGAGTGAGTTTCTTTGGGCAATTAGCTCTTTAGTGTCCTCGCTACTGATTATACAGTGTGGGCTTCACATGTACATTCTTTTAAGGAACCATGCCATTCACTTCTCATCATCTCCTTTGGCGGACAGTACTTGGCATGGGGGCATCTCCTAGACCCTCGCTCCAAGTCCACTTCATCCTGCAGCCTGCCAGCTCGCTCCTTTCACGTCTTCTCTCTTCAGCTCTCGCCGACAAAAGTCCGTGAATGCCTCCTCTCAGACACACAAGAAAGAAACAACACTCCTCTCATTGGAAGGCGCACATTCCAAATCCCCCGTTATCTCCAGTCATAACCCAGACATTGCTGCTACAGAGAAACCATTACACTAGCGGTGAAACCTTACAGAGTGTTATATACGCAAAATCTGATGAACAGCCCATGTGAACAATCAAGGAGGACAATCTATGCAAATAGAAAGTAATATTGAGAACATGGGTTGTAAAGAGATCTTGAAGGTGAGTCTGTAGGTGGTAGGTGGTACAATCAGTTGTGGCGAGTGAAGTTGTCTACGCTGGTTCAGGAACCTCTTGGTTGTGGGGTAATTATTGTTCCTGAAGGAGGAGGAGAAGATGGCGGCGCGACCCAGCGCGCGCGGCCCCTCTGGAGATTGATATCTGTTACTTGTTAAGTAAGGATCCGTGCACAATCCTGATTTGATGGAGGCAGACGTGAGAGCGCGGAGGAACATCTGGAGAGACTTCTGAAATGCCCGCCTCGCTGGCGCTGCTACTGTGCGGTCCAGAATCTCCGGAGGGGAAGGCATCCGAGACCTCGGCTTTGCTCGTTTCGGCGGCCGGGACGGGGTCGAAGGCGCTCGGTAGAGGATGGCGCTTGGGAGGCTGTATCGGAGGGGCTGGTCAGAGGCTCGAAGTTTTCGGACGGACTCAGAGTCTGCTGTGGTCGAGTGATTCCGAGGCATCAGTTGTCGGTGCCTGGAAGTTTATGGCAGGGAGAGTTTCTCCCTTTTGCTGCCTGAGTCGTTCGAGACCTGAGACTTTTTTTTTAACCATGCTCTTGGTCTGCTTTCATCAAATTACGGTATTGCTTTGCACTGCTGTAACTATAAGTTATAATTATGTGGTTTTGTCAGCGTGAGTCTTTGGTTTGTCCTGTTTTTTTGTGATATCACTCTGGAGGAACATTGCATCATTTCTTAATGCATGCATGCATTTCTAAGTGACAATAAATGAGGACTGAGTGTCCTCATAATCTAACTTAGTGGTATGACACCTAAGGTCTCTGTCTTGCCTGCATATTTCTTGTTATCTATCACCAGATTCTGCCACTTACCTATATAACTAGGGGCAATTAACCTACCAACCTGCATGGCTTTGGGGTGCGATTGAAAGCTGGAGCCTTCAGAGGAAACCCTCACGGACATGGAGATAATGTGCAGACTCCACACAGACAAGACAGGAGGTCGGGATTGATCTTGGGTGGCTGGAGATGTGAGAGAGAAGCTGTACTGGCTGTGACTCTGTGTCCAGCTGTAAGGATTTGAGGCAACAACCTTGAATTAAAAGTGCGCTGACTTCTCCTGCCTTTAGCAGATCCAAATCAATTTAATTTGAGCTTAATTGTCATTCAACCGTACATGAACACTCATGAGTACAGCCACACGAGGCAGTGTCACTCTGGGGTCAAGCTGCAAAAGACAGAACCAATAGTCACACACAGCACAAAGCACACAGAGCACATATCAGAGTCAGAATCAGAATCAGGTTTAATATCTTTGGTAGATGTTGTGAAATTTGTTAACTTAACAGCAGCAGTATAATGAAATACCTGATAAATAAGTATAGAGAAAGAAACTGAACTAGATTGAGTATCGAGATATCTATTAAATAGTTAAGTTAATATAAGTAGTGCAAACTAACAGAACTAAAAAAGTAGTGAGGTAGTGTTCATGGGTTCAATGTCCATTCAGAAATTGGATGACAGAGGGGAAGAAGCTGTTCCTGAATCACTGAGTGTGTGCCTTCCTACCCCCTTCCTGATGGTAACAGGGCGAAGAGGGCACATAAGATAGAAAGATATAGACACTCAATAACGGAGACCAAACTCAAGTCATCCAATGCTGCTGAAATCTGCAGACGACCACACCAGAGCTTGTCTTCTGCCAAGTGCACACTGGGGCAAGTAGCACCGACTCCAGCCTGGACGCTGCACTACACCCACCCTGGAGGCAGCGGCCACGAGGCCTCTCCCTGGCAGCTGTAAGCAGGCAAGACGGCAGCTTCAGGCCTATTCCTCTGATGTGTCCCACCATCCTGACTTGGAGACATATTACTGTTCCTCCATCGTTGCGGGTTCTAAGTTCTGGAAATCCCTCCCCTAAAGCATTGTGGGAGCACCATTATAAGAAGGACTCTCTCGGTTCAAGGAGCCGGTTCACCACCAGCTTCTCAAACTCCTCCATCGTTAGTAATCCCCACAGTCAGAATCATTAAGAAGATGGCCACCCAGGTACACATTTATCGCAATCAGAGGAGTGAAAATCTGGTTGATTTATCCCTGGCTCATTCACAGAATATGGAAGACATTGAGGTCATCTATACACTTGCAGCAATTTACAGCTGTGTCAACTCCTTTGGGACTGGGTAGGACACCAAAGCACTTAGAGAAAACCTATACAATCAGGGAGAGTTACACCACACACACACACACACACACACACACACACACACACACACACACACACACACACCTCTTTTGGTCTACTGATGTGCATTCACATAGGCATCGCAACATATGACTGCTGTTTTCATTTCTAATTTTGAACAGTCCACCATTGACAACCTTGCCTTCAGATGCCTTGGCCTTAAAACCTGGACCTCTCCCCAAGTCTCTCTAACTCCCTTCCTCCTTTGATATCATCATTAAAAATGACCTCTCTGGCTGGCTCCAAGTGGCCAGGGTCTGCAGGGCAACTCTGGCAGTTCGATACCGGATAACCAGCATTTATGGAGAGACAAGGGACTGCAGATGTTGCAACTGGAACAGGAAGCAACCTGCTGGAGCAACTTAGTGGGCCAGGCAGTATCTGTGGAGGGAAATGGACAATTGACGTTTTGGATCAAAACCCTTCATTGAAATTACGAGATAGAGGGGAGATATACAGAGTGGGGAACAGTGATGGAAAAAGAAGTGGCAAGGGATAGGTGGATTGAGGTAAGGAGTGACGATGGGCAGATGAATCAGAATCAGAATCAGGTTTAACATCAACATCATATGTTGTGAAACTTGTTAACTTTGCAGCAGCATGATTAATATAGAGAAAAATATATAACATTGTTAAATTAAATAAGTAGTGCAGAAATAGAAATAACAAAAGTAGTGAGGTAGTGTTTGTGGGTTTGATGTCCATTCAGAATTTGGATGACAGAGGGAAGAATTTGTCCCTGGATTGTTGAGTGTGTGGCTTCAGGCTTCCATATCTCCCTTCTCATGGTAGCAATAAGAACAAGGCATGACTGGGTGATGGGGGTCCTTAATGAGGGACGCCACCTTTTTGAGGCATCGCTTCTTGAAGCTGAGGAGGAACGAGTGGAAACTAAGACAGAGGCTGGGAGGTGATATGCAGAAGCAACACAGAGCTGCGGAGGTGGAAAGGGGAAAAATGGGCATTTAGTTTCAGAGGTGATTGGGAAGTCCCTGGATGAGCTCTGCGGGTGATAGGCTGGCTTCAGTATAGGTGGAATCCATGTAGAGTCCCGTAACAGAGGGTAGAGTACAGACAGGGTGTTATTCCTCGGCAATTCTGATCACTGAACATCTGTTGTCAGGAAGAGTGAGCCCATTCATTTGAGTGAAGGAACCATTGTGAGGGAGAAGAGCTCAGTGAAAGGTAATTTTGAATTAATTGAGTTGGCTCTAATGCTTTAATAGCTCAAGCATCATTTATCTATCTCTCTGTCTGTCTTTTAGTCTATCTTTCTGTTTGTTTATGCATCTATTTATAATTTGAATTTGTTTCTCTGGTTTTATCAGGTAGATTGAGAAACATTTAAAGTTGTTGGCAGGTTTGACAATTGGCAAATCCTGGGGGCATGGCTTAGCCAATATCAAGGTTTTTCAGCTGTCTTGTGATTTGTTCCCAGCATATCATAGCTATATATTGTGGAAAGCCTTGTTAGTAACAAGTACTTTGCCATTTTGGATCAGAGTGGTTGCAGGCAGTGTCAACAGCAAGCCCAGAAAGGTTATGGTTCTACTTGGAATTTTGTCCAAGAGAACCGCAACCTCGTCGTGGTTTGGAGGCTTGCCTTCCTCAATGACCCTATGGCTGAAGTCAGGGTCTTGTGCTTTGGCTTTTGGCAGGGTCACCCATGCCAAACAGGTCAAAGGGTAGAGGTCAGACTAAGAGTGGTCCACCGGTCCTTCAGATTCAGCAGCACAGCTTTGAGCAAGCAACTCTGACAGATCGATCAAGAAAAATTGTTACGGAAACAGTAATGAAGAATTGTTCTATAGCTGTGCGCAGCTGAGGAACCTGAACTCCACCTGGGACATAAAAGAGAAGATGGCCAAGGACAGACAGGGTTGGAGGACCTTCATTGTTGCCCTAAACACCAGCAGCATAACGGGCAGAGAGTAAGTAAGTTTTTGGAATTTAATCCCAATAACTTTGAAGAGATATATTTTGGTGGTTGAAAATGAATCTCATGGTAGTATCTGGTGACATATACTGTATGCACTTTAACATGAACTTTGAAGGATGCGCGTGAGAGAAAAATAGAAAATTCATCATACATGTCCAATGGTCCCTGGAGATACCAACAGGCTAATAAGATGATGACGAAGGTAAGCAGAATATTTGCCTTCATTGACAAGGGCAGAGAATTTAAGAGTTGAGAGGTCTTGTCACAACTTTATAAAATATTGGTTTAGGGTACAGCTGGAATACTGAGTACAGGAAGGATGTGACTGCACTGGACAGGGTGGAAGAAGATTCACCAGGGGGTTGCCTTGGCGAGATGGTACTGGTGGGGAGGACAGAGTGGATTGACTGGGTTTTGTCCTTCTTGGAGATGATGAGGGACCTGATAGAGGCATGTAAAATTAGGAAGGCATGTGCAGGGGAGATAGTAATGAACAGTCCAAGACTAAAGGGCATATATTTAAATCAGAAGAGAGTTAGAGGAGATCAAAGGTAGAACCTTTTCACCCAGTGGGTAGATTATGCTTGAAATGTACTGCCTGAGAAGATTTTGGAGGCAGTCTCCCTTACAACATTTCAGAAGCATTTGAATCTCTTGGGGTTAGCATGTTATAGAGTGTGTAGCAATGTTAACATTCATTTTGAGAGGACTGGAATATGAAAACAAAGATGTAATACTGAAGCTTTATAAAGCATTGGGGACACTGCACTTTGAGTATTGTGAACCAATTTAGGCCCCTTATCTAAGAAAGGATGCGCTGGCATTAGAGAGAATCCTGAGAAGGTTAATGAGAATGATCATGGTAATGAAAGGGTTAACATATGACAAGCATTTTGATGGCTCTGGGTCTGTAATCGTTGGAGTTTAGAAGGATGACCGGGGATTTCATTGAAATCTATCAAATATTGAAAGACCTAAATTGAGTGGATGTGGAGAGGGTGCTTCTATATAGTGGGGAAGTATAGGACCAGAGGGCACAGCTTCAGAGGAGAAGGATGTTCCTTTAGATCAGAGATGAGGAGGAATTTCTTTAGCCAGTGGGTGGAGAATCTGTGTGGAATTCGTTGTAAAAGGAAGCTGTGGAAGCCAAGTCTTTGAGAATTTTTAAAGTGGAGGTTGATAGGTTCTTGAGTAGGATGAGTGTCAGGGAGAAGGCAGGGGAATGTGTTTGAGAGGGATAATAAATCAGCCAAAATGGAATGATGGAGAAAACACAGATGATGTGTACTGACTCATTATCTTCATCAGTAGATCAGCATTACTTTTACTTCCAGTGCACCAGGATTGACATGCAATGTAACAAAATCCTGGAAGAACTCAGCAGGTGAGGCAGCATTTATGGAAAGGAATAAACAGTCGACGTTACAGATCCAGACTCTTTATTGGGACGGGAAAGGAAGGGGGTAGAAATCAAAATAAGAGGTGGGGGGGGGGAGGAGAAGGAGTACAAGCTAGATGGTGATAGGTGAAGCCAGGTGAGGGGAAATATGGATGAATGGGGGGATGAAGTGAGAAACTTCGAGGTGATCAGTGGAAATGATACAGGAATCTGATAGGAGAAGACAATGGATCACAGGAGAATAGGAAGGAAGAAGGCACCAGCGGGAATTGATAGGCAGATGATAAGAGGAGAAGAGAAGAGTTAAGAGTTGAGTAAGAGTAGGCAATGAAAGGAGAGGGGCAAAATTACTGGAAGTTAGAGAAATCGATGTTCATGCCATGAAATTGGAGGCTTCCCAAACAGAATAGGAGGTGTTGCTCCTCCAACCTGAGAGTGGCCTCATTGTGGCAGTCGAGGAAGCCATGGACTGATAGATCAGAATGGGAATGGGGGCGAGCATGCGTTAAAATTGACATATTGTACAAATATCTGTTGGCAGGAGGCCTGGTCAGGAAAACTTTGTGGTGGAAAACTGGGAGCGAAAGTAGAGTCATTTGAGAACTAATGATTAATTGGCAACAATGCTGCTGTTTAATTTATCTATGTTACAGGAGGAAGTAACAATCAAGGGAGATATAGATTTCTGCAGCTGGGAAATCTGGCGATAAAATAAGCAATGTATCATGACTTAAGGATATTACATGCTTAGATTAGACTTAAACTTCCCAGTTATTGGTACCTGAAGCTATGGTTTAAATGATGTTCACAAACTGCATTTTCTGTTTTCCAATTTTCCTTTAGCTCCCTCTGCATGATTTAAAAAATATATATAATTTATATTTCTTCCTCTGTCTCTTTTAAAGCACATTCTTTTTCTCTCCATTGCTCCTTCATGGCCACTCAAGCCAAAATGTGTTTATTCTGTAGCTGAGCCTCGCCCTTCACTGTATTTGCCATCGTGGTTTCACTGTTGGATCAGCCTCAGTAAATCCGTAACAGTGCCAACTCAGTGGACGAGGAAAGCTGCCAGCATGCAGAGGGGTCAGTTTGTAAACACCGTACTTCTGCAAAAAGTGACCCTAAAGGCCCATTGGGTTTGGATTATATCTTGCTGCGACTGGGATTTTTGGTAACAGTTCATGGCGCTCTTTCTCCTATCTCAGTCGTAGGCCACTCAGAAATTTAGGAATATGTCCTCCTTGATGACTAGCTCACCAGCCTGAGCACAGCAGCGCAGTGGTTAGCACAACCCTTTACAGTACAGGCAATCTGGGTTTAATTCCTGCTGCCGCCTGTAAGGAGTTTATACGTTCTGCCTGTGACCGCGTGTGTTTCCTCCGGGTTCTCCTGCTTCCTCTCACAGTCCAAAGTCAGTTATTTGGTCATCGTAAATTGTCCAGTGATTAGGCTTGGATTAAATCAGGGGATTGCTGGTTGGTGTAATTCGAAAGGCCAGAAGGGCCTATTCCACACTGTATCTCAATAAATAAATAAAACAAAGTCGGTCAGATCGTCCATCTGTGTACTCATTATTATATTATTTGGGATACCACCACAGTATCAGGGACCATACCACATACCCTCACATTATCAGGGTCTTCAGCAAACACCACTAGACCATCAAGAACCCAGTCAAACACTATTACACCATCATGGGCCCTGCCACATACTATCACACTATCAGTGACCCCATTGAGCGCCATTACTTCAACTGTACCCTGTCAAAAGCCATCATATCCTCATGGACCTCACCACATAAAATCATGTCATTAGGGACCCTTTCAAACACCATCACACCATCTTGGGCCCCGTCACATACCATCAGACTATAAACGACACTGTCAAACAACTTCACACCTTCAGGAACCCTATTAAATTCCATCACACCACTGGAGACCCCATTAAGTGATATCAAACCATCAGGGACCCCATCAAATAGCAAAACATATTTGGAGCTACATAAAATAAAATCATCCCATTAGGAATCCTATTAAGTATCATCATAGTAGGAAAGTTCAAAGAAAGTCAAACTAAGTTTATGATTGAAATACCTGTATGTAACCATATATTACCCCAAGAATCTTTTTCTTGTGGGCATTTACTGTAGAACAAAGAAATACAACAGAATCAATGAAAAACTGCACCCAAAGACTGGCATTCAACTAATGTGCTAAAGAAGACAAACTGTTCAAACACAATAATAATAATAATAATAATAATAATATTGGATTTTAATCTTGCTTTAAATTACAAACTCATAACAGATACCATGCAAGCCTAATTCAGTTTTAGAGTCAGAGTCCTGCAAATTATATTATGACTGATCCAATATTACAGATAGGACAATACAAAATAACTCCGGGTATAATATTACAAGATAAACAAGCAGGAACAACTTATTTAATAGATATAACCATTCCAAACACACATAACATACAGAAACCAATAAGTGAAAAACACTCAGAATATGCTGAATTAAAAGATGAAATTGAAAGACTATGGATCATGAACAGCGTATACATTTTCCCCAGTAGTAATATCTACAGCCAGTGTCATTCTAAAGTTGCTACACCATAGCATTAAGCAATTAGGATTACACAGCAAGGTTTACATAAATCTCCAGAAAGTCACGATACTAAACACCAATAGAATAGTCCAAAAGTTCCTAGCAATTGAGAAATGAGTACCGGTAAATAAATGAATAAATAAACAAACAAATAAATACATTTATAGAAAATTAACTATGCTGAGAACAGCTGCTGTAGATTCCTTGAAAGTGAGTCCAGAGATTGTGGAATCGGTTCAGTGTGTAGGTGAGTGATGTTATCCACACTAGCTCAGGAGCCTGATAGTAGCAGGCAGCCGTCGATCCCAGGGGATCATGGGTTTGCCCCTCTGGTGGACTGTGCCCTCTCCAGGGCGCAAGCCTGAGCGGGAAGATTTGAAGAACCAGCTGTTGCCCATGCAGTGGGCTCCCCCTCTCCATGTCACTGATGTAGTCCAAGGGAAGGGCAAGCACCGATACAGCTTGGCGCCGGTGTCGTTGCAGAGGCTGCCAGAATGAAGTTATAAACAACATCAAAGTGCCTTAGGGACACCGGCTGCGGATTTCTTCCTCAGGGTTTACCATGGGTGGGTATGGCCGCAAAGCAGCTGAGGTTTAAAATCAGAGTTTTCCTTCTCCTAGGCGGGCTGCTGTCCAAGGCTGACGAGCCCCACCTGCCTGATAGTTGCAGGGTAATAACACTTGCTGAATCTGGTGGTGTGTGAACTGAGGGCCCCGTGTCTCCCTCCCAATGGCAGCAGCGAGAAGAGAGAATTGACTGCACGGTGGGGATCCTAGATGATGGATACTGCAATGGAATGACCCCATCAAATACCATCATGTCAACAGAGACCCTATCACGCTACCAATGTACCCTTGTGGCTCCACCAAAGAAGCCATCTCTCAGAATTAATAGATTCTGTTTTGTATCACTCAAGTTGGATATACTATTCACTCAAACCCCAAACTGCGGCACAGTGCTCTGCCCGCTGAAATGCTGATTTTCCAGCACCTACTCAGGTTACTTGAATCCAGGGGCTGTAAAAACGGATAAGAACCTGATTTGTTGTCCCAAGAGCAATTGTAATTCACAGGAGTGGCTTTACAACAGAGCTCTGAAACCTTGGAGTAAGTGAGAAAATTGGAAGTGCTCGAGTGGGTGTTTCAACGGTAAAAGCTACTTATTATTTTTAATGTCAGTTTTTCATTTAAGCTCATCTTGGTTCTTGCCTTCAGTTCTCGTGCTTGTGCTTTCTGATGTTGGGGGTGTCTCTGCCGCTCAGTGTGCTGGGATGTGCAAATGCCCAAGCGTCTATCAAGGGCAAAGCCATTAAAAAAGGAATAGCTCCTCCAATCAAGTGATTCTGCAGCTGCTGGAAATACAGAGTAACACACACACAAAATGCTGGAGGAACTCAGCAGGTCAGGCAGCGTCCACGGAAAAGAATAAAGAATCACAGTTTTGGGTGAGACCCTTGGATGAAGGGTTTTGGCCCAAAACATTGACTCTTTATTCCTTTCCATAGATGCTGCCTGATTTGCTGCAATCCTACAACATTTTGTCTGTGTTACTCTTCCAATCCTTTACAGACTCAGCTTGATTATGAAGTCAAGGAGGCATATTATGAGGTTCTAGTCGATGCTGACAGTTAGGGAAGTTGTGTTTAAGAGGTGCAGCTGGAAGAGCTAAATGGATTTGACAGCTGAGTTCGATCCTCCCCTCTGTGTGGAGTTTGCATGTGCTCCCCGTGACTTGTGGGTTAGTAAGTTAATTGGCTCCTGTAAATTGCCCCTAGTATATAGCAGAGATAGAATGAAGTATTAGAGTCATGGAACACTACAATATAGAAACAGAACCTTCGGCCCATCTAGTCCATGTTGGTCTGGCTTTCTGCCTAGCACCATCAATTGGGACCCAGACTAAAGCCCTCCATACCACTGTTACTCATGTACCTATCCAAACTTCTCTTCCAGCACCTCTCAGTTCCACTGGCAGCTTGTTCCACACTTGCACCACCATCTGAGCAAAGTAGTACCCATTTAGGTTCCTTTTAAATAATTCACCTTTCACCCTAAAACCAAGATCTCTAGTTCTGATCAACACATACAAGATGCCAGGCAGCATCTATGGAAAAGAGTAAATAGTCGACATTTCAGGCCGAGACACTTCATCATGACTATCTCTATCTCTATTCTCGCCCATCCTGGGGGAAAAAGCCTGCATACATTTACCTTATCTATTCTCCTCATAATTTTGTCTCCCCTCTTCCACGAACACATACCTAATCTGTTCAAACTTACACTATAACTCAACAACCTCAAAGAGGACACTCAAAGCTGCTGCGCAGGTTGACTCTGTGGTTAAGAAAGTATATGGTGCATTGGCCTTCATCAATTGCGAGGTTGAGTTTAAGAGCCGAGAGGTAACGTTGCAGCTATATAGGACCCTGGTCAGACTCCACTTGGAGTACTGTGCTCAGTTCTGGTCACCTCACTACCGGAAGGATGTGGAAACCATAGAGAGGGTGCACACTCGAACCTGAGTGTGGCCTCATTGCAAAAGTAGAGGAGGCCAAGGATTGACATATCGGAATGGGAATGGGAAGTGGAAATAAAACGGGTGGCCAAGTGCTTCTTCAGGTGGGTGGAGCATAGGTTATCGGCGAAGCGGTCTTCCAATCTACGTTGGGTCTCATCGATGTACGGGAGAACACACTGGGAGCACAAGATACAGTACACTAAAAGCTCTGATTTATGAATACCAATTTGCCAAAAACTCTTTTTACATAGAAGGAGGTGTGGAAGGTTGGGAGGGCAAACTGGGCGGACTGGCAACAACTGAACCCAGGTGCGGAGGAAGGGCAGACTCCTATGTAGAGATGAAAACAAAAGCTTGTACATAGGAATTCCAACAGAACATCGGTGGCAAGACCGAACGGCACTGCGAGACGAAACATTCTCCAAACACACAAGGACCCCACGATAAGTGCTCTTTGGGAGTCCACTTTAACTAATGACAGTACACTGAAAACCCATGCCAGTCAAAATGAACTTGAGATAATTAAACAGAAAACACGTTCTAGTTTATACATCAAGTAATCAATATAGGTGCTCAAGAAACCTAGAAGCCCAATGCTCTACGGGTTGTAATAGCGACCTAAAGGACTCATGAAAGTTACTGGAGGAATGGGATTGCTCTGAGGGCTATTATATGGTCAATGGGCTAAATGGACTCTTCCTCTCTCCCTTCTACTTTTCCCAACCTCTCTCCCTGCCCCCTTCCCACTCTTTGTCCATGATAGAGACCCAAATAAGAATTAGGTTTATCATCACTCACATATGTCATGAAATTTGTTTTTTATTTGTGGTAGCAATACAGTGCAATACATAAAATTACTACAGTACTATGTAAAAGTCTCAGGCACCCTAGCTATAAATATTTGTGCCTAAGACTTTTGCATAATACTGTATATTCTTGCATTTATATTCTAGTCCTCTCAAAATCATTGCTAAAAGAAGGGGAATGCTCTGAAATTGGTTAAGTATGTAGATCCACTACTACCATAGTGGATGTGCTTTTACTCAGTGAGTCTGGTGAGACATGGAGTCGATTGCGGGATTCAAAGCCTCATGAGGCTTCTTCATCGACGTCTCTGACACCAGGCCCGCTGATGACCCGCTGCAGCCTTTGACGCAACAGAATACCACCATTTCTACATTTCCTTCCAAGTCTCCCACCAAAGTGATATGAACATATAGGGCCCTTCCTTCAAAATGTGTTTATTGATTTAGCATTACCATGCAGAATGGGCCCTTCTGGCCTTTTGAGCTGTACTACTAGCAACCCACGATTTAATCCTAGTGTAATCATGGGACAATTTACAATGAGCAATCAACCTACTAACCGGTACGCTGGGTGAGGAATCAGAAGCACTCATAAGAAACCCATATGTTCCACGGGGAAAGTGTACCTGCTCCTTACAGAAAACACTGGGACTGAACTCTGAACTCCTATGCCTTGAGCTGTAATAACATCGTGCTGATCGCTACTCTACCATAGCATCCCCATGCGTGAATGAAAACCTTACATGCCTCCATCCAACACTCATTGCCAGAGAGTCTTCAATAGCTCTAAAAGGCAGTGCCAGTCATCCATTAAAACCCTCCACAAAAACACTAAGTGAAAATCTAGACACCGTCTTGGTGTTAACATTTAAAAATGTCTTTTACTTTAATTTGATCTTAGATGAGCTATGAACTTTTATGTGTAATAGTTGAATCATATGCCTACCCAGGGCTACTCAGCAATGAGTATGAATTATTTCTGAAGGAAAGTTCTTCGCTGATTTGTGATCATATCCCAAGTTATTCCATCGAATCTCCCTGAATTCCTAATTGGCCTCCATCCAGGGACATTCCCCTGTCAGTTGTTTTTGATTTCCAACTTCACCGAAACTGTCTTCTTTCCATTCCTTTCGTTCAGTTACTTCAAGGAGATTATTTGTGCCCTCGTGTGTTTAATCTTTCTGTCATTTCTCACTGTCCAATTATAATTTTTGCTCTTTCTAACTGGAGGTGACTAATATTTGCCTTCAGAAAGCACCTTCTCTTCACATGTTTATAGAAGGCTGTGCAGGTTACAGTTCTCAGCCAAGCTTACTTTCATACCCCCTTTTCTCTCGCTTGGTCAGAACTTCCGTCCTCTTTCAAATTCTAAACTCCTCCAAATCTCCAAACTTGTTGTTTATTCAAGCACCTTTACATATCTCCACTTTGAATCTTTCAAGCTCGTTTGTAAATTTCCACTTTGTAATGGCATTTTCACAGGTCTCTGTAAAAGCTCCTCAGACAGCTGCAGCTCACATTCAAAACATTGCTGCTATAGTCCTCACTGAGACCAATAAAGTAGAACACATCACTCCAGTTCTCCAATCGCTACATTGGCTTCCGGTCCATCAGAGGATAGACTTTAAAATATTACTACTGGTTTATGAAACACTGAATGGTCTAGGGCCAAAATACGTCTCCCGTCTCATGCTGCGTGTGAACCTTCCCGAGCACTCAGGTCATCTGGAGCATGTCTTCTTACCGGCCCCAGGGCCAGAACTAAACATGTTGAATCAGCTTTTAGTTACGATGCTCCACGTATCTGGAATAACCTTCTTGAGAATCAGAAGTCTGCCCAACTTCAAGCTTTTTAAATCGAGGCTTAAAACTTTTCTTTTCACTGTAGCTTTTAATTAGAATCTCCTGCACTATAGCTTCTAGTTATCACATCTATTTTTTGTGTGACTTTATTCACTTATATATTGTCTGAAATGTGATGTTTGGTTTTTATATTTTGTTCTATGTAAAGCACAAGGCAGTTTGAACTGCCTTGTGTTTGAAAAGAGCTATACAAATAAACTAGCTTGCTTTGAATCTGTAATATCCCTAATTTCTCATGTAAGCCCTCGTTGAGCCTTCTTTCTTGACTTATTTTGTGTGAGATAGAAATGAATAATTGTTGCAATTCATACATGCAATCTTTAAATACAGAACGTCCTCAGGTTACAAATGCCTGGCTTATGGGCACCTCTACATTCTAATGAGCTCTCAAAATATGATTAAATTCAAAAAGTCTGATGCATGTGCATACGCTTATTGCTACAAGTGATGTAAATTGTTTCTCCTCTCTTTCCACTTTTAGTAATTGCTTTTTTTTGATCAGGCTTGTGCTATTGCTATTCATTACAACACAGTAGTGATTACCACATCAAAGGATTTTTTCCCCTTTTCTCACTTATGGACAAAATTAACTAATGGACATCAGTAAAAGCAGAACCTACATGTTATCCAGTAACGGACTTTACTGTCTATTACTTATTTACCATCCTCCCATTTAGTTACATTCCTGAATCTATTACAGTCAAGTGTCATGAAATTTGTTGTCATTACGGCAGCAGTACAAAGCAATACATAATAATAGAAAACAAAAACTGTGAATTACAATAAGTATATATATATTTATGGTGTTTTTATTGTGTTTTTTATACTTTGATTTTTTTATGCCGCATTGGATCTGGAGTAACAAACATTTCATTCTCTTTTAGGCTCGTGTACTGAAGAATGACAATAAACATCTTGAATCTTGAATCTTGAATTAGCAATCTTCCGGTAAGATGGCAGTGCATTTAATCGCAGTGGCTTCCTCCGGGTCAACCAAAGGTGTTATTGTCCTTTTAAACCACGTTTTTTACAATCGCAAGACCCTGCTGGACATTAAGGACTTAAAGTACTGCAGGTCTGCCCCATCAGCGAGTTGCTCGTTGGCAGAGGAACTGAAGGAGCTGGATTTGGTGCAGCTTACGTGTTGCTTACATCAGAGAGGCAGGTGGCGGGGGAGCTGCCTGACCTCAGGCATAGCAAGGACTAGGCCTCAAGCTGTGGTGTTGCCTGTTTAGAGCCACCCAGGAGAGAGGTGTCAGAGTTGATGAGCTCCACCGGAGGTGGTGTGGCACAGCATCTGAGCTGGATTCAGTCCTGTCCCCTAATGTTCGCTTGGCAGAAGACAAGCCATATTGTGTCTCACGGAAGATTTCTGCACCATTCATGGACTCAGGATCTCGGACTACATTTTTCTGTGTTTCTGTGTTTTGTACATGCTTGCCACTTTATATGTGGCTTGTGTCGTGTGTGACTGTCAGTACTATGTAACCCTGTGTGACTGTCAGTACTATGTAACCCTGTGTGACTGTTCGTACTATGTAACCCTGTGTGACTGTCCGTACTATGTAACCCTGTGTGACTGTCAGTACTATGTAACCCTGTGTGACTGTCAGTACTATGCCTCAAAGTAATGCTGGTTTGTTTGGCTGCATTCATGTATGGTTGAGGGAAAGTAAGCTTGAGCTTTGAATCTTGCAAAGCAGGCAAATGGAACTATCTTGAGAGGGCAACTTGGTCAGCATGGATGAATAGGGCCAAAGGGCCTGTTTCTGTGCTGTATTGCTCTATGGTTCTAGGATGCCAAGAGGCAGATAGTGCCTGAATGAAATGGCTTTAGGTGACCAAGGAAGGGACTATACATCTTATCAACGTCATCATGTGCTGTGTCGTACGACTTGGGCAATCATGGTCTATCATTTGTCATTAATCTGTCTGTGAGGAAGATTCCCCTTCACGCTGTTGTTCTTATTCTTTTCCTTATCCATGACCATGATTGTTCTAGGCAAACTTTTCTACAGAAGTGGTTTGTCATTGACTTCTTCTCGGCCATATCTTTACAAGACAGGTGACCCCAGCTATTATCAATACTCTTCAGAGACTGTCTACCTGGTGTCAGAGGTTGCATAACTAGGACTTGCGATATGCACCGGCTGCCTGTATGACCATCCACCACCTGCTTCCATGGCTCACGTGGTCCTGATCAGGGGGCCAATGCAGGTTTTTGAATGTGGTTCTTTAAGCTCCTGTACCTCCCCCCTGTTGATAGTGGTGAGAAGAGGTCATGTCCCAGGTGGTGAGTGCCCTCAGTGGTGGATGCTGTCTTCTTGAGGTAACACCTTTTGAAGATGTCCTCTACGGTGGGGGGGCTTATGCCTGCAATGGAGCGATTTGCTATTTCGGAGTAAGCATGAACCACAGACTAATGAATGAGGTAGCAGGGACTGGGACCAGGGTCTTTAGAATGCAGACAGACAAATAATCAGTCCTTACATCACACGTGGGAGAGATGGGTAAGTGACGCAAACATGGGAAAATCTGTAGACGCTCAAAATCCAAGGCAACAACGCAAAATGCTGGAGGAACTCAGAAGGCCAGGCAGCATCTATGGAAATGAGTTAACAGTCTATGCTTCAGGCCCTTCCTTTCCAGTCCTGATTCAGGGTCTCAGCCTGAAACATTGACTGTTTACTCTTTTCCATAGGTGCTGCCTGGCCTGCTGAGTTCCTCCAGTACTCGGTGTGTGTTGAGTGAGCCTGGATAATCTACCTTTCCATCAGTTGTAAAGGAAACACCAATTCTGCAACGGCAGGTTCTGTTCAACCGACTACAGACCAAACTAATTACATACAGTACATACCTTAAGATGCAAAAATTGACAAAAGTACTTAGAAGAGATATTCCATTAATTGAATTTCAGCATAATCAAAATCAAGGCACAAAAGCTCAGCTCTTCTGCTTGAGAGGTCACACAATAGTCTATTTATCTTCTGTCTGCAGTTAAGCATTTACTCTGTGTGTATGTTGTCATGGTCCGGTCCATGAATTCCTTATTCCAGTTATTTCCTTTTCCCCATGTTCCACTGGGTGCCTTGATGAAGGCACCTGATCTTCATTTTGTACCGGCAACATGAAAGGGGTGTGGGTTACAGCTACTGGCTTGCTGGACCGTCACCAGAGACATGTCGCCGGTAACCAGTCATCTCAGCAAGGCGGCTATGCTTGTCTCGGGGTCGCTGAGAACCATGGACTCTAGTTGCTGCAGTGCTGTGGCCACTTAGCGAAGTCAGTCATTTTCGTGTCCAGCTGGGGTGCCGGCCATTTTGCCGCTACTCCAAGTAAGATACGAATTCTGTCATCTTCATGGCTGGCAGTTCCTGGGTCGAGTCGGGAGCCTCCCATGCGCAGTTCCTGGGTCGAGTCGGGAGCCTGCCGTGCGCAGTTTCTGGGTCGAGTCGGGAGCCTGCTGTCCTAGTCCTTCCAGCTGAGTGGGTCTGGCCATTGGCTGCTACTCTGAGTTGGATATTCTGTCTCCTTGTTGTCCAAGTCCTTCAAGTCCAGGCTCATAAGTCATATCCAGTTCCAGGCTCCAAGCCGTGTTCCTGTTCCAAGCTCCAAGCCGTGTTCCAGTTCCAAGTTCCAAGCCGTGTTCCAGTTCCAAGCTCCAAGCCGTGTTCCTGTTCCAAGTTCCAAGCCATGTCCCAGTTACAAGTTCCAAGCCGTGTTCCTGTTCCAAGCTCTAAGCCGTGTTCCTGTTCCAAGCTCCAAGCCGTGTTCCAGTTCCAAGCTCCAAGCCGTGTTCCAGTTCCAAGCTCCAAGCCGTGTTCCTGTTCCAACTTCCAAGCCATGTCCCAGTTACAAGCTCCAAGCCGTGTCCCAGTTACAAGCTCCAAGCCGTGTTCCTGTTCCAAGCTCCAAGCCGTGTTCCAGTTCCAAGCTCCAAGCCGTGTTCCAGTTCCAAGCTCTAAGCCGTGTTCCTGTTCAAAGCTCCAAGCCGTGTTCCAGTTCCAAGCTCCAAGCCGTGTTCCAGTTCCAAGCTCCAAGCCGTGTTCCAGTTCCAGGCTCCAAGCCGTGTTCCTGTTCCAAGCTCCAAGCCGTGTTCCAGTTCCAAGCTCCAAGCCGTGTTCCAGTTCCAAGTTCCAAGCCGTGTTCCAGTTCCAAGCTCCAAGCCGTGTCCCTGTTCCAAGTTCCAAGCCGTGTCCCAGTTACAAGTTCCAAGCCGTGTTCCTGTTCCAAGCTCCAAGCCGTGTTCCTGTTCCAAGCTCCAGGCCGTGTTCCTGTTCCAAGCTCCAAGCCGTGTTCCAGTTCCAAGCTCCAGGCCGTGTTCCAGTTCCAGGCTCCAAGCCGTGTTCCAGTTCAAAGCTCCAAGTCGTGTACCAGTTCCAAGCTCCAAGCCGTGTTCCAGTTCCAAGCTCCAAGCCGTGTTCCTGTTCCAAGCTCCAAGCCGTGTTCCTGTTCCAAGCTCCAAGCCGTGTTCCAGTTCAAAGCTCTAAGCCGTGTTTCAGTTCAAAGCTCTAAGCCGTGTTCCAGTTCAAAGCTCTAAGCCGTGTTCCAGTTCAAAGCTCTAAGCCGTGTTCCTGTTCCAAGCTCTAAGCCGTGTTCCGGTTCCGAGTTCCAAGCCGTGTTCCAGTTCAAAGCTCCAAGCCGTGTTCCAGTTCAAAGCTCTAAGCCATGTTCCAGTTCAAAGCTCTAAGCCGTGTTCCAGTTCAAAGCTCCAAGCCATGTTCCTGTTCCAAGCTCCAAGCCATGTTCCAGTTCGAAGCTCCAAGCCGTGTTCCAGTTCCAGGCTCCAAGTCAAGTTTCGAGTCCAGGCTGAGTCCCAGTTAAGTTCCGAGTCCACATCAAGATCCAAGTTCCGAGTTCAAGTCAAGATCCAGGTTCCGAGTCCAAGTCAAGATCCAAGTCCCGAGACCGAGTCCAAGTCCTGGTCCAGGTTTTACCGGGTTGTTATCCAATGTTTACGTCCATGTTGACATCTTTGTCCTTGCTCTCTGGCCTTCCTAGTAACTATCAATAAACACAGTTCTGTTTATACTACCCCTGTGTCTGTGTCCTGCACTTGGGTCCGCTCCCAACTTAACACTTGTAACACTTGGAGTTCTAACGTTTAAACGTCATCCATTCTTTGGGGGACTCCTCTGTTTTTCATGGATGTTTGTGAAGAAAAAGCATTTCAGGATGTATATTGTATACATTTCTCTGACATTAAATGCACCTTTGAAATGAATCTCAGGGTAGTATATGTGACATAAACACACTTTGCTTATGAGTTTTGACTGCAGGTTTGCGTAGCTGCTAGTCAGCAGGACTATCTTGAGCACCACTGGGCTGCCCCAGTATTGTAGAGAGGGCAAGACCAGCAGATCACAGTAACAAATAGAAAGCCATGAACTACCCTTACATTTAAAACTATTAGACTAATTATCAAACAAAAAACAGATTGCAAGGAAACTGGAACGCACGTAGAGAATGCAGACTGGCTGTGAAAAGATGTGCATCTGGCAATCTCGAATTGCTCCTAATGTGTCTCCATTACTCTGCCTAGTCGATTATTCATTATCCTTTGTGTGAAGAAAGTCTTCTGATAAATTTCTTCTAAATTAAATTTTCATTATTTTATATTTATGACCCCATGCTCCAGATCGTGGATTTATTGTGTCTGCGATATTCAATATTTTATAGTTGGTGGTGAAACCTTTATTTAACTGCTTTCCCTTAGGGCTGCAAGGCTGAACAGTTGATTGCGGTCTTTACATACCGGCCCTTTCTCCTTGTACTTGCCATTAATTACGTTGCGATGACAAGTGCAGCTGCAATATAAATGTAGGTTCAGTCTGAGGGATGGTGAGACTCGCGTGTGGTCTTCTCATTCGGTTGCATTCCTACCTCAGTGTCAGAGAGTCATGGGTTCAAGTCCCGCTCCAGAGTCCAAAAGTCGTGGGTACTAGCCTCCGTAGTATCCAAGATACCTTCAGGGAGCAGTGCCTCAAGAAGGCGGGGTCCATCATGAAGGACCCCCCGTCACCCAGAACATGCCCTCTTCTCATTGTTACTGTCAGGAAGGACGAAGCCTGAAGGCACACACACTCAACGATTCAGATACAGCTTCTTCGCCTCCGCCATCCGATTTCTAAATGGACATTGAACCCATGAACACTACCTCACGACTTTTTAAACAACACACACTAAATGCTGGTGGAACACAGCAGGCCAGGCAGCATCTATAAGGAGAAGCACTGTCGATGTTTCGGGCCCAGACCCTTCATCAGGACCCTTATAGATGCTGCCTGGCCTGCTGTGTTCCACCAGCATTTTGTGTGTGTTGTTTGAATTTCCAGCATCTGCAGATCTCCTCGTTTTTGCTCACGACTTTTTATTTCTTTTTTTTGCACTATTTTAAAATTTGAATAAAAATAAACCTATAATTCACTGTTTTCTTCTATATTATCATGTATTGCATTGAACTGCTGCCACAAAGTTAATAAATTTCATGACATATGCCGGTGATATTAAACTGATTCTGATTTGGATTCTGGTGGATGACTGAGTGTTATAGAGTCACAGAGCAATGTCACACAGAAACAGTCCTTTCAACCCAAACTGTCCATCTAAGATAGTCCCATTTCCCTGCATTTGGATCATATCCCTCTAAAACTTTTCTGTCCAAGTGTCTTTTGTTGTTATTGTACCTGTCTCAACCACTTTCTCTGGCAGCTCATCACACACACACACACAAACAGCATAAAGAAGTTGCCTCTTAATTACTAATGCCGCTGGCATTTAGGGCAGTAACGAAGGTCCTCCACCTCTGTTTGTGTAAAAGGATTCTTCTTTGCCGCTTCCATAAGAATTGTTTTTTGAGCAGTCAGGGTTGCTGAACCCCTGATACTGGAGGACCGGAGGACCACTCTTAGTCTGGCCTCTACTCTTTGACCTGTTGGGCATGGGGGACCCTATCAAAAACCAAAGCACAAGGACCTGACCCCAGACAGCATAGCTATCTGGATCATTGAAGCACATAAGCCCCTAAAGCCTATGACAAGGTTGGTGTCCTCTTGGAGGCAAGATGCCTCTCAGCCCCCTTTTAAATCTTTCCCTCTTGCCTTAAACTTATGCTCTCTCGTTTTTTATTCTCTTTCCCTAAAAATAGACTATGTTTGCATTCACCCTAGCTGTATCTCTCAAGATTATATGCATCTCCATTAGGTCAACCCTCAGTCTCCAATGCATAAAACGCAAGCCTGCCCAACCTCTTCTGAAATCCAGGCCCTTGAGTCCTAGCAACAGATAAAATAGTTCTCTCTCTGAAGCATGGGTTTGAAGTAACACCTCTTCACTCTCCAATCAGATAGACATTAAAGACTAAATAGTGGAATAATCGATGACTCGCCTTTGCTTTCGTAAATGCTGCTTGAGCTTCTGAGTTCCACGAGCTGGTTGATTTTTGTCCAGGTTTCACCATTCTCAATCTCTCGTGTTTCCAAAGAACTCTTCTGAAGAGGTTCAAAGTTATAGATCTTGGCTATTTTTTTCCCGCCGCTAGCATCACTAAAGCCAATTACACTCAGTGGCCACTTTATTAGGTACACCTGTACACCTGCTCGCTAGTGCAAATATCTAATCAGCCAATCATGTAGCAGCAACTCAAACATGCAGACATGGTCAAGAGGCTCAGTAGCTGAGCAGACCAAACATCAGAG
The DNA here is from genome assembly GCF_048418815.1 of Hemitrygon akajei. Taxonomy (NCBI): domain Eukaryota; kingdom Metazoa; phylum Chordata; class Chondrichthyes; order Myliobatiformes; family Dasyatidae; genus Hemitrygon; species Hemitrygon akajei. The sequence goes on along the minus strand of NC_133124.1, from coordinate 208,495,044 downwards.
TGGGAAAGAAATGTGATCTAAGATGATTGTTGGTGCCAGACTGGGTGGTTTGAGTATCTCTGAAGCTGTTAATCTCCTCGGATTTTCACACACAACAGTTTCTAGAATTTACAGAGAATGGTGCAAAAATCATAAGCGAAGCATCCAGTCAGCGGCAGTTCTCCAGGCAGCACCTAGAGGCCTGCTACGCTCCACAAGCATTTTGTGTGTGCTGCGTGAACTTCCAGCATCTGCAGATTCCCTCGTGTTAGCGGCAGTTCTGTTGGTGAAGATGCCTTGTCGATAAGAGAGGTCAGAGGAGAACGGCCAGGCTGGTTTAGGCTGACAGGAAGGAGACAGTAACTCAAATAACCACGCAGAGTGCAGAGCAGCATCTGTGAATACACAGCACGTTGAACCTTGAAGTGGATGGGCTACATCAGTGGAGGACCATGAACCTACACTTTATTAGGTACAGGAGTGTATATACACTGAGTGTATATCAAATTCTTAAGTGTGGTGCTGGCTAAACAGAGAATTTTGATTACCACCTTCGGGGAAGTGGCTTGAAGGCAATTTCATAATACTTGTCCAAGGAAATGCTTTTAATGTCATATTACAGTGTAAACTGAAGGGTTGAGGATTGGTCGCAGACACTATCTCTCATGGTGTGAGAGGAATTCTTATAGCCGGTAAGAATTCTAATTCTAATTGAAGACCACAAACATACACTCACTGGCCACTTTATTAGGTACAGGAGGTTTCTAATAAAGTAGCCTCTCAGTGTACTTGTTCATTGTAACACATCGTAGGAGTTTGACATACACCAGTTATTAGCCTTGTTATGATTCAACTCTGATATTCATTTTTCCCAGGTAGCCATGAAATACAGAAAAGCATGGGAGTTGCTGAAAGGAAAGACATTAACTTCCACCGCCCCCCCCCCCCCACCCCGGCACAAAAACAAAAAGAAGCAAAACTTGCAAACCCCAAAACCCCCTCCCATCCCCTCCATCGCAAAAAAAGCAACAATAACTTCAAAGCCCTAACCCCCTCTCTCAGACGCAAAAAACTAACAAATCACCCTCACAGAAAAATAGCGACAAGAACATCAGACCCCAAATCCCCAACTCCTTTCTCTCTCCAAATGTAACTCATTGCCATATGAAAGTATAAAAGTAACATATAAAAGATATAACATACAAAAGTAACATATAAGTTGTAAACTTAGCTCCATCATGGACACTAACCTCCTTAGAATCCAGGACATTTTCAAGGAGTGATGCCTCAAAAAGGCCCATCCATAATTAAGGATCCCCATCACCCACGTCATGCATTGTCTCATTGCTACCATCAGGAAGGAGGTACAGAAACCTGAAGGCACACACTCAATCATTCAAAAACAGCTTCTTCCCCTCTGCTATCCAAATTCAGACAGACATACTTTATTGATCCCGAGGGAAATTCTGAATGGGCATTGAAACCACGAACACTAACTCACTACTTTTTAAAATTTCTAGTTTTGCACTACTTACTTAATTTAACTATATATATATATTCATCACTACTGCTGTTGCAAAGATAACAAATTTCATGACATATGCCCCAGTGATATTAAATTTGATTCTGTTAAATGCAAGTCTTCACTTTAATTACCAGTCTGTTGGGAGCAGAATTAAGCTTTAACTGTGATCTTTGTGATTTAATAGGCTGCTTACAGTCACTTGTGCATGAATAATAGCCACAAGTAAAGAACAAGAAAGCAACCAGTGCCTTATAGTCCATTCTCCAAAGAACTAGCAACAACTTGGGGAAGAAATAAAAGAAAATGGTGAAAAGAAATCAGGTGTGTAAATACTGACAAATTTAACAGTCTGAAGTTTATTTCATAAACGTGCACGAAATACTGAATATTAATATCTTTATCTCCTTACTCAGGCTTGACAAGATCTTCCTGTACAAACAACAGATGCAAGGATTTATCTCATGAATAGTATTACAAACATAATCCCAAAAGATTTAGTGTGGGAGAAAGGACATACAAGTTGAACAAATACTTGTCACTCCTCAGGGGTTTAGTCCCAAACTTCCCAAGTCTGCTTGATGTGCTGCTTTGCAAATTGAGGTTAGGCGGCTGAAGACGAAACAGTTCTTCCAATGTGAAAGACTTCAATCTCGAATAGTGGTGCCATTGCACGGAACCAACTCAGTAGCAGGCTCCAGAAATGGAGAGGCCAATTATCAAAGCACTCTATAAAGTGTTATCAATCCCAATAACTTCCTGTTACAACAACAGAAAGTGCTGGAAACACGTAGTGCGTCAAGCAACATCAGAGGAAAAGTGAACTGAATGAATGTTTCGGGTTGGAGACCCTTCATAGAACAGAGACCTGAAATGTTAGCTCTGTTTCTCTTTCCACTGATTCTGACTGACCGGCTGAATTTTTCTGATATTTTCTGATTTTGTTTAAGATTTCTAGAATCTGCAATTTTTTTGGTCACTTATTGCCATTCATTATGTCAAGGGAATTCAACACATGCTCTCTAACTTTATTTTAAATTAGCATTTAAAAGCTTCAAAATAAATAGGCAGTGGGGGGAGGACAGGAAATAATTTCTAATACCCCTTTGCTAATTCTCAAATTGTTCCTTTATGTTATCTCGGTTCAAATGCTGGATAATCCATAAAAGTCATACAAAGCACCTTTTCTTTCTCAATCATACTTGTAAACAATAAATTTCCCACCCATCCACCCACTCACACAGGCTTCTAACACCAGGACAGGGTACCTCCTGGCCTGTGGCCACTAGTCCTTGGCCCCAGACTCTCAAACTCGCGGACAGCAGGCCTCCAACTGCCTGACTTGGCCTGGACTCACAGAGTTACAGACGTTGCGCCTCTGACTTACAGACATGCTAACTCAGTAGCTTCGAACTTCAGGTCTTTTCCTCTGTACCTGCCAACTTCAGTCTTTGACCTTTGGGCCTTGACCTCTGGTATTGACTCCATGACTTGCTGACTTTAAACTCTAAGCCTTGAGCTCTGGACTCGCATGGACCTCTGACCATCAGGTCAAAGATCATTCTTCAAAATTGGGGAAGAAGAGAAAATCCTTTTATTTTCTCTCTTCCCTGATCTATGGAAGGGTTTTCAACCTGTCTGTCTTTCCACAGATACCCCTAACCTACTGAGTGTGTGTGCTTTTGGGTTAGAAGAGGTGCATGATAAGGAAGCGAACAGCAGACATGGATTATTGCAGTGGAAGTGAAGCAGACTAAAAGCTTACATTGAAGTGATGAATATCTACTTGCATTGCTGCGAGGGATTATTTATTCTAATAAAACTCCTGTGAAATACTCTGGCACATTTCACCACATTAAATGCACTGAGTAAATGGATATCTTTGCAAAGGATTCCATATGAACAGTCAAATGGTTTCAACAAAGACGAGTTGAATCGGTTCTAATCTTCATCCCAAAACATTAAATCTGTGCCTTTTGTCAAAGAAGCTGCCTGACTTTTTTTTTTCTGTTTTTTACTTCATGCTTGCAGAAGTACGAGTCGATCCAGTGGGCAATACCCAGCAGCCATTTTCGAATTTCAAGCGCAATAGTGTTTCTCCAGAGCCAAGGTGCAAAGCATATTGCCAACAGCACACTGCATATAGCACATAGCACAAATAGTACATTTGCACAATGGTTACAATTTCAATTGTTGTAAAAGTAGAAGAGGCCTGGAACTCACCGCCCAAATGAAAGGTAGAGACCGAAGTGTCTCCACAGTTAAATCACCCTTATGTGCATAAGATGATCCTACAGGGACAATGAATGAGAACTGGGTAATGGAGTCAACCCAATGATGCCATCGTACAGCACAGATATGTTGGGACAAATGGACTTCATGTACTCTGGTTTCCTCTTACGTTCCAAAGACCTACAGGTTAGGAGGTTTATTTGCCACATGGATGCCCCCTCCATGATCCCCTTGTTCATTTGTCTCTTTCCATTAATCTCCCTCCTGGTACATAAACCTGCAAGTGACAGAAATGCTTTACTTGCCCATTCACTTCCTCCCTTACCTCCATTCAAGGGCCCATACAGTCCTTCCAAGTGAGGCAACACTTCACCTGTGAATCTGCCAGGGTCGTCAATTATGTCTAGTGCTCCTGATATGGCCTCCTCTATAGTGGTGCGACCCAACATAAATTGGGGTCCACTATATCGAGCACCATGCATCAAAAGTGGGATTTTCTGGTGGCCAACAATTTTAATTCCTAACCCCATTCCCATTCTGACATGTCACTCCATGGCCTTCTCTTTGGATACAATGAGGCCACTCTCAGGCTGGTGGAACAAAACTTCATATTCTGACTAGGTAGCCTTAAACCTATTGGCACAATGGCACGAACATTGATTTACTTCTTCTTGTAATTTTTTTCTTTTTTCTCCCCACCTCTTCACTCTTCTGCTATTCCCTCACTGTGACCTCTTACCTCTTCTCCTCACTGCCTATCACCTCCCTTTGCTGCCCCCGCCTTCTTCTCTTTCTTCCATGGTCCACTCTCCTCTCCTATCAAGTTCCTTCTTCTCCAGCCCTTAACCTTCCCCACTGACTTGGCTTCACCTAGCACCTTCTAAATTGTTCTCCTTCCTTGCCCCACCTTTTTTATTCTGGCCAGTCCTAATGAAGGGTCTCGGCCTGAAATGTCAACTGTTTATTTACTTCCATAGATGCTGCCTGACCTGCAGAGTTCCTTCAGCATTTTGTGTTTGTGGCTCTGGATTTTCAGCATCTGCAGAAGCTCTTGTGTTTGCATTTGGGCAGAGTGTGGTCATTGGGCTGAATGGGCCTGCATCATGCAGTGTCTCCAAAAAAATAAATCAATAAATCGGCAATCAATCTTACATAAATAAATAATCATACACAATCAGGAAACTACTGCATGGTGCAGAAACTACACTGTGCTGGATAGGAAGACTCTGCAATGGGTAGTCAAAACTGCGCAACGTATCTGCCATCAAGGACAGATTCACAGAAAGGTGCCTAGCGTCACTTTATGGACATGCAAAACAATCTATGTTTTCAAGCTATCTTATGTTATTCTTTTGTGCTGCAAGGGAGTAAAAAGTATTTCATTCTTTACGCTTGTGTACTGCAACTGATATAAAGAAATACTGAATCTTTGAAGTAAGTAAGTAAAGAAACACACACACACACACACACACACACACACACACACACACACACACACACACACACACACACACACACACACACACACACACACACACACACACACACACACACACACCCACCCCCGATTCTGATTCTGTTCTGTTCTGTGGCTCCATAACATGCCAAAGAGATTCTCACCATTGCCCTTTGTGTACCCTCTACCAAAGGTCTCCTGCTGGCACCAAAGCCTACATTTAGGGCCGTAGCCAGCATCAGCTGAAGCTTCTGACCATGACCATGAGGAGTCATATTCACTGGCCAGTGGTAGAGCTTCCAAAATTCTCTGAGGGTCCCGACAGATGAGGTGTTCATAGAATAGAACCATGTTAATGGGTAGTTTGGTGGTTAAGTTCCTCAATAAAGGAGGCTGAGGGGAGATCTGATAGAGGTTTATAAGATTATGAGAGACATAGATAGGGCAGACAGAGAGTATCCGTTTCCCAGGGTAGGAATGTCTAATACCAGGGAGCATGCATTGAAGGTGAGAGGGGGTAGGTTCAAGGGGGATGGGAGAGGTAAGTTTTTTACTCAGAGAGTGGTGGATGCCTGGAATGCACTGCCTGGTATGGTGGTAGGGGCAAATACATTAGAGGCTTTTGGGAGATCTTTGGATAGGCAGCTGGATGTGAAGAAGATGGAGGAATATGGACATTGTGTGGGTAGGAGGGATTAGTATTTGGGTGTTTTTGATTTGCTTTTTAGCTAGTGCAGCACCACATTGTAGGCTGAATGGCCTGTTCCTGTGCTGTACTGTTGTATGTTCTATGTTCTATAAATGTCAAACAGGTCTGGACTAAAATCAGGAGAATGAAATCAAATTTCACATGGTACTTGGGGATGTAAAGTTTTAATTGGTCAGTTTGTTACAGGAAGCCAGGACAATAATTGTAAAAACTGATCTGGGCCAAATGTTTTTGAGTCAACAATGGTTGCTTCCAATATTTCCATATTTTTATTTATCCTAATTTCCTTCTAAAAGAGAAGGAGGCTGTTCAGCCCATCAAGTCTATGGCTGGCTCACTAGACCCATTCTGTACTAATTTTCCCAGTAAATGATTCACTCCATATTCCCATTGTTTGACAGAATCTATCACGCAATTATACACAAGAAGCAAATAACTCAGGGACAGACCTGCATGTCCCTGGGATGTGGAATGGAATCGAAGAGCTGAAGGCAAACCCACATGAATACAGAAGGAGCGTGCAAACTCCACAGAGACAGCACCAGCAGTTAGGACTGAACCTTGGTCGCAGGAGTGGTGAGGCAGCTGCTCTATTAGGCCCACCACTATGGCGCCCTTGGCCTGTGAGTGAGTTCTGTTTGAATTGTAACATCCAATTAGAAGCAGAACAGTTCAGTGAGTGCTGTAGTCACATTGAGGGCTACTCTGTGTGGAAAGTTCACTTTCTCAGCATTGGGTAGACTGCACTTGGACATTTGTGTACTGTTCTGATCGCCACAATAGAGGATGGCTGAGCACTGAACAGATTGACTCGGATGTTGCCGAACAATCCCCGGTGGAACTCAATGGGTCAGACAACTGTGGAGAGAAATGGACATTCGATAGTTCAAATCGAGACGCCTCTTCTGGAATTCAACAAGATGTTTCCTGGAATGGAGGATGATAGATACAAGAAAAGATTGACTAGACTGTGCTTATCCTCACTGGATCACAGGAGGCTGAGGAAAGGCTTTATAACACTATAAGGAGCCCAGATATGCTAGAGAGATAGAATATTTTTCTCGAAGCAGGGAAGTCCTGAGCTAGAGGGCACAGGTTCAACGTTAGAGGGGAGAACTTTAAAGCAGATCAGAAGGGTAATTTTCCTCATCTGGAAGATGCTGCCAGAGGAACTGGTGGAGACAGACACAATAACAATGCTTAAAAGACATTTGGACAAGTCCTTACGGAGGAAAGGCATGTGTAAATACAGACCTAATACAGGCAAATAGGATTAGTGTTCAAGGGATTCATGGTTGGCATGGGTAAGGCAGGGCCTGTTTATGTGCTGTATGATTATCTGTTTCTACGTGTTGATATAAATGGGCCCAGCACATACGTCCAATTATGAAAAAAGCATAGGAGCACCTCTTCTTCCTTAGGAGTTTCCGGAGATTCAGCACGACATTTAAATTTGACAAACTTCAATAGATGTGTGGTGGCGAATATATTGACAGGCTGCATCACAGCTTGGTGTGGGAACACCAATGCCCTTGGACACTGAAAATCCTACATGAAGTAGTGGATATGGCCCTGGTCCATTATAGGTAAAGCCCTCCCATCCATTGGGCACATATACATGAAAAACTGTTGCAGAAAAGCAGCATCCATCATCGGGGACCCCCACCAGTCAGGTCATGCTCTCTTCTCATTGCTGCCATCAGGTAGAAGGTACTGGAAGCTCACACCACCAGGGTCATGAACGGCTACTGCCCTTCAACCATCAGGCTCTTGAACCAAAGGGGATAACTTCACTCGACCTCTCTTGTCCCATCATTGAAATGTACCCACCACCAAAGAACTTCCTTCCAAGGACTCTTCATCTCATGTTCTCAATATTTATTACTCATTTACTTATATTATTGATTCTACTTTTTGTATTTGCATGATTTGTTATCTTCAGCACTTGGGTTGAATGCCCTAGTTGAGCAGACTTCCATTAATCTTGATCTAGTAATTACTCTATAGATTTGTTGAGTATGCCAACAAGAAAATAAATCTCGGTTGTACTGTATATGGTGACATACATGTACTTTGATAATAAAATTTACTTTGATATAAACTTTGATATAAAATAACTGTGTTCCTGATAGTTAATTTTTGTAACTCCGTAAACTAATTGTAAAACATGGAGCCAGGAATAACGTGTGTAGCCTAGTTTCGTTTTTACATTTAGCAAGGCTTGTACTTATGATGTGGTGTTGTATTGATTGATGCCATTCACGTACTTTTACATATAACCCATAATGAATTATGTAAAGAACAAAGAATGCTTAATCAGAAAATCTATTTACAATATTACTCAACTATTACTGAAATATTAAATGCACAACACCAATTCCTGCATTTTCCTGCATCAACCATGGGCTTCATCCACTGGGTTCTGAGAACTTGAGGGATCTGATGCAAGTTATTCAAGCAGTTGACCTTCCTGCTTCTTGCTCAGGGTTACAAGCACATCCTTTTTCTCTCCCAGGGACCCATGAGTTCAAAATGCTAGCAGTGGGTGTGTTATTAAGCACTTTGGCACTACTCTTATATTCCGATCTTCACATGTCTTCAGATATCAGTCATTGGAGTGTGCGAGTTTCATCATCACTCACCTTCACTGCCAATGGTAGTGTTAAAGTCTGACGTTGTCTGTTGCTTCATTTGGCGGCTGGTCTTACTTGTGCTTCATTCAGTGCCTGAGATCACAGGAACCTTTCCCAGGAATCAAGCCAGGAACTATCATTCCTTTCCAGAGAGCAGATGAGTTACATGAAACTCAGATGAAATGTCGTTTAGATCAGAGATGATTTTGGTCTCCGTGTTCCAAGGTGAGCCAAGCGAGATTCAAGAAGTTGACCTTTAGAATAATACGCAGTATGAACACCAGACCTTTCTGCAAAATTTATTGTGTATATCCTCCATTCCCATCCGAAGTATGGTATAACCAATGTGAAGGCTCTTTGTGGAAGGACCACAGTCTAGGTTCCATCCACTAATGCACATGGAGCAGTCAATCAGCTGGGGAAGCCCCTCAAATTCTGAAATGGCTTGTCAATTCACAGACAGACAGACAGACATACTCTATTGATCCCAAGGGAAACTGGGTTTTGTTACAGTTGCACCAACCAAGAATAGAGTAGAAATATAGCAAAATAAAACCAAAAATAATTAAATGATAATAAGTAAATTATGCCAAGTGGGAATAAGTCCAGGACCAGCCTAGTGGCTCAGAGTGTCTGACACTCCGAGGGAGGAGTTGTAAAGTTTGATGGCCACAGGCAGGAATGACACAGGGGCCACATGAATTGCAATGGTGCTGTTTTTTAATATATAAAAATATAATACTATTAAATATAAAGTGTGCATCAGTAACATCAGCATTAACCTGCTCAGGTGAAAGGTTTATGCGATGAATGTTGCTTAATACCACATAAAAACTTGGATTAGTGGATGCTGATTGAGATGACAAACTCTATAGTTTTGGGAAAAGAGTAGTTGGTAGCCGGCCATCAAGCAATTGATTTTATCAGAGCTATACAAATAAAGAACTAGCCTTTGAAATTTTAAGTCACAGATAACACATAGAAGGGACAGGTATATTATGTCTATGAAGTTCTCAGTTATCCAGGTCATTGTATATCAAGCAGTAGTAAATCAAGGCAATCGTACATGTTGTGAGTTCTAGGAGACATTTTGCCACTCATCTGAGAGGCGCCTTCAGTTCTGATCCAGGGTGACCTTATGACTCTTAACGACCCTCATGTGATTGCTATACCTTTAAACAACTCACAGAGCTTATAAGCTGGAAAACTACTCATCATGGATCAGAACTGAAGAAGCCTCTTGGGTGAGTGGCGAAATGTCTTCCAGACAACACCGCAAGTCCAGTTGCTTTGATTTGCTACTGGTTGTTAGACAGAAATAGTAGCAACAGTGAACAATTGGCTGCCCAAGTATAGGCTCCACTGAGCAGGTTGAAGCCACATGGATGCCCAATAATCCAAACAAACTTTCACTATGATCACTGTCATGGGAAGAGGTTACCAGGAGGATGGAGGAGAAAGTGGTCCATGAATGTCTTCAAAGTCTCTTTGAAAAATAAATATTACACAATATCCACCACACTGCACACAGTTCTCTTTCACTTGGACAACAAGGACACTTATGCCAGAATCCTGTACATTGATTTCAGTTCAGTGTTCAATACCATCATCCCGCAGAGACTAGTGGAGAAACTTGGCCTTAACACTGCCATGTGTCACTGGATTCTGGATTTCATGACAGAGAGACCACAGTCAGTCCGTGTTGGCAGGAACATCTCTGACTCCATCACACTGAGCACTGGATCCCCACAGGGCTGTGTGCTCAGCCCATTGCCGTTCACACTGCTAACATATGACTGTGCAGCCAGATTCAAGGAGAACCTGATCATTAAATTTGCTGATGATACCACAGTGGTGGGGCTCATCAGCAAAAATGATGAAACAATGTACAGGGAGGGGGTCAAACACCTAGAGAGCTGGTGCAGTGACAACAACTTGATGCTTAATGTCACCAAAACCAAGGAGATGATCATCGATTTCAGACGGTCTCAGCCTGAGCACACACCCCTCAGCATCAGCGGCTCCACAGTGGAGAGAGTGGAAAACATCAAGTTCTTTGGGGTGCAGATCTCGGACAATCTCACCTGGTCCAGGAACACCACTGGGATTGTGAAACGAGCCCAGCAGAGATTGCACTTTCTGAGGAAGCTTAAACAAGCATCACTCCCCACTAACATCTTAACTATATTCTACAGAGGCGTGGTTGAGAGTGTGCTGACCTTTTGCATCACAACCTGGTACTCCAGCTGCAGTGCTGCCGACAAAAAAGCCTTGCAGAGGGTGGTTAGGGGAGCTGAAAAGGTTATTGGAGTATCCCTACCTTCTGTCCAAGACCTCTTTCAGAGTCGGTGCCTCCAGAAGACACGGTACATCATTAAAGACCCCCTCACACCCTCTCCATGAACTGTTTGTTCTTCTGCCATCAGGTAAACGTTACAGGAGCATCAAAACTAAAACCACAAGGCTACTAAACAGCTTCCTCCCACAGGCAGTCAGACTGCTAAATAGCTGCTCTACCTGACTCTGCTTTGGACACTTTAAACTTGCACTGGACACTTATAACTTGTTTTTAACTGATATATGGCTGTTGTGTTTTACTATTTATTGTTATGTTTATTATTTAGTGTTGCGTTTGTTATGATTGCACTACTCCTGGGAAACGCTGTCTCATTCTGCCTTGCAGAGCTGATGTACGGTTAGAATGGCAATAAAGTTTTTGAATCTTGAATCTTGAATCTTGATTCCTGAAAATCCCTGGCCCATGGCTGTTCAAAGTAAAAGCAGAATATTCAGGATGATAATTGAGAACCTCAGGTCCATGTATTAGGTGTGGGCAAGAAGCCCTGTTAAAATGGCAGAATAAGTGCACCACCTCCCAACATCCAGACCTGCAATCCACCACCTTCTGACTCATTGTGGAAGATGTTGTAGGTTCCACACCGGAGTTTGGAGTTCTGTCATTGACTTAGTCCTAGGGTCAATACTCAAGATTGAAGCCCGAAGGTCAAATGAAAGTAGAGATGTCGAAGTCCAATGACTGAAGCCTGGAGACTGGAAACAGGAGACAGGAGGCCCGTCTTAGACTAGGATCTCAAAACTCACAGATCAGGAGAGGAAGCAAGTAATTGAATGACTGCCAAAGAAGAGGAGGTGGGGCGGTTTAATAAATGTTGGATCAAACTCTTCTAAGTGCCGGCTTTCTCAAAAAAATCCATTAAATTAATTCAAATACTGGAACCTTGTGCTGGTTTGAAGGGGTCTCTATCCCCAAACTTCGCTCTCCCTAGAGTGAGAAGGAAGGTTGGGTTGGCATTTAAAAGAGCTGCACTTGATGATGACTGGTTTGGACAGGAACACATGGTGGGCTCTATTTCCCATCAGTGGTAGGTTCAAGGACCAAGGCGTGCCTATTCATACTTTTGGGCAAACAACGCAAGGCAAACTTGGGGATTTTTTTTATATGCAGAGGGAAGTTATGATTGGAACTCACTGCTTGCATACAGAATTGGTCAATGCAAATAGTCACACAAAGGTAAATAGCTTGCAAGACTCCGTGCAAAAGTTAGAAATGAGACTGTTCTGTCAGAAAATATTATAGGCTTGATGGGATGAATGGTCTATCTTATGTCTTAAAATATGATGTTATAATTGTCCTCAAGTGTGGTCTCATGAGTGCCTTATAGACCCTCAACATCACATCACAGGTGGAATGTACAAACTCCTTATAAACTCTCATATTAGACATTTCTGCCCTGGGGGAAAGTTTTTGGCTGACCACTCTATCTATGTCTATAATTTAATTAATTTATTTATTTATTGAGATAGCGTGGAATAGGCCCTTCCAGCGCTTTGAGCCACACCGCCCAGCAACCCACCTATTTAAAACTAGCTTAATCACGGGACAATTTACAATGACCGATGAACCCACCAACTGGTACATCTTCAGACTGTGGGAGGAAACTGGAGCACCTGAAGGAAAATCACATAGTCACAGGTAGAATATACAAATACCTTATAGACAGTGGCAGGAATTGAACCCAGGTCACTAGCACAGTAACAGTATTGTGCAAACTGCTATATTACCTAGAGTGATGTGTAGCCTCCAGAATGGCACTAGTTACCAAGTAGCAACTAAGGGTCTTTCATTGGGATATTTTGCTATCTGTTACTAGAGGATGAGGAGAAATTTCTTCTCAAAGTAGGTTGACCTGGATCTTTGGAATTCTCTAACCTAGAGCACTTGTGGATGCTCAGTCATCAAGTTCATTCTAACACAAACCAATAAATATATGTATATTAAGAGACAGGGATAGAACAGGAAAATGGCTTTGAGCCCTGATCTCAATGAGAGGTAGAGAAGGCTCAAAGAGTCTAAAGGCCTGCTCCTGCTCCTGTTCCTGCTTTTCGTGCATTCTTGCTTCTCAACCGCAGTGAGAGCTTGGGGAGGTGGGAACATATGGGCTGGTGCCACTGCAGCTTAGCAGGAACAATGTGTCACAGTTCAGAATGCAACGTACACATTGCAGTTGGCTGGAATGGAAAGTTTGAATGGAGAGATGTCGGGGTCTGGCATTGGAAAGCATTCACTTACTGGGTACCAATCAAATTGTTAGCTTTACACTTGTTGGAGTTTGCACCCTTCCTTCCGCAACTCACAAAAATAACAGGAATGATGTGTTAATTTGAACAGGTCTCGAGTGTTACATAAAGTAATTGGCTTGGATTCCGGCTGCTTTGGCAGAGGAAGATGGCAAGGCAACATTTAACGTGTGACAATGAAGGTTAAGCTAAATGGAATGAATGTAAATGTCCTACAAAGCCAAGTTTTGATGATGTATTTGTATCCTATTTCCATGATATTCTTCATTCAACTATTCAGCCCTGAAGGAAAATTTGAATACAAATATCTATTTTATTTCCACAATAATATGAATGAAAAATATAGTGCTGGTGAATGGTATATGCTAGTTTTGGAGAATTGGGAGAGAAAATGCCTTGGAATGCAGAATATTGAGTGGAGTTTTGATAGAGGCATGCAGAATTATGAAGGGTATAGATAGAGTGAATGCAAGCAGGCTTTTTCCACTGAGGTTGACTGGGACTACAACTACAGGTCATGGGTTAAGGGTGAAAGGTGAAAAGTTTAAGAGGAACATGAGGGGAGACTTCTTCATTTAGAGGATTGTGAGAGGGTGGAATGAGCTGCCAGCGCAAGTGGTACATGCAAACTAGATTTCAACGTTTAAGAGAAGTTTGGATAGGTACATGGATAGTAGGAGTATGGAAGGCTATGGTCCCGGTCCAGGTCCATGGGAGTAGGCAGTTTAAATGATTCAGCACAGACTAGATGGGCCAAAGGTCCTGTTTCTATGCTGTACTTTTCTATACCTATGACTTCAAAATTGACTGTAATGGGCATTACAAAGCAGAAAGAATACATTTGGCTCACTGTCCATGCCAAATATCAAATACCCATCAGTACCACTCCCATTTACCAACACTGGTTCAGTAGCTGGTTTCCGCTTTGATGATTCAAATGACCACTTAAATGTTGTGAGGACACCTGCCCTCACCGTTCCCTCAGGCAGTGTGTTCCAGATTGCAGTCACCTTCTTATTTACTTACTGACCATTACTGCTGGTGTTTAGGGCAGCAATGAAGGTCCTCCATCTCTAGTGCTGTCCAGGGCTTCCTTCATCACGTCAGGAGTTTCTTCTCAGTTTTCGCTACTGCCAGTCATGCAAGTCACGGGAATACTGTCACACCCAGAGTAGAAGGATACTTAATTACTGTTTCCGTACCAATTTTGTTTTAACAGTCAGGATTGTTATCCCTGATTTGAACCCCCAAACCTGGAGGACCGGTGGACCACTCTTAGTCTGGCCTTTCCCCTTTGACCTGTTTGGCATGGGTGACCCTACCAAGAGCCAAAGCATAAAGCCCTGACTCCCGCCAGCGTAGCTCTCCGGGTCATTGAGGCACGCAAGTCTCCAAACCCAGACAAGGTTGCAGTCCTCTTGGAGGGTAATCACACTCGGGATGGAAAAAAACATTCCTCCTCAGATCCCTTCTAAACCTTTTGGCCCTTACTGTAAGCCTATGATCTCTAACTTTACAGACCTCTGCAATGGGGAAACGATTCCAAAGTGCTTCTCATAATTATGTACACATCTATAAAGATTAGCTGTATCTGCCACATGGACTTTGAAACATATAGTGAAATGCACTGCTTGCATCAAATCAAATCAGCAAGAACTATGCTGAGAGCAGCGTACAAGTTTTGCCATATTTCCAGTGCCAATATAGCATGCCCACAACTTACTAGCCCTAACACATATGTCTTTGGAATGTGGGAGGAAACTGGAGTCATTGGAGGAAACACATGCAGTCACAGGGAGAACTTACAAACTCTTTACAGACAGCTGGGGGAATTGAACCCTGCTTGGTGATTGCTGGCGCTGTAAAGTGATTTCGCTAACTGTTTGTGGTGAACTAGATATACCTGTCTGACTGCTCCTGTGGCTCCTCCCACAGACCCCTGTATAAAGGCGACTGTGGGCTGCTGCTCTCCCTCATTTTCCCCAGGATGTAGTGTTGTTTATTCTTCCAGTCAATAAAAGCCGATATCTCGTTTCCTAAGTCTCAGCGTGAGTTATTGATGGTGCATCACTGTTACACCTTTATACCTTTATACCTTTATTCCTTTAGCTGAGATAAGATCTAGCAGGTCCCATCTCAGCCTCCTCTGCTCCATGAAGAAACAAGCTTGGCCTATTCAATCTCTCCTCGTCATTGGATTGTGCCTATGCGTGACATGCGAATAATTTCTACTAATGTGACCTAAGGCCCGCTGGATTGAAAATTCCTGTGTGTGTCCCATCGCCCGGAATGCTGTGGGAAGCCAGTGCAATGCCAGCCGTGCTGTTTGTGGCATGAATGCACTTCTGCAGTTGAAGTTAGGGCGTTCACTTGCAAGGACTGAGGTAACTCATGTTGACTGGAGCTGTGACCAGCTCATCCTTTGAAGAGAAAATATTCATTGCCTCCACAGACATGACCAAATCACCTTCTTGCTGCTACACTAGAAGCACAGCTGATAAAACCAGTGAACCTTTCACCGAGGCATTCCCCCTCCCCATTCCCCGCTCTGACCTTTTACTTCTTCTTGCCTGCTTATTACTTCCTCCTGTTCCCTCCCTACCACTTCCCTTTATCCTATTGTCCACTCTCCTCTCCTATCAGATTATGTCTTCTCCAGCCCTTGACCTTTCCCACCCACCTGGCTTCACCTATCACCTTCCAGCTATCCTCTTTCCCTTCCCCCCCCCCCCCCCCCACCTTCCAATTCAGGCACCTTGCTCCTTCCCTCTCAGTCCTGAAGAAGGGTCTCGGGCCGAAATGTCGGCTGTTTACTCTTTTCCGTCGATGCTTCCTGACCTGCTGAGTTCCTCCAGCAGTTTGTGTGTGTTGCTTTGGATTTCCAGCATCTGCTGATTTTCTGGTTTCACAGAAGAACCCTTGTATTTCTCGGGGCAGAGATTCTCCTCGCACAACCTGACCAAACGGAAGTAAAATATCGTCCTCGATGGGAGGAAATGTTTATACAGCCCTGAGGAGTTTAATCCGTTCTCATCTTGAATGCTCAGTCAGCCGGATTTTTTATTAGCAAGACATGTTATGATATGATAAATTATTCTGAAGGGATCTTACTCCATTAATAGATGGAAAATTACCCAGACAGGGGTGGCAGATCAAACCATGACATTGTGATTATATTTTCTCTGCAAAAAAAATCCTCTGTAATCGAGATTTTAATAATTAACTTGGAATAGTGAACATGTAAGATTCTTGGTTTAGGTGGGAAATACAGGATAATGTTGAATTATTACACAGAAAATGTTTTAATGTAAAATTGTTACTTCGTACTGACATATTTTTCTCTCTATAATCCAAGGTAATCAACTCAATCAACTACATGAATTGTATCGTCAATTTTATCCACATCATCTGAGGTTTAACTTGCTACATGCGTGAGAGAGAAGAACAAATTACTCAGGTCGACAATCTGATAAAAAAAAATGCATCTTCTCTCTATAGCCCTACATCAAGTTACATTGAATTTGGTAAAAAACATGAGCGTAATAGGCCATTTGGCATCTTGAGTCTGCTATCCATTCAATAAAATCTTAGAGCCAGAGCCATTTTCCTACAGAAAACCCATATCCCTTCATCCATTAATATCAAAAAATTGACAGATTTCTCTTAATTGTGCAGGACAGAAACTGTTGTAGGCAATTTGTATGTAAATGGATGTTCTTTAGTAGTCTACCTGCAACTTCTGAACCCATCACTGCACGATGCATGCGCCCATCACTGCGACTTCGGGGAAGCCGGAGCCTTCTTGCTTGCTTCAAGATTCAAACTTCAAAGAATGTATGCTACCTTGAGATTCATTTTCTCGCAGGCATTCACAGTTGAACAAAGAAATACAACAGAATCAATGAAAGGCTACACACAAGGACTGACAAGCAACCAATGTGTGATCATCTGCGCATATACAAAAGGTAATAATAGTAATAAATAAATAGCAAATAAATAATATTGAGAGCGGGGGGGTTGTAGAGTCCTTGAAAGTGAATTCATAAGTTGTGGAATCACTTCAGAGTTGAGGTGAGTGAGGTTATTCACAGTGGTTCAGGACTCTGATGGTTGAAGGGTAATAATTGGACCTGGTGGTGTGGAACCAAAGGCTCCTGCACCTCCTTCCTGATGGCAGCAGTGAGAAGAAAGCATGACTTGACTGCTGAGGTCCTTAATGACGGATTCTGCTTTCTTGTGGTGACTCATGAATGTGCTCAATGGTGTCGAGGGCTTTGCCTGTGTTGGACTGAGCTGTATCCGTTACTTTTCGTAGGCCAATCTGCTCAAGGGCCCAAACAAAAATTCCTTCCAATCAAAATTCAGAGATTCCCACAATGTTGGAGAGGATGCTACATTTTTTGCAAGGTGGCTTTCCTATCCTTCTGGAAATACCTTGCTATAATCACTCTCGGAGTGAACCGCTTGATTTGAGAAACCGTACAACATAACCAGGGAAGGGACCAAAGGATTTGTGAGATAAAACCTTTTTAGGTAGTGAGTTGTCAGGTCCAACCACTGGGTGGTGGAGTCAGATCCTGTTGTGTGTTGAGTCTGCTAAAATCCTGAGAAGCTTTGAGTGGTTTAACGACTCATTTCGGGTGAATGCCTGCTGATTTGTGATGAATACAGAAGGAATTTAGACCGTAAAATCAAAGGAACTAGTAGTAGAATTTAGCATTTAACCCATCAAGTCTGATCTGCTTTTGATCAGGGCTGATTTATTATTCCCACCCAATACCATTCTCCTGCCTTCTCCCTGTAATCTTTGATATATTTATCAATCGACATCCACTTTAAATACACCCGCAACCATCGGTGGAAATGAATTCACATTGCCTAAAGAAATACCTCCTCATCTCTGTTTTAAAAGTACATCCTTTTATTCTGAGGCTGTGCCCTCTGGTTCCAGATTCCTGCATCACTGAAACAACCTCTCCATATCCATTCTTTCCAGGCCTTTTAATATTCCTATTCCCCTTCCAACGTGTCTGTCCATGGCCTCCTCTTGTGCAAAGATGAGGCCCCCTCAGCATGGCGAAGCAACACCTTATAGTCTGTCTGGATAGCCTCCAGTCTAATGGCATGAGTATCGATTTTTCCTTCCGGTAAAAATAAATTCCTGCCCCTCCCCTCTTCTTCTATTTCCCACTCTGGCCTCTTACCTCTTCTCACCTGCCTATCTCCTCCCCCGGTGCCCTTCATCCTTCCCTTCCTCCTCTCCTATCAGATTCCTTCTTCTCCACCCACCTGGCTTCTAACTATCACATTCTAACTATCCTTCTTCCCTTCCGTCCACCTTTTTTATTCTTGCGTCTTTCCCCTTTCTTTCCAGTCCGAAAGAAGGGTCTTAGCCCGAAACGTTAACTATTTATTCATTTCCATAGATGCTGACTGACCTGCTGTTCCCCCAGCATTTTGTATGTGTTCCTTTCAATATTCAAAAGGTTTCAATGAGATTCCCCCTTTCATTCTTCTAAACTCCAGTGAATATAAGCCCAGAGCTATCGAGGAAGAAAGAGAAGGTACAGGAGCTTGAAAGGCAAAATGTTGGACTCGTACCAACCACTTTTTTCACATCCCCTTCCCATTGGTGCAACCACATTCTCAAACCCTTAAGTCTTCCTTTTCCATTACTGTTGCCTCAACATTTCCGTTGCACAACCTCAGACTGCAGTATGTACTTTGCACTATTCTGCTGCTTTGCACTCATTTATATTTATTGCAATACACACAAAATGCTGGATGAACTCAGCAGGCCAGGCAGCATCTATGGAAATGAATAAACAGTAGCCAGTTTGGGCTGATACACTTTGTCAGGACTGGGAAAGAAAAAACAGTAGGAAGCCAGAATAAGGAGGTGGTGGGGCAGGAGGGGACGGAGTACAAGCTGGAAGGTGATAGGCGAAGACAGGTAGGTGGGGGAGGAAGTAAGAAGCTGAGAGTTGATTGGTGGAGAGGGTAAAGGGCTGAAGAAGATGGAATCTAATAGGAGACGAGAGTGGACTATGGGAGAAAGGGAATGAGGATGGACACTTGGGGGAGGTGATAGGCAGGTGAGTAGAAGAGGAAAGGTGAAAGGGAAGCCAGAGTGGAGGATGGAAGAAAGGGGAAGGGAGCAGTGGGAAAAATTACCAGTTTTATTTATTTTACCATGTGCATTGTTTGCACGGTGATCTTCACATGAGCAAAGAATTTCATTGCAACTTGGTGTGTATGACAATTAACTAATTCATATCTCAGACTCAGAATAATGTTTAATATCACCAGCCTATGTCGTAAAATTTGCTGTGAAAGAGATATTTTGCTTTATTTGTCACATGTAGATCAAAATGTGGAGTCTTACAGCGAAATGTGCCGGTTGAGTCAACGGCAAACACAGTCCAAGGATGTGTTGGGGGGCTGCCTGTATGTGTCACCTGCCCCTATGTTTCCGATGCCAACATACTGCATCCACAACTTTCTAACCATAATGTGTACATCCTTGGAACGTGGAAAGAAACCAGAATACCAGGAGGAAACCGTCACGGTCATGGTGAGAACTTAGAAACGCCTTACAGACAATAGCGGGAACTGAATCCCAATATTTATAGTTGGCACTGTGAAGTGTTTGTCATGATATGCACTGGCAATATCAGAACCTAAGTCAGGAAGAAAGACAGACTGCGATATAAAGATGACGATCAGAGTTTATTCATAAAATTCCCAAAGAACATTGGTGCTCCCCCAAGCAACGCAGTGAGCAGTAACATTCACAAAACTAGGACCCAGCAATGAGTGCTAATCAGGCACCCCCTTAAATAATGCAAGTAATACAGAATCCCTAAGCCTATCAAAATAAACTTAGCAAGCTTAAACAGAAAGCACAAGGAGACCACATTATAAAGAGCAAGTCACTCGAGGAAAATACAAGGAAATCTAAATGATTACTCACTCTTATTAAACAACAATTAACCAATTCAGGTGGTTTAAGAATGGTGGTGTCCAATGCCCTCTGGTGCCCCACATAGGCCCGAAGAGCTCATTATAGAACTGGAAATGAAGGGGAGAAATCAGAGAAAGAAGGTGTGGGAAGGGGAAGAAGAAGTACAAGATGATTGGTGATAGGTGATATCGGGAGAGCGGGAGGAAGAGAAGTAAAGAGCAGGGAAGTAGAATGGTGAAAGAGATAAAGGGCTGGAGAAGGGGCAATCTGATAGGAGAGGACAGAAGTTAGCTACAGGGATCACAGAGAGGGAGCCATGAGAGAGAGAGTTTCTCTGAACTTCCGATGAAGGGAAGATTTAAACTTCTTCAGGGTAGGCATCCATCGAAGACACTTCACGGTAGTCGTTGCAGTATCACAAACAAGGGAAAATCTGCAGATGCTGGAAAGGTTTACCTGAAAGTGGAAAATGGGCCTTGAGTTTAGCAATTTAATGATAGATAGTATCTATGACAATGCAAAGGTGGAACAGCGGCATAGTATGTAGTATTGGTAACTCAAGTTCAATCCCAACCTAGTATGCTCCCTGTTTGGAGTTTGAATGTTCTCCCTGTACCTGCAAGGCTTTCCCCTGGACGCTTCACTTGCCTCACACAGCCCGAAGTTAAGTTGGTAAGTTACTTACTGAAAGTTATCCCATGTATAAGTGAGTGATAGGAGAATCAAGGACACGTGAGAGACCATTAAAGGGCATCAAAGGTTATGGTGAGAAGGCAGGGGAATGCGACTAAAGGGGAGATTGGATCAGCTCATGATGAAATGGCAGAGCAGACCTGATGGGCCGAATGTCTGACTTCTGCTCCTTTGTCTTATGGTCTTATTAAAGACCCTCACCATCCACAACAAGCCCACTTCTCATTTCTGCCATCAGGGAGGAGGTACGGGGCCTGAACACTGACAATCAACATTCTAGGGACAGGTTCTTCCTTTCCGCTGTCAGATTTCTGAATGATCCATAAAAGTCACCTTCCTATTCCTCTTGTGAGTTCTAAAGAAGGGTCTCGGCCCAAAATGTCAACTGTTTATTTATTTCCATAGATGCTGCCAGGCCTCCAGCGTTCCTCCAGCATTTTGTGTGTTGCTCCTCTTATGGGCTGTCTATTTATTACATTTTTTATTGTAACCTATACTAATTCTTTTATGTCTTGCACAACTCCACTGCCACAAGACAATAAATTTCAGGACAAATGTCAGTGAAGATAAAACCCGATTCTGATTTTGAGAAGGTGGTTCAGTGACTATGTAGTATATTTCTGTCAGGGGTAAGCATAGGTAAAAGCAACACAATTGTGTTTTTAAAAAGCCAACACGAGGAAATTTGCAGATGCTGGAAATTCAAGCAAAACACACAAAATGCTGGTGGAACGCAGCAGGCCAGGCAGCATCTATAGGGAGAAGCACTGTCGATGTTTCGGTCCGAGACCCTTCGTCAGGATTAACTGAAAGGAAAGATAGTAAGAGATTTGAAAGTAGGAGGGGGAGGGGGAAATGCGAAATGATAGGAGAAGACCAGAGAACAATCACCAATGACCCCCGAGCCCACCGATGCTATTCCTTTGGAAATTAGGCTTCCCGTAGGATTGAAGAGGAATATATTGTCTAAGTTTCTGACACTAAAAGCCTCCAGAGCTAGCTATAGATCAGATGCGGCATCAAAAATGGAAAAAAAACTACATCTGACCCTTTAAATTTGCAGTAACTGAAGGGGATCACTACAGTAAGTCCCGCTTCAAAGTATCAGACACAAATTCAAGCACATCTACAAGGAAGCAGCACTCATGATTGGGGACCACGCACCCCCACCATCCAGACCATGCTCTCTTCTTGCTGCTGCCATCTGAAAGGAGGCCGAGGAGACTTTGGTCCCACACAATCACCCATCAGGCTCTTGAACCAGTGTGTATAACTTCACTCACCTCGACTCTGAACTGTTTCCACAACCTACGGAGTCACTTTCAAGGACGCTACAACTTGGGAAATGGGATTGGTGAGATTGCACTGAAAGCTGGCGTAGGTTCAATGGGCCAAACGGCCTCCCCCTGTGCTGAAAGAAAACACGCAAAAGGTAAAGTATGCTGCACTCCGCCAGTGTTGTGATGATGGGGCAGCTGGACCTTTCAGCTAAGGTGTCTGCAGACGGACTCGAAGAAATTGCCTGCTGGTTTGAAGACAGCAGTACAACCCACTGAGCCACAGATGCTACTAAATGCAGGAGAAATGCGGAAAGATTACAGAGCAACGGACACAAAAAGATTACATCCTGAGATTTTCACAGGACCATATTCTGTGCGTAGCTGATTTCAGGTGACAGGAGAAGTGACTGCTTCATGCTCATACCCTTGAACGGAATGAATAAAATAGGAGAAAACTGTCACTGAAAATCGTTTTCCTTGACTTTCATGAATCTCTGGTGACATTTCGAAAAACCATTGCTAAATATGAGATACGGGCTGTAAAGGTTATGTATGCACAGCAACTACATTCTTGCATAATGGCTGTCAGGCCAGTTTTAGCTCCGCTGCGGAATTTCTTCAAAAGATTTGTCAACAGATCCCATCTCATCAGTAACCACAACCGCTGGAAGTCATGTTGCAACTTGGAGGTAAAAGTAATGTTGACTTCTGCACAAATGTTAGAAAAGAGTACAAAGAGTACAAAGTAAATGTATTATCAAAGCATTTGTCACCATATACTACCCTGAGATTCATTTTCTTGCAGGCATTCACAAAGACTGAAAAACAACCAATGTGCAAAAAAGGACAGACTATGCAAATCCAAAAAAACCCCCAAATAAATAATGAAATAAATAATACTGAGAACATACTATAAGTTGTAGAGTCCTTGAAAGTGAGTTTGTAGGTTGCAGAAACAGTGCAGACTTGAAGAGATCAAAGTTATCCATACTGGGTCAGGACTCTGATGATTGAGGGGCAGAAGACTCCTGCCTTCCTGATGGCAGTAACAAATAGCCTGGATGGTGGTGTGTCCCAGTGATGGGTCCTGCTTCCCGGAAAACTATGTTTGCTGGAGTCAGGGCTTTATGCTTTGGCTCTTGCTAGGGTCACCCATGCCAAACAGGTCAAAGGGTGAAGGCCAGACTGAGCGTGGTCCAGCGGTCCTCCAGGTTCGCGGGTTCAGCTCAGGACTAACAATTTTTTTTGACCATTTACAATGACCAATTAACCTTCTAACCTCTGTGTCTCTGGACTGTGGGAGGAAACTGTAGCACCCAGAGGAAGCCCACACAGTCACAGGGAGAATGTAAAGACTCCTCACAGACAGCGGAGGGAATTGAACCCAGTGCTCACTGAGCATGTTTGCTCGGTGCTGAGGTGCCAGAAGTTGCCGGATTCACAGCCAGTGGTAATGATGGAAAGACCGATATGATTTTGAGGCAGGATGGCGTATAACTTGAAAGGAGAACTTGTAGAGCGAGATATATTTATGGGAGTTCGAGGGGTGACCTTGGCAAATAACTGCAGTTCCTCCTGCAGATCAGAATCAGAATCAGGTTTATTATCACTGACATATGTTGTGAAACGTGTTGTTTTGTGTCAGCAGTAGAGTGCAATAAATAAAAAATTACTCTGTTATAATGAAAAATACAAAAAAAACAGTAAGTAGTGCAAAAAAAGACCAAAAAAATGAGCTAGTGTTAAGGGTTTATACTCCGTTCAGAAATTCAATGGCAGAGGGAAAGAAGCTGTTCTTAAAACATTAGAACGTAGAACATAGAATAGTGCAGCACATTACAGGCCCTTTGGCCCACAATGTTGTGCCGACCCTCAAACCCTGCCTCCCATATAACCCCTCACCTTAAATTCCTCCATATACCTGTCTAGTAGTCTCTTAAACTTCACTAGTGTATCTGCCTCCACCACTGACTCAGGCAGTGCATTCCACGCACCAACCACTCTCTGAGTGAAAAACCTTCCTCTAATATCCCCCTTGAACTTCCCTCCCCTTACCTTAAAGCCATGTCCTCTTGTACTGAACAGTGGTGCCCTGGGGAAGAGACACTGGCTGTCCACTCTGTCTATTCCTCTCAATATCTTGTACACCTCTATCATGTCTCCCCTCATCCTCCTTCTCTCCAAAGAGTAAAGCCCTAGCACCCTTAATCTCTGATCATAATCCATACTCTCTAAACCAGGCAGCATCCTGGTAAATCTCCTCTGTACCCTTTCCAATGCTTCCAGATCCTTCCTATAGTGAGGCGACCAGAACTGGACACAGTACTCCAAGTGTGGCCTAACTAGAGTTTTATAGAGCTGCATGATTACATCGTGTCTCTTAAACTCTATCCCTCTACTTATGAAAGCTAACACCCCATAAGCTTTCTTAACTACCCTATCTACCTGTGAGGCAACTGTCAGGGATCTGTGGACACATACCCCCAGATCCCTCTGCTCCTCCACACTGAAGACACACACATTGAGTCCGTGTCTTCAGGCTTCTGCATCCCCTCCCTGAAGCACATGGCACACTGTAGCCACAGATACCTGGTTTGGAGGGTTGCTTTGTCCTCAAGGGAGATGTGTTTATTGCCCAATCATACTGGCAAAAGTGGAAATATATGACCTAAAATGATTCCAAAACTTAAATATTAGACTTGCCAGAATAATTCGAATTGTCTTAGTATACTTTTCTTTTGACTGTAAGGTTAATCCTTAAGATTGTGAAAGGTTTCGTTAAAATAGACCTAGAGAAAATGTTTCTACTTGCATGCGCGTTCAAAACTTGGGGCCATAGACATAAAACACATCAGAGAGTGGTGAAGTTCCTTCTACTGGCTGAGGTGATGCATGATACAGACAGTCCCTGGGTTACATAGGGTTCTGTTGCTGAGAACCACCTGTAAATCTTTTTTAAAAATTTCATCAAGTATCTTCTATGCCAGGGGTTCCCACCCTGGGGTCCATGGACCCCTTGCTTAATGGTATTGGTCCATGGCATAAAAAAGGCTGGGAGCCCCTGTTCTATCTTCACCCTAATGCTATACAGAGATATGGAACTGAAGAGTTTGGTGTGTAACACAGGGCAGAAATTGTCTTTTGAACTCAAAGGATATGCATCAATGTTTATACCTCAACCAAGCCTCCGTCTTTCTTCAACCACCTTGCATGGAGGTCCCTGTTTCTTTCTTGTTCATTTTCTTTTTGCACTGTCACCTTACAAGGAGTTCTTCCTGTCACAGAAGAACTGACTTATGAAAAGCTCTGCTTACGGCTCCATGACATTTACTCTGCCCTCCACGGCACCGAGGCTGAAGCTTTGGGCCTGTTCCGAGTTGCATGCCTGTGAGCTTTGCGATGATTTGCCCCACTGTGTGTTGAACTGAGGCTGAGGCTGTGGGCCTGCTCTGGGCTGCGTGTCTGTCAGCTTGCGATGATTTCCCCCGCTGTGTGTTGAGCCAAGGCTGAAGCTTTGGGCCTGCTCTGGGCTGCGTGTCTGTCAGCTTTGCGACGATTTCCCCCGCTGTGTGTTGAACTGAGGCTGAAGCTTTGGGCCTTCTCTGGGCTGCGTGTCTGTCAGCTTTGTGACGATTTTCTCTGCTGTGTGTTGAACTGAGGCTGAAGCTTTGGGCCTTCTCTGGGCTGCGTGTCTGTCAGCTTTGTGATGATTTCCCCTGCTGTGTGTTGAACTGAGGCTGAAGCTTTGGGCCTGCTCTGGGCTGCGTGTCTGTGAGCTTTGTGACGATTTGCCCCGCTGTGTGTTGAGCTGAGGCTGAAGCTTTTGGCCTGCTCTGGGCTGCGTGTCTGTGAGCTTTGCGACGATTTGCCCCGCTGTGTGTTGAACTGAGGCTGAAGCTTTGGGCCTGCTCTGGGCTGCGTGTCTGTGAGCTTTGCGACGATTTGCCCCGCTGTGTGTTGAGCTGAGGCTGAAGCTTTGGGCCTGCTCTGGGCTGCGTGTCTGTGAGCTTTGCGACGATTTGCCCCGCTGTGTGTTGAACTGAGGCTGAAGCTTTGGGCCTGCTCTGGGCTGCGTGTCTGTGAGCTTTGCGACGATTTGCCCCGCTGTGTGTTGAACTGAGGCTGAAGCTTTGGGCCTGCTCTGGCTGCTCCAGGTTTCCTGACTGTGGACTCACTTTCATTCTGAATGCTATAGCTTGCTTTTATTGTTGGTACAATTTGTCACTTCTTTTCCTTCTCTGCTCTTTGGGTGCTTTTTTAGTTTTTTAAAAATGGGTTCTTTTTTGTTTTGTGGCTGTAAGGAGACAAATCTCAACGTTGTATAATTTATATGTGCATACTTTGATAATAAATGTACTTTGAAATTTGGAAACCTGAGTTTATGCAAATACGCTTACAAGTAAAATATTTCATGGTATTCATTAACAACTGGAATCATTCAATGCTCCAAATAGTTTAATTATGGGTAGCATTAGGGTGAACATAGAAAATATTTTATTAAACTAAAGAATTTACAAGAAGCACATACAGAGCAATATGATATAGGTAACTGTAGAAAATGGACAATACTGACTTATGGAAAAAATGACTTACAGTTGGTTCTCAGGAACAAAACCCTTACATAACCCAGGGACTCCCTGTATCCTACATCGCCTCAGCCATATAGAAGGAATTTTTCTACATTCTGAGACGTTTTATGTTAATGGCCCTAAATTCCTGGTTCACCTACAAGTAGAAGCATTTTCTCTTGGTCTATCTTAACAATATCTTTCATAATCTTAAAGATTAATTTTAGAGTATGAAAAAAAATGTCCCAGACTATTGAAACTACTCTGATCAGTCTAATATTTAAATTTTGGTATTGTTCTCATAAGAAATTTTCCATCTTTGCCCATGAAGTTGATACCATTGTACAATATTCATCTCCCTTGGCAACAGAGCTGCCTTCTTTATCAGAACCAGTCTGACCACTCATTTCCTCCAAAGCCAGGGGGTCTGGGGCTACAGAGTGCACGTTTTGCATGAGGGAGGTGGTACAGGAGCCTGAAGACATGTGCTCAATGCTTTAGGAATAGCTATATGCTAAAATTCCAACCCTACCTCCCCCTCATGAGAGGTGGAAATGGGTAAGGCCGGCCAACGGGGCTCTGGTGAAACTGTATATGCCAATCTCCTGTACAGTGATTACAGAAGCATTAATGAACCAACAATATCATTGACTTTGAACGATGGAGATGGGAGGTCATCAATGACCTATGCTCCACTGGGAGCTAACGATCAAGAAAAAGAAGAAGATGCTAGATGATTCTTGAGGGGCTAAGTGGTCTCAGCTTGATTCTGTTTCTTGTGTATTGTTAAGGGCAGCAGTTCTGTCTGTCCTCCCTGTTTCTACCCCTTAAAGAAAAAAAAGGATTAACTTTATTTGTCACATATACATCAAAACATTGAAACATATAGTGGGCTGTGTCATTTTTTTTTGTGTCAACGACTGTGCTGGCGGCAGCCCATAAATGTCGCATGTTTCCGGTACAACATAGCATGCCCACAATTTACTAATCTTAACTGTACGTCTTTGGGACATGGGAAGAAACCAGAGCACCTGAGTGGATGAGGAGGAATGAGAACTCAAGAGGTTATGGGAAGAATGCACAACTCTTTTCAGTCAGCAGTCGGAATTTGAACCTCGATCCGTGATCACCGGTGCAGCAAAGCAATTGCACTAACCTCTCAGTTTGTAATGTCCCCACAAATATTTGAATCTTTCGCGATTGCAGTGAAAATTTGGCAAATAATTCCATTGTTGAAGCGAAGTCACGCATATTGTAGGATTTTCTTGCCCAGTAGCCAGCCAGGCAAACGTTTCAGGGCTTCTGCCACTATTGTAGTGTCAGAGAATATTCTGGATTCAGGGTGTAGAGCAGAACATTAACTTCAGCCACCAATCTTCAGATCTGAATATGGACTGGACTGTAGGTTAAATTTAAAATGCAGCTCTGGACAATGGGTCCTTAAGAGCCAAGAATCACAGTTAATTGAAAGACCAGATAATGCTGATTTGAAATTCATTTGGTTGTCTGTAGCGTGGGTGCAAAGAAGAAGGTACAAAAGTTATACATAATTCAAAGGGAAGCATGTAGATACATTGTAAATATAGAATCCTCCTTTGATCTTTAGAATTTAAAACATCATGTAATATTGAGTCGAGCAGGCCTCTTCCTCCGCAAGGGTCTCAATATGGTTCCTGCTGTGTCTCATTTTGTTGAATAGAGACTGCCTCATATCTACCAGCTTCATTTCTCTGGTGAATTTGCTTATGTGACAACAGTAGTTTCTGAAAATCAGAATCATTCATTACCTGGCCTTCATATCCCACTCAAGCTAAATCATAATAAATTTGAGGGGAAATTGCCATGATTAAGTGTCAAGGAGGGCCTTGTAATTCTGTGATGACACCTAGTAATCAGACATTTACCTCACACCCTTATTTTAGGTAACGTTCTTGAGGGTGGGTGTTCTATTTCTGCCATAGCTTTGGGGAGCACATCAAATCCTTATTCGAATCGCAGCGGCTGAGGTTTGCAGGCGATGAAAGAGATCTCCTACAATGTAAACTCGGAGTTTATGCTGAACCCATGTTAAGTTTTGCTATGCAGTGGTGTGGATAAGAATGATTATAATTTAAAGCACTGCAAAGGTTCTCCCATGACTTGTGGAGCTTTGTTTTCATTGGAAAAAAAGCAAGTGTGAGGACTGGGAGTTATGCTTCAGTCACGGAAGGTCAGTCAGGAATTCGAGCAACCCTGACAACTGATTCATCAAGCTTACAGGAGAGAGTTACAAAGACTTTGAATTCAGATTGCCTAAAGAAGATGTATTCTGACCAGAAGGGTGTTAGATACAGTTCAGCAAACTCATTCTTTTAAAATAAATGCTGGTTCTTTGACAGTTCCATCACAGTATTACATCTTACAGAACAGAGGTACAGATCTTAATTTCCATGTTGGCACTAAACCTTTTGACATGTATTTGTAATTGGCCTTAATAATTCTGACCTCAGAAAGAGGACCATGGTCAAAGTTCCTGATCTTGGTTGCACTATGGTTCCACCTTTTCCAGACTATATGTGGATAGACATTAAGATAGTGCGGGCATTGAACTGAGGGAATGTGGAACACTATGTTCCAATACATCTGATAATTACAGTCACTTATGCAATGGCAAAAAAATGTCTGATGGCATAACACAATAGCAAAGTGAATGTCGTTGGTGGCAACGCATCCTGCAAAGTTTAGTTAGAACATAGAACATTACAACAGAGTATACAGGCCTTCGGCCCACAATGTTGTGCCCACCTTTTAATCTACTCTAAGATCTAGGTCTTCTATCCTACGTAGCCCTACATTTTTTTCATCATCCATGTACCAATCTAAGAGTTTCTTAAATGTCCTTAATGAATCTGCCCTAGTAGGGCATTCCATGCATCCACCACTCTGTGTAAAGAGTGTACCTCTAATATTCCCCCCCATATATTCATCCAATCAACTTAAAATTATGTCCCCTTATATTAGCTATTTCTGCCGTGAGAAAAGCTCTGGCATTCTACTTGATCTATGCCTCTTATTATTTTATACATATCTATCAAGTCACCTCTCATCATCCTTTGATCCAAAGATAAAAGCCCTAACTTGTTCAACCTGTCTTCATAAGACATGTCCTCTGGTCCAGGCAGCATCCTGGTGAATCCCGTCTGCACCCTCTCTAAAGCTTCCACGTTCTTCCTATAATGAGATGACCAGAACTGAACACAATATTCCAAGTGTGGTTGAACCAGGGTTTTACAGAGCTACAGCATTATCTCACAGCTCTTGAACTCAATCCCCCGACTAATGAAGGGCAACACACCACTTGCCCTTTTAGGAATCCTATCAACCTGTATGGCAACTTTGAGGGATCTTTGGACTAGGACCCCATGATCCCTCTGGTCCTCTACACTACCAAGAATCCTGTCATGAACCCGCTATTCTGCCTTCAGATCTGACCTTCCAAAGTGAACCACTTCACATTTTTCTGGGTTGAAATCCATCTGCCACTTAGTTAGAACTGAGAATACACAGGCTGGCCATTATTGTACTGGTTATTCGTTCAGAGGGTTGTACATCTCCTGCTGATTTGAAAGCTGCGGTCCAAGTCCTGATCAAGCGAGTGAAGCACATACGTACATCTGAGGCAGTTTATCAGTCTCTCATCACTTGGATGTGGAAAGTTAAATTGAAGTCCTGCTGCTCTCTGAGGTGAGTATGACAGATATCAATGTCACCGTTTCAAAGGGGAGGAGGAAATTATCGAGAAGGCAATTCAACCTCTTGAACCTGCTCCATGATCATGACTGACCTTCTTTCTTGGACTCACTCTCTCTCTTGTCTCATTAAAAGGGATACCCGGCGCAGATTCTTCACGCAAAGAGTTGGTGATATTTGTAAATGGTTGCCAGAAATAGTGGTTCGGATGGCCATATTATCAATATTTAAAAGCCATCCAGGTAAGGGCATGGATGAGAGAGGTTTGGAGGGTTCTGGACTCCGTGCAGGCAGATAGGACTAGCTCACTGGGAACAAGTTGGGCCGAAGAGCTTTTTCCAACACTATTTAAGTCTATGAGTCTGTGACTCTATTGTTGCCTTTTGCATTTAGAAATTTATCTACAGAATAATCACATGGTTTCCTCACGCCTCTGCACAATCTGCACTCACAGGTGTATGGGTTGGTAGGTTAAATGGCCAATGTAACTTTCCCCTGCTGTGTTGGCAAGCAGTGGATTCTGAGGAAGTTAATGGGAAAGTGGGGAGAATAAAGTGGGATCAGTGTTGACTTGATGGGCTGAATGGCCTGGTCCCATGCTAGATGAGTCTTTGATTCTAAGACATCTAATGGCAAGCAGTTCATTCACCTTTGATGTGGGGTGGGGGTTTTGTAGCATTTTATTAAAGTTAAGGATCAACCACAAAATGTGATACAAAGAGCAGACTTCAACTGCTATGCTTGTTTGTGACCTGTGAAGCTTTGTGTGTGCAAAGTGAAGGCAGTGAAGACTCAGAGGTACCCCACAGCTGATGCCCGACACCCAGTGACAACTTTGAGAGGCTACAGAATGGAGCAATGCAGGAAAGGACAGAATACTCCAAGAGGATAGGATGTTCTCTGATGAGGAGGAGCATATAGAATAAAGCAGCACTAACCACACTCCGTCTCGAAACACTGGTGCACCCATTGACTCTTCCAAGCAATGGCTTGAGGACAATTTGATGGTTGGCTTTGGCATGTAATCTGTCCTTGGACTAATTGAAAGCACTATTTATTCTCAGTGGCCACTTTATTAGGTACACCTGCTTGATAGTGCAACTATCTAATTAGCCAATCATGTGGCAGCAACTCAATGCACAAAAGCATGTAGATATAGTCAACAGGTTCCGTTGTTGTTCAGACTGGGGAAGAAATGTGATCTAAATGACCTTCACCTTGGAATGATTGATGGTGCTGGTTTGAGTATCTCTGAACTTGCAAATCTCCTGGGATTTTTATGTACCGCAGTTAGTAGAATTTAGAGAATGGTACAGAAAGCACACACACAGGAAAAAAATCTAGTGAGCAGCAGTCCTATGGGAAGAAAATGCCTCGTTAATGAGAGAGGTCAGAGGAGAATGGTCAGACTGGTTCAAGCTGACAGGAAGCAGGCAGTAACACAAATAATTACGCGTTACAACAGCGGTGTGCAGAAGAGCACCTCTGAATGCGCTACACGTCAAACCTTGAAGTGGATGGGCAACAGCAGCAGAAGACCATGAACATACACTCAGTGGCTACTTAATTAGGTGTAGAAGGGAACTCTGAGTGTATATGAAATTCTCAAGTGTGCAGCTGGCTAAGCAGAGAATTTTGATTACCACCTTCGAGGAAGTGGTTTGAAGACAATTTCAAACGCTTGTCCAAGGAAATGCTATTAATGTCATATTACAGTGTAAGCTGAAGGGCTGGGGATTTTAACTACCATTGCTCTGTTCCCAGAACCTATCTCTCATGGTGCAATACATATTGTGAGAGGAATTCTTACAGCCAGTGGAAATTCTAATTTAACTAACAACACAAGCACAAGCAATTCGACAGATGCTGGAAATCCAGATTAACACATGCAAAATGCTGGAGGAACTCAGCAGACCAAGCAGCATCTATGGAGAGGAATAAAGAATTGATGTTCTGGACTGAGTCCTGATGAAGGGTCTCAGCCTGAAACATTGATTCCTGTCCATAGGTGCTGCTTGACCCTCGTGTGTTCCTCCTGCACTTTGTTAAGCTAATGACACCTTCTGTCACAATTGTCCATAATTCTCTGCATATTCATGGTTTATCTAAGATTGTTTTTAATACCTCTATTGTACTTGCCTCCACCAAGACCCCTGGCGGCTCATTCCACTCACTCAATGCTTGCTGTTTAAAAAAACTACCTCACAAATTTTCTTTTAACTTCCCCCCACTCACCCTGTAGCATTTAACATTTTGATACTGGGAAAAATGATACTGGATGACTAGTTTATCTACACCTGGCATAAATTTATAAGAGGAATCCACTTGACTCCTGGTTGTTTAATTGCAAATGAACCTTGTTTGTGTGCTTGCCCACTTGCCTTTTGAAAACTGCCTTAGTTCCACTTCCACCACCCTTTCAAGCAGAATACTTCCCTTCAAACATTCTCAGTGTGGAAAAAAATGGTCTCCTCATATTGTTTCTTAGTGAGACGTTTCAAGGTTAACTTGTGCCATTCAGAAGTATCTTGCTTATGTGTTAGAAATGCATAGGTACTTTGTGTAATTTAGTGTTTCAAAGTTCCACTGCTGGCTTGCAAAAACTCGCATCAATCCTGAATGTCAAGAATGTTGAAGTTGGTTCATTTTACCTCCTGGTGGACTTGGATAGTTTTGTGGACAGAGTGTTGTAGTACCTTTACCATACTCTGGCAAGAGATTACACCAAGGGCAGATGTTCTCCAGGACTTCTAGAAAAATGCAACTCCCTGCTGACTCCTGAGAATCCCTGACTGTTCAAAATGGCCAAGGAATGTTTGGGATAAGACATGATAGCCCAGTGAAAATAGTGGCAGGATCACACCACAACTACCCACTGGCATGCCTCATCAAGCTATCCCTCTCCACATGTGGCAGCCTCAGGTACCCCATTGGCCTTAGTCATCAGCCAAGAGCCCTTAACTGGAAGCAAGATATCCTCCATCCTGATGGAGAGTTTAAGAGAGAAGAAAGATCCACATGTGTTACATCAAAGGGAATTGTAAGTTCTACCTCACACCCATGAGAGGTGATTTGACAGAGGTATACAAATTTATGAGGGGTATATAGATAGGATAAATGCAAGCAGGCTTGTCCCTAGGAGGCTGGGTGACACTGGACCTAGAGTTCATAGATTCATGATGAGAAGTCAAATATTTAAAAGAAATTTCTTCGTTCAGAGGTGGTTTGAGTGAGGAATGAGCTTCCAGCATAAGTGCTGGATATGGGTTTGACTGCAACATTTAAGAGAAGTTTGGATAAGGATGTGGATGGGACAGGAATGGAAGACTATGGTTCAGGAATGGGTCAATTGGACTGGGCAGAATAACAGTTTGGTATGGATTAGATAGGCTGAAGGGCCTGTTTGAATGCTAAAGTGCATTATGACTCTATGACTATATTACCATAAAGCATGAGCACATCAGCTTCAATACAATCGGTAGATCTCTCGCCTCAAAGGGAGTTGTATGTTCTCAGAATATTGAGGGGTTTTGAGAGCCTTGAGCACAAAGGTCTAGGCTGGTAGCCCAGTGTAGTACTATACTAAAGGCATCATGCATAGATGGTGGAGCTGCCTTTTAACTGAAAACTTTAAGCAACCTCTCTATATATTGTTTGACTAAACAAATATATAACCAGTAATGAATTATGTAAATGAACAAGAGTTAATTTACATAATTCATTACAGGTTTTATGTATATATAAATATGTGAATTGCATATGTCATTACGCTACATGGCGCCTTGCTTAAAGTAAACGTGAAGTTAGACTCACATTTCAGACTCCCATATCTTCCTCTGAATTAGTTTAATGTTTTGAAGCTACAAAACATAACAGGTTTACTATCACTAGCATATATTGTGAAAATTGTTTATTGTAATCCTGTGCATTGGAGCCTCCATACCGGGTGGTGATGCAACCAGTCAAATGCTCCCCATGATACATCTGTAGAAATTTGTGAGAGTCTTTGCCGACATATTAAATCTCTTCAAACTCCTACTGAATTATAGCAGCTGGCATGCTTCTTTATGATTGCATTAATACGTTGGGCCGAAGATAGATCTTCTACGATGCTGATGCCCTGGAATTTGAAACTGTTCACCCTTTGTACTGCTGACTCCTCCTTTCCTTTATCAATCTTTTTATTAGTTAAGTAAAAGAGTACATATATATATATAAACAAGAGGAGAACTATCTCAAATGTCTATATCAATAACAATTCATATAAAAGGTAAAATGAACATTATCAAGATCATACATAGTATTAATCTAATAGCATATAATAAAGAATACTGACTCCTCGATAAGAACTGGTGTGTGTTCCCTCCACTTCCTGGTCCCGAAGCCCACAATCAATCCCTTGGTCTGACTGACACTGAGTGCGAGGAGACACCATTCAACCAGCTGATCTATCTCACTCCTGTCCGCCTCCTCGTCACCATCCTCCAGTTGTGATCAAAACACCCATCGCTGGAGCTTAATGTGTGCAACATTGCAAGAGACATTTCAAAAATAATTTATTTGTTGTGAAGCATTTCCAGACAATGCAGAAGGCGTTGTTTAAGCCTAGTTTCTGTAATAATAATTAGTAAGTATAAATAAATGATATCAGTGCTTCATTGTTTAGAATAACCTTGAATAAACCCAGCACTTACAAGTACTTGTTTACACACATTGTTCTGTTTTTCTGCATGTCATTTCATTCTAGACTGAAATCACATAGTGGCATTACATTCTAAATGATATATGTATGTACATTTTATTATATTGCTCTTAGACTACATATACTTTAGAGCCTTCAACAGTGACGTCCACAATTACTGGTATTGTTGCCAATATCTATCTCTCATTCAACAGCTAAAAAAAGCCCCATCATAACAGCAGCTCACTCACTAATTGCTATTTTAAAGGTACTTGGTGTCAGATCTGAACTTTCATGCCCATCTGAAAGAGCAGAAGGTCCCCAGTTGAAGATCTCATCTGGACATTCTCTCTTCCATCGGGCGGAGGATACAAAAGTGTGAAAGCACGTACCACCAGGCTGAAGGACAGCTTCAATTCCACAGATATCACTGTTACGATTATTGAGGACATCTTTGAAAGGTGATATCTCAAAAAGGTGTTATCTGTCATTAAAGATATCACCACCCCAGATATAGTCTCTTCTCATTACTGCTTCAACATTTAGTAATGTGAACAGCCAGAGATCGTGTCCCTGGTAGGTACCAATGACATGGGTGGGACAAGTGAATAGCTTCTGCAAAGGATGTTCAGGGAGTTATATGCTACCTGTGCCATGTCCTAGTGAGGCCAGAACTAGGAAGATTATACAGTTTAGCCTGTAGCTAAGGAGTTGGTGCAGGAGCGAGGGCATAAGATTTTTGGATCACTGGACTCTCTTCCAGAGTATGGATAGTTTGCACATGAACTGGTGGGGGACTAATCTCCTAGCAGGAAGGTGGTTTGTTATTGTTGCATGGTTGGATTTAAACTAGAGTTGCAGGGGGATGGGAGCTAGCATGCCAGATGTTGGTAAGACCCTAGACAAAGTCTGGAATCGAAAGGTTGTGTATGGTGCACTAGTGTCCTGAGCTAGGTATATTTCAGTGCAAGAATTATCGAAGGGAAGACGGTCGAGCTCAGGGCATGGATCAACATTTGGAATTATGATGCTGTTAGCCATTAGTGAGACTTGGTTACAGGAGGGGCAGGACTGGCAGCTCAGAATTCTGGGGTTTTGTTGTTTTAGATGTGACTGAGTGGGAGGGATTAAAGGAGGAGGGGTGGTGTTACTTTAGGAAAAATGTCATGGCAATGCTCAGTCATGACAGATTGGAGAACCCGTCTAGTGACATGCTGTGGGTGGAATTGAAAAACAAGAAAGGTATGACCACATTAATGGGGCTATATTACAGATCATCTGAAAGTCCTAGGGATTTAGAGGAACAAATTTATAAAGATATGGCAGACTGTTGCAAGAAACATAAAGTTGTTTTAGTAGGTGATTTTAACTTTCCACATATTGAGTGGGAATCCCATACTGTAAAAGGACTAGTTGGGACAGAGTTTGTCAAATATGTTCAGGGAAGTTTCCTTCAACACAATGTAGAAGCTTCAACGAGAGAGCATGTGATACTGGATCTGCTATTGGGGAATGAGACAGGGGAGGTGAATAAGGTTTGTGTAGGGGAACAGTTTGCATCCAGTGACCGTAATGTCATTAATGTCAAAGTAAATATGCAAAAAGATAGGTTTGGTCCATGGGTTGTGATTCTAAATTGGAGAAAGGCCAATTTTCATGGTATGAGAAATGAATGGGCAAGTGTGGATTGGGACAGGCTGTGTTCTGGCAAAGATGTACTTGGAAAGTGGGAAGTTTTCAAAAACGAAATTTTTGGAGTACAAAGTTTGTATGTGCCTGTCAGAATAAAAGGTAAAGATAATAAGTGTAGGGAATCTTGGTTTTCAAGAGATATTAAGGCCCTGTTTAAGAGAAAACAGGAGGTACATAGCAGCTATAGGCAAATAAGAACAAATGAGGTACTTATGGAGCATAAGAAATGCAAGAGGACACTTAATGAAAAGAATTCAGGAGGGCTAAAGGAAGACATGAAGTAACTCTAGCAAATAAGGTGAAAGAGAATCCTAAGGGATTCCACAGATATGTGAAGAACAAAATCATTGCAAGGAACAAAATTGGTTCTCTGGACAACCAGAATGGTAATCCATGTGTGGAGCTAAAACAGAGGTGGTATATCTTAGATAAATTCTTTGCATCTGTATTTACTCAGGAGTCTGTAGAAGTGAGGCAAAGTTGCGTCAACTTCATGTCATCATGTACAGATTACAGAAGAGAAGGTGTTTACTACCCTGAGGCAAGTCAGGGTGGATAAATCCCCAGGACCTGAGAAGGTCTTCCTTCAGACCCTATGGGAGGCAATTGCAGAAATTGCCAGGGCCCTAGCAGAGATATTTAAATCAGCCTTAGTGACAGAGGAGGTACCAAGAGGACTGGAGGATATCCAATGCTGTTCCACTATTTAAAAAAGACTCTAATCATAAACCAAAATATTATAGGCTGGTGAGTCTGAAATCAGTTGTGGGAAATTATTGGAAGGTATTATAAGAGAGTGGATATATAAGTATTTGAAGAGACATGGACTGATTAAGCGTAGTCAGCATGGCCTTGTGCATGGTAGGTCATATCTAACCAAACTACAGAGTTTTTTGAGGAAGTTCCCAGGCAAGTGGCTGAAGTTAAGACAGTGGATGTTGTCTACATAGACTTAAGTAAGGCATTTGACAAGGTCCCGCATGGGAGACTAGTCAAGAAAGTTCAGTTAGGATGAGGTAGTAAATTGGATTAGACATTGGCTTTGTGGGAGAAGAGCAGTAGTAGTAGAGGCCTGTGACTAACGGTGTGCCAGAAGGATCGGTGCTGGGTCCCTTGTTGTCTGTCATCTACATACAATACTGTATATCAATGATCGGGATGATAATGTGGTTAATTGGATCAGCAAATTTGCAGATGACACCAAGATTGAGGGTGTAGTGGACAGTGAGGAAGGCTATCATGGTTCACAGGGGGATCTGCATCAGCTGGAAAAATGGGCTGAAAAATGGCAGATGGAATTTAATGCAGTCAAGTGCGAGGTTGTGCTCGTTGGTAGGACAGATCAGGTTAGGTCTTACACAGTGAATGGTAGGGCACTGAGGAGTGCGGTAGAACAAAGGGACCTGGGTATACAGGTCCATAATTCATTGAAAGTGGCATCACATGTAGATAGGGTCATAAAGAAAGCTTTTGACACATGGCCCTTCATAAATTAATGTATTAAGTACAGGAGATAGAATGTTATGTTGAACTTTTATAAGAATTTGGTGAGGCCTAATTTGAAGTATTGTGTGTGGTTTTAGACATTTACCTACAGGGAAGATGTAAATAAGGTTGAAAGAGTACAGAGAAAATTTACAAGGATGTTGCTGGGTCTGGAGGACCTGAGTTTAAGGAATGATTGAATATGTTAGGACTGTATTCTTTAGAATGTAGAAGATTGAGAGGAGATTTGATAGAGGTATACAAAATTATGAGGAGTATAGGGAAAATGCAAGCAGGCTTTTTCCACTGAGGTTGGATGGGATTACAACCAGAGGTCATAGGTTAAGGGTAAAAGGTGAGAAGATTAAGGGGAACATGAGGGGAAATTTCAGAGGGCTGTGTGAGTGGGCAATGAGCTGCCAGCACAAGTGGTGCATGCAAGCTCAATTTCAATGTTCAAGAGGAGTTTGGATAGCTACATGGATATGGAGGGCTACGGTCCCAGTGCAGGTTGATGAGTAGGCAGTTTAAGTGGGTTGGCATTGACTAGATGGGCTGAAGGCCCTGTTTTTGTGCTATACTTCTCTATGCCGCTACCATCAGAGAGGAACTACTGGAGCCTGAAGAAACACAATCAGCATTTTAGGAATAGCTTCTTCTGCCCATGAACACGACCTCATTATATTTGCACTCTTGTTTTGCAATGCTTATTTATTTGATATACATCAAATGGCCATTACCTGTACACCTGCTCGTTAATGCAAATATCAAATCAGCCACTCAATGCATAAAAGCATGCAGACTTGGTCCAGTGGTTCAGTTGTTGTTCAGACCAAACATCAGAATGGAGAAGATATGTGATGTTGACCATGGAATGATTGTTGGTTCCAGACAGAGTGGTTTGAATATTCCGGAAACTGCTGATCTCCTGGGATTTTCGTGCACAACAGTCTCTAGAGTTTACAGAGAATTCTGTGAAAAACCAAGAAACATCCAGTGAGCAGCAGTACTGTGGGCAAAATTGTCTTGTTAACAAGGTCAGAGGAGAATAGCCAGAGTGACTTAAGCAGACAGGAAGGCACGAATAACTTAAATAACTACTCAATACAACAGCTGCGTGAAGAAGTGAATCCCAGAATGGATAATATGTCGAGCCTTGAAGTGGATGGGTTACAGTAGCAGAAGACCATGAAGATGCACTAAGTGGCCATTTTATTAGGCACAGGAGGTAAGTAATAAAGTGGCCTTTAAGTGTATATGAAATTGTCAGTTGTTGGGCTGGTTAAACAGAGAATTTGGGGAAGTGGCTTGAAGATGAGTTCAAACACTTGTACAAGAAAATGCTATAAAATTGCCATACTACAGTGTAAACTGAGGATTTCAACTATCATTGATCTTCTTGGGCTTCCAGCTGGGTACCGATATCGACTGTAACTAATGTTTCGATGACAAACTCTGCCATCTTCATCAGGGATGATGCTGGGCGTGTCTAGTTCATCCCTCCTGATTGGATAGTCCTCATCCAATCAGGTTTCCGCTCTCCCAACTTGTTTTCAATCAAATTCCAGTTCTTACTAAGAGCGAGACCTTCGTCTTTGTTAAAACTATTGTCTTCTAGTTTTAATGGCTTCCTTTACCAGGCGGTCCCAAAACAGCACAGTGGTTTTGTGCTGAAGTCAATCCTATGCCATTGCG
Source organism: Hemitrygon akajei (assembly GCF_048418815.1). NCBI lineage: Eukaryota > Metazoa > Chordata > Chondrichthyes > Myliobatiformes > Dasyatidae > Hemitrygon > Hemitrygon akajei. The sequence goes on along the minus strand of NC_133124.1, from coordinate 208,455,127 downwards.
AATGCAATGTTCTGCTACTGCCGATTTCCCCAGGTAGCCTGAACAGATGCACCTCCTCTGCTCCTTGATGCAGGTCTCCATAATACATCCCGTCTGTCAATAGACAGTGCTCTGCTTTCACAGGGAATCCTGTAATTGCCAGCCAACCTGAGTCCCAGGTCATCTTTAACCCACATGAGCTGTGATTTGAGCTTCCTTACAGGCTTGTGGTTGGTATTAATCTGGTATTTCTTCAGGATCCTGGTGATCCTTCCAGAAACTGTGGAAATATAGGGAAGGCAGGTGGTAGCAACACGTTCTTCCTTGTTTTGAGGTTTCCTGATTTTCCATTGGCCCTTTTAAGGGCCCCATTGATTTCTTTCTCCTTGTAGCCATTCAGTAGGACTTTCATGCAAAATCGTCTTTTTCCCTCGGGGAGACTCTCTGGGTCTGAAATTGTTTTTGCACGGTTAATCAAAGTAGAAAGAACCACTCTATGTTGGGAGGCGTGACAGTGGCTATTGTTGTTGAGGTGGAAGGATTTCTGGAAGGATTGCCTGAGAAGAGTTTATCCATCATATACGCCGGGAAATCTGTACATCCTTTTTTTAACCATTGATTTGTTCCAAGTCTCTCCATCTCATGGTGTAATACATACTGTGAGAGGAATTCTTACAGCCAGTGAGAAGATGAGGCCAAATTCTGTGGACCATAATGACATTGTGGGGAAGGTTCCACTAGGGAAATTTTACCAACCTGATCTGGAGACTGGAGGTGAGCAATAGTGATTTTCACATTGGACGCAATAGAACTGCTGTGGACTTCTGAAATAAAAGCAGAAAGTTCCAGGAACATCCCATAAACCTGTCAGCATCAGTAGTGAGAGTAAGGAAGCTAGGGATGTTGAATGTTCCTTTAGAACTGCTCAGTTAAAAAGTGAGCACACTAACTTCTGGACCGGGCTTGCAATACTAGTGAGTCCCAACTAATCTCTGTATGCTTTAGCTGTTAATAGAAAGATGACATCTATGGAGGAAGATAAATTGTGAATCAGATAAGTAAGTCCCTCTACAATTCCTTCCATTGTAGTTCTATCACACTAACTGCTGGTTTGACTTAGAATTCTGCCCCCGGTACTAAATAAATCATGCATAGTTGCTGGAGCTGCCTTTCATTTTAGATGTTAATGCAACTTCTGTTGGCACTGTGTATATATACAGTAAAATCCTCGCGTCGTTTTGGACAGAGGTATCCTGGTCAATATCTATTCCTCAAATCTCCTGATTTTCCAGATTCAGGTTCAGGTTTATTATCACTGACATGTATGGTGATATCTGTTGTTTATATCCTCTGTATTGGAGCCTCCATGCCAGATGAAGATGCAACCAGACAGAATATCCTCCATGGCACATCTGTAGAAATTTGCTAGAGTCTTTGATGATATACCAAATTTCCTTAAATTCCTAATGAAGTACAGCTGCCGTTGTGCCTTCTTTGTGATTTCATCAATATGTTGGGCCCAGGGTAGATCCTCTGAGATGTTGACATCCAGGAACTTGAAGATGTTCACCCTTTCCATTGATGATCCCTCAATGAGATCGGGTGTATGTTCTCCCTTCTTCCCCTCCCTGAAGTCCACACTCAGTCCCTTGCTCTTACTGACATTGAGGCACGACTCAACCATCCAATCTATCTCATTCCTGATGGCCTCCTCATCACCATCTTCCAGTTCTGATCACACCATCCATTGTTGCAGCCTAATGAGTATGACTGCTATATTGCAAGAAACATTTCAAAAATAGTCTAAGTTACGAAGCATTTCCAGACAAGGCAAAAGGTGTAGATTAAATTTAGTTTCTGTAATAATAATTAGTAAATATAAATGTGATATCTCTGCTTCATTGTCTAGAATAACCCCAGCACTAACAACTATTTACTTAAACACACTGTTCTGTTTTATTCTGCACATCAGTTCATTCTAGACTGAAATAACATGGTAGCATTACATTCTAAATGATATATTACATTACATTATATTGTATATAAATTACATGTAATTTGAAGTTTTCAGCAGTGGCGTCCACTATTACTGGTGTGATTGCCAATAGCTGTCTCTCATCCAACAGCCAAAAAAAGTCCCATCACAACAGCAGCCCACTCACTAATTGCTACTTTAAGATGCTTGGTGCCAGATCTGAACTTTCTAGCCCATCTAAGAGAGCAGGAGGTCTCCAGTTCAAGATCTCATCTGGACATTCTCTCTTCTCCTCTCTCCCATCAGGCAGAAGATACAAAAGCCTGAAAGCACATCCCACCGGGCTCAAGGACAGCTTCTATTCCATAGATATCACTGTTATTACTATCAAGGACATCTTGAAATGGCAATGTCTCAAAACCGTGGCATCTGTCATTAAGGACATCACCACTCAGGACATGCTTTTGTCTTATTACCACCATCAGGGAGGAACTACAGGAGACGGAATACACACACTCAATGTTTTAGGAAAAGCCTCTTCCCCTCTGCCATCAGATTTCTGAACAAACAATAAACCCATGAACAGTACCTTGCTATTTTTATTCTCTTTTTTGCACTACTCATTTATCTTTTTAATATATATTTCTTATTATAATTTATAGTATATTTAATGTATTGTGTTCTACTGCTGCCACTAAACAACAGATTTCACGATATAGTATGTCAGTAATAATTAACCTAATTCTGATTCTGACTCTTAAGCCGATCAACTCTTAGCCTCACAACCTACCTCATTAGGACTTTGCACTTTATTTCTTATCTTCACTGTAACTTTTTCTGTAGCTTTTCCACTCTGTTAGTGTTTTACCTCGTTCTACCTCAGTGTACGGTGTAATGACTTGATTTTGTATAAACAGTTTGCGATATAAGCTTTTTACTCTACCTTGGCACACGATAATAATAAGCCAACACGAATGAAGATTTTTTTTTCAAAGATTCAAAGTACATTTATTATCAAAGTATGTATGCAATATACAACCCTGAGATACGTCTTCCTACAGACAGCCATGAAGCATAGAAACACCATGGAACCCGTTCAAAGAAAACATCAAACACCCAATAAGCAAAAAAAAAAAACGAAATCGCGCAAACGGAAAAAAAACAAGTAAAAACCACACAGATTATTAAACATCAAACCACAGAGTCCTTGAAACAGTCTAGGAATATTTTCAGTTTAGGTAATTTCAGTTCAATTTAGTACTGCGTCTTCTGTTGACTGCAGAGCGCAGAGCCATTCTTTCCCGATCAAAATCGTACTAAATAGCAATACAAAAGGAGCAACCAGAAACCAGAAGCACACCATAACATGAAATGCAGAGTCCCCTAAAATGAGGCCAATCCATAAACGGTGCCGGTTAAACCTTGCCCGTGACACATGACTCTGGCACCTCTCTCCAGCGGCAGCGAGCGAGCAAGACCAGTCAAATGCAAGCACCTTCCTCTGGCAGTCGCAGCTCTTCATGCACAATTCAGGTGTTAACATGGGTTGCTGATACGCAAACAAATATAAAAGTTCTTCATTTTGGCATTTGTTGCACTTTATTACAAAGATAACAGTTCTAAACCAAAAGCAGAAGCAATTTACTTTCCACTGATTAAGTAACTGCACCAGCACTGCTGTGCTCTGTGGATTGGGAATGTATTGCGAGTCCAGGAGCTCTTTATTTGCTAATCTCTGTGAATCTCCTTTTCTATTTCCAGATCTTATTGGATCGATTAAAAGTGTAGGCGATTTATTTTGACACGGGGAATTTGAGCTACTTTGTACAATGTAGTAGCTGATGTTGGCCGAATAAATTTCCAGTATCAGACTGATGCACAGCTGCGTAGGCTGTATCTAGGTCCCAAGTCATACCACACAAAGCAGCTTTTGAAGGGTCAGCTATCCAACCCAAAACAAGTGCAGTTGATGCTTTTCACAGTATTCAGAGCTGCGACATACGCATCTTTTTTCCTTTATAGTTTCCACAAGCACTTCCACAAGGAGGCACAGATAGAATGGACAGCCAGAGACTCTTTCTCAATGTGAAATACCAGGGAGCATAATTTTAAGGCGATAGGATGAAAATATAGTGGGATATTGAAAGTATTTTCTGTACACTGAGAGTCGTGAGTATGCCGAATGCTCTGCCAGAGGAGGTGGTAGAGGCAGATACATTAGGGGCATTTAAGAATCTCTTATGGATGACAGAAAATGTAGGGCCATGCAGGAAAGAACGGTTAGCTTGAACTTTGAGGAGGTTAAAAGTTTGGCACAACATCATGGACTGAAGGGACTGTACGGTGCTGCAGTGTTTTGTGTTCTGTCAGTATACTGTGAGATGGAAAGTCATGCCGGATGTACCTGCTCATGGCAATCAGCATGTCCGCACACTCCGGACCAGGGAAGTACAGAATGCAGAGCAGAGGACATCAGATGGCAATACATCTGGCTCACACACTTACTGTGGCTCAGCCCTGGGTCCAGTTGAAGCTCTATAATGGGGAGAGTGTGGAGCTAATGGTGACTGATTTTCATTAAAAGTTCACTCATTACGTCACAAATGAGGCAACTATTCTGTCTCTGTCTGTTGCTGGTCATTTCCTCAAAGCACAAAATCTAACACAACCACGGACCATATTTTGTTTCGTCTCTCGATCTTCCACGGATGTCATAACGTTTATTTTGTTGTTCATTTTTGCGCAAATGTGAGTTCTTGCTGCTTGGGAAGGCAGCCTACGTAATCAATAATCCCAGTCATCTCAGTCACTTCCTCTTCTCCCTGCTCCCATTGGGCAGAAGATACAAAGGACTGAAAGTGCGTACCTCCAGGTTCAAGGACACTTGACCTCACAGCCTACCTTGTTATTGCTTTACCCCTTACCCCTTGTCGTCTGCCTCCACTGCACTTTTCTGTAACACTTTATTCTACATTCTGTTATTGTTTTCTCTTGCACTTCCTTAAGGCACTGATGTGATGAAATGATCTGCAAGGATGGCATGCAAAAACAAAGTTTTTCACTGCACTGCAGTACATGTGCAATAATAAAACAATTTACCAATTAATGTTAACTTACACTCAGTGGTCAGTTTATTAGGTACAGCTGTACACCTGCTTAGTAATGCAAATACCCGAACAGCCATGCGGCAGCAACTCAATGCATAAAAGCATGCAGACATCGTCAAGAGGTTCAGTTACAGTTCAGGCCAAACATCAGAATGCGGAAGAAATTGATCTATGTAACTCTGACTGTGTAATAATTGCTGTTGCCAGATGAGGAGGATTGTGTATCTAAGAAACTGCTGATCTCCTGGTTCTTCACGTACAACAGTCACTAGAGTTTAGAGAGAATGATGTGATAAACAAATAAATCAGTGAGCAGCAGATCTGTGGGGGAAAAGTGACTTGTTGATGACAGAGGTTGGAGGAGAAAGACCAGACTGGTTCCAGCTGATAGGAAGATGAGAGTAACTCAAATGACCACGCGTTATTTAACTGTGGAGTGCAGAAGAGCATCCCTGAATGCACAGACCATTGAACCTTCAAGTGGATGGGCTACAACAGTGGAAGCCAGTCACAACCACGGATTTGGCAGTGCAGTAGATACTACAATTGCGCTCGTGAATATGCACGTCAGCTAATTATTATTTCATTGCCATGGTATTTACTTCCGCTCTTTTCGTCGTCACGCTTGTCGAGACTTGAGCAAAGCACAGCAATGTTTCACTGCCTGCTTGCATTTGGCCTTGCCTGAGAAAACTGACTCTGAAGACTAGCAGTATTCGTTTTATATTCAGTTATTCCTTTCAGCCGCAGTGTTGGCTTCATTTTCCATTTGAGAGTTTCAGTTAATGGCCCTATTTGGCCTAGTGTTTATTATTTTCTTTTCCCTCTAAGTCTGTTTGCATTAAATTCTGTGAGCTATCAACCTTCTTCAGTGTCTCTTGCTCTGCACTTGGGCCATATCTGAACACAATGACAGGAGACCACATTAAGTTCCTCTCCGATACCTAATAAAATGGCCACTGAGTGTTTGTTTGTCACGTTTGTCATGTGAAGTGCTGCTGCTGCAAAAATCTAATTTTCATGACATTTATATTTTGTGTACATATACCCATGACAATAGTAAATTTGACTTGAACTTGAGTAGTGTCTGAACTCGGTAATTTTAGGAGTTTCAGGAATGAGCAAGAACTTTTGATTCTTCGTAATTTTTTATTTTAAAGTTTAAACAAAGGTACAGAAACTAAGCAGATGAGAGATGAGAAATGAAAGATTAAAGAGATTCAATAGATTCAATAAAAAGATGGTGTCTTTGAAATATCTATCACCTTTATAATCTAGCTAAACAGAAATTCCTTAGATAAGAATAAACCAATCAACAGTTGCATAAACATGGGTTATGTGCTCATACTTAGCCATTGAAAAATGAGAAAGTTACATGTAACTGCTACACTACCTTCTGCCAGTAAGCGGAGATGAACCACCACATATAGTGAAAAACACATTTGTTAAAGATACTAATTGTTCAAAATTAAAATTATGTCTGCATTTTAGTCTTGCACTAATTCAATTAATATCTTATAAAAAGCATAAAAAAAACAACTGATTCCAAAGGAAAGGAGGCAGAGAATTCAAATGTTTTAAATCAGAGGTAGACAGAAACTTAATAAAGAAGGAAATGAATTCGAGTCCTCTGGAGTTTGGAGGCCAAAGAGGCCAGTCTGTCTTGGGGAGAGATGATTGTGTATGTCTGTGGGTGGGAAGAAAGAATGGAACTTAGTTTGCTCTTGTTGTTTTGCTGTGTTCTGTGTTATTCAGCTGAACATTGTGGGGGCCCCATATCTGGGGGCCACCCATAGCACACCCTCGGATGTGTTGGCTGTTAACGCGAACAATGCATTTCACTGTATATGTCAACGTACATGTGATAAAGAAATTGAATTTGGAAATTTGAATGAAAGGTTAAAATAGATAGATATGAACATGAAATTGAGGTTACAATCAGATCAGCTATGATATTATTATATCAATAGCAAACTTTGGGATTGGGCGCTCACTCCCCCACCTGCTTGTCAACAGAAGAGTATAATTAGTCCATTAAGAGCAGGATTAGTCCATTCACCCATCGAATCTGCTCTACCATTCAATCAGGTCTAATTTAATAATAATAATAAAAACAGCTTTAATTATGCATTAAGATGCAGGCTCAATGTGTTTTACGTAGATTGTAAAGAGAAATCAATATAGTCATAAAAATATGAGACAAAATTAAAATTCATAAGTAAAGGCAAACATTATATAGAATAAAATTTAATCAAATATACAAAATTATATAAATGTAATCAACATTAACAGGCTTTAAGTAATCTTATAAGTAGACCAAATTAAAAAGTAGGTTTTTAGAAGTGTTTTGATATGTTTTGCAGTGCTGGCCTGGCATATCTCAGTTGGTAGAGTTTTCCAGGTCTTTATCCCTCTCAACTCTGCCCCCTCTCTGTAACTTTTGACACCCTTACTGATCAAGAACCTCTACTTTAAGTACACCCAATGATTTGGCCTCCGCAGCTGCCTGCGGCAATTAATTCCATGATTCACCACCCTCTGGCTAAAGAAATGCCTCCTCATCTCTATTCTAAAGGGACATCTTTCTATTCAGAGGCTGTGCCCTCTGGTCCTAGACTCCCCCACCATTGCAACATACTCTTCACATCCACTCGAACTAGGCTTTTCAATACTCAGTAGGTTTCAGTGAGATCCCTCTCATTCTTTTAAACCCCAGTGAGTACAGGCCCAGGGCCATCAAACACTCCATACACATTAATCCTTTCATTCTGGCGATCATTCTTGGTAACTTCCTCTGGATCCTCTCCAATACCAGCCCATCTGGCAATCACCAGCCAGGCCGCCTCTTATTATACTGTACTGAGAGGCATCAGGTTAGATGAAACTCACTGAGGCAGACTGACCGGCTTCCTTCCTCTGGCACTGTAGCACAGTGGTGGAGGTGCTGCCTCACTATCAGCTCTAGTGCCCTGGTTTCAATCTAACCTCCAATGCTGTATACAAGATATAGACATATGAATATGTATATATAGGTATACAAGATATTAAGGGGAATAGATAGAGTGGACAGCCAGCGCCTCTTCCCCAGGGCACCACTGCTCAGTACAAGAGGACATGGCTTTAAGGTAAGGGGAGGGAAGTTCAAGGGGGATATTAGAGGAAGGTTTTTCACTCAGAGAGTGGTTGGTGCGTGGAATGCACTGCCTGAGTCAGTGGTGGAGGGAGATACACTAGTGAAATTTAAGAGACTTCTAGACAGGTATATGGAGGAACTTAAGGTGGGGGATTGTATGGGAGGCAGGGTTTAAGTGTCGGCACAACACTGTGGGCCGAATGGCCTGTACAGAGCTGTACTGTTCTATGTTCTATGTTCTGTTTGGGTGGAGTCTGCATGTCCTCCCTGTCAGTTGCCCCTGGATTCCCCTCCACAATTCAAATATGTTGGTTGGTAGGCTAACCAGCTGCTGTGAATGATCTCTAGTGTGCAGGTGAGTGGTGGAACTGAGAGTGGTGCAGAGGGAGTAAATAGGAATGAGGGGAGAATAAAACAGATTTGTGTGGGTCTGGAATAGATGGTTGACACATACTGAATGGGCAAAGGGCTTGTTGCCACATTGTATAATTCAATGACTCCATTAATGAACACACAACGTTTTTCGTCATTGCTATCGGTATATTGAAGTTCAAAGCTCAAAGTAACTTTATTATTGATGTACATATACCTCACCATATTCATTTTCTTGTGGGAATACACTTTAAATCCAAGAAACACAATAGAGTCAATGAAGCACCCAACAGGACACGTAAACAATGAATATGCAAAAGGCAATAAAATGTGCAAGTATAACGGGAAAAAAAGCAATACATTTCAAGAACATGAGGATGAAGAGTCCTTGGAGCTGAGTTCAAGAGTTGTGGGAATAGTTCGGTGATGGGGTGAGTGAAGTTATCCCCTCCGGTTCAAGCGACTGATGGTCGAGGTGTTATAACATTTTCTGAGCCCGGTGGTTTGTGTCCTGAAGCTCTTGTACTTTCTGCCTGATGGCAGCAGTGAGAACAGAGGATGGCTCGGGTCGTGGGGGGCCCTTGACAATGGAATCTGCTTTCCTGCGACAGCGCTCTTTGCAAATGTGCTCGATGGTGGAGTGGACTTTACCCGCGATGGACTGGGCTGTGTCCATAACCTTTTCCAAGGATTTTGTATAATTGTCACATGTGCCAAAACAAGATGAGAAGCTTAGTCTTGGATATTGTTCCTACAGTTCAAGTCATTGTGGTAAACAAGCTAAAACAATAGCAGCCACCACTCTCGCAGGTGCAGATGAAGAGCCAGGAAAGAAGAAAGCACTTCTCATTTCAGTTCTAAACAGCCGACCTCTTGAGAATTATGGACCTCTACTTCAGAACTTAACATTTTACAATGTTAAAAAGCCTTTATAATTGCATGTTGTTGATTTCAAAGCCCAATTGACAATGTGAGTTTTTAAGTAAACCAGGAGTTTGATGAGTTGAGGTAAATATGGTTCTTGTTCATAGGTCGTAACCTGGAGCACTGGACAAACAGAGAAAGGAAGTTACAAACCAGGGTGAAATCTGCTAGCACTCTGTACACAACATGTCTTTTTCCCAGGGTTGGGAAATCAAGAACTAGAGGGCACAGGTTTAAGTTGAAAGGGAGAGATTTACTCAGAAGAATTAAATTTACGGTATTAGATGAATTCAGCATAATCATATATACACCACGCATACCACTTAGTGTTGAGGCCAATATATTCCTCATCTGACCTCAAAACCTTCTTCCTCATTTTTACAGAGTCTTCTACTTGATCTTTGCAAAGTCTTTATGGTGAAGAATAGGCTTTATTATTGTAGTACGTATGGTGGAAATCAGTCAGGTAACACCATCCCTACAGTAAAGTATGGTGCTGATAACATCATTTTATAGGGATGCTTTACAGCAACAGTGGCTGGAAATTTGGTCAGGATTGATGGGATGAAGAGTGCTGCTGAATACACAGAGATCCTGGATAATATCCAGCTAGCCTCTGCCAGTAAGTTTAAACTGGGGAGGAAGTTTGTCTTTCAGCAGGACAACGACCCAAAGCACACAGCCAGAGCAACCATGGAGTGGCCTCAGATGAAGAAAATTGATGTTCTTGAGTGGCCCAGTCAGAATCCGACTGTACATTTCTGGCATGACCTCAAGATTGCTGTCCACGGCCACTCCCAAACTAACCTGGCACAGCCTGAGCAATCTTGCAAGTAAGAATAGGCAAATCTTGCTCCGTCACAGTGTGCAAAACGAATAGAGACTCATCCAAAAAGACTACTGGCTGTAATTGCTACGGGAGATGGTTCAAATACGTACAGAGCAAAAAGGGATGAGTACTTTTGAAATGCTGATATTTAAGTTTTTGAATTTTTAGTTTTCCATGCTTTGCAATTTTCCTTGGTGTTTGGGCTCTACTGTGAAAAAAGGAGGAAGTGATTCACAAACAAAAATTCTCAGTTAAATTGATCAAATTCCCTGTTTATAACACTCATTCATGTGAACAAAGGTTTAAGGGCTGAATACATTTACAAGGCATTGTCTTTGCACTGTACTGCCACGCCCGACTATGAAATTTGTTATTTTGCGTGGCTACTATGAATACTACGTCGACTCAGGCCCGACGCCGGCTCCCTAGGCCTGAGTCGACGTAGTATTCATAGTAGCCACGCAAAATAACAAATTTCATAGTTTCTTGCATTAGCTTCTTGTGGTGAACTACATATACCTGTCTGGACACGCCCCCTGCTGACTGCTCCTGTGGCTCCTCCCACAGACCCCTGTATAAAGGTGATGGAGGTCTGAGCCCGGCCTCTCTGTCTCCAGGATGTAGTATAGTGGTCAATCACTGCTTGTTCCTTCTTCCAGTCAATAAAAGCCGATACCTTGCTTTTACGTCTCAGAGTGAGTTATTGATGGTGCATCACTTCTCTCACGTCAGAGCTGAACAGACTCCACAGCTGTGGCCGGCAGCCGTCGGGCTCCTGGACTGGCTTCACTCGCCTCGGAGCTGAACTGGCTCTGTGACAGTGAACTGTGAACTTCGGGAACTGACTGTGTGACTGTGGGCTCACTTTCGAGAACTATGCGGTTTATGTCTATTATTTGTTTGCTTTTTTGATTGCTTGAACATTTTGTTCTTTTTTGGCACATTGGAAGCTTGTTAGTCTCTGCTGAGTGGGGTTTTTCATAGATTCTATTGTGTTCCCTTGTTTTCTGGCTGCCTGTATATGGTAGACATTGATATTCAATTTACTTTGAACTGTGATATAAAATAGTAATAATAAACCTGATTCTGGCTTGGAGAGAAAGAAGTTTATACTCACTCATTACAAGGCAAGCCTCACTTATCACAGTACAGAAGGGGGACATTCTGTCACGGTGTGCACTGGCAATACTGAAACCCAAGTGTACAGGAAAGACACTTTGGTCAATGTAGAGACGGCAACTAGACTCTATTCATAATAATTCCAAAAGAATGTCGGTGGTTCTGCCGAGTGACACCATGAGCACTAATCTTCTCAAAACCAGGCATCTGCTTAAATACTACAAGTATTGCGCAATCCACAAGACTATCAAAATAAACTTAACAAGCTCAGAGAGCACCTGAAGATGACATTATAAAGAGCTTGAGAAAAACAGATGGAACTTTAAATGATTAATGACTTTTGTGAAACAAAAATTGACCAGTTCAGGTGCTCTAAAAAGCTCGGGCACCCCACACAGGCCAAAGAGCTTGTTTCACAGTCTGTTGGGTCCGTTGATGGTAGTGCAATGGTCAGCACGATGCTATTTCGGCTCGGGGCTATTTCAGTTCGCAGTTTAATTCCAGCACCTTCTGTAAGGAGTTCGTACGTTCTCCTTGTAAACTGCATGCTTTTCCTCTGGGTGCTCCGCTTTCCTCCCACAGTCCAAAGACGTACCGGTCAGTAGGGGGATTTTTTGTGTGTGTGTCGTACTCTGCTAGAGCCTCGGCAATCAATTATTTTTTCAAGTGGCTGTCCTGGAGGAAAGATTCTGTGTCCTTCTCACAGCGCAGTGCTTTTAGTTTTTACGAGGCCGAGTTGCGAGCTCGACTCTCAACCCGGCACAGATGGAAAGCGTGTCCGGGAGCGGCCCGACTGGATTCGAACTCGGGAGTCCGGCGCTGATGTCACTGAGCCACCAGCCGGAGTAGGTTGATTAGTCATTGTAAATTGTCTGTGATCGGGCTGGTGTTAAATAGACAGATCGGTGAGCTGGAAAGGCTTGTTCTGTATCGCTAAAAGAAATAAATAGATAAACAAATAGATAGATAGATATAAATACAATCTCTTCTCTCCCATTCCCCTGTAGCTCTGCAACTTATTCTCTCTCTCACCTTTCTAGCAATGATTCTTTTGTCACTTACCCACATCCAATGGTTATCTGCAATAGCCAATTAATCTATCAGCCCCGATCAGTTGCAACCAGGGTCCTTGGCAGAAGCCCATACAGTGGCATTGGGAAGTGAAAACTCCACACAAGCATCACCTGAATTTGGGGTCGAACTCTGGACTCTGAAGTTGTGAGATATCACTAGCCTCTGCACCACTAAACCGGCTTGCTTCATACAGGCTCCAACCACTGCCTATAAACATAGTTCAATACCAAACATGTTCCTTAAATTAAACTTTGTAATTTGACTCCTAAGACAAACAGCATTCAGCACTTAAATATTCATTCCAGTTCCTTAAGTCGATTTGTGCCTGAAACATGCAGGTAAATTATTAGTGACGATGCTCAGACCTGGAATGTTCTTTGTGAAAAAAAAGTCAGAAGAATTGCACTTCTGATTTATACAAAGTGCCTTGTGTCCTGAAATACGAAGGATTTCCCTGTCACCAACAGGGATGGCCAGGTGCCAGCTTGAATACGATCAAAAAATAAACATTGACATCCTGATCAACTTCCTTGCTGCGTTCACCCTGTTATCATCCATAAAGATTCGCATTATTCCAAAATGTATCAAATGAGTTATGGCTTCTTCATATCAAAAGTCTGGCTGCATCACGGCCTGGTATTGGATGCACCAACGCCTTTGAGCGGAAAATCCCACAAAAGGTAGTGGATTCATCCCAGTATATCGTGGGTAAAGCCCTCCCGACCATTGAGCACATCTGCACGAAGCAACTGTTGTAGGAAAACTGCATCCATCATCAGAGATCCTCATCACCCAGACCATGCTCTTTTCTCACTGCTGCCATCAGGAAGAAGGTACAGGAGCCTCAGGACTCTCACCACCAGGTTCAAGAACAGTTACTACCCCTCAACCGTCATGATTTTGAACAAAAGAGGGTAACTACACTCTTCCATTGAGATGTTCCCAAAACCAATAATCCTACTGTAAGGACTTTACCTCATTATCTCATGTCCTTGTTATTTATTGCTATCTATTTCTAATTGCATTTGCACATTTTGTTGTCTTCTATGCTCTACTTGTTCTTTCATTGATCCTGTTTACAGTTACTATTCTATAGATTTGCTGAGTATGCCCACTGGAAAAAGAATCTCAGGGTTGTTAATTAATTTTACTTTGAACTTTGAAATGCCTGGTCCCTTATCCTGAGTTCATAGCCCCTTGTTCTGGACTCTTCAACTGGCATATTTTCAGTGTCTACTCTGTGAAATCCTCTACTAATTCCATTGCTATTTTAAGATATTGACCTGTTTGCTGAGAATTGTGCCTTATGCTTGGTGTTAAAGATTTTGCCTGTAGAAATACTTTTCAGTACATCGATATTTGAAAAACTGCTATGGATGTGCTGAAAGATATTCCTACAGGCAAAATTTTTAATACCGTGCATAAGGCACAATTCTTAGCAAACAGGACAATATCTTAAAAATAGCAATGAAATTCTTCTGGGTTTCAACTGGCACTAGGAATAATTTCTTCATGTTGAGTTGTACTTGACTTCCAAGTCGGAATGCACAGACAGAGAAATTGAAAAGCAAAACCCAAAATGGAAATATGAAACAAATGCCGGAGATACCTAGCAGGTCAATCAGCATTTGGAGAGAAAGAAACAGAGTTAGCATTTCAGGTAAAGAGTTAACTAATATTTGAAATCATAGTCCTAGAATACAGAGTAGAGAACAGTACATGACTAGGTAGGCAATTTGACCCAAATTGTTGTCCATCTGCACATAGCGTTGTCACAGGAAAGTAGCACCCATCATCAAGGATACCCACCAAACAGGCCACGCTCTCTTCTTACTGCTGCCATCAGGAAGGTGGTACAGGAGCCTCAGGACTCACACCACCAGGTTCAGGAACGGTTATTACCCCTCAACCATCAGACTCTTGAACCAAAGGGGATAACTTCACTCACTTGCTCCATCATTGAAATGTTCCCACAGTCAATGATCTCACTTTGCAAGATGCTTCATCTTATGTTCTCGATATTTGTCGCTTACTTATTTCTTCTTATTTCTTTCTTTTTGTATTGCACAGTCAATCAGTCTTTTGCACACTGATTGAACACCCAGGTTGGTGAGGTCTTTCATTGATTCTGTTATGGTTATTATTCTATTATGGATTTATTGAGTATGTCTGCAAGAAAATGAATCTCAGGGTTGTATGTGGTTACATATATGTACTTTGATAATAAACTTAATTTAAACTTAGATCTTGATGCCAATTTATACTAAATACTCTCCTCCTGTGCATCATCTATATTTCTCTATTTCCTTTATACTCATGTGTCTGTCTAAAAATCTCTTAAACTCTACCAGTCTGCCTGCTTCCAGTGCTGCCCCTAGAATCCCATTCCGGGTACTGACCACTCTCTGCATAAATCTTGCTCCTCACATTGCTTTTAAACTTCCCTGCTCCAACCTTAAAAGGTTGTACTCTCGTTTATGACTTCTATCCTGGAGAAAAGATTTGGCTGCCTATCCTATCAATAGTATTCATAATTAAAAAAGAACTCAATCAGGTCTCCCCTCAGCCTCCGATACTCTAGGGAGAACAACCCAAGTTTGTCCAACTTTTCATTATAACCTATACTGACTAATCCGGGCAGCATCCTAGTAAGCCTCTTCTGCACCCTTTCCACAGTCTCCATATCCAACCTATAACGGGGGAGACCAGAACTACACACAAGTGTGAACTGACTGAAGTTTTATAGCACTGTAATGTGGCTTCTTTACTGTAACACTCAACACCCATACCAACGAAGGGAAGTGTGCCTTACCTTCTGTACCATCTTATCCACTTGTGTAGCCACTTCCAGTGAGTTATGGACTTGAACCCCAAGATCCCCTGTAGTTAAGTGCTATTCAGGGGTCTGTCAGTAACTGTATGCTTTCTCATTTCATTTGACCATAAGACTAGACGATAGATATAAGAGGAGATCTGGGCCATTCGGCCCATTGAGTCTGATCCAGCACTTGATCATGGCTGATTTATTTCTCTCTCAGCCGCATTCTCCTCCCGTTTCCCAGTAACCTTTCACGTCCTGATTTATCAAGAACCTGTCGACCTGCACCTTATACAAACCTAATGACTTTGTCTTCACTGCTACCTATGGCAACGAATTCCACAGATTCACTACCCTCTGGCTAAAGAAATTCCTCTTCATCTCTGTTCTTAAATGGATGTCCCTCTATTCTGAGGCTGAGCCCTTTGGAGCTAGACTCCCCCACTATAGGAAGCATTCTTTTTGCATCCACTCTATCGAGGCTTTCAACATTGAATAGGTTTCAATGAGATCACCCCTCATTCTCTGTACTCTACTGAGTACAGGCCCAGAGCCATCAAATGCTCCTCATATGATAAACTAAAATCATATTCCCAGACCCAGATTTCTAGAATCATTTTTGTGATCCTCCTCTTAAACCTCTCCAGTGTCAGCACATCCTTTCTTAGATAAGAGGTCTAAAACTGCTCACAATACTCCAAGAGAGGCCTCACCATCCCAGAGCCATACAACATGGAGAAAGGCCCAACATCCTACTCTACTTATGCTCGGTATTGTATTTAGAATCCAAATCAGATTGATTATCACTGACATATGACCATGAAATTGGTTGTTTTGTGGTAGCATTGCTGTGCAATGACATAAAATTACTTCGTTACAAAATAAATTAATACAGCAAAAAAATCAGGTATGATGTGGTGTTCATGGGTTCATTGTTCATTCAGAAATCTGTTGATGGAGTAGATGGAGATGTTTCGGAATCATTGAGTATGACATTGAGCTCTGATCCCTCCTCCCCGGTGGTAGTCATGAGAAGAGGCAATATTCTGGCTGTTGCTTAGTAATGGACGCTGTCTTCTTCAGGCACTAACCTGTTGAAGATGTCCTTGATAGTAGGGAGGGTTGTGCCCGTGACAGAGCTGAGTGAGTCTTCAACCCTCTGCAGCCTCTCGCATTCCTGTGCATTGCAGGCTCCACGCCTGGCTGCGATGCACCCAGTCAGAATGCTCTCCTCCTATCCCATTCTCCAGTACACGTTATGCAGCCACCCCCCCCATGCTTTGGAATTTTAAATGCTCATCTAAACACTCCTTTAATGTTGTTTGAGCATGTGCCACTGCTCAGGTAAGGGGTAACACTTCCCACATTCCAATCACCATTTGGTTAAAGAAATGTCCTCAAGTTCCCTCTAAACCATCTACCCTTTTCCTTAAACCTAATCCCACGGTTTATAGACATCTTTGCTATGGTTTCTGTACTCTCCATCCTATCTATGCCCCTCATCATTGTGTATATCTCAATTAGGCCCTTCCTCAGCCTACTCAAATCCAGTCCTGCCAACGGCTTCTCAAAGCAGAAATATTCCATCTAAGGAGACATTCAGCTGAGCATCCAAGTCAGTTCATTTGTGAGTTCTGCTGCAGTGGGTGGAAATTTTTTGAATGAGATCTTTGATGAGCTGATAGAATTTACTAACACTGACTTTTGATGTCAGCCTAAAACCTGGGTCCTGGGTTAAAATCTGGAAATGTGCAGTTTTCCCAGTTTTCCTTCACACTACTAAATTGAGGGGTATAGATAAGGTAAATGCAAGCAGGCTTTTTCCACAGAAGTTGGGGAGACTACAAGTAGAGGTTATGGGTTAAGGGTGAAAGGTGAAATGTTTAAAGGGAACATGAGGGGAAACTTCTTCACTCAGAATGTGGTGGGAGTGTGGAATGTGCTGCCAGTGCAAATGATGGATGTGGAGTCGATTTTAACATCTAAGAGAAGTTTGGATAGGTACATGGATGAGAGGGGTATGGAGGGATATGGTCCTAGTGCAGGTCCATGGGAGTAGGCAGATCAATGGTAAAGAACAGGCTAGAGAGACCAAAGGACCTGTTTCTGTGCTGTAGAGTTCTATGACTCTATGACTCCATGATGTCACTCCACACCAGCAATTAGTTTCTTACCCCTCCCATCGCAGTTGGATTGTTCAACTCATCTCTGCCGTGAAATGGCTGAAGTGGTTTTGATTGTTTCCCAAACAGTATCTGAAGGACCTTCTCCTCAGGTCTTGGCCATAATTTTTTCCCATGATTATCTCCAAAAACAGACGTGCAGGTCGTATATCTAGTACTGGCATTGGTAAAAAGCTAATCTTTGATATTAGTAATCGGTTCATTATTGTATATGCAGCGAAGTACAGCAAAATTCCCCATTCTGGTGCTTCTCTCACCCCTTCTCTTCTCTTCTCTTCGCCTGACATATACTTCCCTCTGGTTCCCTTTATTCTTCCTTTTCTTTGTTATTGTAGTCCTTCTTCAGCCCTTTACCGCTTCCACCAATCCCCTCCCAGCATCTTTTTCACCCCCTCCCATCCATCACATACCCCTCACCTGGTCTCACCTATCACCTGGCAGCTTGTACTCCTCCCCTTCCCCTTCTTATCTTGCCTTCTTCTGCCCCCTTCCTTTCCAGCCCTGATGAAGAGTGGCAGCCCGACATATTGACTCTGTATTCCCTTCCACAGATGCTGCCTGACTTGCTCTGTTCCTCCAGCATTTCGTGTGCATTTCTCAAGTAACAGAGAAAACTTTGCTTTGGATGCCATCATTACAGATTATTTCACCAGATCAGGGCATTGAGGTACTACAAGGGAAAGCAATAGCAGAATTTAGAATTCCCTTCCTCAGGAGGCTAAAGAAACTCAACAAGTCTCCTTTGACCCTCTCCAATTTTTATCGATGCACCATACAAAACATCCTATGCAGATGCATCATTGCTTGGTATGGCAAATGCTCTGCCTGGGCCCTCAGGAATCTGTCAAATATTGTGGAAGCAGCGCAAACATCATAGAAACAAGTTTCCGCATCATGAACTCTGTCCACACTTCCTGCTACCTTGGCAAATCAACCAACACATTCAAACACTCTGGATATTCTCTTCTGCAACCCTACTCCCTAATCTGGCAAAGGATACAGTATCCAGTGCTTCTGGTGTAGCCTCCAGAATATCAGTGAAACCCAACATATATTGGGTGAGTGCTTCGCCGAGCACCTGCCACAAAAAGCGGGAACTCCCAGTGGCCACCCATTTGAAATCCACTTCTCATTCCCTCTTCTGCTATGATGAGGCCACAATCAGGTTGGAGGAGCAACATCTTATATTCTGTCTGGGTACCCTCCAACCTGATGGCATGAGCATTGATTACTCAAATTCCCAGTAATGCCCCCCCTCACCATTCCCCATTTCCTTTTCCCCCTCTCACCTTATCCCCTTACCTGCCCATTATCCCCTCTGGCCCTCCTCCCTCTTTTCTTTCTTCCATGGTCTTTGGTCCTCTCTTTTCAGATTCCCCTTCTCCAGCCCTGTACCTCTTTCACCAATCAATTTCCTAGCTTTTTACTTCAGCCCTCCCCCTTCCCAGTTTCACCTATCACCTTCTGTTTCTTCCTCCTCTCCCCTCAGCTTCTAACTCTGACTCGTCATCTTGTTTTTCTCCAGTCCTGTTGAAGAGACTTGGTGCAAAGTGTCAACTATTCTCTTATCCATAGATGCTGCCTGGAATGCTAACTTCCTCAGTGTTTTATGTGCGTGGCAAGAATGACCACATAAAACCTGACCAGGCTGAAGGACATTTTCTAGCTCACCGTTAAAACATGACGTTATCGTCACTATATTTTGTGAGGGAGGGGGTTGGGGGGTTTGACAGTTTTGGAGGTGTGGAAGGTCTGTTAGTTTTTTTTATGCGAGGGGTTGTGGGGGGGTTTTGAGGTTTGTGAGTTTTGTTCCTTTTTGAGTCGGGTGGGAGGGGGTGGAATGATGGCTTTTCTTTTCAACAACTCCCGTGGCTATCCGGAGAAGATGAATATCAGATTCGTATTGTACATGCATTCTTTAATGACAAAATTAAATTTTGAACCTTTGAAGACTTGAGCGATCCCTCCGTGTGGTATGATGGATTCTTGGCCACCTCTACCTCGTTATGGCCCTGCACCTTATTTTCTGCCGGCACTGTGCTTCCTGTGTGACTGCAGCACTCTATTCTGCATTCTGTTCATCTTTCTCTTTAAACTACTCACTGCACTGATCTGGTGAAATGATCTGTATGGATGGCATGCAAAACAAAGCTTTTGACTGTACCTCAGTACTTCTGACAATAATAAACCAATTTACCAATTTACCAGTATAATGTTCCAGTTCCAGTTGACTGCAACTCTAAGATTGAATCCTCTGACTGCAGACTGTTGCAGAATGGCTCTGAAGCTGCCAATGGGATAAACAAGTTGAGCTTCCAGCTTCTGAGCCTTTATAGTTCCTTAACAACAAATAACAAAGACACTACCTGTCACACGGCTGTTGCTGACCTTAACATGTCTGCTTCATTTCTCTCAACATGACAGTAAATCATTCCATTATAATATTATGCTATACAGATACATACTGAATGCAATATAATTGTGACTCCTTTGAGAAATTGGTGAGCTTGGATTGATTTTAACATCGATTTATTGTGATCTAATTGGACACAAAAAATTGTAATCTGTTCCTTATTTGAAATGTTCATATTTCAAGGTGCAGGTTAAAAATTCTTATTCTGGAACTGTTATTGAGATCTGTTCTACTGACACTCAAGTAACTAAAATTTCCTTTTGTGTCTTACAAGATTTTATTCACTTTTCCCACTGATTATCATTATGGAAGTAACCATAACAATCTATTTGGAGCTTAAACCAGCAAAAAATTAATAACATCCTGCAGTCACGTAGTGTTTTACAGTATAGAAGCAGAACTTGTGCATGTAAATGCCTGCAAGAAAATAATGGTGACATATATGTACTTTGATAATAAATCTACTTTGAAATTTGAACTTTGAAGTTGTCTACTTGAGCTAGTCCCATTTGGCAATGCTTGGTCAAAACCTTTCCTATTCATGTACCTGTCTTTTAAACATTGAAATTATACCCATCACTACCACTTCCTCTGGCTGCATGGTCCATATACCCATCTCTCTCAATGCCCTCTAAAATCAGATCCTCTAAATCTATCACCTCTCATTTTAAATCTATGCCATCTAGTTTTGGAATTCCTTACCTGGGAAAAAGACTGTGACCATTTATCTTATTTATGCTGCTCATGATCTTATAAAATGGAGAAACAAGCCATTCCTCCCAATGATAACACACTGACCATTATCATCATCATTATGTACCATGTTGTATGAGATGGGCCATCATGGTCTTTGACCATGATCATGCTTGGCAAATTTTTCTACAGAAGTGGTTTGCTAATACCTTCTGGCAGTGTCTTTACAAGACGGGTGACCCAAGCCATTACACTGACCAGCAAATACCATTGACACTATTCTTATCTTTTATTCTTAGCACATTACTCTCAATTTCCCTACATCTTATTGTTCATGAAACTTTGGGGAAATTTTGAAATGTGGAGGGCCTGGAGGGGGATAAAGCAAACTCTGCATTCACAGGTAGAGCATACAAGCTTAATTTTTATTGATATAAGGGAGTAGAGAAAAAATATACTTTGAGAAACTGGGAATTTTAATCTTTATTTGTACCAGCTGCTATGACCTTAGTTAATCTTCTATTTGAAATTAAACAATTCTTTTGGTGTACAATATGAAGCTTGATATTGTCAGTTTGTCAGGCAGCAATCATAAAGTTAAGATTTTGGATCAGTAACTTTTCATAGAGCATAGAACCCTAACAACACAGTACAGACCCTTCAGCCGTGATATTGTGCTGACATTTTAACCCTTCAATCTCATCCTTCTCCCCCTCAAAGTCCTCCAGTTTTTCCCCATCCATATTCCTATCTAAGAGTTTCTTACAACACCCTAATGTGTTACAACACCCTCTACCACCACCCCTACAAATGCATTCCATGCACCCACCACTCTCTGTGTAAAAAAACTTTGTACTTCTGAAATCCCCCTGTACTTTAAAGTTATGCTCCTGTATTAGCCATTTCTGACTTGGGAAAAAGGTATTTACCTCTACAGTCAATCTATGCCACTTATCATCCTGTGCACCTCTATCAAAAGTCACCTCTCGTCCCCCTTTGCTCCAAGCAGAAAAGCTCCAGCTTGTCCAA
The DNA here is from genome assembly GCF_048418815.1 of Hemitrygon akajei. Lineage (NCBI taxonomy): Eukaryota > Metazoa > Chordata > Chondrichthyes > Myliobatiformes > Dasyatidae > Hemitrygon > Hemitrygon akajei. The sequence goes on along the minus strand of NC_133124.1, from coordinate 208,433,479 downwards.
CCTATTCTTCTAAGACATGCTCTCTAACCCTGGCAGTGTCCTGATAAATTTCCTTTGCATCCTCCCTAGAGCTTCCGCATTCTTCTGACCAAATCCGAACATGATATTGCACATGTGGAATTCGAACCGGAGTCTGATTGAGGTGCAGCAATATCTTGCTTCTCTTTTCATTTGATCTGGTAAAAGTTAAAAATGAGGTGTGCGATGGAGGGGAGGCCTGCAGAGACTAAATTAAGTACATGGTGGGGGTATTGTCTGAAGGGTGTGGCAATATCTGCAGGAGGCTGAAGTCAGAGATGAATGAAAGTTGAAACAATAGAAGAGGAAGAAATTGTTTCTGGATTTAAAAAGAGTAGCCCTGTTGTTTTGGTCTTTGCACTTAGATTTTGGCACTCTGCACTAAGATGACCTTAACACAACAACCCCCTGACCTAAAGTTCCTTGAAGAATATTTCTGGAATTTGAAAGCATTGCTTTGATTATTTCCTCTATACTTGGAAAGCAATGTGGATATATCTCAATGACCACAATTAAAGTGAACTGCCTCATCCTTCTCTCACTTATCCACCTCTGCATTCCTGTTTCGTACAACACAGAAAGAGGCCAATGAGAACATAGGTAGTGCGTTTGGCTGTCTAGGTCTGCACCAACCATGATGCCAAATTCAACTAATCTCACCAGCCTGTCCTTCCGAAACAAAGGAAGGACATTCTCCGGCCATTCTCCGGTCTTTTGTGACCTCACAGTAGCTAACGGTGATACAAAGATCTTTGTCCTGTCTTGCTTTCTTCATTATCCTGGGAGAGATCCCACTAGGTGCTCTGAATTTATCCACTAAGTGGATAAGAGGGAAGAAGGAAGGGGAGGGAGAGATTTGGGAGGAAGGGAAGGCCGATGGAGGGAGGGAAATGGAATGGAGGGAAGGAAGGAATTGGGAATGTTAACATGCTCTTGAATATTCCAAACTGCTTCCAACAGAGAAATCCCATCACTCCTATTCCTGCTCCTTATTTTCCCCATGGATATGAAAGTTTTCACTCTCACATTCCCATCAACTCCCCTTCATAAAGTCATGGAGCCACATACCAGAGGAAAAGGCCCTTCATCGCACTTTTCCTGTGCTGCCCACTTTGTATTGATCTGTATTCATTCCATTTTCCAGTATTGGCCAACAGCTTTCTATGCGATGGAATGGTAAGTGGGATCCAAGCCCAGAGATCACTCAACGTTGCCACTCAAGTTGATAGGCTGATTAAGGTGCTGGGGAACTGAGTTCGAGTCATGAGGTAATGTTCTTGCCGCCTCATTATAGAAAGAATATGGAAGCTTTCAGAACGGTTGCAAAGGATAGTTACCAGGATGCTGCCTAGATCACAGAGCATGTCTTACGAGGAAAGATTGAACAATTTAGGGCTCTTCTCCATGGAGCGAAGGAAGATGAGAGGCGACTTGATAAAGGTGTATTAGATTGTAAGGAGCATAGAGAGTGGACAGCCAGTACTTCCCCTCCCAGGGAGGCAATGTTTAATAACAAAGGACATCTTTTCAAGGTGAGTGAGGAGGATTAGAAGAGAGGTCAGAGTCATTTTGTTTTATACAGGGAGAGATAAATACCTGCAATGCTTTGCCCAGGGGCTGTGGTAAAGGCTATATTAGGATCACTTAAGAAATTTCTAGATAGACACATGGATGAAAGAAAGTAGAGGGTTATGGGCTATGTGGGAGGGAGGGGTTAGATTGATCATAGAGTAGATGAGAAGGTTGCACAAAGTCATGGGCTGAAAGGCCCATACTGTGCTGTACCATTCTATATTCTATGTACCCTGCCCCTTCATGTGTTTTTTTTTCCCCCTGCTTAGTTCTTTATCAGCTTCCCTACATAATGGGATGATTAATCTACCAGCATGTCTCTCTCTGAGATATTGGTGGAAATCACAGCATCTGGAGGAAACCAATACAGTCACAGGGAGAACAAGCCAATTTCACCCTGAGGATCAGAACTGTCCCTGAGTCATTAGAGCCAGCAAAAAAAAAACAGCATTAAATGCGGTAGTATAATCCTCCCGTTCTCCCACTCCCCCGAAGCCTCTAGCTGCAACATGATTGCAAAAGGCTTTCCAATGCTTAAAAAGTCACCATTACTTTAGCAATCAAAGTCAAGGTTATTGTCATATGCACAAGTACATGTGCCCTTGCAATGAAAAACCTATGTGCAGTAACATCACAGACACATGGTATCATTAAGGCAGTTTCTGTGATAGATATTTGCTTCTATCTTATGTTTGCTAAGCTTGCTCTGCAAATAGCAGCTGCCACTTGAAAGGTCACAAACAGTTGTAAGTAAACTTTCAACTGCATTGCTTTGTTTAATTTCTGGTTGTAAATGCAAGTCAGTCTTCAGTTCTTAAAATGTAAGTGGTAAGCAGCTTGAGGTTAAAAAGCACTCTTTATAGAAGAACTTTGTGAATAGGCTCTGTATTTTGAACTGCCTGTAAAGAGTCATTGCACCTGCTTTATTATTGATCGAAGATAGAATACAAGACAATGGGTAGCTTAATTTGGGTTGTTTCAAACAGCCAAGCTGACTCTTAAGCTGCTTAGTTCAAGGAAGCTTGCAGAACAGACGGACAATATCATTTAGCATATCAATAACTAAAATGTTTATAGTTGAAAGCGTTTCATGTACTTAGAAGTTAGCTTTACAGCATTAATGGAAGGAAGCTATGATCTAAGTCTCCAAAAAGTGTTTTTAAACCGTTTATGTTAACAGGAATCTGAGGAAAAACTGAATGCTTTTGAAATCACTCAAGTGAGAAAAAAGGGTATAGATATAGAGGGCAGTTCAGGATATTAGAAATAGGGTAAGGGACATCAAGAGGCATGGAAGGACTAGAATCCATTCCTCCAGTCTCAGTTTCTATGACAGACAATTTGTTTGTCTTGTCTGCATCTTCAGTATGTCTTCTTATTTTATAGGAATTGTACCTTTTTTTTTGGAAAACCCTTAATCTTTTATGTTTGAGAAATGTTTGTACTTATCTACTCAATAATGTACTGGTTAGGCACAGGAGTACATTCAGCCAGAGACTCATTCCATCGAGATGTAACACTGAGCGTCATAGGAAGACAATCCTGCCTGTGGCCATCAAACTTTACAACTCCTCCCTCGGAGTGTCAGACACCCTGAGCCAATAGGCTGGTCCTGGACTAATTTCCACTTGGCATTATTTACTTATTATTATTTAATTATTTATGGTTTTATATTGCTATATTTCTACACTATTCTTGTTGGTGCGACTGTAACGAAACCCGATTTCCCTCGGGATCAATAAAGTATGTCTGTCTGTCTGTCTGTCTGTTTCAGAAAGGGTTCTTAATTGGAAATGTTTAAGATGGAACTCCTCTCTGAGTTTTAAATGTGTTTTTTAAATAATGTGTAGATTTAAACATGTATCACTGTAAGCAAATGAATTGCTTCAAGTTACTTTGTTAGCTGGAAGTACCTTCCCCTTGGTAGAGACAGAGGACCCGCTGCTCAAATAGTAGGTATTAGCAGCAAAACTCACTGTGGAGAACAAACTAATCTTTGAAGTTTGGGTAGTTACATGAAATCTTCCTTTAGTTAGAGTACTCATGACTATTTATATCCAAAAGAGATCAAGCTCTTCATCTGAGTTTAGAATTTAGCTAATATCATCACACATTCACACCAAAATCGTTAATTATGCACATTTTTTTTCAAGAAGGAACAGATTTAGAATAAAACACAACATCCACTTTGGTGCAAAAGTGATCAAAGTGGTTGTAGTGTTGCTATATACTAAAGAGGTGATTGAGGTTGTGCCAGTTGGTTCGGGCATGGAGTGATTAAACAGGAGTAACTATTCTTGAACCTGATGGCGTGGGACCACAGGATTCTGCGCAGCACTGTGCAAAGGTCTTAGGCACCTGTCTTTAACTAGAATGCCTAAAACTTTTGCAGAGCACTGCATCTGTCAATGCAGAGTGACGAGCAAGTTTGTAAATCTGCCAGGAGCAAAGGATGTTGGGAATGGCGAGGGTGCAGTGCCGCAGGAGGGGTGTGGGAGAGGTGGCAAGGAATGAGTGACGGGGCAAGGGGTATCACATGTGCAGACACACCAAGCCCTGAGACACCAGGCAAGATCATTCGATTCCAAACAATTGATTATTGTGTGCTTACTGCTCCCTCCCGTCTCCCAACCATGATGTGCCTCTCCCTGTCCTCTTCCCATTCTCTTTGCACAGTATAATTAAGTTTATGATCACTCACACAAGTCATGAATTTTTTTGGTGGTGGCAGCACAGTGAATCCATGAAATTATTACAGTACTGTGCAGAAGTCTTAGGCTCCCCAGCTATATACGTATGTGCCTAAGAATTTTGCACAGCACTGTACCTTGGCTCGGGTGGTAGGGATGGTCAATGATGGATATTGCCTTCTTGAGGCAGCACTACATGCAGAAGCCACCGATGATGGGGAGGGATGCATCGTGCAACACACACACAATGCTGAAGGAACTCAGCGGGCCAGGCAGCATCTATGGAAGAGAGTACAGTCGTCGTCTCCGGCCAGAACCATTCTGCAGGACTAGAGAAATGAAGCTGAGGAGTAGATTTAAAAGGTGGGGGGAGGGGAGAGAGAAACTCAAGCTGATAGGTGAAACTTGGAGGGGGAGGGATGAAGTAAAGAGCTGGAAAGTTGATTGGTGAAAGAAACAGAAGGCTACAGAGGAAAGTCAAAGGGAGAGGAATGCCAGAGGGGGGGTCATGGGTGGGCAAGGAGACAAGGTGAGAGAGGGAAAAAGGGATGGGATATGGTGAAGGAGAGAGGGGGTGGGGTGCATTACCAGAAGCTTGAGAAACCGATGTTCATGCCACCAGGTTGGAGGCTACCTGAATGGAATATAAGGTTTTGTTCCTTCAACCCAAGAGTGACCTCGTCACGACAGTGGAGCAGGCCATGGATAGACATATCGGAATGGGAATGGGAATGGGATGGGTGGCCAGTGGGAGATCCCACTTTTTCTGGAGGATGGGGCATAGCTGCTCAGCCAAGTGATCTCCCAATCTATGTTGGGTCTCACCAATATACAGCAGCTCACACCAGAAGGCTGGATCCGTGACGTATGGGGCTAAGTCCACTACATTTTGAATCTTCTTTCATTTGAATTGCTGTACCAGACTACGATGTACTCAGTCACAATACTTTCAACAGTGTATTTGTATAAGTTTGTGTTGCAAGGCGGTGAGTGGGGATGAACCCAAGTGCAGGACACAGGCACGGAGGCAGGGTCGAGAGGCGCTAGCACAGTCGCGAACATGGAACAGGTAACCGGGGGAATTTTGACTCGGAGACAAGGTATACATAGAATATCCTGGGAATGGAGCAGAGCTTAGAACTAACAGTCCTAAAGGATCAGGAAACAAGGTTTACACATACTAGAATTGACCAACGAACTGGCAACCCATGACTGTGCCGTCAGAGTTCTCATCCTATATTCTCTAATGGGAACCAGGTATGTTGTAATTAATTGAACTAGCAGCAAATGGGGATCAGATGACGGGAATTAAGGCACATTCAAGGAGCTAGGACTGAGATGGGGGATAGCCAGACAGGACCATGACAGTTTGTTAAAATATTCAGTGACATACCAAAGCTCCTAGGAAAGGAAAGAGTGTGAATAAATAGATAGATACTTTATGGATTCCCAAAGGAAATTACAGTGTCATAGTAGCATTACAAGTGCACAGATATTGCACCATCTCGGATCGCAAGACCCTGCAGCGGATAGTGAGGTCGGCTGAGAAGATCATCGGGGTCCCTCTTCCCGCTATTACGGACATTTACACTACACGCTGCATCCGCAAAGCTAACAGCATTGTGAAGGACCCCACGCACCCCTCATACAAACTCTTCTCCCTCCTGCAAAAGGTACCGAAGCATTCGGGCTCTCACGACCAGACTGTGCAACAGTTTCTTCCCCCAAGCCATCAGACTCCTCAATACTCAGAGTCTAGACTGACATCTACGTCATTTATTATTATATTGTAATTTGTCCTCTACTGTGCCTATTCTCTTGTTTATTAATTATTGTACTGCCCTGCACTGTTTTGTGCACTTTATGTAGTCCTGTGCAGGTCTGTAGTCTAGTGCAGTTTTTGTGTTATTTTACGTAGTCTAGTGTAGCCTTGTGCTATCTCACATAGTCTAGTGTAGTTTTGTGTTGTTTCATGTAGCACCATGGTCCTGGAGGAATGTCATTTCGTTTTTACTGTGTACTGTACCAGCAGTTTATGGTCGAAATGACAATAAACTTGACTTGACTTGCATTGATATTAGAAGTGAAGTAAGAAAGAATAAAAAATAAGTTATCTGAAATAGTTTAAAAGGAGGGAGTCATTATTTCCATTGCTATAGGTTGCCTCATTATCGAGCCTAATGGCTGAGAGTAAGAATGATCTCATATAGCACTCCTTGGAGCAGCACAGTGCTCCTCTGTCCAGCCAAGGTGGCATGTAGTGGGTCAGAAACATTGTCCAGTGTTCCTCTGTCCAGCCAGACATGCAGTGAGTAAGAAACATTGTCCAGAATTGCCAGGATTTTCTACAGGGCTCTTTGTTCTACCACAGCCTCCAGTGTATCCAGTGGACATATGAGATCATTATAGAGGATCCAAGTATTACTGCTACTTCTTCCTATCCTAGATTTGCTGAAACCAATTAAAAGTCTTTAATGATGTTCACTTGGCCTATTTTCATATCAGATGGTGCATCAGTGCTTTTTAAACATTTGGTTACAGTAGAAGGACTCTTCTCCAAGGCCTGAAATTGCAGATTCTATGTAAAAGGCAAAAAGTTGGAGCTATCGCACACTGTTCCATTGTCAGTGATCTAAATTTTAATAGTTGTCACTGTTGTAGAGTAGGAAATCTGACAGCCAATTCACACAAGATGCAAGGTGAAAAAGGAAAAGATAATTTATTTTTAAATGATTGAGATATTGCTGTACGGAAGCAGATTCGCGGGTTTGGTAGGTGAAACAGTAGAGGCTGGTTGCGGGTAAGTATAGCAACTGTTTCTTTCACAAGCAAGCAATAAAAAAATTTAAGCAACTCACACAAAATGCTGGTGGAACACAGCAGGCCAGGCAGCATCTATAGGAAGAAGTATCGTCGACATTTCGAGCCGAGACCCTTCGTCAGGACTAACTGAAAGAAAAGATAGTAAGAGATCTGAAAGTAGGAGGGGGAGGGGGAAATCTGAAATGATAGGAGAAGACCGGAGGGGGTGGGATGAAGCTAAGAACTGGAAAGGTGATTGGCAAAAGGGATACAGAGCTGGAGAAGGGAAAGGATCATGGGACGGGAGGTCCAGGGAGAAAGAAAGGGGGAGGGAGCACCAGAGGGAGATGGAGAACAGGCAGAGTGAAGGGCAGAGAGAGAACAAAAAGGGGAGGGGGGAAAATAAATAAATCAGGGAAGGGGTAAGAAGGGGAGGAGGGGCATTAACGGAAGTTAGAGAAACCAATGTTCATGCCATCAGGTTGGAGGCTACCCAGACAGAATATAATTGTTCCTCCAACCTGAGTGTGGCTTCATCTTGACAGTAGAGGAGGCCATGGATAGACATATCAGAATGGGAATGGGGCGTGGAATTAAAATGTGTGGCCTAAAGTAAATACTTTACTCACTTGTAAGTCAAAGTAACACTCACCCAAGTCACCCAAACTATAGAAACTACAACACTAAGCATTCAATACACTTATTGAATCTGGCCAGGTTACACAACAAGATCATACAAGCGATAAACGACTGAACTAGGTGTGCACCCGAATCATGAGCCTCCCCTATCAGCTGCAACATACCTTCCAGATGGTTTGTTCGCACTGCTTGCGGCTCAGAGCTTGGAGTGTCTCAATGTCAGGAGAAGGAGAGCATATTCGCATTCATCTTTATACACCTGAAGACCGGAAGCCAGTCACAGGTATCGCAGCATGTGACCTGGGACCAGAGCACAGGACATAGTCCAATGGAAAGGCAGTTACATACCTCTACCGGTCCCACCATTAACCAGCATGGTGGAAGCAACTTTCAGAACAATGTTTGATCAGCAAATAAGTTAATCTTCCACATTAAAGAGGCTTGTCATGGAGAAGTAGAATTGTACAGCATAGAAATGGGCCCACCATATCTATGCTAACTCTTTTGCTCTTCTACACTAATCCCACTTAGAATCATAGAGTCACAGAGCACTACGGTATAGAAACAGGCTCTTCAGCCCATCCAGTCTATGCTGAACCTTTATTCTGACTTGTCCCATCTACCTGCACCTGCACTTGCCCACATTAGGAGTGCCTCCTTCTATTCCTACCTATTTAAGTGTATGTCTAAGTGCTTCATGCCAGCTGGTGGCATAGTGGCATCAGCGCCGGACTTCAGAGCGAAGGCTCCCGAGTTCGAATCCAGCCGGCTCCCTTGCATGCTTTCCATCCATGCTGGGTTGAGCGTCGAGCTAGCAACTCGGCCTCGTAAAAATAAGAAAGCCTGCTAAAAAAGCACCGTCATGACAGTGCCCTGATGACTCCACTCGGAGTTAAGGGCTTTCTTCTTCTTCTTCGTGCTCTTAAGTGTAGTAAATAACGAACATCTGTCAGTTCTATACAAGGAACACCCACCAAGATTTTTTGTGCCCATGTCTCTGGAGTGGGATTTGAACCCAGAAACTTTTAAAGACCAAGTTAGTACCAAAAGGGCTCATGTCAATAAACCAAAAAAAAAATCCAGGTGGATATTCCAAGGCGATACAGAATAAGTGTTGCGTTATCAGGGGTACTGTGGCTCAGGAATGTTAAACTACTCCACCTCTTCCTTCAAGAAGACGTTATATAAATCCATAGCACTTTTTGAAAAAGCAGAGCAATTGGCATGCACTCACTCATTTACTCACTCACTCACTCACTTATTTCCTTTACTTACTTACTTCCAGCAAGGAGTAGGCCCCTCCAGACCCTTGAGCCACACCGCCCAGCAGTCCCCCTATTTAATGCTAAAGTCTGATCACGGGACAGTTTACAATGCCCAAGTAACCTACCGACCGGTAAGCCTTTGGATTGTGGGAGGAAACCAGATCGCCTGGAGGAAACCTATATGGTCATGGGAAGAACGTGCAAACTCCTTACAGACAGCGGCGGGAATTGAAAACCTATTGCTGGCGAAGTAAAGCGTTGCACTAACTGCTCCACTACCGTGCTGCCTGACGAATTTTGCAGATTCCGAAAGGGATGTGAGTGGTGCTATGGGAACGTAAATAGTTTTCTTCAAGGGTAAGGATTGTGCACTCCCGAGACAGCCAAGGAACAAAGCAGTTCATTGAGAAAAGCTGAGCAATTGCGCTTGAACCTATTGATAGCTGCATCTTGTCAGATGGTCAAACACAGGGTAGCTGACCTTATCATTAACAGATCAGAAGGCTAATGAGAAAATGAGAGGGAACTGGCTGGAAACATAAATATGGACTGCAAGAACTCTTACAGCCATATAAAGAAAAATACAATCATGAGATCCTTATAAGGCCATAAGACCATAACACCATAGAAGCTGAATTAGGGCATACGGCCCATAGAGTCCAGTGCACAATTTTATTATAGCTAGTCCATTTCCCTCTTAGTCTTCTCCCTGTGACCCTTCATGCCCTGACTAATCAAGAAACTATCAACCTCTGCTTGAACTATACCCAATAGAACATAGAACATAGAATAGTACAGCACAGTACAGGCCCTTCGGCCCACAATGTTGTGCTGACCCTTAAATCCTGCCTCCCATATAACCCCCCACCTTAAATTCCTCCATATAGCTGTCTAGTAGTCTCTTAAACTTCACTAGTGTATCTGCCTCCACCACTGACTCAGGCAGTGCATTCCACGCACCAACCACTCTCTGAGTAAAAAACCTTCCTCTAATATCCTCCTTGAACTTCACCCCTTACCTTAAAGCCATGTCCTTTTGTATTGAGCAGTGGCGCCCTGGGGAAGAGGCGCTGGCTGTCCACTCTGTCTATTCCTCTTAATATCTTGTACACCTCTATCATGTCTCCTCTCATCCTCCTTCTTTCCAAAGAGTAAAGCCCTAGCTCCCTTAATCTCTGATCATAATGCATCCTTTCTAAACCAGGCAGAACTTACACAGTATTCCAAGTGTGGCTTAACCAGAGTTCTATAGAGCTGCATCATTACCTCGCGACTCTTAAACTCTATCCCTCGACTTATGAAAGCTAACACTCTATAAGTTTTCTTAATTACCCTATCTACCTGTGAGGCATGTACCCCCAGATCCCTCTGCTCCTCCACACTACCAAATATCCTGCCATTTACTTTGTACTCTGCCTTGGAGTTCATCCTTTCAAAGTGTACCACCTCACACTTCTCCAGGTTGAACTCCATCTGCCACTTCTCAGCCCACTTTTGCATCCTATCAATGTCTCTCTACAATACTCGACAATCCTCTGCACTATCCACAACAACACCAACCTTTGTGTCGTCTGTGAACTTGCCAACCCACTCTTCTACCCCCACATCCAGGTCGTTAATAAAAATCACAAGTAGGGGTCCCAGGACCGATTCATGTCGGACACCACTAGTCACAACCCTTCAATCCAAATGTACTCCCTCCATCACGACCCTCTGCTTTCTGCAGGCAAGCCAATTCTAAATCCACCTGGCCAAACTTCCCTGAATGACTTGGCTTCCACAGCCACTTGTGGTAACAGGTTCCACAGGTTCACCATTCTCTGGCTAAAGAAATTCCTCCTCACTTCTTTTCTAAATGGATGTCTCACTATTCTGTGGTTGTGTTCTCTTATGGTTAGAGACAGAAGAATTTGCTGTAGGGAATGAGGAAATGGCAGAGAAATTAAGCTATGATTCCGTGTCTGTCGACACAGAAGACCCTCAAAGCCTTCAGGATTTGTTAAGAGCATGCAGTGAGAGTGTGGAATGGAAGAAATTTGATATTAGTCAAAAAACAAAACCATGGGAGATCTTACAACACACACACAAAATGCTGGAGGAACTCAACAGGCCAGGCAGCACCTATAGAAAAAAATAAACAGTCAACATTTTGGACAAAGACCCTTCTTCAGGTCTGGCCTTGCCCCGAAATGTTGACTGTTTACTCTTTTCCATAGATGCTGCCTGACCTGCTGAGTTCCTCTAGCATTTTGCATGTGTTGCTTTATATTTCCAGCCCCTGCGATTTTCTCTTGTTTATGAGAGAAGTTGGTAAACTTGAATGCTGTTAAATCCCAAGGACTTAGAAGTTCAAAACAGGAGCTTTAAATAAATTAGATTCTCTGTTTTCCATATTCTACAAATTCTGGAGTTGTCCCTCCAAGGAAAGAGAGAAAGAAAGTACAGGGAACTCCTGAAGTACTGGAATCTATAACAAAGGATTTATTAACAGATCTCCTGTGAAAAAGTAGTGGTACTGAGCAGAGCCAATGTGGATTTATAAAAGGAAAATCACATTTTATTCATCAGCTGTGACAAATAGAATCGATAAGAGGTAACTAATGAATAAGCTTAGGATCGTTGAAAGGCATTCAATAAAGTTCCACACAGGAAATTGATCAATAACCTTAGAGTCAATGGCATTGATATAATATACTGACATGGATTGCAAATTGATGTTTGGATGGAAATCAAAGGATGGGAATTAATAGGTTGTTCACAGATTGACAGACTGTGAATAGTGCAAAGCTTGAGTGATTGGTTCGGAAGACCCAGCTTCTTGCAATCTAAATCAGCAACTTGAATTAGAGGATCAAATGTAATGTTATCAGTTATGCTGATGATGCTGAATTAAGTGAGATTTTGAGTAGGGATGTGGATGTGGAGGTTTCAAGAGGATGTAATGAAGCTGAGAGGATGAGAACCCTCTCCATCAAGTAACTTTACGTGGAGTATTTCCAAAAGAAAGCAGCATCCATCATCAAAGACGCCCATACCCTCTCATTGCTAGTACCATCAGGCAGGAGGCACAGAAGCTTCAGATCCCACACCACCAGCTTCACGAACAGTTAGTACCCGACAACAATCAGTGTGGATAACTTCATTCACCTCAACTCTGAACCGATTCTATGATGTGCGGATATTTTGTAAGGACTCTTTACAACTCATGCTCCAGGAATTATTTTGATTTGCATAGATTGACTTCTTTTAAATGGAAAGATTTTTCTTCCCCTACATTAATTGAATGGTTTTCTCAAGTAATGTTATGTCTTAGTTTGGAAAAAATTAGAAGTAGAACTTTTGATCCCCAATTCGATTTTGAGAGAAGATGGGGTTCTTTTGCCAAATATTATAATTTAATTTGAATTAAGCTATATGGTTTCCTTCCAATTTTTTTTTTATAAATATGAAATGGCGGTTGATGACTCTTTTTTTTAATATTTAGACGATGGTCAAACATATTTCTCCGGGGGGGGGGGGGGTTGATTCCTAATGTTTTTTTTAATGTAGTTAGTGGGTTTTTTTCCTAGTTAGATGGGGTTCTTTTTTTCCCTTCCTTTTCCTATATAGATAAAAAAATTCTGTTTTTATATTTTACGATCAGCTTTTTTTTCTTCAGCTTTATTAATTGTATACATATTAATCTGTTGAAGTTTTGTATCATTTTATAGCTGTAGAAGATTATGTACCAATAAAAAGATTCTAAAAATGAAATGACTTCTTTTGTTGTTTCCCAGTCTTTGTTAGTTTATGTACAGTTTGTTTTCATAAAACTCGACTGCATGTTTTTCCTGTGAGTGCCTGCAAGAAGATTAACGTCAAGGTAGCATGTGGTAATTTGTACAGTACTGTGGAAAAGTCTTATAGGTATATATAGCTAGGGAGCCTAAGATGTGCGCCCAAGACTGTATTTGTCAAGGTCAAGTGGAGAGCGAGTTTGCAATTCTGGTGGGAAAAAAGGATGTTGGAAATGGTGAGGGTGGAATGCTATGGGAGATGTATGGGACCGGTGGCAGAGAAGGAGTGCCAGGGGTGGGGGTGTGGCACAGGTGCAGACACACCCAGCCTTGAGACACCAGGCAAGGTCATTTGATTCTAATCATTCGGTCTATTGATCATTACAGTGTGTCTCTCTAGTGCTTTCTGCTTCCTCTCCTCTCTTTTCCCAAGTATGATTACCCTCTTCCTGACCCCTTCCCACTCTGTCCACAACAGAGACCCATATCAAAATCAGATTTATTACCACTCACATATGTCATGAAATTAGATTTTTTTGCAGCAGTAGTACAGTGCAAACCATAAAATTACTAGAATACTGTGCAAAAGTCTTAAGCACACTTGGCATATATACTGTATGCACCAACACTTTTTCACAGTACTGTACATACTTTGAAAATAAATTTGCTTTGGACTTCAAAAACATAGCTAGTTGAATATAATGTGGAAAAATGTAAAGTTATCTCTTTTGATAAGGGCACGGAGTGACCACACCCTGTTGAACATTGACGGCTCCACAGTAGATTGTTAAGAGCACCAAATTTCTTGGTGTTCACCTAGTGGAGAATCTCACCTGGTCCCTCAACACCAGCTCCATAGCAAAGAAAGCCCACCAGCGTCTCTACTTTCTGCGTAGGCTGAGGAAAGTCCATCTCCCACCCCCCATCCTCATCACATTCTACAGGGGTTGTATTGATAGCATCCTGGGCAGCTGCATCACTGCCTGGTTCGGAAATTGCTCCATCTCGGATCGCAAGACCCTGCAGCAGATAGTGAGGTCAGCTGAGAAGATCATCGGGGTCTCTCTTCCCGCCATCACGGACATTTACACTACACACTGCATCCGCAAAGCAATCAGCATTATGAAGGACCCCACGCACCCCTCATACAAACTCTTCTCCCTCCTACCATCTGGGAAAAGTCTCTGAAGCATTCGGGCTCTCACGGCCAGACTATGTAACAGTTTCTTCCCCCAAGCCATCAGACTCCTCAATACCCAAAGCCTGGACTGACACCTTGCCCTACTGTCCTGGTTATTATTTATTGTAATGCTTGCACTGTTTTTGTGCACTTTACGCAGTCCTGTGTAGGTCTGTAGTCTAGTGTAGCTTTCTCTGTGTTGTTTTTTTACGTAGTTCAGTCTAGTTTTTGTACTGTGTCATGTAACACCACAGTCCTGAAAAATGTTGTCTCATTTTTACTATGTACTGTACCAGCAGTTATGGTCGAAATGATAATTAAAGTGACTTTATTTGACTTGACTTAACTTGATATACTGTATTTAAGAGGAAAATGATGTCAAATGGTGCGAGATTGAGAAATGTTGATGTTCAAATGGACCTGTGTGTACAAAAGTTGCTGAAGTCCAATATGCAGGTGCAGCAAGTAATTAAGAGGGCAACTGTTATTTAGCTCTCATTACAAGATGATTTAAAAGTTTTATTTCAATTGTGCAGGGCCTTGGTAAGACTATAGTTACAGGACTGGCTACACTTTTGGTTGTTTCACCAAAAATGAGGATATACTTGCTGGAAAAAGAGTGCAGAAAAGATTCTCTAGACTTTCCAGCATAGACTAGGTGTGTGGAAGGGCTTGTTTCTGTACTTTTGTGTCCTATGGCTCTTTTCCAGATGCTGGCCAATGCTAATAGGCAGCAAACAGTTCAGCACTCTCTAGATGGGCTGAAGGGTCTCTTTCTCTGCTGTAGTACTCTATGACTCTGTGACATTTTTGAAGAATGGCAGGTCTACCATATGGGGAGGGGTGGGGTGTATTGGACCAGTAATCTTTTGTATTTAGAGTAATAAGATGATATCTGATCAAAACTTAGAATATTTGTAGAGCACCTAACAGAAGAGGATTCCTCAGGCTAACATGCCTCAGACTAACCACATTTTAAGAACAAAGTTAGGTCATTTAAAACCAGATGAGGTTGTTTAAAACCCCTGAGTGTTTCTGTTTCTTCCCAAAACTCAAAGGTTGGTAGAATACCAGGCTGCTACAAATTTCCCTTTAAAAAAACACGAAATGCTGGCAGAGCTCAGCAGGCCAGACAGCATCTATGGGAGAAGGTAATTACGATGTTTCGGGCCGAAACGTTATTACCTCCTCCCATAGATGCTGTCTGACCTGCTGAGTTCTGCCAGCATTTCGTGTTTTTTTTATTTATTTCCAGCATCTACAGATTCACTCCTGTTATATAACCATATAACAATCACAGCATGGAAACAGGCCATCTCGGCCCTCCTAGTCCGTGCCGAACTCTTAATCTCACCTAGTCCCACCTACCCGCACTCAGCCCATAACCCTCCACTCCTTTCCTGTCCATATACCTATCCAATTTTACCTTAAATGACACAACTGAACTGGCCTCTACTACTTCTACAGGAAGCTCATTCCACACAGCTATCACTCTCTGAGTAAAGAAATACCCCCTCGTGTTTCCCTTAAACTTTTGCCCCCTAACTCTCAAATCATGTCCTCTCGTTTGAATCTCCCCTACTCTCAATGGAAACAGCCTATTCACGTCAACTCTATCTATCCCTCTCAAAATTTTAAATACCTCGATCAAATCCCCCCTCAACCTTCTATGCTCCAATGAATAGAGACCTAACTTGTTCAACCTTTCTCTGTAACTTAAGTGCTGAAACCCAGGTAACATCCTAGTAAATCGTCTCTGCACTCTCTCTAATTTATTGATATCTTTCCTATAATTCAGTGACCAGAACTGTACACAATATTCCAAATTTGGCCTTACCAATGCCTTGTACAATTTTAACATTACATCCCAACTTCTGTACTCAATGCTCTGATTTATAAAGGCCAGCGTTCCAAAAGCCTTCTTCACCACCCTATCTACATGAGACTCCACCTTCAGGGAACTATGCACTGTTATTCCTAGATCTCTCTGTTCCACTGCATTGCTCAATGCCCTACCATTTACCCTGTATGTTCTATTTGGATTATTCCTGCCAAAATGTAGAACCTCACACTTCTCAGCATTAAACTCCATCTGCCAATGTTCAGCCCAATCTTCTAACCGGCATAAATCTCCCTGCAAGCTTTGCAAACCCACCTCATTATCCACAACACCTCCTACCTTAGTATCATCGGCATACTTACTAATCCAATTTACCACCCCATCATCCAGATCATTTATGTATATTACAAACAACATTGGGCCCAAAACAGATCCCTGAGGCACCCCGCTAGTCACCGGCCTCCATCCCGATAAACAATTATCCACCACTACTCTCTGGCATCTCCCATCTAACCACTGTTGAATCCATTTTATTACTCCAGCATTAATACCTAACGACTGAACCTTCTTAACTAACCTTCCATGTGGAACTTTGTCAAAGGCCTTGCTGAAGTCCATATAGACTACATCCACTGCCTTACACTCGTCAACATTCCTCGTAACTTCTTCAAAAAATTCAATAAAAATTCAAGTGTTACCTATAAATTTCCCCTTGTTTGCCGATGGTGAGAGTTAACGGAAATATGCATGTATTGTAGGACTCAACATACTGGATACTGGGAGAATGACCAGCTTGATCTAGGAATCTACAGTCTGGGTATTTTCATTTGCACACTTCGTCTTCTTTTATACATTGGTTGTTTGTCAGTCTTTGTTTATGTATAGTCGATTGTAAAATTCTGTTGTATTTCTTTTTTCCTGAGAATACCTGCAAGAAAATGAACCTCACAGTAGTATATGGTAACATATACAGTACTGTGCAAAAGTCCTATGCACATATATACAGCTATGGTCTCTGTTGTGGACTGAGAGTGGATTGAGAATCGGAAGGGGGCAGGGAGAGGGGAATCATGGTCGGGGAAAGGAGAAGGGAGAAGGGAGAGAGTGGGAAGCACCAGAAGGACAGTCTGTACCAAACAATAAACCCATCATGAAGGGTTTCGGCTTGAAACGTCGACTATTTATTCTTTTCCATAGATGCTGCCTGGCCTGCTGAGTTTCTCCAGCATTCTATGTGTATTGCTTTGGATTTCCAGCATCTGCAGATTTTCTTGTGTTTGCAATAAACCAGTTATTTGGATTTAAATGACCTTGTCTGGTGTCTCAGGGCTGGTATGTCTGTACCCATACCATCCCTGTCCCTGGCATTCCTTCCATGCCACGTGTCCCACAATCCTCCTACAGCAGTCCACCCTCACCATTCCTAACATCCTTTGCTCCCGCCAGATTTACAAGCTCACTTTCAACACAGCATTGACTATATATATGTGCCCAATACTTCTGCACACTACTGCAGGTTATATCTTTGATTCTATTGTATTTCTTTTTCCTGTGAATGCCCGCATGAAAATGAATCTCAAGGTAGCATATCATACTTACTCTGATAATAAATTTATTTTGAATTTCAAGTAAATAGCATGTTGAATATAATGTGGAAAAGTGGAAAATTACCTCCCTTATCTCTGAAGAAGGGATAGGTTATTTAGGACTGGGATGAGGGAAATTCATCACTTGGTGAACTCAGAGGGCTGTGGAGGTTCAGTTATTGCGTTCATTCCAAACATAGCACAATAGATACTAGGTGTTATGGAGGCCAAGAAATATGGGGAGAGTGCCACAAAACGGTGCTCAACTAGAAGCTAAGAATTAATCTGGTGTTTTTTGGTCTTCACCTGGCGGAGAATCTCACCTGGTCCCTCAACACCAGCTCCATAGCAAAGAAAGCCGAGCAGCATCTCTACTTTCTGCAAAAGGCTAAGGAAAGTCCATCTCCCACCCCCCATCCTCATCACATTCTACAGGGGTTGTATTGAGAGCATCCTGAGTAGCTGCATCACTGCCTGGTTCGGAAATTGCACCACCTCGGATCGCAAGACCCTGCAGCGGATAATGAGGTCAGCTGAGAAGATCATCAGGCTCTTCCCACCATTACAGACATTTACACTACACGCTGCATCCGCAAAGTAAACAGCATTATGAAGGACCCCATGCACCCCTCATACAATCTCTTCTCCCTCCTGCTGTCTGGGAAAAGGCTCCAAAGCATTCGGGCTCTCACGACCAGACTATGTAACAGTTTCTTCCCCCAAGCTATCAGACTCCTCAATACCCAGAGCCTGGACTGACACCTTGCCCTATTGTCCTGTTTATTATATATTTTAATGCCTGCATTGTTTTTGTGCACTTTACGCAGTCCTGTGTAGGTCTGTAGTCTAGTGTAGCTTTCTCTGTGTTGTTTTTTTTAATTAGTTCAGTCTAGTTTTTGTACCATGTTGTGTAACACCATGGTCCTGAAAAACGTTGTCTCATTTTTACTATGTACTGTACAAAGCAGTTATGGTCGAAATGACAATAAAAGTGACTTGACTTGACTTGACTAATCTGCACTCAGTGGTTACTTTGTTATGTACACCGTACCTCCGGTCATCAATGCAAATATCTAACCAGCCAATCATGTGGCAGCAACTTAACGCATTTAAGCATGCAGACATGGTCAAGTGGTTCAGTTGTTGTTTAGACCAAACATCAGTATGAGGAAGAAATTTTATCTAAGTAACTTTCACTCTGGAATGATTGCTGGTGCCAGTTAGGGTGAATATGTATCTTAAAAATTGCTGATGTCCTGGGATTTTCAAACATAACAGTCTCTAAATTTCACAGAGAATAGTACAAAAAAACAGAAAAAAAGGCATTCAGTGAGCAGCAGCTCTGTGGGGGAAAAATGCCTTGCAATGCAAAGGGCTCAGAGGAGAACGGCCAGACTGGTTCAAGTTGACAGGAAGGTGACAGTAATTCAAATAGCCACACATTGCAACGGTGGCGTGCAGAAGAGCATCTCTCTGCACACAACATATCAGACCTCAAAGTAACACACACAAAATGCTGGTGGGAACACAGCAGGCCAAGCAGCGTCTATAAGGAGAAGCACTGTCGATGTTTCCGGCCGAGACCCTTCGTCAGGACTCATTATTAGAAATGGCGATTGCACGCATGGATCCGACGGAGGATGAAATAACGGACAGGTCCATTGCAAACAGAGAAAAAGGTGTCCCGGAGGCGCGGAAGGGATTGTGATAGGGACGCCAGGTACCTTCTCATGGCGGACAGTGTCGCCCTCAGAGCTCGACGGGAGAAACAACGGGAGGCAGAGTCAATTAAATGTGAGTACCTGGGATCCTCAGAAGGTCCAAACTGAGAAGCTCGAAAACAGATCCTGAAGCCAACTGGAGTCAGTTGGCGTCGGAGACAAGTCCCAAGGAAGGATATATGGCTGTAATAGCGGGTCTGGGTCAAAATATGATCGAAAAGTTGAAGGGCCGAAGGAATTATAGATGGGGAGCAGCGAGAGAGGGTTTCACTGAACTCCCGTCGAAGAGAAGATTTAAACTTCTTCAGTGTAGGGATCACTGGCAGAGGCTTCGCAGTAGTGAATTTAAAGAGCAAACACGAGGAAATCTGCAGATGCTGGAAATTCAAACAACACACACAAAATGCTGGTGGAACACAGCGGGCCAGGCAGCATCTATAAGGAGAAGCGCTGTTGTCGTTCCGGGCCGAGACCCTTCCTCAGGACAGACCTTGAAGTGGATGAGCTACAGCGGCAGAAGACAATGAACGTGCACTCAGTAGCTACAGGAAGTGTCCAATAAACTGGCTACTGAGTGTAGATATAGAGTGGAACAGTCTGAAAGAGACAGTTTGCTTCCTCGTGTTTCAATTGTCTCTGTTCTTTTACTTATGCTCCTTCCAGAGCGCAGAAAAAAAGAGAAAAGAATCTGTTTCTTTCACCAAGTGATAATTGGGAGCTCTGAAGAGAAAGCCGAATACAGGGAGGGCCAACAAATGTAGCATTTCGTGTTTTTATTTGTTTTTTTGTGTTGAAACAAGAGTCCCTTTTGTCTTGTGCGCTGCACACATCTGTTGCCTTGTGTCTTTGCTTTAGTTAATGGTTTCTGGCATAAATCACTGGGGTCAGTGACATTATTATGGATTGTTGTTCAAGGATAGACTTCATAAAGGTAGCTGCTAGCTAGGGGCAGTTTCAAGATGCTAATCGCTGGAAGATTCTGATGACTAAATAAGCTGGAATAGCCTTTAAACATGAGTAGAAATTACTTGAACTACTAGTTTAAACATGCAAACGATTCATCGTCAATGTAGTGTGGCATTTATTTTCTTCTTAAGCTCATTTGGGGTGACATTTCTGATCAAGAAGAGTGTTACTAATGCTACTGAGCTCTTTGAGCCTGACACTCTCTGGATATACTTAAGGATTTGATGCAACATAAACCTCTTTTGACATTGTCCAAGTAATCATTTGCATAATGTATCACATGGTTCAGACGGGGAACGAAATTCCACCGAAGGCAAACACACTCCAACTGCATACAGGATAATAGTGCTTCGAATGGTGAATTAGTATCTTACTTATTGCCCATTACGTCGCTGGTGTTTGGGGCAGCAAGGAGGGATCTCCATCACTGGTAGGGTTCAGGGCTTCCCTCATCTCGTCAGTAGCTTCCTCTTAGTTTTCACTACTGTCTGTCATGCAAGTCCCAGGTGGAGACTCAGGAATACCATCGCACTCAGATGTAGAAGGATTCTTCATTGCTGTTTCCATAACAATTCTGTTTGACCAGTCAGGGTTGTCAGCCCTGAGCTGAACCCCCGAACCTGGAGGATTGCTGGACCACTCTTAGTCTGGCCTGTTTGGCATGGGTGACCCTACCAGGAGCCCACACATACAGACCTGACTGCAGCCAGCATTGCACTCCAGGTCATTGAGGTTCACAAGCCTTCGGAGCAAGAAGGCTGCGAGTGAACGGCTGATTTTTCGGAGCAAAATGAGTTTTTTTTTACTACTCGGGGTAAAAGAGGCCAGACTGCGCAGGCGCGTGACGTCAGCCAGAAGCACACAAAATGTTTAAAAAGAAGACTGCTGTATCCAGCGGGTAGTGGAGTGAGAGGCAGCAGAGCGATAGGGCTTTGACTCAATGGGCTTAGGCGGTAACGGGACGAAGCGAGGTAGGTTTAACTGTGTTAATTGCGGAAAGGAGGTAATATGTGTGTGAGGCCAGTTTTCTGTGCTCGGTGTCAGATATGCAGGGTTCTCGAGTCTCCAAGCTTCCCGGACGGCCATATCTGCACCAGGTGTGTCGAGCTGCAGCTCCTAAGGGACCGAGTTAGGGAACTGGAGATGCAGCTCGATGACCTTCTCCTGGTCAGGGAGAAGAGAAGGTGATAGAAAGGAGTTATAGGCAGGTGGTCACACCGGAGCCACGGGAGACAGACAAGTGGGTCACAGTCAGGAGAGGGAAGAGTCAGGTACTAGAGAGTACCCCTGTGGCTGTACTCCTTGACAATAAGTACTCCTGTTTGAGTACTGTTGGGGGGGACAGCCTACCTGGGGGAAGCGGCAGTGGCCGTGCCTCTGGGTCAGAGCCGGCCTTGTGGCTCTGAAGGGTAGGGAAGGGAAGAGAAAGGCAGTAGTGATAGGGGACTCTATAGTTAGGGGGTCAGACAGGCGATTCTGTGGACGCAGGAAGGAAACTCGGATGGTAGTTTGCCTCCCAGGTGCCAGGGTCAGGGATGTTTCAGATCGTGTCCAAGATGCCCTGAGGTGGGAGGGAGAGCAGCCAGAGGTCATGGAACATATTGGTACCAATGTCATAGGTATGAAAAGGGAAGAGGTCCTGAAAAAAGAGTACAGGGAGTTAGGAAGGGAGTTGAGAAGCAGGACCGCAATCTTGGGATTACTGGCTATGCCATGCGACAGTAAGAATAGGAATAGGATGAGGTGGAGGATAAATGTGTGGCTGAGGGATTGGAGAAGGGGGCAGCGATTCAGATTTCTGGATCATTGGGACCTCTTTTGGGGCAGGCGTGGCCTGTACAAAAAGGACGGGTTGCATTTGAATCCCAGTGGGACCAGTATCCTGGTGGGGAGGTTTGCTAAGGCTACTGGGGAGTTTAAACTAGAATTGTTAGGGGGTGGGAACTGAACTGAAGAGACTGGGGAAGAGGAGATTGGCTCACAAATAGAGAAAGCTTGTAGACAGTGCGAGAGGGAGGATAGGCAGGTGATAGAGAAGGGACGCGCTCAGACCAAAGGCATGAGATGTGTCTATTTTAATGCAAGGATTGTTGTGAACAAAGCAACTGAGCTTAGAGCATGGATCAGTACTTGGAGATATGATGTGGTGGCCATTACAGAGATTTGGATAGCTCAGGGACAGGAATGGTTACTTCAAGTGCCGTGTTTTAGATGTTTCAGAAAGGACAGGGAGGGAGGCAAAAGAGGTGGGGTGTGGCACTGTTGATCAGAGATAGTGTCACGGCTGCAGAAAAGGTGGACCCCATGGAGGGATTGTCTACGGAGTCTCTGTGGGTGGAGGTTAGGAACAGGAAGGGGTTAATAACTTTACTGGGTGTTTTTTATAGGCTACCCAATAGTAACAGGGATATCAAGGAGCAGATAGGGAAACAGATCCTGGAAAGGTGTAATAATAACAGAGTTGTTGTGATGGGAGATTTTAATTTCCCAATTATTGATTGGCATCTCCCTGGAGCAAGAGGTTTAGATGGGGTGGAGTTTGTTAGGTGTGTTCAGGAAGGTTTCTTGACACAATATGTAGATAAGCCTACAAGAAGAGAGACTGTACTTGATTTGGTATTGAGAAAGGAACATGGTCAGGTGTCAGATTTCTCAGTGGGAGAGCATTTTGGAGATAGTGATCATAATTCTGTCCCCTTTACAATAGCATTGGAGAGAGATAGGAACAGACAAGTTATAAAAGTGTTTAATTGGAGTGAGAGGAATTATGAGGCTATCAGGCAGGAAATTTATGGCTTAAGTTGGAAGCAGATGTTCTCAGGAAAAAGTACAGAAGAAATGTGGCAAATATTCAGGGGATATTTGTGTGGAGTCCTGCATAGGTACGTTCCAATGAGACAGGGAAGTTATGGTAGGGTACAAGAACCGTGGTGTACAAAGGCTGTAATAAATCTAGTCAAGAAGAAAAGAAAAGCTTACAAAAGGTTCAGAGAGCTAGGTAATGTTGGAGATCTAGAAGATTATGAGGCTAATAGGAAGGAGCTTATGAAGGAAATTAGGAGAGCCAGAAGGGGCCATGAGAAGGCCTTGGCGGGCAGGATTAAGGAAAACCCCAAGGTATTCTACAAGTATGTAAAGAGCAAGAGGATAAGACGTGAAAGAATAGGACCTACCAAGTGTGACAGTGGGAAAGTGTGTATGGAACCGGAGGAAATAGCAGAGGTACTTAATGAATACTTTACTTCAGTATTCACTATGGTAGTGATGATTTTCAGCAGACTGAAAGCTTGAACATGTAGATATTAAGAATGAGGATGTGCTGGAGCTTTTGGAAAGCATCAATTTGGATAAGTCGCTGGGACCAGATGAGATGTACCCCAGGCTACTGTGGGAGGTGAGGGAGGAGATTGCTGAGCCTCTGGCAATGATCTTTGCATCATCAATGAGGATGGGAGAGGTTCCAGAGAATCAGAGGGTTGCGAATGTTGCTCCTTTATTCAAGAAAGGGAGTGGAGACAGACCAGGAAATTATAGACCAGTGAGTCTTACCTCAGTGGTTGGTAAGTTGATGGAGAAGATCCTGAGAGGCAGGATTTATGAACATTTGGAGAGGTATAATATGATTCGGAGTAGTCAGCATGGCTTTGTCAAGGGCAGGTCGTGCCTTACGGGCCTGATTGAATTTTTTGAGGATGTGACTAAACACATTGATGAAGGAAGAGCAGTAGATGTAGTGTATATGGATTTCAGCAAGACATTTGATAAGTTACCCCATGCAAGGCTTATTGAGAAAGTAAAGAGGCATGGGGTCCAAGGGGACATTGCTTTGTGGATCCAGAACTGGCTTGCTCACAGAAGGCAAAGAGTGGTTATAGACAGGTCATATTCAGCATGGAGGTCAGTCACCAGTGGGGTGCCTCAGGGATCTGTTCTGGGACCCTTACTCTTCGTGATTTTTATAATTGACCTGGATGAGGAAGTGGAGGGATGGGTTAGTAAGTTTGCTGATGACACAAAGGTTGGAGGTGTTGTGGATAGTGTGGAGGGCTGTCAGAGGTTACAGCGGGACATTGATAGGATGCAAAACTGGGCTGAGAAGTGGCAGATGGAGTTCAACTCAGATAAGTGTGAAGTGGTTCATTTTGGTAGGTCAAATATGATGGCAGATTATAGTATTGATGGTAAGACTCTTGGCAGTGTGGAGGATCAGAGGGATCTTGGGGTCCGAGTCCATAGGACGCTGAAAGCAGCTGCGCAGGGTGACTCTGTGGTTAAGAAGGCATACGGTGTATTGGCCTTCATCAATCATAGAATTGAATTTAGGAGCCAAGAGGTAATGCTGCAGCTATATAGGACCCTGGTCAGACCCCACTTGGAGTACTGTGCTCAGTTCTGGTCACCTCACTACAGGAAGGATGTGGAAGCCATAGAAAGGGTGCAGAGGAGATTTACAAGGATGTTGCCTGGATTGTGAAGCATGCCTTATGAGAATAGGTTGAGTGAAATCAGCCTTTTCTCCTTGGAGTGATGGAGGATGAGAGGTGATCTGACAGAGGTGTATACGATGATGAGAGGCATTGATCGTGTGGATAGTCAGATGCTTTTTCCCAGGGCTGAAATGGTTGCCACAAGAGGACAGAGGTTGAAGGTGCTGGGGAGTAGGTACAGAGGAAATGTCAGGGGTAAGTTTTTTACTCAGAGAGTGGTGAGTGCGTGGAATGGGCTGCGGGCAATGGTGGTGGAGGCAGATATGATAGGGTCTTTTAAGAGACTTTTGGATAGATACATGGAGCTTAGTAAAATAGAGGGCTATAGGTAAACCTAGTAATTTCTAAGGTAGGGACATGTTCAGCACAACTTTTTGGGTCAAAGGGCCTGTATTGTGCTGCAGGCTGTCTATGTTTCTAAGCCTCCAAACCACAACAAAGCTGCAGGCTTCTTGAAGGGAACTAGTATGTAGTGATCTGAAAATTTCAATAGGGCAGTCTGGGAGTTATATGGAAACAAAAGAGGCTATAGATGCTGGAATCTGAAGAAACAAAGACGATACCTGAGGAACTCAGCACCATTCTCCACCTTCCACTCTATTAGATTTCATAGGATTAGATCTATAGCTCTTTGGTGACTCCATCTAGCTTTTCCCAGCCTCTGTCACTATTTCTACTCTCCCCTCCTCCATCTGTCTATTACCCTCCTCACTTGAATCCACCTATCACCTGCCAGTTCTTGCTTCATCATGTGCTTCACGTCTTTATACTGGCCATCTCCCCTCTACCTTTCAGTCCAGAAGAAGGGAAACCTGAAATGTTAATTGTCCATTTAAACCATAAAACCATAAGATATAGAAGAAGAATTAGGCTATTTTGTGCTATTGAGTCTTTCATCATGGCTGATCTACTTTCCCTCTCAGCCCCAATCTCCTGCCTTCTCCCCATATCCCTGCATGCCCTGACCAATCCAAAATCTTTGCCTTAAATATACCCATTGACTTCGCCTCCACAACCTCCTGTGGCAACAAATTGCACATATTTACCACTCCCTGGCTAAAGAAATTCCTCCTCCGTTTAGAGCGTTCTAAATGTTCTAAATCTGCTATAAGATGGCGCTACCGAAGAAGTGCGACTGGTGGTTCGAAAGCAAAGGGATTTGGTTAAAACGTCATTATTAACACTTCTTTTTGAAGTAAATTGTGGTAAACTATCACCACGAGCAACGAAAGGCAAGTGAGGGTGGAGCGAACTCGAGAGATGTGCCCCGTTGGTGCGCTGCAAAATCGACGCACTTGGAGTTGGAGCCGCACAGGTCAGAGCTGACAATTCGGAAGGGAGAAGACAGGACTAAGGAGCTATGATGCCCATTCAACTAACTTGGATGCTAGGTTGAATTGCTCTAAGCACTGAGCTGATTTAGAGAGCACGAGATAGGCTTCTTTGGCCGTGAAATCCAGGTCTGAAGTGAATTGCTGAACGATGTGCTCTAGGCCCAGAGTGATTCGCCATGGTGAGGCCTGGGGCCTAATGCAAGGTACAATACACCGCTTGGACAATCTAAACACCAGCCCAGATAGACTGGAAAGGCAGTGTGTCGAGAGTCGGCCGAGGTTTGATCGTTCTATGTGCCAAGCCAATCTGGAGAGCTCGAGAACAGTTTCTTTGGCTTCTTTGAAATCCAGGTCTGAAGTGAATAGCTGGGCGGCATGTTCTAGGCCCAGAATGATTTGTTGTGGTGGGGCATGAGTCCTAGTGTGAGGTTCAGACAATTTAAACACCTGTCCACATAGACTGAGGACTCTATCTCAACAATGCTAAGGCTGTGGGATGGCCCCTGGCTACATGTCTATGAACTTTGCAGCGACTTGCCCTACTAATACAATGAACGGAATACTGAGGCTTTGGGCCTACTCTGGGCTGCCCTGGGGTTGGATCTAAGGGCTCAGTTTGGTTCAGAATATTTTGTTGTTGCTCACTTCTATTGTTTGCATGATTTGTTTTGTTTTTTCTCTCTCTCTTTCTCTGTGGTGACCGGGGGTTGGTGTTTGTTTTTAGAGATGGGTCCCTTTGGGTCCCTTGCTTTGTGACAGCCTGTAAGTAAACAAATCTCAAGGTTGTATAATTTATACAATTTTCGATAATAAATGCACTTTGAATCTTTGATGTCCCTTTCTACTGAGGCTGTGCCCTTTGTTCTTAGACTCCCCCACTGTAGGAAGCATCCTCCCTGCATCCACTCTATCAAGGCTTTTCAACATTTGATCGGTTTCAATGAGGTCACCTCTCATTCTTTAGAATTCCAGTGAGTACAGGCTCAGAGCCATCAAACATTCTTCATATGATAAGCTTTTCAATCCCAGAGTTATTTTTGTAATATTTTTGAACCCTCTCCAATGTCTGCATGCCCTTTCTTAGGCAAGGGTCCCAAGACTGCTCACAATCCTCCAAGTGAGGCCTCACCAGTGTTTTACAAAGCCTCAAGATAACATAACATAAAACAAAAAAAAACCAAATAGGAACTTCCGGACTATGGGCAAGCTCACCTGACTCACTAGCAGTAGGAAATCTGTCATCCTCGCAAAGATCTCATAGCTAAAGATAATGATTAACTTTATTTTTACATCTGCATCGGAATATCAAAGAAATGCATCATTTATGTCAAATCAAATCAGTGAGGATTTTGCTGGACAACTCACAAGCGCGGCCACGCTTCGATATCAACGTAGCATGACTGCGGTTTACTAATCCTAAGCCATATGTCTTTGGAATGTGGGAGGAAACCAGAGCACCTGGAGGAAACCCATGCAATCACAGGTTGAACGTATAAACTCCTTATCAATTGGTGACTGCTGGCATTGTAGTGTGATTGTGCTAACTGATACGCTACCATGCTACCTGTATATACTGTAGACCTGTCTATAGAACCCTTGTGACTCCATATCCATAACAATGTGGATAACTCTTAACTACCCTCTGAAGTGTCCCAGCAAGGCACACAGGTCAAGAGCAGGAGGGGACATGCAATTTGACATTCATCATCATCATCATTATGTACCATCTCGTATGATGTGGGCGATCGTGGTCTTATCCATGACCATGACTGTTCTTGACAAATTTTTCCAAAGAAGTAGTTTGCCATTGTCTTCTTCTGGGCAGTGTCTTTACAAGATGGGTGACCCCAGCCATTATCAATACTCTTCAGAGATTGTCTGCCTGGCATCAGTGGTCAAATAACCAGGACTTGTGATATGCACCAGCTGCTCATACAACCATGACCCTGATCGGGGGGCGAAGCAGGTACTACATCCTGCCCAAGGGTGACCTGCAGGCTAATTGAGGGAAGGAACACCTTCCAACTCCTTTGGTAGAGATGTATCTACACTCTGCCACCCAAAAAAGTTACATTGGCATTGTGAAAGATGGTTAAATCCTACAAATAAATAAAGAAGGTTAAAAGTGTCAGGCATATAGACTGATTGGAAATGAACCGGATATATGGTGCCCAACCATTAGCAAACTGGGATGGGATGTAAACAGGTTTATCTAGAGTAATGCTCACAAAATGGTGGAGCAACTGAGCACAGAAGGGAGCATCTAGGGAGGAACTTAGGCAGGCAATGCTTTGGGCCGAGACCCTCTCCACCACCTTCCAAATGACAACAAGAGATCTGAAAGGAATACTGTCCTTACTAGTGATATCTAAGATCCCTGATTCATTATGAAAAAAATCACGTTGGCCAGGTTAAGCTGCTCAACTGCTCAAACCGTCTAATATTTTCAAGACTCTGACTGAGTGGTATTACTTCTGAAGGGAAATGAACTCTTTATAACAGTCAGCAACATCTCTTTATTAAGAAACATCACCTTTTAATCACATTGGAACTGGGGAACAAAATGTTAAAATAAAAAAAATTGCCAGTTGATTAAGCAGCTGGCTTTTTACAGATATTTTCCTTGAAAGGTCAACATAAATGGCTAGATTTGTGATGAGCAGGTAGAAGTCCCACAATCTGATGCTTATACTGATGATAGTATTTTCAATTCACTGGAAATTGTAATCTCTTGCTACAAGAAACGGATCAATGAGTCTGTTGATCAAATGTGATGAAATATCAAAGGCAGAATTTGATGCCTAAAGGACAAAACAAATTGGAGTTGAAACAAAAAGGAGATAGAAAAAAAACCTTTCATTTCCATGGCCCCTTTTCTGACCTTAGGAAGCCTACCATTTTTTACAGACATTGTAATACCTTTTCTGAAGTTTAGTCACTGTTGCTTTGTGGCACTGAAGAAGGACTCATTATCATAATTATGTGCTGTGTCATACGATGTAGGTGATCATGGTCTCATGACCATGATTGTTGTTGGCAAGTTTTTCCACTGAAGTGGTTTGCCATTGCCTTCTTCTGGGCAATATCTTTACAAGATGGGTGACCCCAGCCATTATCAATACTCTTCAGAGATGATCTGCCTGGCGTCAGTGGTTGCAAAACAGTGATGTGCACCAGCTGCTCATATGACCATCCACTACCTGCTCCCATGGCTTAACATGACCCTGATTGGGCTGGGGGATGCGAAACGGGTCCAAGCTACACTTTTCCCAAGAGCCCCTTGCAGGCTAGTGGAGGGAAGGAGTGCCTTATACCTCCTTTGGCAGAGACATATGTCCACCCTGCAGAGATGTATCTCCACCCCACCACCCAAGGACTAATAAGTTTCACTGCTGATGCTCGTAAACCTTCCTTCCTAGTAACCATCCTGGTCAACAATTTTAATTTCCACTTCCTATTCCCACACTGACAGATCTGTCCATGGCCTCCTCCACTGCTATATTGAAGCCAAATGTAGATTGGAGGAGCAACACCTCATATTTGGTCAGATAGTCTCCAACCGACTGGTGTGAACATGGATATCTCTAAGGCCTGGTGTCTATTCCCCTCTGTTTTCCCCACATCTTTCCCTGTTTTCCCTTCTCCCTTCTAGTTACCATCTTCCACTCTCACAACCTCTCACAACCTTCACCTTCATTCTTCTAGTTCTCCATCTCCCTTTTATTCTATGGTCTACTGTCCTCTCCTATCAGATCCCTTCTTCTTTAGCCCTTTATCTTTGCCGCACCTATCACATTATTCCCCTCCTACCCCTCCCTCTTGCCTTCTCCTCTCATTTGAACTCACCTTTCATAGAAACATAGAAAATAGGTGCAAGAGTAGGCCATTCGGCCCTTCGAGCCTGCATCATCATTCAGTATGATCATGGCTGATCATCCAACTCAGAACCCTGTACCTGCTTTCTCTCCATACCCCCGATC
This sequence comes from Hemitrygon akajei, assembly GCF_048418815.1. Lineage (NCBI taxonomy): Eukaryota > Metazoa > Chordata > Chondrichthyes > Myliobatiformes > Dasyatidae > Hemitrygon > Hemitrygon akajei. The sequence goes on along the minus strand of NC_133124.1, from coordinate 208,403,623 downwards.
CCTTTAGCCACAAAGGCCATATCTAACTTAATTTCACTTGCCAGACTTCTGGTCCTACCTGTCCTCTTACTATTTTATTCTCGCTTCTGTCCCTTTCTCTTCAAGTTCAAGTTTAATTGTCTTTCAACCATAACATGAATGCAGCCAAACAAAACAGTGTTACTCCAGGCCAAGGTGTAAACCACATACTAATAGTCATACACAGCAAAAGGCACATAACACATATAAGATAACAGTAAGATACAGTAAGACAAAAAAAGTTGCTCCAATCCTGTTCATTTCCTGCCTTAGCTGCTGTTTGTCCTTCCATGCTTCATGTGTGTTAACCTTCATTAATGTAATTTAGAGCCATACTTAAACCTTTAATAAATTAAAGGTGCATGGCTAAACAGGCAGTGACTCTTCAGTAATTAGAAGCCCAGAGTAAATAGGTTCAACTATTACCATAACCACTTTCAACAGTAATTCCAATGATTGGAGCAGTCTACTTTATGTAGTGTGGAGAGCAAAGTGGCACAGCTGTCAAACTCTGCTTTGTACATTCACCCCGTGGCCATGTGGATTTCCTCTGAGCACTGCGGTTTCCTCCCACATTCCAAAGAGGAACAGGTTAGGCTGACTACATTGTGGGCATTCTGTGTTTGTGTTAGAAGTATGGTGACACTTGCAGACTGCCCCCAGAACATATTTGGACTGTGTTGGTCATTGACGCAAACAATGCATTCCTCTCTATGTTCCTTTGTCTTAATATACATGTGACAAATAAAGGAAATCTTTAGAGTTTTAGAATATTTAGATCTTCACTCCAAATTTGGGTGCTGACTGTTGTAGCTGTGAGCAAAGTCACCAGAGAGACACTGAAGCTAGTGGATTTAGAAACCTATCTTCAGCTATTTGAGACACTCTTGGACAAAGAGGCCCTGCCTGACCTAATATTTCATGACATTTTTATATGCTAAAGGTTAAAGGAAATAGCAGAACAATTCTATAGTTAGAATATATCTACAATGCTTCCTTTGAATCACACACAATTTTCACACCCACACTGTAGACTCCCAAAATGAATGTTAATTCCCATTGACTCTGGGCATTCATGCATATGCAGGCATCTGCAATCAAACGGACTGTTTCTTTGTTTGCAATTGTTATGATACAGCAACAATGAATATAGATTTGAGTCCAGTTTTATAAACAAATAAACATTTATTAAACACTGCTCAATAAAAATGAAAAGTAAACAAATGACTAACTTAACTGGAAGTTAACTGCTATACGGCAACTCAAACAGTTCTTAAAGCGATGAATGTGAACACAGTTCTTAAAGTGGTAAATGCGAAAGTCCAAATGATGTACACAGTCAATTAGGAGAGACTTTCCTGAAGTAACAAATTCTTCGACAACGTGACATTACTGCTGATCCCAGCCGAAATATGCCTTGCCCGAAGGATTTACGACAAAGGAAATAAAAACGGCTTGAAGGAACTGACCTTTTCTTGATGAATAACACTGCCCCAACCCTTTCTGCTCTTACAGAAGGGATTATCTCGGATGCAGGTTACTATCTCTTTGAACAAAGATCCAATAAGTTCGATCCTGTATTACCACCGACGACACCAACTTTACTCGATCCTTTGGGTTCCCACACTTCGGTAAATCTTCACTCTCCAATAATTAGACTTTAAAATTAATTTGGAGATACAACAAATACAACTGGCAGTGATTTTAAAAACTGCCGGTACAACTTACAGTAAAAAGTAAAACTCCACTTTAAAACAGCATAACGGAGTAACTGAAAAATTAAACAATGAACTAACCTGCATCATAGCAAGGCTTTCCCATTTTATAACTGTTGGAACAGGCCATCACATGACCTCCCCCTGGCAGGAAAATTACATCATGTGACCTCGCACTGGCAGGAAATTACATCACCCCACCATCACAAGACCATTACATCATGCTCACCAGATACTCAATTACATCATGGTCATAAGACAGTCACAAGATACCCACGGGGTATGTAACACAATCAACCCCCAAAATGCAGCTCATGGAAGACAATTGCTCAGAGTTGCATTTTAAATCCAATCTACAATCCACATTCAGGTCTGCAGGCTGGCTGCTGTTAAAATTAGTATAGTTAAATTTAGTATTTGCTGTAACTCCAGAATATGCCCTAACTGTGGAGTTCACTCATAATCCCTGTGACCACATGCATTTTCGCTGGGTTCCCTGGTTCCCTCCCACATTCCAAAGATGTCTTGTCTGGTGAGTGAATTGGCCATTGTGAGTTACACCTTGTGCAGATGGGTGGATGGGAAGTCAGGGGAAAGTTAGTGGGCATGAGAGAGAGATTGGGGTATAGAAGGAATGGTATTGATGCAATTTCTCTGAGAGCCAGCCTAAGTGACATATGTAGTGAAGAAACATTAAGTTTGAAATATATATGAGAAGCAAATTATAGAATTTTATTTCCAGTACAAACAAGCTATTCAGCCCCTGATGGTCAAAAATCAACTGCAGATTTGTTTATATTGGTTTATTATTGTCACATGTACCGAGACACAGTGAAAAGCTTTTCTTGCATACTGTTCCTACAGGTCAGATTACACTGTGTATTGAGGTAGTACAAGGTAAAACAATAATAATGCATAATAACGTGTGACAGTTATAGAAAAGGTGCAGGACAGGTAAGCAGTAAAGAACAGGATCAGAACGAGGGAGATTTTAAGGTCGAGTACATTTTGTTGTACTAGGGAACCATTTAAAACAGTGGGATAGAAGCTGTCCTTGAGCATAGATAAGGAACTCTAGATTTGAGCTCTGGACCAACATTTTGGGGTCAGGCATGTTTTGAATATGTAGTAAAATGTCTACTGATGAACTATTTCTAACTATGATCTAACTAAGCTCTGAACTGAATTAAGATCTGTACTAGCCTGCAGCTAATTAATCTACCAGTGCAATTTTTGCAATCTCAGTTGACAGCAATTTCAGTGTGTTCAAGTTGATAGCTTTCAAAGCAGTTTAGGATTCCTGTCCTTTAGCAGTAAATTTCAAACTCCCATCACTCATTGGAGCACATTTATTACCCTCAGTTCCCTTTTACTCTTGTAATTTATTTCTTGACCTCCCACAAGTTTATGAACTCCAAAAGTGACCACCACTTTGGAGACACCTAGGTCTTTGAAATCACTTATTCATTACCAGGATGTGGGCAGGAGTTTGGTTGCCCACTAATACTGTGCTGGTACTATGTAGTTTGCACCGCTGTGTCTCTCCAGGCTTCAGTTTTGTCCAGTAGTGTAATGGTTAGCACAACACTTTGCAGTACCAGCAACCCAGCTTCAATTCCTGCCAATGCCTGTAAGGAGTTCGTACGTTCTTTCCATGACCACGTGGGCTTCCTCTGGGTTCTCTGGTTACCTCCCACAGTCCAATGACCTACCGGCTGGCAGGTTAATTGGTCATTGTAAGCTATCCTGTGGTCAGGCTGGGAATAAATCAGGGGATTGCTGGGTGGCATGGCTCGAAAGGCTTTGAAGGGCCTATTCCGCGCTGAATCTCAATAAATAATTTTTTTGGACCCTCTCTGCACCTTATGGCACATCAGGCAACAACCTTGTTTCTTAAGCATTTGAAGGTTTTTTATGAGGCCGAGTTGCTAGTTCGATGCTCAACCTAGCATAGATGGAAAGCATGCAAGGAGGTGGCTGGATTTGAACCCAGGACCACTGGTGTGGAGGCCACTACGTCACCGGTTGGCGCAATAAATCAACCGATCGACAAGTAAATGAATAAATAAATATAGGCCAGAGAGGGGAGCAGATCCCTTCCCAATGGAAAGTTTGTAAGCCAGGTGTTTTCTTTTGAATGTATTAGCTTTTTACTTTGGATTTATTTATACTTAATTAATTGTATTAAATTATGCAGCTGATGGGAATTAAACATATTTCTCTGTTATTAGTCTAGGCCTCTTTCTTGCAAGACCAGTAATATAATTAGCTGAGCGACTTGCAGTTGAAGGGCTACTTTATTTGATTTTCAAAGTAAAAATTAGTTTGTGGGCAGAAGGACCCAATGCAGTGTTATGAGTTTGCCATGTTTAGTTCACAGTCTGTAGTGGGTGAATTGATTCTGGAATCATGGACATTGTTAGATATGTGGGTTATGACCAAAGAAAAAATGACTGGAGTTGATCGACACTTTAGTTCAAGGGTGTTTGTTAGGCGTGTCAAAAACCAAACTTAATAAAATTAAAGAAAATAGTGAAAAGAAATTTTTTTTTTTACAAAAGACAGAAAACACAATAATAGCTCCATACTATTTTTGTTCAGTGTGAATTCCAAGCAGCCCCGATCTCTCTCTCTTACTGAGAGTGAAGAACCCCATTAATTAGGCACCACAACATACGGTATCATCTTTAATTACCCACAGAGTTAAATTAAAATGACACCAGAAATAGAATATGATGCAGCCTAGAATGTAGTTATAATCATATTACAAAATAAACAGAATTACCTGCCTTAAGTACAGAATACAAACAACATATACACATTTACACATCCCCGTTGCTAAAGAAATGAAATATTCCATCATTTTGGTGGGAAAGGCACCATTGTGGGGTAATGTAATTGGTGAAAACGTTCATAATTCACAACTGTTGACAATGAGTTGGGGTCCATTTTAAGAGGCTGGCTTGACGTGATGAAGTAATTACATTCAAAAACTTTTACTGTGCTTTGTGTTCAGTTTTTTAGCTGTTCAGTTAATGAGTTGCTATGTTTTTTTTTCTAAACATAAATTGCCTCCACCATTTGATTTGTGAAAACCTACTGTACATTGCTGACTCCAATGCCCTAGGACAATTCCAGATTTATTGAACATGTCAGCCAACGCAATCACTTTGAAATTGCTAGAGCTTTGGGGGCAAAATGCCGTCCCTTGGTTTGTACAAGCCGAGGCTTAATTTGTGCTGTGAGAAATCAACGCTGATTACACCAATTATTTCAATAAGGCAGTGTCACCCAGTAATTCTATAGCTGCAAGAGCTGTGAGCATCCACCTGAACACAATAAATACCAATTCCTGAAAACTCACATGTTTTGGGCCATCGGAGTCCGAACGCACCAAACAGTTGCTCTCCTTGCTAAGTCTTGGCGATGCTAAGGACAACAGGCTGTCTCTCCTGGAAAATCACCATCCTTGTTCCATTTTTAAAGAACCCTTCATGCAGAAAATACCCGATCAAGTTCGCATTGCCCTCGCGACTGCACCCGTTATGGACTATAGGGAGCTTGCATCCATAATCTGAACACGTATCTCATCTCCGCACACTCTTCAAGTGCTTAAGCCGACACAGGTTCATTATTAACCCAGGTAAATGCCAACTTGGGTTGTCAAACATTGACTTTCTTAGCCACCGCATCTCCACAGAAGGCACTAAACTCCTTCCAACACAAATAGCTGCTATAATGGATCTCTTACAGCCCCACACTACTAAAAAACTACAGGAGCTTTTAGTTATGGTGAATTTCTATCACTGCTTCATTCCGCCAGCTGCTGAACTAATGCTTCCCCGTATAGAGTGCTTAAAGACAATAACCCTGATCACATGCTTGACTGACCAGAGCATTTGATAACACTAAACAAGCTCTTTTTAATGCAACCCCACTGACGCACCCGCTTCCCAACACACCCATAGCCATTAACTGACGCTGTAAACTATGCTGTGGGTGCTGTACATGAACAGTTGGACGGAGATGTGTGGCAGCTGCTCACCTTCTTCAGCTAGCAGCTCTGACCCCCAAAAGGAAGTACAGCACGTTAGTCTGTGAGCTTCTTGGTCCCTACCTGGCTGTGGGTCATTTTCATTTTCTTCCAGAGGGTCACCATTTCACAGCGTTCGTTGACCACAAGCCACTTGCGCACGCAATGGCCAAAATATCAGACCTTTGGTCTGCACGGCAGCAAAGTCACCCGGCTTACATATTGGAGTTCACAAATGACATACAACATATCAAGGAGAAGTATAATGCTGTGACTGATTGCCTCTCATGGCCAGCCGTTGAGGCCGTACACAAAGGGGTTGACTATGCTGGCATTAAAGCCTACCAAGCTATTGACTAAGAGAGTCAGACTTACCAAAGAGCAGTCACGGGTCTGCAGTTGGCTGACATTAATTTTGGGGAAACTGGGGTTTTTCTTCTGTGAGAGGTCTCAACTGGATGCCCTCGTCCCATAGTGCCCACAAACTGGAGACAGACTGCTTTCTGCTCCATACATGGCCTCTCACATCTGAGCCAGAAGGGTGCACAGAAACTGGCTGCGCTGAAGTTTTTGTGGCTCAGCCATGCGTGATTGGACTGCAGCCTGTGTGGAATGTCAGCGGGCAGACATTAACTGTCATGTCCGGGTGCCATTGTCACCTTTTGAGGTCCCTGAGTGATGGTTTGACCATGTCAATGTGGACCTTGTTAGTCCTCTTCCCCTCCCCTCTTTTGCACATGTTTTTACCTCCCATCATGGCATAAGTACTCTTGGGTTCCTGTTGACCTACATTCCACCTCATTTGTTTTTGTCCGCCATGATGCACACCAACATCCCTTTAGGACCCCTTATGCCCCCCCCCCCCCCCCCCCCGGGGTAATTTACAGTGGCTGTTTATACTCCCTTCCATCGATGCTGCCTGACTTGCTGAGTTCCTCCAACAGGTACATGGTAGTTTGAGAGTCGGCCTGTAGTGTTCCGGTTGCTGAGGTAGACTTAAGAAAAACACCCTCACTTTTTGTGTGCTCTCTTCCGAACCAAAGTTCAGCAAAGTCTCCATAAACCTCATTTGCACCCTTTTCAGCCTGTGGTTTGTTCACCACAACACTGCACGCTGCTCTAACATGCTTTTATAAAATTCCAGCGTCATCTTCTTTTACTTTAATATTCCATCCCTCAACTAGCATAGAAGGTCTCGTATCCCTGCTTAACCAACATCGACTGGTCCTGCTATCTCATGGAATTTTCATGCCTCGATCCCCCAGGTCCCCAGCTCAGGGTGTCTCGCTGTGGGATCAACAGGATCTGATGTCTGTGTGGGCAGGAAGCACAAAGGATCAGTGAGTCCAGAGTTTGAGGCCTGGAGTTCAGGATCCCCCTATCAGTGGGTCATATTCTCATCTATCCTGACCTAAACCTGAGGGCTGGGTCCCAGTGCAACATGACTCTCCTTTCTGGAGTATAACTTTCCATTGCTCTTTGTAGACTGGAGTTTTGCGAAGAGAGAGTGGAGATAGATGCAAGGGTCCGTGACCTGGTTTATCCCCAGCAGCTACATCACAACATCACAGCGGGCTCCCTGATCAACTGGCTGACACGCACACCAAGACGGACATCGAGTGCTGCTGGAAGGTCATCAGCTCAGAGACTGAAGCCCTTTCATCTGCCTGAAAGCTGGCCTTCCAGCACTTTGAAATACCTGTGAGGCAATGTTGCAGACTGACACAGTCCAGACTGCGGGAGGATATGCTAAGCGAAGCACTCAAGCTTGCTGAAGCCAATGCAAAGGCTCTGTGAGGAAGGACCACATTCTAGGTTCTTTCTGCTGCCGCATATGGAAGTGCAGAGTTGGCTAGGAAAGAACAAGGAATGGGTATCGTCTCAAAGAGCCACTACGTGCCAATGGTGTTATGTGGTGTTTGTGTTTTTTGTTGGGGACTTTGCACTATTGAATGTAATGACCATAAATGCACAAGATTTTTGCACTGGTTATTCCTTTGCATATCACAAGCCCTGGTTATGCCACTACTGACACCTGGCAGACAGTCTCTGAAGAGTAATGATAATGGCTGGGGTCATCCATCTTGTAAAGACACTCCCCAGAAGAAGGCAATGGCAAACCACTTCTGTAAAAAAATTTGCCAGGAACAATCATGGTCATGGAAAGACCACAATTGCCCACATCATATGACGTGGCACATAATGAACGAAGAATTCCTTTGTTTAGGTTTTTTTAAAATTCTGAGTGAAGTCAATTTTTTAAATACAGTTCATTAAAAATACTATTCAATTGTACGCAGTGGGACAGGCATCATGTGCTGCTGAGGATCATCAAATCAGTGAAAGCCGTCCTTTCCTCTTCCTGAAACTTGTTGAGAAAGGAATACTGCTGCCTGGTGCAGTGCAAACTGCAGGAATCAATGCTGAAGGATGCACTGAAGCTCGATGCAACCAATGGAATGGCTTTGTGGAGAAGGACCACAGTTTGGTATTCTTCCTCTACTCATTAGAGAGGCGCCTGGGTGGGTGGAGAATTAGAATCAGAATCAGATTTAATTTCCACTGGCATATGCCACGAAATTCATTGTCTTTGCGGCAGCAGTACAATGCAATACATAATCATAGAAAAAAATGCGTGAGTTACAGTAGGTACATATATATCAAATTAAGTAAGTAGTGCAAAAGTGCATGAATTACAGTATGTATATATATATATATTAAAATAGAAATTAAAAACGTAGTGAGGTTGTGTTCATGGGTTCAATGTCCATTCAGAAATCATATGGCAGACTGGAAGGAGCTGTTCCTGAATCATTGAGTGTGTACCTTCAGGCTTCTGTACCTCCTTTATTCAGTTCAAATGTTGAACTGGTGTGTCACAGCAGGGGATTATTCCTATTCACCTGGGTAATCTCCGTATTACCATCATTTCTAATGATGTCAGCTGCATAACAGATAGCATTGAGGCAGTGTAACTGCTCATATTGGTCAATTATAGTTTCAGTCACAATCTCAGCAAACTGGACATTCAGATCCACCATCCATCCGTCTTTAGATTTCATAAAATCTTCATATTTCTTAATAATCAACTGGGGATCTGAGTTTCCAGATTAGGGATCGACATGAGTGGCGATAGTTAAAAAAAGGATACTACTACTAAATGTATTGGCTATGAATGTAAAAGGCTTTGCACTTTGTGTATTTTTTATTATGAATAATGTTTATTTTTGAAAGGTGTTGCTCCATTGCTAAGCTCGGTCTGTCAGGTATAAGTATCTGGCACTCAAAACATCATGGACTTCCACACTTTGTATGTCCGAGACTTCTTGAGATGGTTCCCTTGGTGACCACCAACTATGATGCAACTCAGTGTCATATTATTAGATGTTCCCGCTATATCTGAAGTATCACTTGCTTTGAAAGTGACTTATTGAAAATAAGTCCACGAGGCTCTGACAGTTGTCATGTAATGCAGCCTTTGAATGTTCTAATATCTTCCCGGGTATATTTATATGTTTTTTTCCTTTCTGTGAAAGTAAGTAAAAATGATAGATCACTGAAATTGCACTGTGGAGTTTGTATTATGAGGTAAAATCTAGAGTGAAGGAGGTGATTGGTTTACCAGATTACTGGTATTATCCACTAAAAAGTCCTTGCGATGATTTTCAAAGTAAGATTAAAATAATGTACAAGAGAGCAAAAGCTTAAGCTGAAAGGGAGGAACTTTAAAGAGGATAGAGTCATAGAATCATTAAAAAAGTACAGCACAGAAAGGCCCTTCTGTCCATCTAGTCCATGCCAGACTATTTTAAACTGCCTTTTCCCATTGACCTGCACCGGGACCATAGCCCACCATACTGCTACCTTCCAGTTTCCAGTTACCTATGCAAACTTCTCTTAAACATTGAAATTGAGTTTGCATGCATCACTTGTGCTGGCAGTTCGTTCCACACTCTCACAGTCCTCTGAGTGGAGAAGTTTTCCCTGATGCTCTCCTTAAACTTTTCACCTTTCATCCTTAAATCGTGATTTCTGGCTGTAGTCCCACCTAAACTCAGTGAAAAAAAGCCTGCTTGCATTTTCTGTATCTATGCCCTTCTTAACTTTGTATACCTCCATCAATCTCCCCTCAATCTTCTAATTCCAAAAAATAAAGTCCTTACCTATTAAATCTTTTCTTATAACTCAGGTTCTCCAGTCCTCCCAACATCCTTGTAAATTTGGTCTCTACTCTATCAGCCTTATTTATATCTTTCCTGTAGGTAGGTGACCAAAACTGCATACAATATCCAAATTAGGCCTCACCAATGTCTTACACAACTTCAAAATTACACCTCATCTGATTTATGATGACCAAAGTGCCAAAAGCTTTTACGACCCTATCTACCTGTGACCACTTTCAATGAGTTATGGACCTGTATTCCCAGATCCCTTTGAGATCTGAAGGGAAAACATTTACACAAAAAAGTGATTGATTTCTGGAATGCACTGCCAGAGGAGGTAATGGACGCAATCACTGTGTTTCGGAGACATTTAAATAGGCAAGGCATAGACGGTGGTAGTCCTAATGCAGGCTAATGGGATCAGTGTAGAACAGTGTTCAAAAAGGTCAGCAGAAATGTGGTGGGCCAATGGGCCTGTTTCTATCCAGTACAACTACTGGACTCCACGATACAGTGGAGGCAGAGTCATAGACATTGAATTATGTTTTTACTGCAATAAAACATTTTGGACAAAAATTGACACTGAACTACATGAAGTAACACGAGGCAGACAAGCAAAACTGTGGTTCTAAAGACAGACTGAAAAGGCAGGGCGTCAGGAGGTGAGAGTTGGGCCTGTTTTGCTCACTCTTCCATGATGTTTACTCCTCTCTCTGAGTCTGTGAGCCTGCTTCAGCTGCTCTGGGTTTTGTGTCTGTGAGGTCTGTGACGATTTGCCCTGCTACATGATGAAATGAGGCTCAGACTATGGGTCTGCTCTGGGCTTCGTGACTTTGGATTCAATTGCACTCAGAATGCCGTTGCTTGCTTTTATCATTTGCATGACTTGTATTCTTTCTGTCTATGTGCATTAGGTGTTGGTCTTTCTTTAAACTGGGTTCTTTCGTGTTTTGTGGCGACTTGTAAGGAAACAAACCTCAAGGTTGTATGTATAATTTCAACATACTTTGATAATAAATGTACTTTGAACTGTGAACTTGTTAAAACATGGAACGAGGGCATTTAGCCCACACCCAGCAGAGCAGACCTATCAGTAGAATTGCCCCCTCCTTATTTCCCAGTATGTCATAAGCCCTGCGGCCTCTGCAGCTTGCATTAGAACGTTGGGCTTCTAGGTTCCATGAGCACCTATATTTACCAATAGATGTCTTAACTGGAGTTATTAAGTCCTTGTGCTTTCTGCTTAACTTAGTCAAGTTAATTGTGACTGGCTCGGGTTTTCCACATGCTATGGTTACTTAAAGTGGACTCTCGTTTAGCGCGGGACTCAGAGAACTTTTCTGGAGTATGATTTGTCTTGCGGTGTTGCTGGATTGTGCCTCTGCAGATCTGTTGGCATTCCCAAGTCCAGCCTCTTGCTTCCATCTCTGCGTGGGGATTCTGCTGTTCCTCTGTATCTGGTTGAGTTGTTGCCTGCACTCACCGTGACAGAGTCTGCTGTTTCTCCGCACTTGGGGTGAGTCATTGTCAGCTCTCACTGTGACTCTGCACCCCCGAATTTATTCTCTCTTGCACATGCACACAACTCTGTAATTCATTTGCTATTCATCTTACAGCGGCCAATTCACCTGCTATAACGTCTTCAGAATCTGGGAGGCACCTAGACCAGACAATGGAAGCGAAAGTGTCTACAAGAAGAACATGCAAACTCCATGCAGACAGAACCTAAGGTCAGGATTGAACCTAAGTCACTGGAACAATGAGGCAGCTGCACTAACTGTTGCTTCACAAGAAAGAAAGGAAGAGTGAGATGGACAGATGGAGATCTTTAGAAGTGGAACCTCAGAGAAGAGAATGTGGACCGTTGGGAACACAAGATCAGTACTGGAGTGATTAAGATTGGGAAAGCAGAAAGGATGGAAATGAAGGAATTTAGAGATCTTAGGTTGTTTGAGTTTCAGGACTGTAGATAAGGATGGGTGAGATCTTGAAGGGACTTGAACACAAGGAACACAGCATAGGTTAGGTTACTGCCCATTATGCTGCTGTCGTTTAGACCAGCAATGAAGGTTCTCCATCTCTGTCTGTTCTTGGCCATATACTGTCACACACAGGTATGGAAGTATTCTTCATTGCTGTTGCTGTAACAATTTTGTTTGACCAGTCAGGGTTGTTAGTCCAGAACTGAATTCCCAAATCTGGAGGACTGGTGGACCACTCTTAGTCTGGCCTCTACCCTTTGACCTGTTGACTGGAACTGGAAGAAATCTGGATCATCTGGGAGGCAGAGGGGGTGACAGATAAGACATATAGAAAGGTAGTTACATCCAAGGTACAGGATACAGGAAACTGGGGGTAAGTCAGGAAGGGGAAAGGAGTTAAAGGGAGCCAAGAGTCAAATGATAAAGCCCTGACATCAGCCAGCATAGCTCTCTGGATCATTGAGGTACACAAACCTCCAAACCCTATGAGGAGATTGTGGTCCTCTTGGAGGAAGGCACCTAATAGAATTGCTATCCATGTGGAGTTTGCAAGTTCTCCCTCTAACTATTACTGTGACTGGGAGGACTTGCAAACTCAAAACAGTCAGAGCCTGAGGTCAGAACTCAACCTCCAATGATTCAGGTTGAATTCTGACCTCAAGTGCTGTCTGTGTGGAGTTTGCAAGTTCTCGCTGTGACTGCATTAGTTTCCTCCAGGTGCTCCATTTTCCTCACACCTCCCGAAGACGTGCTTGGCAGGTGATCTGAAAATGATAGAAGATTAACTTTAATTGTCACATGTATATTGAAACATACAGCGAAATGCGTTGTTTCTGTCAATCAAATCAGTGAGGATTGCGCTGGGGGCAGCCAGAGAGTGTACCGTGCTTCCAGCGACAACATAGCATGCCCACAACTCACTAACCCTAACCGCAAATTTTTGGAATGTGGGTGGGAGGAGGCCACCGCATCCAGAGGAAGCCTACGCAGTCACGAGGAGAACGTACAGACTCCCGACAGACAGTGCTGGGAATCAAACCTCGATCTTACAGGTCTCTGTTAGGTCATCCCCCCTTCCCCACAGTATCCAAAGTCATTTGCCTGTTGTTGAGGGGAGTGGCCCCTTTATCTCCTTTCCCCTTCCTGACTGTCACCCAGTTTCCTGTGTCCTGCACCTAGGGTGTAACTACCTCTCTATATGTCCTATCTATCACCCCCTCAGCTTCCCGAATGATCCGGAGTTCATCCAGTTCCAACTCTAACTCCAACTCCTTAACGCAGTTTGTTAGAAGCTGCAGCTGGATGCACTTCTCGCAGTTGTAGTCGTCAGGGACACTGGAGATCTCTCTGGTTTCCGACATCCCGCCGAAGGATGATTCCACTATCCTGCCTGTCATCTCTACTGTCCCAGCTGAGAGTATATAAAGAACAGAATGAAAAAACTTGAGCTTTTCTTTCCTTTGCTTTCTCTGAGTGAAGTCTCTCTTCATTGGAGCCTCGAGGAGCTAAAGCCTCAAGATTACCACTCAGGCAATGGCCGCAGTGATGATGGCTGCTATGCTTGCCCCTGCTGTCCTTTAATTTCCTCTTGCTAATCAATCCCAAACGCTGATCAGTCACTGGTCAAAGCTCTTTCTCGCTGTACCGACCCACTGCTGCCTTTTATCCTCAAGCGGTGGACCTGATTGAAGTCCCCTCCTCTCAAAAGTTTCGAAGGCCAGATTCTCTGCTGGTCAAACCTACCATTAACTGAGGGGTCATGGACCCCAGGTTGGGGAACACTGCGCTAGTGTATCGCTGAGGAAAAATTGATGGGAACGTTGGGGGAATAAAATGGGTGCTTGATGGTCAGTATGACATCAATGGGCCGAAGCATCTGGTCTCTTGGTGGATGAGAATTTTAAGTTTGAGGAGTTTGTGGACAGGCAGCAATAATAGCAATGAGTAACAGGAGTGGATATGGCGGAGATGTGGCAGATGGGAACCATTTTGCAGCAATATCATAATGTATTGACGTGCTTGATTGAAGCTGAACTTGATTCAAGTGTAACTTGTTCTGCATTTAGACAGGGGCAAGCTGCTGGTTCAATGACAGAGGACTGATGTCAGCAATGTCATCCTCTAACACAGATCAGAGGGCATAGTGTTAATACCGGATATCTGCTTAAAATTGGTCTGAGTCCTTGGGTTTTATCTAATTTCCTGAGTTCTGATAGAAATAAATCAATTCTAAAAGCTGAAAATATTAAGTTGATTCTGCACTTTAAAAAAAAAATCAATAATTAGGACACAGTTGGGCCAGCGGCAAAAGAAGACTAATTCGGAAAATTTCCAGTGTTCAATATCAATTATGTGAAAACAATTGCTGGTGTATTTTTTTCTTTTTCTTAGTTTCCAGAAGAAGATGACACCAATGGGCAATGTGACCAAGGGCAACATCCTTCAGATGGTTCACAAAACTACTACTCTCATTTCTTTTATGATTTCTTTTTCTTTCAAATGTGGTTCTACTACTGTTGGAGCCTATGATCTACGTTTCGTTGGCGCGTTTTTGGGCCGATTGAGCGATCTGCCTCTGTTGGGGTTCGGTGAGGTTTCCAGCCAAGCTTGTGGCCTCAACGCCGAGAAGCCTGCAGTCGACTCCATTTCTCGCCAATCTTGCTGATTAAAGCATCCAAAGGAGATTGAAATCAACCAGGACGAGAGCAAAAAGCGGGCAGGTCTTCTGCATATTCTGCATGCGTATGTCCGGTTAGAGGACATACCTCTCTCCCTCTTGCTCGATGCTGCTGGAGGTGCTGAATTCCTGGGTCTTGGGCAGGTTTAATCGACGATATTAGTGGATTGGACTCTGTAGTTCACGTTATGATGTGTTTCTGGTTTCTGGTCACTCCTTTTTCTGTGGCTATTTTGTGAGATTTTGATCAGGGCAGCCTACAGGTACTGACCAACACAGCACTAGGTTGAAATTAAATGAATATGTGTGGACTCTTTCAATGATTTTGCAGGTTGGTGTTTTATATTCTGTGTTTTTCGCTTTTTTTCACCACCTACACAATTTGTTATTTTTTGCACACTGGGGGTTTGATGTCTTTGTTTGAAAGTGTTCCATGGTTTTCTTGTTTTGTGGGGAAGACGTATCTCAGGGCGCATACTGCATATGTATTACGATAATAAATGTACATTGAATCTTTGAATCTTATCAAAATGATCAGACCCTCAGAAGAATTCAGCGAACTGATAATTCATGGTGTTGATAATCAAATTGCGGACTATTTGCACATTGACAACTCAGGGTATTAACAAATCAAGCTGCTGACAATTCAGGATGTTTACAGTTCAGGTCATTGTCAATTCAGAGTGTTTGCAATTCAGAGCGAAGACCACTGAGGGTGGTGACAATTGAAGATGCTGAATTGTCAGGGGTCTGACAATTCAGGCTGTTAACAAGTCAAGTTGCACCCCGTTCAGGTAGTTTTCAGTTTAGGGCACTAACAATTTGGGATGCTGTCAATCCGCTTTGCTGATAATTCGGGATGCTGACAATCCACTTTGCTGATAATTCAGGATGCTGACAATTCAGCGTGTTTACAGTTCAGAGTGCTGCTGAGATAAGGTGCTGACAATTCAGGGCACAGAGAGTGGTAAGGGTATGGAATGCACTGCCTGGGGTAATGGTAGAGGCAGATGCACTAAGTGGCCACTTTATGAGGTACACCTGTACGCTAACTCGTTAACACAAATATAAAATTAGCTGATTATGTGGCAGCAACTCAATGCATATAGGCATGCAGAAATGGCCAAGGAGTTTGGTTGTTGGTCAGACCAAACATCAGAATGGTGAAGAAATGTGATCTAAGTGACTTTGACCATGGAATAATTGTTGGTGCCAGATGGGGTGGTTCGAGCTTCCCAGAAACTGGACATCTCCTGGGATTTTCATGCACAACAGTCTTAAGAGCTTTCAGAGAATTGTGTGAAAAACAACCGAAAAAATAACATCCAGTGAGTGGCAATTCTTCGGGTGAAAACGTTTTGTTAATGAGAGAAGTCACAGGAGAATGGCCTGATTGGTTCTAGCTGACAGGAAGATGACAGTAACTCAATTAACCACATGTTAGAACAGTGGTGTGCATGTCAAAACTTGAAATGGATTGGGCTACAGCAGCGAAAGACCATAAGACCCAAGACCATAAGATTTAGGAGCAGATATTTAGCCCATTGAGTCTGCTCCACTATATCACCATGTCTGATCTACTTTCCCTCTCAGCCCTAATCTCCTGCCTTCTCACTGTATCCCTTCACTCCCTGACCAATCAACCACTACCTTAAATATATTCTTGACTTGCCCTACACAGGTACCTGTGGCAATAAATTCCACTGATTTACCATTCCCTGGCTAAAGAAATTCCCCTTCATCTCTATTCTAAAAGGATGCCCCTCTATTCTGAGGCTGTGTCCTCTGGCCCTAGACTATTCCACCATTGGAAACATCCTCTCCACCTCCATTCTGTCAAGGGCTTTTACCATTTGATGAGTTTCAATTAGGTCACCTCTTGTTCTCTGAATTCTCATGAGTACAGGCCCAGAGCCATCAAATACTTTTCATATGACAGGCCGTTCAATGCTGAAATTATTTTCATGAACCTCTTTTGAACCCTCTCCAGTTTCAGCACATCCTTTCTAAGATCAGGGGCTTAAAACCGCTCACAGCACTCCAAGTGAGACCTCGCCAGTGCTTTATAAAGCCTCAACATTACATCCTTGCTCTTCTATTCTAGTCCTTTTGAAATGAATAATAACAACACATTTTCCTTCTGCAGCACAGACACAACCTGCAAATTAACCTTCAGGGAATCCTGCACAAAGACTCCCAAGCCCCTTTGTGCCTCATAGTTTTGAATTTTCTCTCCATTTAGAAAATAATCTACACTTTTATTTCTTCTACCAAAGTGCATGGCCATACACTTCCCGATACTATATTCCATCTGCCACATTTTTGCCCATTCTTCTAATCTGTCTAAGTCCTTCTGTAGTTTCACTATTTCCTCAAAACTACCTACCCCTCCACCTATCTTCATTTTATCCATAAATTTTGCAACAAAGCCATCAATTCCATCATCCAAGTCATTGACATATAATGTAAAAAGAAGCAGTCCCAATATAGACCCTGTGGAACGCCACTATTCCCCGGTAGTCAATCAGAAAAGGTTCCTTTTATTCCCACTCATTACCTCCTGCCAATCAGCCACTGTTTTATCCTTGCTAGAGTCTTTTCTGTAATACCATGGGCTCTAATTTGTTAAGCAGCTTCATGTGTAACACCTTGTCAAAGACCTTCTGAAAATCCATGTAGACAGCATCATCCAATTCTCCTTTGTCTATTGAGCTTGTTATTTCTTCAAAGAATTGCAACAGATTTGTCAGGCCAGATGCTCCCTTGAGGAAACCATGCTGACTACGGCTTATTTTATCAAGTGCTTCCGAGTACCCAAGACCACGTCCTTAACAATTGACTTCAACATCTTCCTAACCACAAAGGTCAGACTAACCAGCCGATAACTTCCTTTCTCTGTCTCTCTCTTCTTGAAGAGAGGATTGACATTTGGAATTTTCCATTCTTCTAGAACCATGCCAGAATCTCAAGATACTTGAAAGATCACTATTAATACCTGCACAATCGTTCACCAATTCTTTCAGAACCCAGGGGTGTATACCATCTGTTCCAGCTGACTTATCTACCTTTAAATAATGGAGATGTCCTCCTTTTTCAAACCACATCCTCTCGCCACCCTACCAGGGATAGAGTTCCTCTTATCCTCACCTTCCACCCCACCAACCTCCGTGTCCAGCACATAATTCTCTGAAACTTCCACCACCTCCAACGGGACCCACCACCAAGCACATCTTTCCCTCCCTACCCCCACTTTCGATCCCTCCTTATGCGACTCCCTTGTCCATTCGTCCCTCCCCATGGTCCTCCCTTCTGGCACTTATCCATGCAAGCAGAACAAGAGCTACACCTGCTCCTACACCAACTCCCTCACTACCATTCAGGGCCCTAGACAGTCCTTCCAGCTGAGATGACACTTCACCAATGCGTCTCTTGGGGTCATATACTGTGTTCAGTGCTCCCAGTGTGGCCTCATGTATATCGGTGAGACCCAGTGTAGATTGGGAGACCCCTTTGCCGATCACCTGCACACCGTCCACCAGAAAAGGTGGAATTTCCTAGTGGCCACCCATTTTAATTCCACTTCCCATTCCCATTCCGACATGTCCATCCATGGACTCCTCCAGTGTCGTGAAGAGACTACACTTAGGTTGGAGGAACAATACCTTATATTCTGTTTGGGTAGCCTCCAACCTGATGGCATGAATGTTGATTTCTCAAATTTCAGGTAATGCCCCCACCCCACTCCCTTTCACTATTTCCCATCCCTTTTCCCTCTCTCATCTTATCTCCTTGCCCACCCATCACCTCCCTCTGGTTCTCCTTCCCCTTTTTCTTTTTTCCATGGCCTTCTGTTTCCTTCACCAATCAACTTCCCAGCTCTTCACTTCATCCCTCCCCCTCCAGGTTTCACCTCTCACCTTGTGTTTCTCTTCCCCCTCCCCCACCTTTTAAATCTACTCCTCGTCTTTTTTTTCTCCAGTCCTGCAGAAGGGTTTCGGCCCCAAATGTCGCCTGTACTCTCTTTCATAGATGCTGCCTGGCCCGCTGAGTTCCTTCAGCATTGTGTGTGTGTTGCACGATGCATCCCTCCCCATCATCGGTGGCTTCTGCATGTAGTGCTGCCTCAAGAAGGCAATATCCATCATTGACCATCCCTACCACCTGAGCCAAGGTACAGTACTGTGCAAAATTCTTAGGCACATTACTGTAGTAATTTTATGTATTGCTCTATACTGCTGCCACAAGAAAAAACAAATTTCATGACTTGTGTGAATGCTAATAAACCTGATTCTATTGTGCACCGAGACTGGGAAGGGGTCAGGGAGAGGGGAACCATGGTTGGGAGAAGGGAGGAAGCAGGAAGCACCAACGTGCTATGTAATGATCAGTAAACCAATTTGTGTGTGTTGCTCGGATTTCCAGCATCTGCAAATTTTCTCTTGTTTGTAATCGGACTACCTTTAGACCTTTTAGTTTCCCAAAAACCTTCTTCCTCGTAATGGCAATTTCACACACTTCTGATCCCTGACAATCTGGAACTTTCACCACACTGCTAGTGTCTTCTGCGGTGAAGACTGGTACAAAATACTTATTTGGTTCATCCATCTTTTCCTTGTCCCGCATTATACAGGAAGTACTTAATAAAGTACCTAATAATTTGGATTAAAAATTGGCTTAAAGGAAGAAAGCAGAGGGTAGTTGTGGAAGGAAAGTATTCTGCCTGGAGGTTGGTGACTAGTGGAGTGCCACAGGGATCTGTCCTGGGACCCCTGCTAGTTGTGATTTTTATAAATGACCTGGATGTAGAGGCGGAAGAATGGGTGAGTAAGTTTGTGGATGACAGGAAGATCGGAGGAGTTGTGGATGGAGCTGCAGGTTGTCGAAGGTTACAAGAGGATATAGACAGGCTGCAGAGTTGGGCAGAAAAATGGCAGATGGAGTTTAATCTGGATAAGTGTGAGGTGATGCATTTTGGAAGGACAAACCAGAAGACTGAGTACAGGATTAATGGTCAGTTACTTAAGAGTGTGGATGAACAAAGGGACCTTGGGGTTCAAATCCATACATCCCCCAAGGTCGCTACACAGGTTGATAGGGTAGTTAAGAAGGCCTATGATCTATGGGATGCTAGGCTTCATTAACAGGGGGATTGAGTTCAAGAGTAGAGAGGTCATGTTGCATCTCCACAAATCTCTGGTGAGACCGCACTATTGCGTTCAAAGTATTGTGTTCAATTCTGGTCACCTCATTATAGGAAGGATGTGGAAGCTATGGAGAGGGTGCAGAGGAGATTTACCAGGTTGTTGCCTGGTTTGGAGAACAAATCATATGAAGCAATGTTAGCAGAGCTGGGACTTTTCTCTTTGGAGCGTAGGGGACTTGGTAGAGGTCTACAAGATTATGAGAGGCATAGATAGGGTGGATAGTCAGTACCAATTTTTTTCCCAGGGCACCAATAGCAAACACCAGAGGGCATATGTACAAAATTAAGGAAGGGAAGTTTAGGGGATACATCAGGGGTAAGGTTTTTACACAGATGGTTGTGAGTGCCTGGAATGACTTGCTAGGGATGGTGGTGGAGACTAAAACATTAGGGGTATTTAAGAGCCTCTTGGACAGGCACATGGATGAAAGAAAAATAGAGGGTTATGGGGTAGTGTGGGTTTAGTGCTTTTTTTTAAGGATTATATGGGTTGGCACAACATGGAGGGCTGAAGGTCCTGTACTGTGCTGTAATGTTCTATGGTTCTATGGTTAAAGTGGCACTGAGTGTACGTTAGGGAGATGTAAGAGACATTTAGACAGGCACATGGATGTAAGAAAAATAGGCTCTATGTAGGAGGGAAATGTTAGATTAATCTTGGAGTAGGTTAAAAGGTCAACACAATAAGTGGACTGAAGGGCCAATAGTGTACTGTATAGTTCTATTCCCTGGATTGGATTTTTACACCACAGATTGGGGACATAAATAATACATTTTTGCACTATCAAATATCCATTTTCACACTAATTCAACGGCATTTCCAGTTTATTCCCCTCACTTTTCCATCATTGTCCCTCAAGTCCTACCACTCAACTATACACTACTGAGTCTTGAAGGCATACAGTGTGGAAGGAGGCCCATCAGCCCATTGAGTCTGTGCGGACTTCCAATCAGCATTTATACCAATCTTACACAAGACTATTTTATTCTTCCAACATTCCCGTCATAACCTGCCCGCGCGCTCCCCCCCCCCCCCCCCCCCACCCACCATCTTCTATTATCTTCATTCCCACCAGGGACAATTTGCTGTGACCTATCAAGCTGTATGTCCTTAAGATGTGTGAAGAAACTGGTGGCGTCACAACCATGGACTCTGCTTTGCGGTCTACGCACCCTCGTAGGCAGGCTGTGCAACAGGTTCAGCAATTGTGCTTTTGAGTATGTATATTCCAGCTAACTACTGTCTCATTATGATGATATTGTTGTTACACTCCCTGCTTACCTTTGTCCTTGTCCAGGACTGACGCTGTAGCGAAGCAGTATTGTTTAATATTTAGTTATTGCTTCCATCCGCAGTGTTAGCATTAACTTTCAGTTTGAGAGCTTTAGTTAACGGTCCTGTTGGCCTAGCGATTATTGATTTTCACTTTTCCCTTAAATTCTGCAAAAGTACTTATTAAAATCAGTAAGCTGTCAACCTGTGTCCCTCTCTCCGCGCGCACGTGCGCGCACACACACACACACACACACACACACACACACACACACACACACACACACACACACACACACACACACACACACACACACACACACACACACACACACACACACACACACACACACACACACACACACACACACACACCATCACCCTGTAATACTGTGGAGGCTGAAGGAATATCACTATGGAACAACAGAGTCTTTGAAGAAGTGTCTTTGTAGGGGTGGCTGGACTCAAAATTGAAAGGTTCATTCATTATCAAAGTATGTATGCAATATACAACTCGGAGATTCATCTTCTCCAGGTAGCCATGAAACAAAAGCAAAACATGGAAATCTTTCAAAGAAAAACATTAACCCATCTCCCGCAATAAAAATAAATTGTGCAACTATCAACAAGAATGAACGCCCGAAAATCAGAATATAAAATACTACATAAAACTGGAAGGGTCAAGTCCAAACTCTGAATTGCAGAACTTCAGTATCATCCTTTGACAGCACTGAAGGAGAGAGAGAGATCACTCAAGCCCACCAACCCCCCCCCCCCACCGTGCAATTTGTTCATTTTTTTGTGTGGGATGGGGTGGGGTTTAACGTTCTTGCCATTTGCACAATTTGTTTTTCTGCATGGGGAGGGGGTTATGTTGCCGTTTGTGTGATTTTTTTATGGGGGGTACTGTTGATGTATATTTATTAAGTTCATTTACAACCCTGGGGTTCAGTATACAACCCTGGGGTTCGTCCTCCCACAGACAGCCACGAAACAAAGAAATAACATGGAACCCATTTAAAGAAAGCACCAGACACCCAACCTGCGAAACAAAGGGAACAACTTGCTCAAACAGCGAAAAGCGAGCAAATAACATGCAGAATATTAACCATCAAACTGCAGAGCAGCCAAAACGGTCCAGAAGATGGACCATACCACAAAAAGGCAGCAGTCAAAAACATCCCATGCAACAAAGGAATATTATTAAGTGGTCAGACCCCACTTGGAGTACTGTGCTCAGTTCTTGTCGCCTCACTACAGGAAGGATGTGGAAGCCATAGAAAGGGTGCAGAGGAGATTTACAAGGATGTTGCCTGGATTGGGAAGCATGCCTTATGAGAATAGGTTGAGTGAACTTGGTCTTTTCTCCTTGGAGCAACAGAGGATGAGAGGTGACCTGATAGAGGTGTATAAGATGATGAGAGGCATTGATCGTGTAGATAGTCAGAGGCTTTTTCCCAGGGCTGAAATGGTTGTCACAAGAGGACACAGGCCTAAGGTGTTGGGGTGTAGGTACAGAGGAGAGGTCAGGGGGTAAGTTTTTAACTCAGAGAGTGGTGAGTGCATGGAATGGGCTGCCGGCAACGGTGGTGGAGGCAGATGCGATAGGGTCTTTTAAGAGACTTTTGGATAGGCACGTGGAGCTTAGAAAAATAGAGGGCTATGGGTAAGCCTTGTAATTTCTAAGGTACGGACATGTTCGGCACAACTTTGTGGGCTGAAGGGCCTGTATTGTGCTGTAGGATTTCTATCTTTCTATGGTTCTAAGTAGACAGCATACTGCAAATAATTCTGAACAAAATTTACCCTGTAAGGTACGAATTTCTGGCTCCTGTATTTCATTCCACAAGAATAGAAACACAATAGCTTTTAAAAACAGCGAGGTGACAATTTTGTTTTACGGCATGATAAGTCTTGTCACAAATAATGTCTGAATTGTTATTGAACACCTTGTTATTAATTGAGCAGGGTAAAAGGCACGTGATATGTCACTCAATGTTATTCCTTTGACAGCACAGTGGGTGGGCCACTAATAATCCTGAAGCATGATTTTTAACATTGCTTTCGCTTCAGGGTAATGCAGATTGGAAAGAGCGGTGAAACAGTGCTGTGAGGTGTCACAACAACATCACAAGGAAACAAAGCATGAAAGTGCGTTGAACATAATTTTTGAAGCTTGTAAAATTTCATAGGTACATTACAGAGTAGAAAGGGAAAGCAAAACGATGCAAAAAAAAGGA
This sequence comes from Hemitrygon akajei, assembly GCF_048418815.1. Taxonomy (NCBI): domain Eukaryota; kingdom Metazoa; phylum Chordata; class Chondrichthyes; order Myliobatiformes; family Dasyatidae; genus Hemitrygon; species Hemitrygon akajei. Next base: position 208,380,319 of record NC_133124.1, on the reverse strand, counting down.
CTGTGTGTAACTCGTACAAAATGCGGGAGGAACTCAGCAGGTCAGGCAGCACCAATGGAAATGAATAAGCAGTCGACGTTTTGGGCTGAGACCCTTCATCAGGACTGGAAAGGAAGGAGGAAGAACCCCTTTCCCCCTTCCTTTTCAGTATTCCTTTCTTTCCCCCTCCTTTCCAGTCCTGATGAAGGATCTCGGCCCGAAACGTTGACTGTTTACTCATTTCCACAGATGCTGCCTGACCTACTGAGTTCCTCCAGCATTCTATGTGTGTTGCTCTGGATTTCCAGCATCTGCAGCATCTCCTGTGTTCACAGAAGGACTGTAAGAAACCCAAGCAAAACCCAGCATTACACATCAGAAGTGGGTAATTTAATGTCAGTGTCAAAGTACAAGATTGAGTTTATTGCCAGATTTGTTGTATGCCCAGGTGCAATGAAATGCTTACTTACAGCAGCGTCACAGGTACATTGCATCAGATAAAGATGAGCTTTATTTGCTATATATATATATATATATATATAAACATTCAAATATAGTCAATGGGACTAGGCAACATAATAGTTTGAGCTGGACGATATGGGTTGAAGGGCTTGTTTCAGTGCTGTAGTGTTTTATGATTCTATACAGTAAAATGCATAATTTGTGTCAAATCCAGCTAGTAAGGATTGTGCTGAGCTTCCCGGAAATGTCACCATGCTCTTGGTGCCAGCAAACTCACTAACTCTAACCGTTCAGGAGGAAACCAGAGCACCTGGATGAACCCATGCGGTCACATGTAAAACATGCAAACTCCTTACAGGAAGCAGCAGGAACTGAACCCGAATCTGTCAAAGCTGCCATTGTAAAGCAATGCACTAACCACCGTGCCAACCCTACTATGCTATGGTGCCAACCTTTCACAAGAAAATATTAACAAAACTTCAATTGTACACAAGATGCATAAAAAACTTAATTGGAATAAAAAGTCCATTTTAATGCAACGTGTTCAATGTGGTCATTATATTAATATATTGTGGTAGTGATTAGGGTTGTGCCATTTGGCTCAGGAACCAAGTGGTTGAAAGGAACATAGCCATTCTTGAACCTGGTGCTGACGGACCTCATGCTTTTGTAACTCATGCCTGCTGGTAGCAACCCAAGGTGGCAAGGATCAAACGATGGGTATCTTTCATGGTGGATGATGCCTCCTTGATGCAGATTTTTGTTGCTGGTGAAATTGCTCTGCTGCCGGATAAGGGAGACTGCCTTTTGATCGCTGGGGAGATCACTCTGCTACGGAGAGGAGAGATCGCCTTTTTATCACTGGTGGATTACTCTGCTACCGGAGAGGGGAGACTGCTTTTGATTGCTCTGCGACGGAGAGAGAAAGACCTGCTGTTGTGCCTGGAGAACGTTACCCAGGTTTTCTGCATTTTGGAGATGGACTTGGACTATAGCCAAACGTTACGTGGATTTTCTGCTGTAGTCTGTTTCGTCATGTGCTTTTGTGACATCATTCTGGAGGAACGTTGTCTCATTTTTTAACTGCATTGCATTTGTGGTTTCTAAATGACAATAAACTGAAACTGAACTGAACTGAACTGATTAAAAACACAAAATGCTGGCAGAACTCAGTAGGCCAGACAGCATCTATGGGAGGAGGTAATAATGACGTTTCGGGCTGAAACCCTTCATCAGGACTCATCAGGACTTCATATTGACTCCTGATGAAGGATTTCGGCCTGAAACGTCGTTATTACCTCCTCCCATAGATGCTGTCTGGCCTGCTGAGTTCTGCCAGCATTTTGTGTTTTTTATTTATTTCCAGCATCTGCAGATTCACTCATGTTGCCTTTGAACTGAACGGAACTGTTTTCAGTCTTATAGTTTTCACATTCTGTGATTTTTACCTGATCCTGCTCTTTTTTTGTGTGGGGGGGAGGGAGATTTAGTGATTGATGTGCCTGTTCCATTTTTGTTTGTTTGTGTGGGGAGGAGGGATCTAGTGGTTGATGCCATTCTTTTCTTTCTTGGTCTTGTGGCTATCTGGAGAAGAAGAATTTCAGAGTTGTCTACTTTGATAATAAATGAACCTTTGAACCTTTGAAGTTTTTGAATCTTTTGAGCATCTCCTGTAGATATGACCAGCTATGCTGCAGGATGTGACCATGATATATTGGACTATGTTCACCACTCTCTGCCGCATCTCACATTCTTATGCACTTCACTTGCATCAAGCTGGATATACCGCATATATATCATGCCTCTGCAGTTGTGGCTCAACAGTGTTGTAATATTTCAGCATTGACTTTCAGGTCAAGGATAAAGTCAAAGTCTACTTGGAGTTAAATATTATATGCATAAGGTCATTTATGCATAGGTGAAATGAAAAACTGACTTGCAGTAGCATCAGATTACAGACATAACATTCACAAGGGAAACATAAATAACACTGGACAGTAATTTTTTCTGAAAGTTTTGCTTCCTCAGTATTTTTTTAAATTTATGATAGACCACTTGGAGCTGAACGTAAATATACTTTCAGACTACTTGTATCATGTAGGAATTTGGAGAAGCAAGAAATTACTTTTATTGAATGTAATGTGTTTAATCGAATAACGGTGCTGATACTTTGCAATTGTTCAATTAAGCTAAAAATATTTTGTTGATAATTTTTGTTTGTACACTGTGTTTGACACTTCTTGCTTAAGTGTCCAACAATAATCAGCCAGCATTGATCTGTACTGCTTCTCCATGACCGCAGTGTCCTTGTGAAACCTCTCACCACGTCCGTCACCGACAGCACCAAGATTTGCAGGGAAGAATTCTAAATGGGAACGCAGAAAATGAATCTTCAGTGACATGTTGCAGTTCCTGGTTTTGTATGATTGAAGTATGTTGTCAACACGCTGAACATAGTTTGGTGCCAAGAGAAATTTCAACAACATCTTTGACTACCTTCCATGTGATTTTCTCCAGTCCTACTAGAAGTTCTTCGAATTGCCTGTCATTAATAACTTGTTTGATTTGTGGACCAACAAAAATGGCTTCTTTAACCTTGTCATCAGTTAGTCTGGGGAAAAATCTGTCTCAAATATCAAAATCCTTCACAAGAATTTTTGTGCCTGGTGACAGCAGTTTCCAACCATGCAGTCGTGAACCCAGCAATTCTGCTTTTGTCTTCGACAAGCCTAAGTCTCTGACCTGGTATTTAACTCAGACTGAGATATTAGATGAGGCTCACTCATCATAAAGGGTTCAATATCTGTATCAGTACTAGTTTTGTTTTCCGATCCTGGCTCATGCACCATGGCATCTTTGTCTGCCTCATCTAGACCCTATGCCTCTGGTGGCTTCAGTAATGAAAGATTATCATCATGAGGCACAGGTCTCAATGCTGAAGGGAGATTGGAGTATTGAATTGATTTCTTGTTTTTAGCAGAGAAACCAGAGACTCTGGTCAGACAGAAGTAGCTGTCTGTCACATGACCCTTCTGTTCTTGCCATAGCATCAGGACAGCGATCGGCATTGACTTCCGAGTACCTCTGAGCCAAGCTCTAAGATCGACAGCACACGTTGCCAATTTGACACCAAAAACAGAGCTCATAGACTTTTTTTTAATAAGGCTGTTGAGATTCAAGTGTACACTTGCTTCGTATATAAAAGGAAGTATCATGGCTGTTGCAACATTGGTGAGACATTTTGCTACCACAAGGACTCCTGAAAATACGATTACTTTATTACAATGAGTACACACAATATGCATGCACATCAACATGATTGCAAACCGGTATACCTGTGAGCGTACAGTGTGTGTATGTGTGTATGTGCTGATTTTTTAGCCTTCCTAAAACCTGCCTTGCCATGCAGCATCTGCCCTGCCTAAGTATGCCCTGGTGTGAAGAGAGAAAACATTTCAGCTTACATTAGAAACATAGAAAACCTACAGCACAATACAGGCCCTTCGGCCCACAAAGCTGTGCCGAACATGTCCTTATCTGAGAAATTACCTAGGGTTACCTATAGCCCTCTATTTTTCTAAGCTCCATGTACCTATCCAGGAGTCTCTTAAAAGACCCTATCGTATCCACCTCCACTACCGCCACCGGCAGACCACCTCCACGCACTCACCACTCTCTGAGTTAAAAACTTACCCCTGACATCTCCTCTGTACCTGCTTCCAAGCACCTTAAAACTGTGCCCTCTTGTGTTAGCCATCACAGCCCTGTGAAAAAACCTCTAACTATCCACATGATCAATGCCTCTCATCATCTTGTACACCTCTATAAGGTCACCTCTCATCCTCCACCACTCCAAGGAGAAAAGGCCGAGTTCAACATTTTAATTTACTTGGATTTTGAATTGAAATAGCAAATATAGGTGATTTCAATAAGAAGATGAGTGATAGGGAAACTTCATCGTGAGGACTGGGGAGATGAGGGATATGGGATAGAGATATACTTCAAAGTTCAATGTAAATTTATTATTAAAAGTACATATATGTTACCATATGCAACCCTGAGATTCATTTTCTTGCAGGCATATTCAATAAAATCATATTATCAATGAAGACTGCACACAACTGGGCATTCAACTAATGTGCAAAATACAACAAACAGTACAAATACATAAGTAATATATCAATAAGTAATAAATTTTGAGAACATGAGATGAAAAGTCTTTGAAGGTGAGCCCATAGGTTGTTAGAACATTTCAATGATGGGGCAAGTGAGGTTGAGTGAAGTTGTCCCCTCTGGTTCAAGACGCTAATGATTGAGGGGCAATAATGATTCTTAAACCTGGTGGTATAAGTCCTAAGGCACCTACGCCTTCTTCCTGATGGTAGCAATGAAAAGAGAGCATGTCCTGGGTGGTGGGGGACCGTAAAGATGGATGCTGCTTTCCTGTGACAATGCTTCATGGTCGGGAGTGCTTTACCTGCGATGGACTAGGCCGAATCCACTACTTATATCGACTTCCTCTCCTTAGCTGCTTACTTGTCTGTAACCATTCCTGACTAAATATGACAGAGCAGAATTATAAACACAGAAATGATGGCAGAGCTTTGATCTGATCTGCAGATGTTAGAAATATTGAACAACACACACAAAATGCTGGCAAAACTTGACAGGTCAGGCAGCATCTATGAGGAATGTCACATAAAATGCAGGCCCTTCCCCCCACAACACATCACTTGCCCATCACCTTTGGTCACACCTGGTCTATTGTCTTCTCCTGTCAGATTCCTTCTTCTCTAGGCCTTTGAATTTTGTCCCTGTCACATCCAAGATTTTTACATCATCCTGATCCACCAACCATCCACCTTTCCTTCTCCTGGTCTCACCTATCACCAGCTAGATCGTGCTTCTCCCTCTCTCCCTAACTTTTTATTCTGGCTCCTATCCTCATCCTTTCCAGTCTCAGTGGAGGGTCCCAGCCCAAAACTCCGACGGCTTCTTCCTTTCAATAGATGCTGTGTGGTCTGCCGAGTTCCTCCAGTGTTTTGTGTGTGTTGATCTGATCTGTTGGATGTCAGATTGCTTAGCTCAATGCATGCTGTTTTGTGAGGACTGAGGTGAAGCACTATAGATGGAGATAAGCCATGAATGCGATTCACCTCTGTGGGAGTTATTCAATATGCTGACAACGACACTACACAGGGCATTGTACTCTGCCTCTTAAATTCATTCCTTTGAATTCAACAGGATGAACTTCACAGATAGCAGATAACAGCGGTGACATTATTGTGTAGGGTGTTCACTGATACTGACCAGGATAACTTTTCACCTTCTCCTTCATAAGATGCTATTAAAACCTTGTACAATTAGTAAATGAGGTCTCCTGTCCACATTATCTTTTCAAGGCAAGTGAGAACAAATCCCCATGGCATTCCGTGACAGATATAAACCGGATATCAGGACGTCGCCTTCACAGAATTGGTTCTCGCCTATCCGTTTTCTATTGTACCTCTTTTATGATTGCAAAGACCAGCATTACTCTCCAGTTCAAGATAACCAAGATTTGATTCTGCAGTGAAAAGTAATCTTCCAACACCCAGTCTGAAATTTGCTCTGTATTCTGTTGTGCTGTGTGCCCTTGTTAGCAGCGGCATTGTGGAATTAACAACAAAGAGAATCCATTGAAGCAGACAGGTGTAAATGGATTTGTGACACTGTTGTATGAGTTTTCAGGTGGAAAAGAAAGAAGGGCACGACAACAAGATGAATAGTTAGGACTGATCTATCAAAAATAGGCTTGCTACATCTGATAGCTTCTATTCCTGATGTCTTCCCATTCTTTTCAAGGTTGCCTCTAAATCACTGGTCTCGCGGATGCCAAAAAAATTTTATCTTCATTTCTAGGCGCTGACTGTTGCATATTGCAGAAGCTGAGTGGTCAGCATGGAGATGAAAAGAACAAATAACTTGCCGCTTCTGGTTCCATCACTGTCCCCTAACACCTTCACCCAGATGCAATGCTCAGTCTTGTGGGTAACAGCAATAATAACAACAGGAGTTTAAATGCTGCCTTTTAACCTAGTGAGGCATCTCAAGCCACTTCAGGAGGAATGTGAATGATATTCTGTTGTTAGTAGATCAATATTTCTTTCTTTCTTTCCTCCTTCCTTCCTTCTTTTTGTCTTTTTTTTCTTCCTTAAGTTCCTTCTTTAATTCTTCCCTTCCTTCCTTCCTATCCATATTTATCTATCTGTGTCCCTACCTACTGATCTATCTATCCAGCAGATCAGGCAGCATCTGTGGTGGGAATTCACCAGTTGATGGTTTGGGTTGAGATGGTTTATGTAGACCAGGGGTTCCCAATCTGGGGTCCATGGACCACTTGTTTAATTGTAGGGGTCCATAGTATAAAAAAAAGTTGGGAACTCCTGGTCTAGACCCTTCAGTTCAGTTGAAGAGGTTCAACCCAAACCATCAATTGTCCATAACCTTCCATAGATGCTGACTGACCTGTTGAGTTCTTCCAGCTTTCTGAGTATTACACCAGATCTCGACATCTGCAGACACTTGCCTTTCCCTCTGCTTAACTATCTATCTGTCTAACTGTGAATTCCCACAGACCAATTAATTGTGCTTTAAAACCACTCATGTCCAATTCCCATTTTCTAACTGTTACATTTGTTCATTGTAAACATTAGTGAATTTCAGTAATAAATCTATGCCTTCCCACCTCAAATTTTGATCAATGGTTTCAATCTGGTAAATGATAATGACTGTGGTTATTTGTATAGATGAGTAATTACTTATCAATTCTTCTCAGAGAGATCAGAGAGCTACTGTTACTCAATGAATCTAGCTCTAGCATTCTGAAGACACATTATCCTGCTCTTCAGATGACGACATATTCCACATTTATTTTTATTCCATTGTCATCCCGTCCATCTAGAGCTCCGTTTTCCAATTTGCACTTGGACAGAATATTTTAAAAACTGTCAAATAAATACTAAAAGATGAACAAGGAATAAAAAATAGAGAATAAGGTAAAGTTAGCTAGAATTATAACAATAGAGAGTAAGACTTTCTGCAGATATTTTTTAAAGAAGAGCAGAAAGAGTATTCATTCTATAGTAAATGAGACTTAGAAATCAATTATGGAAAGCAATGGGTTGAGAATTAACCAAGTACCATTGTCGTGTACCATTCAGTTAGGTCTTTTAAATAAACTGTAACAAACAACAACAAATTTGGAGTGGATCAGATTATACGTGTATTTATTACTTGTAAGGGAAGATTACCTTGTACGTTAAGCCGTTGGTAGATAGCTTCAATCTTACAGTTCAAAACAGATTATTTTTATACATTTACAGAGACCAGTAATCATCCACTTCATGATCTTGAGGTTGTTCCATCTCTTAACTACATCCTGTTTTATCTCCTATTTGCCTTGCTTGAGCCCATTTGTCTTTGTCCTTGAGGCTTCTCCACCCTTCCCCCAACAGCTGCTTTTAATCATGCAATGTCCAAGCACTCCTTGCTCTAGGTCACACACTCTTGCTAGCTTCTTATCCAGCTATATCAGCAAATTGGCAGAACACCCTGCGATTACACAGGTTCCATTTTGTCATATTACAAATTACAAAGGTTATAGATGTATTTCCATTTCTTGCATCAATCTTCACTATAGTGGGTAAAACATTCCAGAAATAAGGATTCATACCGGGGAGCCATTCTTATAACAGTATTTTATAACAGTGGGTTAGAAACTGTCCTTAAGTCTGGTGATACCTGCTTTCAGGCTTTTGGGAGGAGAAAGAAGAAATAATGTTGGGGGTGGGTGGGAATTTTGATAATATTGGTTGCCTTACAGTATCAGTGAGAATGTAAAGTGGAACTGATGTAAGTATAAGAGCTAAGAAGTTATGTTGCAGTCAAATATGTCATGGTCCCTTCTGGCAATCATACACCTGGATAGTTACCTCAGGAATTGAGCCTCAATCACCTCATTTAGTTCCAATCATTCCCAGGTTCCACTAACTACAAACACCTGCTTTCCATCAGCAAATGCAGTATAAAAACCCTGTGATCACAACAAGGAGCTGCCAGTTTGTTGGTCAACTCTGATGTTAGTAACCTTGTTTCAAGGTTCTTAGGGCTACCAGTTCTAGGTCAAGTATTGCTCCTGGATACTGACTCCACACTCGCTAAGTTAATAACACCTCCTGACTCTGCCTCCACGCCCGTTTTCTGAACTTGGGTTTGTCCACCGCCATGCTCGTGTAACAAAATAAGATGTTGCTGAGAGAACATATGGAGTATTGTAAATAGCTTTGGTCACCCTACATAGGAAAGATGTTATTAAGCTAGAACTTAAGATAGAAGTTATTGAACTGGTAGCATTGTAGAAAGATTGACCAGGATGCTGCCTGGACATGGAGGAAGAAAGGTTGCCTAGACCTGGACTTTCTTATCTGGGAGGTTGAGGGGTGACCTGATAGAGGTGTGCAAGATCATGAAGGGCATAGATGGTTGAAAACAGGAGGGGGTGTGGAAAACAAGATTTAAGACCAATGGAAAGAGGTTCTTAAGGGCTATGGCATGCAACTTCTTCACACAAAAGGAGATGTGCATTTGGAATGAGCTCCCAGAGATATTAGTTGAGGTGTCATATTGGCAATATTTAAAAGCCATCTAGACAAGTACATGGAGAGAAGTTTAAGGAGATATGGGCCAATGTTGGCAGATGGGACTAGCTTGCTAGGTAATGCAGTCAGCATGGACAAGTTGAGTGAAGGGACCTGTTTCAAGTTGTATGACTCTGAGAAGGACTCCAAGAAACACAGATCCACCCCCTCATGTGTGCATTTCTCTCCTAATCACACATCATTCCGACTCATAATTGTGCCACAGATACTTCATTATCTCTGGGTCGAAACCCTAGAACTTATTTGCCCAACACCCCTGTGGAACATTATCACCTTAAAGATGCAGCGTCTCTACAAGCCAACTCACCATCCATTCCGTCTGTCGCATGTATGAGCCTCCCCTCCACTGAGCCTATCTACACTTGCCACTGTTTTGGGAAGGCAGCCAACATAATCAAGGCCCCCCTTCCCTAGTCATTCTCTCTTTGTTTCCCATCCATTAGGCAGAAGATGCAAAGATGCATTTATCAGCAGTCCCAGGGATAGCTTCTATCCCACTGTTAACAGACTCTTGAATAGACTTCACATACTTTAAAGGTGAACTTTTGATCTCCCAGTCTACTTTGCTGTAGCCCTTTATTTGACCCTCTGCACTGAACTTCCTCTGTAACTGAACACCACATTCTGCAATCTCCTTTCCTTTCCTCCATCCTCACCACATTCTACAGGGGTTGTATTGAAAGCAGCCTGAGCAGCTGCATCACTGCCTGGTTCGGAAATTGCACCACCTCGGACCGCAAGACCCTGCAGCAGACAGTGAGGTCAGCTGAGAAGATCACCGGGTCTCTCTTCCTGCCATTACGGACATTTACACCACATGCTGCATCTGCAAAGCAAACAGCATTATGAAGGACCCCACGCACCCCTCATACAAATTCTTCTCCCTCCTGCCATCTGGGAAAAGGCACCGAAGCATTCAGGCTTTCACAACCAGACTATGTAACAGTTTCTTCCCCCAAACTATCAGATTCCTCAATACCCAGAGTCTGGGCTGACACCAACTTACTGCCCTCTACTGTGCCTATTGTCTTGTTTATTATTTATTGTAATGCCTGCACTGTTTTGTGTACTTTATGCAGGTCTGTAGTCTAGTGTGGTTTTTTGTGTCATTTTATGTAGTTCGGTGCAGTTTTTGTATTGTTTCATGTAGCACCATGGTCCTGAAAAACGTTGTCTCGTTTTTACTGTTTTACAGCAGTTATGGTCGAAATGACAATAAAAAGTGACTTGACTTGACTTTTCTGTGTTGATATATCATGTGTCTGGTCTGATTTCTATGTCTGGTTGGCACACAAAAAAAAATCACTGTACACGTGAAAATATTAAAGCTGATTTCTGTTATTGCCAGTAACACCCAGACCCTCATAAGCAAATTCAGAAAAATCACTGGATGTGAGGATTTAAATGAGGTCACAAAAATGATTCCAGAATCGAAAGGCTTTTATATGAGCTTTTGATAGTTCTGGGCCTCTGCTCTCTGGAATCCAGAAGAATAAGGGGGGATCTCATTGAAACCTATCGAATGATGAAAGGCCTCAATAGAGTGGATGTGGAGAAGATGTTTGTTATGGTGTGGAAGTCCAAGTTTAGAGGACACAGCCTCAGAATAGAGGGACGTCCATTTAGAATGAAGATGAGGAGGAATTTCTTTGGCCAGAGAGTGGTGAATCTGTGGAATTTGTTGCCACGGGTGGCTGTGGAGGCAAAAGTCATTGGGTATATTTAAGGCAGAGAGTGATAGATTGTTGATTAATCAGGGCATGAAGGGATATGGGAAAGAAGGCAGGAGATTGGGGCAGAGAGGGAAATGGATCAGCCATGATGACATGGCAGAGCAGACTTGATGGGCCAAATGGCCTAATTTTGCTCCTATGTCATAAAGTCTTTCAGTCTTATGAATGGATTTCCCTATGAATCATTTCTGTGGTCATGTCATTTCCTCACCAGTGGACAGCGAGGTTAATTGGCAACAAATGGCAGGGATTGAAGAAGAAACTAGGCAAATTCCTGAGTCAGGAAGAATTTGCATTGGTTCAAGGGATTATATGATTGCCTTTGAATAAGAATTTCCCAGCTACTTCTTTCCAGACTTGTTCATGGTCATATTTCTTCCCGGCAGTAATAGCACTGATTGATTGCAAATGGCATCGACCGGCCTTCCCAGTCCTTCCTCTCCCTTCTTTGTCAAGCCTTTGAAAGTGTCAGCTGTGGCTCAATTGCTGATGCTGTGAAAAAGCTGTGGGTTCAGATCCCAAGTCGGTGGCTCTCCAACATATCCAGTGCAGTGCTAAGCGGGTGCTGCATTGTCAGAGCTGGGCTGCTGTTTTTTAAATAACACATCAAACCAAGGCCTTGGCCGATACACTCAGTGGCCACCTTATTAGGTACACCCACTCATTAATACAAATATCTAATTAGCTAATCATGTGGCAGCAACTTAACGCATAAAACCATGAAGAAATGGTTAGGACCAGGAGTTACCAAACTATTTTATGCCATTGACCCCTACCATTAATCAATGGGGCCTATAGGAACCACGTTTGGAACTCCTGGTCAAGAGGTTCAGTTGTTGTTCAGACCAAACATCAGAATGGTGAAGGAATGTGATCTAAGTGGAATGATTATTGGTGCTAGATGGACTGGCTTGAGTATCTCAGAAACTGCTGATCTCCTAGGATTTTCACACACAACAGTCTCTAGAGTTTACAGAGTGTGATGTGAAAAAGAAAAATAATACAGTGAGTGGCAATTCTGTAGGTGAAAACACCTGGTTAACGAGAGAGGTCAGAAAAGAATGTTCAGACTGGTTCAAACTAACAGGAAGATGACAGCAACTCAAATAAATGCGTGTTACCACAGTGGTGAGCAGAACATCTCAGCGTACGCAACACATCAAACCTTGAAGTGGACGGGCTACAGAAGACCACAAACATACACTCAATGGTTACTTTATTAGATACAGCAGGTACTGTTAGGGAATATTCTGGAGTTATGAAATTATGGACAGCATAATGATAGATTAATTAAAATGAGAACCTGTGTTCACGAAAGAAAACCTGCTCACAATTTAATCTCCAGCTGATACTTGATGGCTAGTGAAGCCAGTTACTGGGTGTGGGACCTCCTGAATCTGTCTCATTGAAACTAGAGTCATAGTCATATAGCAATACAGCACAGAAACAGGCCCCTTGATCTATTTACTTATTTAGTTATTGAGGTACTATGCAGAACAGGCCCTTCCAGCCCTTTGAGCCATGTCACCCAGCAACCCTTGATCTAACACTAGCTAATCGTGGGACAAATTACAATGACCAATTAGCCTACCAACTGGTAGTTCTTTGGACTGCTGGAGGAAACTGGAGCACTTGGATGAAACCCATGCGGTCATGGGAAGAACGTACAAACTCCTTAAAATCAGTGGTGGGAATTGAACCCAGGTCGTCGGTACAGTAAAGTGTTGTGCTAACCACTACGCTACCTTTCCACCCCATGCCAAACAATTACTCTGCTTAATCCCATCAGCCCGCACCTGGACTATAGGCCTCTGTACCCCTGCCAACCATGAACCTATCCACCACTTCTGCTGGCAGCTCATTCCACACTCTGAGAGAAGAAGTTTGGCATCTGGTGTTGGAAGGGTAGAAGTAGCCACAGATGGAAGCAACCAACTGTTACGAATAATGAAAGCTCTTAGGAAAGGAAAAGATGGCACATGGAACCAAATAACAGATTTGTTAAATTCAATGGGCTGCCTTCCTTTCTTTTCTGATTCCATTACCTCACACCACCCCCCCACAGGCCTCTACTGATGGCATTACCCTTCCCTCCTCCTGCCTGTCCATCGGCCAATCAACCCCATTTCTCACCTGTCAGCTCTTGCTCCGCCCCTTCCCCTCACCTCTTCAACTGTCTAGATCTCCTCATTTCTTTTCAGTCCAGATGAAGGATCTCAACCCATAAGGTCATTCCCTCAGCAGATGATGCCTTGACCCGCTGAGTTCCCGCAGTAGTATTTTTGTTATTTATTTATTGACATGGCATGGAATAGGCCCTTCCGGCCCTTACAGTCACACTGCCAGCAATCCCCCGATTTAATAACAGGGCAACTTACAATGACCAGTTAACCTACTAACCGGTATGTTGTTGAACTATGGGAGGAAATCCACGCAATCATGGGGAGAATGTACAATCCCCTTACAGGCAGCAATGGGAATTGAATCCAGGTCACCTGTACTGCAAAGCGGTATGCTAACGGCTATGCTCCCTGCTCTCTGATTCCAGATTCCAGCATTTAAAGTTTTATGTGTCTTTTTGTGGTGTGTAAGTTGGTTGCTTGCCCTTAGTATTTCAACTTTTCAGAACGTTTTCACAGGACCCTCGTTCTTCTAAAAGCCTGAAGGCAGGCACACGCCCAACAGTTTTGTGCAGTTCCTGCATTCCTTCATCCTCAAGGCTGCAAATTAATAAAGCTTATCGATTTCTTTTAATATCCTGGTACATAATTCAAAAACTTGTGAACAGCAATGGCCACTGTGACTAATTTTTCTTACTAGAATTGCTAATAATTTTGGCACATTGGCCTTCATAAATCAAAGTACTGAGTACAGGAGATGAGATGTTATGTTGAAGTTGAAGAAGACAGTGATGAGGCCTAATTTGAAATATTGTGTGCAGTTTTGGCCACCTACCTACAGGAAAGATGTAAATAAGTTTGAAAGAGTTCAGAGAAAATTTACAAGGATGTTGCCAGGTCTGGAGGACCTGAGTTATATGGAAAGACTGAATAAGTTAGGACTTTATTCCTTGGGACGTGGAAGATTGAGAGAAGATTTGATAGAAATATGCAAAATTATGAGGGGTATACATTGGGTAGATGCAAGCAGGCATTTTCCACTGAGATTGGGTGGGACTACAATCATGGGTTAAGGGTGAAAGGTGAAAAGTTTAAGGGGAACATGAGGGGAAGCTTCTTCACACAGTGGGTTATGACAATGTGAAACAAGCTGCCACTGCAAGTGATGCATGCAAGCTGGACTTCCATGTTGAAGTGAAGTTTGGATAGATACATAGATGGTTGGAATATGGAGGGCTATGGACTCAGTGCATGTCATAAAACCATAATTCCATTAGACATAAGCAGTATTAGGCCGTTTGGCTCATTGAGTCTGCTCCACCATTCCATCATGGCTGATGATGCCCAATGCATTTGTAGATGTGAACTTCCCACTATTCAGGGCATTTACAAAGACAGGTTATAAAAAGGCCCCAAAGGATCATTGGGGACCCAAGCCACCCCAACCACAAACTGTTCCCAGCTGCTGCCATCCGGGAAACGGTACCACAGCATAAAAGCCAGGACCAAATGGCTCCGGGACAGCTTCTTCCACCAGGCCATCAGACTGATTAATTTATGCTGATACAATTGTATTTCTATGCTATATTGATTGTCCTGTTGTACACACTATTCATTACAAATTACTATAAATGGCACATTGCATATATATATATGGAGTCGTAACATAAAGATTTTTACTCCTCATGCATATGAAGGATATAAGTAACAAAGTCAATTCTATATATTATTTCTCTCAGCTCCATTCTCCTACCTTCTCCTTGTAGCCTTGGAAACCTGTACTAATCAAGAACCTTTCAAGCTCTGCTTTAAATATACCCAATGACTTGGCTTCCATAGCCATCTGTGGCAATCGATTTTTTGAGGATATGCTCTCTGGTCCTAGACTCCCCAACTACAGGAAACATCCTCTTCACATCCACATTTGCTAGCTTTTAATAAGATCCCCCCCTTCATTGTTCTAAATTCCAGCAAATACAGGCCCAGAGTCATCAAGCACGCCTCACACATTAACCCTTTCATTCCTGGAATCATTCTTGTGAACTTCCTCTGGACATCTCCAATGCCAGGACATATTTTCTCGATAAGGGGCCCAAAACTGCTCATGATACTCTTCTTGGAATCATTATTGTGGTGGCTGATATGCAGTTCAGGATATACGATCTGTTGGCATTATTAATCAGCTCCACAGGCATGCTCACACTGTGGGGGTTGCCAGGCGGAAAAGCACAGCAATGATCCACCAATACAGCAAGAGCTTATGGGGAAATCCAGTGGGGAATAAGCCTTGAAAGCACTTGAAAGGCTGCTTAATGCTTTGCCTAAGGAGCAGACATTCAGAAGTATTTTGACCATCTATCTCTGTTGCCATTTAACTAAACATCTCTTCAAAGATCTGCAGCAATGGCAGAGTGAAAGTAACTAAGATAAAAACAGAAGTACATAAGAGGTAGGAAGCCACAAACAGTCCACTGAACGAACTCAGCAGGTCCAGCAGCATCTATGAAGGTAAAGAGCATGCCGATGTTTCTATCTTGATGCAGGATCTTAACCAGAAAGTTTGATGTTATCGTTCCCTTAATAAATGCTGCTCAATCTGCTCAGCTGACTGATGCTGCCTTTTTCAGCATCTTCAGTCTCTTCAAAGTTCAAAGTAAATTTCTTATCAAAGTACGTATACAGTATGTCACCATACACAACCCTGAGATACATTTTCTCATGGGCATACTCAATAAATCTATAGAATAATAACCACAGCAGAATCAATGAAAGACCACCCAACTTGGGCATTCAACTAGAGTGCAGAAGACAACAAACTGTGCAAATACAAAAAGATAGTGTCTCCAGAAATAGGAAGTCATTTGCCTCTTGTGCAAATGTTGATATTCAATAAGATCAGGGCTATATTTTTATCAGTTCTCCTTCCTGCGCTGACCCTGTATCTCTTGTTTCCTCTAATATCCAAAAAAATTACCTGGCTTTGCCTTGAAACACCTTAGGTAGTGAATTACAAAGATTGATCATCATCTGGTTGAACAGATTACATCCCATTTCTGTCTTGAATGTTTGCTTTCTGTTCTTGAGACTCTTTCCCCACAAGGAGAAACTGTATCACGCATTTATGTGAGACAGACAGACAGACAGACAGACATACTTTATTGATCCCGAGGGAAATTGGGTTTCGTTACAGCTGTACCAACCAAGAATAGTGTAGAAATATAGCAATATAAAACCATAAATAATTAAATAATAACAAGTTAATCATGCCAAGTGGAAATAAGTCCAGGACTAGACTATTGGCTCAGGGTGTCTGACACTCTAAGGGAGGAATCGTAAAGTTTGATGGCCACAGGTAGGAATGACTTCCTATAACACTTAGTGTTGCATCTCGGTGGAATGAGTCTCTGGCTGAATGTACTCCTGTGCCTAACCAGTACATTATGGAGTGGATGGGAGTCATTGTCCAAGATGGCATGCAACTTGGACAGCATCCTCTTAGTCAGACACCACCGTCAGAGAGTCCAGATCCACCCCC
The DNA here is from genome assembly GCF_048418815.1 of Hemitrygon akajei. Taxonomy (NCBI): domain Eukaryota; kingdom Metazoa; phylum Chordata; class Chondrichthyes; order Myliobatiformes; family Dasyatidae; genus Hemitrygon; species Hemitrygon akajei. Next base: position 208,363,791 of record NC_133124.1, on the reverse strand, counting down.
ACAACATCACTGGCCTTACGAATGAGTTTGTTGATTCTGTTGGTGTCTGCTACCCTCAGCCTGCTGCCCCAGCACACAACAGCAAACATGATAGCACTGGCCACCACAGCCTCGTAGAACATCCTCAGCATCGTCCAGCAGATGTCAAAGAACCTCAGAACAAGTGAATATCTCTGATATGGTGAAACCAAATGGGTAAGTCTTACACTGCATTGCTACCACAGAACAATGGATTTCATGAAATGTCAATGATAATGCAAATGATTCTGATTCTGATTCAATAAGACATTTAGAGACAGATCATGTTTCATTGTTTCATTTCATTGTTCTCCTGAACGCAACCTAACAATTTCAGAACAGACAGCAACGAGACTGAAGCCAGAAGAGTTAGAAATGTACTCACCAAAACTTTGACCCATAACTTACTGAATAAATAAGTATACTCACTTCGCCCTGTTTTCTGTCCTTGCTCGTATGAAGGTGGTTTACCTATTTATGCAAGTACTTCTCTGACAATAGATGTGTAACAGCCTAATGTAACATTGTATGGAAATACAAGATAACACTGATGCAGACATGTTTTATACATTTAACAAGGTGCTTTATTAATGCAACAGAGTTAGTCAGTTTTTCAATGTTCGTCGTCAGCCGGGTCAATCTGTCCGTGAACTCCCTGTCGGTTGCCTCTGTATGTTCCAGTATCTGTTTTTTTTTTAACTTTTAAGTTCTCCTGCATGACAGCCAACAGCTGCCTGTGGTTTTGAGTTTTTCTAGTCTGTAACTGCACAAACGCGCACTTTCACAGCGAGATTCAACACCAAACATGTTGCTTGTTTTCGGTAGATGTGTCCTGCGCACGCCCAGTAGGAGGAGATCCGCTGAAATCTCCGGTTCAATGTGGATGGAGATATTTTTAAAAACACGTTATCCGGTCTAGTGTGGGCGTAGCCTGAGAGAGGTGCAGTACAGAATTTTGACTTGGGTTCTAAGGAGGTCGATACTGTGTGTAACCAAGCAATTCAATGCACACATTGATGCAGCTAGAAGTACCACTGCCTCACAGCACCAAAGACCTGGGTTCAATCCTGAACTTCAACGCTCTCTATGTGGAGTTTGCACATACTTCTTGTGACCTAGCGTATTTCCACAGGTGCTCTAGTTTCCTCCCACATCCCAAATGTGAGCAGGTTAGTGAGTTACTTGGTCACTGTAACTTGCCCCTAATGTGTAGGTCCCTGCCACTAAATTGGTCTACAAGAGGTGTTGTCTCAAAGCAAAACACTTACCATCAAAGACCCCTACCATTCGAGTCATGCCTTCTTTTCACAGCTACCTTTAGGCAGGAAGTCCAGAAGCCTGGTCAAGGTTAAAGGACAGCTGCTTCCCTTGACACATCAAGTTATGGAAACGTACTGTACAATCCTAATCACCTTTTCAACATAACAGTACTGTGACTACTTCGACCTCTTTGCAGTTTGTTTATTTTTTATTGTCACAGGCAACTGTGGAGGCCAAATCTTTATGTATATTTAAGGCAGATATTGATAGATTCTTAATTGGTGAAGGGATATGGGGATAGAGGCTGAGGAAAATCGGATCAACCGTGATGAAATGGCAGAATAGACTCGATGGGCCAAACTGCCTAATTCTGCTCCTATATCTTATGGTATGAAAGCAGCATCTATCATCAGGGATCCCATCACCCAGGTCATGCTCTCTTTTTACTGCTGCCATTGGGAAGAAGTTACAGTACAGGAGCCTTAGGACTCACACCACCAGGTTCAGGAACAATTATTACCCCTCAACGATCAGGCATTTGAATCAAAGGGGGTGGCTTCACTCAACTTCACTTGCCCTGTCATTGAAACGTGTCCACAACTGATGGACTCACTTTCAAGGATTCTTCATCTGTTTTCCATAGTACAGGTGTCCCCCGATTTATGAATATTCGCTTTACGCCACTTCGCTTTCACAAAAGACCTACATTAGTAAGCTGTTTTCACATTACACAGAACGTCTTCGTTTTTACGAAAATTTTTCCCGTGTAAATTCATGGTTCTGCACTTTACGCCGTTTCGGCTTAAGAAAGGTTATTTCGACTTAAGAAAGGTTTCATAGGAACACTCTACCTTTCTAAAGAGGGGGGAGACAACTTCAAGACATATCTAAGACATCTTCAAGGAGCAATGCCTCAAAAAGGGGCATCCTTTATCAAGGACCCCTATCACTCTGGTCATGCCTTGTTCTTATTACTGCCATCAAGAAGGAGGTGCAGAAGCCTGAAGGCACACACTCAATGATTCAGGAATAGATTATTTCTCTCTGCCTTCAGATTTCTGAATAGACATTAAATACGTGAACAACACACACAAAATGCTGGTGAGTTCTTCTCCTTATAGATGCTGCCTGGCCTGCTGTATTCCACCAGCATTTTGTGTGTGTTGTTTGAATTTCCAGCATCTGCAGATTTCCTCATGTTTGTTCATTAAATACGTGAACACTACTACTTTTTTAATTTCTATTTTTGCACTACTTATTTAATTTAACTATTATATATATATTTACTGTAATTCATACTTTTTCTATTATTATGTATTGCATTGTACTGCTGCTGCAAAGACAACAAATTTCATGACATATCCTGCTGATATTAAACTCGATTCTGATTTGTTGCTTATTTATTTATTATTGTTATTTCTTTCTTTTTGTATTTGCACAGTTGGTTGTCTTTTGCACAGTTTGCTGCGGTCTTTCATTGATTCTCTCATGGTTATTATTCTATTATGGATTGATAGAGTATGCCCAAAATAAAATGATTCTCAGGATCGTACAAAGTGACATATATATATTTTGATAATAAATTTACTTTGAACTTTGAACTTTTGAGCTTTGTGTTCTTTTTGTACATTTCGTGTATAATTTATGTATACATCTATTTGATTTATGTTTTTCTTCTGAATTTTGAGTCTCTAACGTTATATGCCTGTGATATTACTGCAAGAAAGTTTATCATTTCACCTTTGCATTCACGAGTAATTGACAATAAACTCAACTGGATTGGACTTGAGATGGATCGTTGTATCTGGGAGGTATTAGAACAAAGAACATAACGTAACACAAACTCTTCTGCCTATGATGTTGTACCGACCTTTAAACCTACTCTAAGATCCATCTAACTCTTGCCTCCCCCATGGCCCCCCATCTTTCTATCAATCATGTATCTATCTAAGAGTTTCTTAAATGCCCCTAATGTATCTGTTTCTACCACCACCTTTGACAGTGCGTTTCATGCACCCAAACACTCACTGTTTAAAAAAAAACTTAACCCTGATGTCACCTCTGTACTTATATCCAATCGTCTTAAAATTATAAACATGAGGAAGTCTGCGATTGCTGGAAATACTAAGCTGAAAATCCAAATCCATCTTAAAATTGTGCCCCTTGCATTTGCCACTTTTGCTCCTGGTAAAAGATTCTGGCTATCTGCTCAATCCACTAACGTCTCGTACGCTTCTATCAAATCACCTTTCATCCTCCTTCACTCCAAAGAGAAAAGCTTTAGCCTGCTTAACATGCCATTATGTGCTGTGTCACATGACATGGGTAATCATGAACATCCATCTATCTGTAAGACGGTGATTGTTCTTGGAAAATATTTTGCAGAAGTGGTTTGGTATTGCCCTCTTCTAGTCTTGGGGTAGGATGACAAAAAGATATTGATTGCTCTTTACAAATCAGCGGTCCAACTAGCCTGGCTGTCAGACTTCGTCTAGTGAGGCTGAATGCCAGTGGTGCCGTCAGAGAAACACAGAGGCAGCAAACTCAATTGGTGTCTCTCAGGAATGCTCTCACCTTTGATGGCTAGGATCCAACATGCATTTTAATTACCTATTAACAAGTTCTGAAGCTGATGAAGAGTGTTGAAGGTGGTGTTATGGTCTAGCAGCACTGGGCTTATCCATCTGCCTTCATTGCTTTTTTTAAAGGGAGATGAGGCAATCAACATTTCAGGTCTTCGTCTGCCACATTGCTAGCAGGGTAACAATGTGCTGGAAGAATCCAGTAATAGTTAGCCGTATTGACATAGTGAGCTATTCAGTAACACCCTCTGGTACATTAACTTTACAGCCCAGAAGACTATGACACACAAGTCTTCCTGATACTCACCACCTACCTCCGGAAAGACACAATGAAAATTTACAACAGACGTTCGCCACAACAGACAGGATCTCCCGGTTGCCACTCACTTCAACTCTCCCTCTCATTCCCATTCGGATATGTCCATACATGGCCTCCTCTGCTGCCATGATGAGGCCAAACTTCGGTTGGAGGAACAACATCTTATATACCATCTGAGTAGGCTCCAGCCCCTTGGTATGAACATCGAATTCTCCAACTTCCAGTAATTCCCTCCCTCTCCCTTCCCCCATCCCACCTCTACTCTGTCTCCTCCTCCAGCTGCCTATCACCTCTCATGACTCTGCCTTCTTCTACTACCCACAGTGCTTTCCCCTTAGATTCCTTCTTCACCTCTCCTGCCTATCCCCTCCCTCACCCCTTGATCTTTCCTCTGATTGGTTTTCCACCCTCTCCCCACCTTCTTTATAGGGCCCCTGCCCCCTCCTTCTTTAGTCCTGATGGACTGCTTCTTTCAATGGATGCTGCCCAACCTGCTGAGTTCATCCAGCTTTTTTGTACGTCTTGAAAATTTACAAGATGTTGCTGGGATGTGAGGACCTGAGTTATAGGGAAATTTTGAATATTCTCTGGAGTGGGAGAATAAAGGGATATTTGATAGCAGCATAGCAAATTGTGAGAGGTGAAAAGTTAAATGCAAGGAGGCTTTTTCCATTGAGGTTGGGTGAGACTAGAACTATAGGTCACGTGTTAAGGGTGAAAGGTGAAATGCTTAAAGGGAAGATGAGGGGGAACTTCTTCATTCAGTGGTGTGGAATCCCTCTGGGAGGGGTTGATTTCAACATTTAAGATAAGCCTGGATAGGTACATGGATGGGAGTGGTATGGAGGGCTGTGGTTCAGGTACACGCCTATGGAATGAGGTAGAATAGTTTGGCATGGACTAGATGGGCTGAAGGGCCTGTTTCTGTGCTGTAGTGGTCTATGACTCCAAAGCAATGGGAGCTATTCACCTCTTCCAACCTGCCACACCATTTAATATAGTCGTGGCTGATCTACCCTAACCCTCAGCTCTTTCTCTGTGCCAGATCCCCATTGCCCTTCTTCTCATTATTACCATCACGGGATCATCAAAGAGGATCTCAAAGACCAATAATTTAGGAACACCTTCTTCTCCTCGGCCATCAGATTTTTGAAGTGTCCATGAACCCAAGAACATTACCTCACTAATCCTATTTTGCACTATTTATTTATTCTAACTTATAGTATCTTTATGCCTTGCACTAAACAAGAAATTTGTATATTATGAAAAAAGTGACATTCAAAGCCCCAAAACACAGACTCTTGTTAGGTGTCTGGAGATACAGAGAAGGGTGGCATATATGGTCAGAGTTAGTGTGGGGAAGATTTCTTAAAAATCATTAATTAGTTTAGTACAATTTTGTGAGCATTACAACAAAAAATTCCTAATATTAGCATAGAAATCCGACAGGCTGCATCTGTGGAAAGAACTAAAGTTTCAGATCTGAGATCAAATAATTAACATTAAGCCATTACTTGTCTTATCCTTTCAGAGATATTCCCTTTGCTCTCTCACCCCACCCCTCATTTCTTTCCCACCTTCCCTCTTATTCAACAGAGTATCTCTTTCTTTCCTCATTTTGTTAAAGGGTCTTGATCTTGAAAATTTATTCTGGTTGCCTCTCCACCCATGCTGCCTGACCTGTTCCAGACAGCCATGAAATACAGAGAAATCATGGAGCTGTTGAAAGAAAAGACATTAAACAAACCAAAAAGAACCAGGAAAAGAAACACCCCAACCCCCCCCCGCACAAAAACTGACAGCTGGACACGGCTACTAAAACATCTAACCCCGAACCCTCAAGCCCCTCCCACGCAAGAAAAAGCACCAACAGTAACATCAAACCTCCAACCCCTCTCTTGCACATAAAAATCCTAAAGATCATTCACACAGCAAAACATCAAGAACATCAAACTCCCAAATCCCTGAACCCTCCCTCACCCGAAAAACGTAATGCATTGCCCACCCACCAATAGACAGCAAGAAAGAAAACACAGAAGCCGAAGGAGACCAATATAAACTACAGTCCACACCAATAATCACATTGGGACTGGGTGGGATGTACCCCAGGCTACTGTGAGAGGCGAGGGAGGAGATTGCTGAGCCTCTGGCAATGAGCTTTGCATCATCAATGGGGATGGATTATCAAAGATTTGATATTTGATATTTGGATTTGCATTATCAAAGTTGATGGAAAAGATCTTGAGAGGTAGAATTTATGAATACTTGGAGAGGCATAAAGCAGGACTTATGAGCCTGACTGAATTTTTTGAGGATGTGGCTAAACACATTGATGAAGGTAGAGCAGGAAATGTAGTGTATATGGATTTCAGCAAGGTATTTGATAAGGTAACCCATGCAAGCCTTATTGAGAAAGTAAGGATGCATGTGATCCAAGGGGACCTTCCATTTTGGATCCAGAATTGGCTTGCCCACAGAAGGCAAAGAGTAGTTCTACGTGGGTCATATTCTGCATGAAGGTCGGTGACCAGTGGAGTGCCTCAGGGATCTGTTCTGGGACCCCTCTTTTGCTGATTTTTATAAATGACTTGGATGAAGAAGTGGAGGGATGGGTTAGTAAATTTGCTGATGACACAAAGGTTGAGGGTGTTGTGGATAATGTGGAGGGCTGTCAGAGGTTACAGCGGGACATCGATAGGATGCAAACTGGGCTGAGAAGTGAGAAATGGATTTCAACCCAGATAAGTGTGAGGTGGTTCATTTTAGTAGGTTAAATATGATGGCAAAATATAGAATTAATGTTAAGACTCTTGGCAGTGTGGAGGATCAGAGGGATCTTGGGGTCCGAGTCCATAGGACACTCAAAGCTGCTGCGCAGGTTGACTATGTGGTAAGGAGGCATACGGTGCACTGACCTTCATCAAACAGTAGGATTGAGTTTAAGAACTGAGAGGTAATGTTACAGCTATATAGGACCCTGGTCAGTTCCCACTTGGAGAACTGTGCACAGTTCTGGTCACCTCACTACAGTAAGGATGTGGAAGCTATAGAAAGGGTGCATAGAAGAATTACAAGGGTGTTGCCTGGATTGGGGAGCATGCCTTATGAGAATAGGTTGAGTAAACTCGGCCTTTTCTCTTTGGAGTGGCAGAGGATGAGAGGTAGCCTGATAGAGACGTATAAGATGATGAGAGGCATTGAGCGTGTGGATAGTCAGAGGCTTTTTCCCAGGGCTGAAATGGCTAACACGAGAGGGCACAGTTTTAAGGTGCTTGGAAGTAGGTACAGAGATGTCAGCAGTACATTTTTTACTCAGAGAGTGGTGAATGCATGGAATGGGCTGCCGACGGTGGTGGAGGCGGATACGATAGGGTCCTTTAAGAGACACCTGGATAGGTACATGGAGCTTAGAAAAATAGGGGGCTATGGGTAACCCTAGGTAATTTCTCAGATAAGGACATGTTCGGCACAGCATTGTGGGCCAAAGGGCCTGTATTGTGCTGTAGGTTTTCTGTGTTTCTATGTTTCTACTGTACATCTTGGAATTTAGGGCACTGCACTCCTTTGTGCTGCTGCTCCTGAACCAGCGCAGGTAACTTCAGCCATCTTCAACACCAAACTGGTACCACAACCTACCAATTCACTTTCAAGGACTCTACAACTCATATTCTCAATATTAATTATTATGTATTTATTCATTATTATTGATTATGTGTTATTTTTTGCATTTTCACAGTTTGTCTTCTTTTCCATATTGGCTGTTTGTCAGTCTTTGAGCACGATATATCATTGATTCTATTATCTCTATTTGCACCTACTGTGAATGCCAGCAAGAAAATGTAACTCAGGGTAGTGTATGGTGACATATGTGTAGTTTAGTAATACATTTTTTGTAATTTGTACTCCTTCTGTAAAACATCTTAAGCTTCTCCGCTGGAAGTTAAAACTTCCTACAGGTCCGATGTGAAGATTTAAGAGAAATTTAGATAGGTATATGGATGGGAGGGGTATGGAGGGCTATGGCCTGGGTTCAAATTGATGGGAGTAGGCAGAATAACGTATCAGCATGGAAAAACTGTGCTCAAGGGCCCTGTTTCTTTGCTGTCGTGTCATATGACTCTAAGATGGAAATCCAGCCTATTCTACCAGTAGTAAAAACACTTAACAAGCAACTTTCTCCACAATGATTATGTAGAACTTCTTGATAGATCTGTTGGAAGCATTGTCATTATTCTTATTCAGTGAGCCTCTTCAATCAAGACATTGGCTAAATTCAAATTAATAATACTTTTCTGTGATACTATTCAGCAGAAATAAAAAGCCTTTTCGGATAGATATCTCTAACAATGCAAGATAATTGGCACTTAGGGAAAGAAATAAAGAGTTTGTATTTCTACAGTGCCTTTCATGACTTCAGGGCCATTCCGGAGCTCTTTATACACAATGAAGTGCTTTCAAAATGTAGTCACTATTGTAATGCCAGATACATGAGTGCTGAATTGTGGACAGTGTTGAAATTATATGACCAAACAATTTGCTTATTGATGCGAACTGAAGATTAGGAGGAATATCCACATATAATTAAAATGATATAACTTTAAATTATTTGCACAGTATGTATAACAATGTAAAGTAATTGACCGTTAAAATGCACATTGTGTAATGGGAGCTAAACGATAATCATTCTCATTACTTTATTTGGTGCTTCCTTTCCTACGGAATGGCTTCTCTTGCAAACTTCTCCAAGTTTAAAGGGAATTTTGACACTCATCTGCCCCGAAGAGGATTTTTTTATCCTCTAAAGATGACTTATCATGTTATTCAGTGATCTTATGAGAGTTCTTCTTTCAAATTGTATGCTCAACTGTGTACCAGTTAGCATCCAGCCATATTTAAACTGGACTGGTACTCGTTTAGAAGAATAAGGGGGAGGGGAATCTTATTGAAACCTATCGAATATTGAAAGGTCTAGATCAAGTTGATGTGGAGAGGATATTTCCTATAGTGGGGGAGTCTAGAACCAGAGGGCACAGCATCAGAATGCAAGGATGTTCCTTTAGAATGGAGATGAGGAGGAATTTCTTTACACAGAACATAGAAATTTACAGCACGTTACAGGCCCTTCACCCACAATGTTGTGCCAAGCATGTAACCTACTCTGGAGACTGCCTTGAATTTCCCTAGTGCATAGCCCTCTATTTTTCTAAGCTCCATGTACCCATCTAAGAGGCTCTTAAAAGATCCTATTGTATCTGCTTCCACTGCCGCTGTCAGCAGTGCATTCCATGCACCCACCACTCTGTATGTGAAAAACTTACCCCTGACAACCCCTCGGTACCTATTTCCAAGCACCTTGAAACTATGTCCCCTCATGTTAGCCATTTCAATCCTGGGAAAAAGCCACTGGCTATCACCACAATCAATGCCCCTCATCATCTTATTCACCTTGATCAGGTCACCTCTCATCTTCCGTCGCTCCAAGGAGAAAATGCCGAGTACACTCAACCTATTCTCATAAGGTACGCCCTCTAATCCAGGCAACATCCTTGTAAGTCTCCTTGTAAATTCTTTAGCCAGAAGGTGATGAGTCTGTGGAATTCATTGCCATGGACGGCCATGAAGGGCAAGTCATTGGGTATGTATAAAATGGAGGTTAAAAAGTTCTCCCTCCAAGAGCACCACAACTTTGTCATAATTTGGAGGCTTGTGTGCCTCAATGACCTGGAGAGTCATGTTGGTCGGAGTCAGGGCTTTATGCTTTGGCTCTTGGTAAGAACGTAAGAAATAGGAGCAAGAGTAGGCCATCTGGCCTGTTGAGCCTGCTCCACCGTTCAGTAAGATCTTGGCTGATAGATAGATAGATAGATAGATACCTTATTCATCTCCATGGGGAAATTCAACTTTTTTTCCAATGTCCCATACACTTGTTGTAGCAAAACTGACCACGGACTCATCTCCACCTATGTGCCTTTTTACCCATAACCCTTAATTCCACTACTAGGCAAAAACTATCCAACCTGGTCTTAAATTTATTTACTGAGGTAGCCTCCATTGCTTCATTGTGCAGAGAATTCCACAGATTCACTACTCTCTGGAAAAAAACAGTTCCTCCTCATCTCCATCCTAAATCTACTCCCCCAAAACTAGAGGCTATGTCCCCTGGTTCTAGTCTCACCTACCAGTGGAATCAATTTTGCTGCCTCTATCTTACCTATCCCTTTCATAATTTTATATGTTTCTATAAGATCTCCTCTCATTCTTCTGAATTCCAACGAGTACAGTTCCAGGCAACTCAATCTCTCCTCATAGTCTAACCCCTTCATTTCTGGAATCAACCTGGTGGACCTCCTCTGAACCACCTCCAAAGCCAGTATATCTTTCCTCAAGTAAGGAGGTCAGAACTGCATGCAGTACTGCAGGTGCGGCCTCACCATTACCCTGTACAGTTGCAGCATGACCTCCCTGCTCTTAAATTCAATCCCTCTGGCAATGAAGGCCAATATTCCATTTGCCTTCCTGACAGCCTGCTGCACCTGCAAACCGGTCTTTTGTGATTCATGCAAAAGCACTCCCAAGTCCCTCTACATAGCAGCATGCTGCATGTTTTTTTTACCACTTAAATAATAATCTGATCTTCTAAGGTCACCCAAGCCAAACAGTCCAAAGAGCTGAGGCCTGACTAAGAGTGGCCCACCAGTCTTCCAGGTCTGGGGGGTTCAGCTCAGGGCTAACAACCCCGATTGCTAAAACAAAATTGTTACAGAAGCAACAATGAAGTATCCTTCTACATCTGAGTGTGATGGTGTTCCTGAGACTCCTCCTTGGACTTGCATGTCTGGCTGTAGTGAAAATTGAGTGGAAGTGACTGACATGAAGAAGAAAGCCCCGAACACCATCAGAGATAGGGGCCTTCATCGCTGCCTGAAACAGCTGTGTCTTAACAAGCAGTAAGCAAATAAGTGATAGGTTCTTTATTAGTAAGGGTATTAAAAGTTACAGGATAGATTCTCTAAGATGTTAACGCTAACAGTTTATTTATTTTACATGCAGGGGATATGGACCTCACTGGCATCGGCAGCATCTATTGTCCACCTCTAATTGCTATTGACTTGAGGAGAATGTGAAGAGTCAACTGCATCAGTGGATCAGGAGTCACATAGGGACCAGGACAACAGATTTCCACCCCTAAGGGGCAGTTTAGGAATCAAATGACATTATATGACATTTGCTTGTTTCATACTTTACTGAGACAGCTTTTTGTTTAAATTGCATTTTTAAGTAATTATTGGATCTGAATTCCCTTGATGATGCAGAGTGGATCTCGTGCATCTGGATTAATGGTGCAGAATACAGGCTGCAAATCTAGTAATTTAATCACAACGATACTGAGGGGAAACACTGAGTGAAGCGACAGAATAGGCTTTAGAAAGGATATGCTGGCATTGAAGAGCGACCAGAGGAAATAATCCCAGGAATGAAGGGGTTAATGTATAAGAACATAAAATATAGGAGCAGAATTAGGTCACTTGGCCCATCAAATTTGTTTTGCCTTTTCATCGTGGCTGATCCATTTGCTCTTTCAGTCCCCTCTCCTGCCTTCTCCTCATTTCCCTTCATGCCCTGACTAATCAAGAATCTATCAATCTCTGCCTTAAATATACATAAAGACTTGGCCTCCACAGCCACCTGTGACAACGAATTCCATTGATTCACCACTCTCTGGTTAAAGAAATTCCCCCTCATCTCCGTTCTAAAAGGACAGCCCTCTATTCTGAGGTTGTGCCCTCTGGTCTTAGACTCCCCCACCATAGGACAACCTCTCCACATCTACTCTATCGAGGCCTTTCAATATTCGAGATCACCCCTCATTCTTCAGAATTCCAATGAGTACAGGCTCAGAGCCATCAAACTCCCCTCATATGACAAGCCTTTCAATCCTGAAATAACTTTTGTGAATCTCCTTTGAACCCTCTCCAATGGAAATATATATTTTTTTCAGATAAGGGGCCCAAAACTGCTCACAATATTCCAAGTGAAGTTTTACCGTGCTTTATAAAGCCTCAATATTATGTCCTTTCTTTTATATTCTAGTCCTCTTGAAATGTGAACGCTAGTATCGCATTTGCCTTCCTCATCACAAACTCAACCTGCAAATTATCCTTGAGGGAATCTTGCAAGAGGACTCCCATGTTCCTTTGCATTTTAGATTTTTTGAATTTTCTGTCTATTTAAAAAACAGACTATGCTTTCATTTCTTCTACCAAGGTGCATGACCACACACTTCCTGACACTATATTCCATTTTCCACTTCTTTACCAATTCTCCTAATCTGCTTAAGTCCTTCTGTAGCCTTTTCACTTCCTCAAAACTACCTGCCCCTCCACCTACCTTCGTATCATCCGCAAACTTGGTCACAAAGCCATCATTTTCATTATCCAAATCATTGATATATTATATAAAAAGAAGCAGTCCCAACAGAGATCCATGTGGAACACCATTATTTACTGGTAGCCAACCAAAAAAGGCTCCTTTCGTTCCCACTCTTTGCCTCCCACCCATGCTTTATCCATGCTGGAATCTTTCCTGTAATTCCATGGACTCTTAGCCTGCTAAGCAACCTCATGTGTAGTCCCTTGTCAAAGGCCTTCCGAAAATCTAGGTACACAGCATCTGCGGATTCTCTGTTGTCTATCCGAAGGAGCATTTGATGGCTCTAAGTCTGGACTCTGGGGAGTTTAGAAGATTGAGGGGGGATCTCATTGAACCCTATTAAATATTGAAAGATCTAGACAGAGTGAATATGGAGAGGATGTTTCCTATGATGGGGGAGCCTATGACCAGAAGACAAAGCCTCAGAATGGGGGGGGGGGGGCATCCCTTTAGAACAAAGATGAGGGGGAATTTTTTTAGCCGGAAGGTGATAAATTTGTGGAATTCATTGCCACAGATAGCTGTGGATACCAAGTCATTGGGCAAATTTAAAGCAGTTCTTGATTAGTGAGGCTGTCAAGGTTATGGGGAGAAGGCAGTAGAGTGGGATTGAGAGAGATAGTAAATTAGCCATGATGGAACGATGGAACTAACTCGAAGGGCTGAATAGCCTAATCCTGCTCCTAAATCTTACAGACTTATGGTCTAACATGTCCTTGACAGCTGAGATCTGCTGCATCATCTTCTTGTAATAATCATATGGTCCAGCTTATACCAAACAAAACTATGCCACGACTGCCCAAAATAGCGTGTGTAAAAATCTTGTTGGCATGCGGCAAGTGGCTCTGCCCCTCAACTCTTCAAACCCAACCCACAATAAAGAGATTGATAATGATTATCTTTGCCTCAAATGAAGCAGCAAAAGATTTCTTACAATCTGAGAGCACTGATATGTTTTCAGAGAGTCAATACATTTGGATCTGCCCCAAGTGTGAAGCGAGAGAGAGAGATGCTGAAGCAGGTCAACAGTTCACTGACTTTAATGAGAGCTGTTGCAGAATTGAAAGGAAAAGAAAAACAATAAATACTAGGCCAACAGGGCCGTTAACTAAACTCTCAAACTTAAAGTTACATGCCAACACCACGAATGGAAGCAATAATGAAATGAATACCGATTCTTTACAGCGTCTGTCAAAACGGTAGTCCTCTTTTCCAGACAACAACGAGGGTAAGGAGCGAGCATAAACGTTGCTGTGCTTTTGGTCAAGTCTCATCAAGACTAGAACAAAAAGAAGGGAGTTAAATAGCACCGTAATAAAACAATAATCAGCTGGATCGTGCATAATCAGGAGTGCGATTGCCAAACCTGTTCCGCAGCCCACCTGTGCGGGCGCATTGATTCAATGGAGAGTCTACGGCTGTGTTACAGAGGAAATGTCTCAAACTCGCTTTTTCCAGCTGGATGGTTGTGAGAACACTTGACATTGGCTGATAAGTTCTCACAGACCTAGTGTACACATCAGTATTTAGATAGTAAACGGCCACAATAACAATACTATTTGGAAATGATGCAATTTTTGTCTTTTTAAATTTATATTTGCCTTTCTGAAAATTTTATAATTTCAAACAGGTTTCTAAAACGCTTTATATCAGTCTTTCTCTGTTATACTTTTTTATCACAGGGTAAAAAGTATGATAAAAAGTTTACTTTTGTTTTGCTCCTCCAAGCAGGTTAACAAAGCCAAGTTAAAAATGAACTAATTTAATCAACAAATGTTCCATGAACCAATTGCTCCACTTACTGCACAATAATGAATACATATAAATGAGCAACAGGACTCAACTTTTCTCTTTAAAATCGTCTATAACTATTGTTGCTGCTTCAGTAATCAATGATAATCTCAGCTCAAAAGTTACTAGGGCACGCAAAAGAAATCTTTAGAAGATTATTACCAGTTTAGCATGCACTCTCTAAAAGATTCAACTTCCCTGGTCTCATCTATTTTTCTGCCTTGAAGACAAACAGACTGCAGATGTGGGAATCTGGAGCAAAAATAACAAACTGGAGGCACACCGCAGGTCAGGTGACATCTGCGGAAGGAAATGGAAGTCAATGCTTCAGATCGAAACCTTTCATCGAGACCGCTGAAGGGTCTGAACCCAAAATGTTTGTTGTCCATTTCCTTCCACAGATGTTGCCTGACCCACTGAGTTCCTCTAGCCATTTGTTTTCTTGTCAGAGAGCCAGCGGGATTTATCTTGCAGCATCCACTCCATTGATGTTAAACAGTTACAAGTCTGTGCTTTATTACATGGAGTAAGCTAATGCTGAGGGAGCCTTGAGTTGGAAGTGGCTTGACATTGAAGGAAAAGCTAAACCAAAGCTTGAGCTATCTGCCTGATTGATGTTGAACCAATTGATGAAGCCTCTGACATCTTCCTGTAAATCAATGCCATTGAAGCAGAAAGCTTATCTGATTGCTTGCCGACTTGCAGCCTGTGATGCTTTATCCTGTTGTTTTGCACACAAAGGTCAAGTCACTCCTGGAACAATTTATGGCGGGTGAAACACTTGGGGACGGTTCTGCAAGATGCTAAGGCACGATCTCGTCTACAGTTGACTAAGAACAAAGATAAGAGACAAAGATAATCACTCTTCACAGTCAACCCCTCAATGCAAGCACTGACTTAACTACTTTAAATTAAACACTGACTTTAAATTAAAGAAAATTAATCCTAAAAGTGAGAACAATTTGGATTTGTCACTTGTAGGTGAATGTGACAAAAGATGACTGACTTTGTAGCTCTGAACTCGCTTTCATGAGCTTTAATTCTGAATGTTATTTGCTTACTTCTTATTGCTTGCATGATTTGTTCTTTTTTTGCATGTTGAATTCTATGGGATTTCTTTGTTTTGTGGATGCCTGTAAGGAGACAAATCTCATGGTTGTATCCATACTTCGATAATTAATGTACTTTGAACTTTGAAAAGTATATAATCCTAGTGGCCAAACATTTTAATTCCCATTCCCATTCCCTTTCAACATGCCAGTCCATGGCTTGCTCTTGAGCCAAGATGAGGCCATCCTCTATGCGGAGAAACAGCATCTTATATTCTGTCTGGGTAGCCTCCAACATGTCTTGCTTGGTGGCGCAATAAGATCAGTGCTGGACTCTGGAGTGAAGGCTTCTTCTTCTAGCCTTCAACATGATGGCATGATATCAATTTCTCCTTCTGGTAAACAATTCACCCTTCCTTCTAGTTCCCTCTCTAAACATTTTACCTCTTCTCACCTGACTATTACTACCTGTGGATCCCCTCCTCCTTCCCTTCCTCCTGAATTCCCCTCTCCTGTCCTATCAGATTCCTTCTTCTCCAGCCCTTGACCTTTCTCACTCACCTGGTTTTACTTATCACCTTCCAGTCAGCTTCTTTTCCCTTACCCCACCTTTTTATTCAGGCATCTCCCTCCATCCCTCTCGATCCTGATGAAGGGTCTTGGCCTGAGATGTCTACTGTTTATTCTTCTCCACAGATGCTGCCTCGCTTGCTGAGTTCCTCCAGCGTTTTGTGTGTGTCGCTAATAATCATAATTTTCTCTTCCAGTTTTATCACCTTTTCTTCAAGAATTTCACTTCACATTACTTTGTAAGGAGTTTTGTTGCACACACAGAGGGTACGCATATAAGACAATAAATCAACCTTCATCTTAAACACAAGATATTCTACAAATGCTGGACATCCAAAGTAACACATACATAAAATGCTGGAGGAACTCAGCAGGTCAGGTAGCCTCTATGGAGGGGAATAAAGAGTCGATGTTTCGGGCCAATACCCTTGTTTTAGCCATTGCCACCTTGGAGAAAATGAGCTGTCTGTCCTCTCTACCAACACCTCTTATCATCTTATACACCTACATCAAGTCACCTTTCACCCTTCTTTGCTCCAAAGAGAAAAACCCTAGCTCACTCAGCTTTTCCTCATGGGACATGCTCTCTAACCCATGAGCATCCTGACAAATCTCCTCTGAAATTTTCCTTCCATCCTCACAGTTGCCAAGTCATTCCTTAAAAACATAAGAGATGCTGGAAATCTAGAACAACACACACAAAATGCTGGAGGAACTCAGCGTTCCTCAAAACTTATCTTTATTCCCTTGTCCCCTGTATGCTGAGAGACCATCTTTATTTCTCCCCTTAGTGTGGATGTACATGTATGAGTAAAAATGATTGTCTCAGCTGTAAATTTCAAATCAGCTTGTGTATTTTTATGGACCATGCAAAATGCCACGTCCATTAAGTTTAACTTGGTAGTTTTAAAGACAATTAATTCTAAAGCTGAGAATCTTGAAGGATTTGCTTTAGATTTGACACCTGTGGGTAAAAGAATGTAATCATAAGTTAGCTGTGGTGAAATGGCAGAGCAGATTCAATGGGCTCAATGGCCTAATTGTAATTTCTTATGGTCTAAGAATTTAACCTCCAATTTTATCAGTTTCTTCAATAATTTCCCTTTACATTCCTTTGCACGGCGTGTGTGTAAGACAATAAACTAACCTGTATCTTTGTTTCATCTATTCCTCAGTGAGGACTTTGGGTAATGCAATAAGGTACATGCATCTTCCCAGAGGAGGAAGAAGTGATTCAGATCCTCAACCTTATTCCGCCATTGAGATGGGGCTTCTTGGTCAACATGGACCTGATGGGTCAAAGGGCGTGTGTTCATACTGTAGAACTCTTTGGCTCAATGACGATGACATTCAACGTGATCATGGCTGATCTACAACAAGAAGTCCATGTGCCAACCTTTGCCTCATATAATTGGCAATGTGGTAAATTGGTACTTTGAACTTTAAACTTTTTGAACATTAAAATAGGTTGTGTTACTGTCACATGTACCAAAGTACAGTGAAAAATTTGTCTTGCATATTGTTCATACAGTTCAATTTATATTCAATACACAGTGCATTGCAGTAGTACAAGGCAAAGCAATAACAGAATGGAGAATAGAGTGTTACAGTTACAGGAAAAGTGTAGTGCAGGTAGACAATAAGTTGCAAGACCATAATGAGGTAGATTGTGAGATTGAAAGTCCATCTTCTCATACTAGTTAACAGACCCTGCAATTATTTTCGTGTCAAAATTAAACAACTGACCCTACTTGTTGCGGAGTTCCCCAAACTTCCACTATCCGCACAAAATTTTCCCTGACTTTAATTTTCCTTCTCTGTTCCTGATGCTAACTCTGCAACCTTTCTGTCTGTGTATCAGGTCAGATCCCATTAATAGCTTAGATATTCGGTCAAGTCGTTGTTCCATTTCCTGAGGAAGCAAACCTCTCTGCAGTTTAGCCAATGTCTCCAGAAGGCATCCTGGTAAAGCTAAATGCCATCTTCCTTCATCCTTCCACGACAGTAAATTTATTATGCATTGTCCTCACTACCCCAACCTTTATAATACCAACAATATCACAGTCCTTTTCTTTCACATTTGACAAACCTCCCTCAAGCTGATTTCAATTCAGACCACTGCATAGGTTGAAATAGAATGTTTTTGGCTTATATATGAGCTGCCAAAAAGCAAAATGGAATTGGTTTCCTTGGGGTGGTCACCTGCTGGTTGAAGGTTTTCACTGTGGTTATATCATGTGCAATGATGTGCCAGTACTTAATTGGACAGAGAATTGAGCATGAGTGGGATTGCTAGAATGTTCCAGCACGTGGCTGGATTAAGACTTGTTTGTTTATTGCTGTAAATAGAAGTTCTCTAATTCCTCCAGAATATGATTCTTTACTGTTAACCCACAGTACGAGAAAAAGGAAGTAAGATAACACGGTGTCAGGTGTGGTTCTGGAAGTAAAATACAGGAGGATCGAGGATCGAAGATAATTGAGAAAAAAGAAGAAGAAATAAGTTTGAACTGTAAACAGTAAAATGGAAGGTTTACAACCCCCACCAAAACTGCAGCTGACTGGCAATGTAGCTGAGAATTGGGAGATATTCAAGCAACAATTTGAACTGTACTTATTGGCGGTTGATTATGAAGAGAAGTCGGAATAAAACAAAGTTGTGCTTTTGCCCCATGTAATTGGGAATTACGCAGTAGAGGTATATAATAGCATTGTCTTTGAAGATGGAGATAATTTCAATTTAAAGTTGATAATGGTCAGATTTGAAGTTTTTTGTATACCTAGGCATAATTTAACATTTGAGTGATTCAAGTTCTTCACATGTATGCAGAGAGCTACTGAAATGATTGATCAGTATGTGACTGAGTTAAGAAAGCGTAGTAGAACATGTGAGTTTGGATTGCTCACAGACTCTGTTACTAAAGATAGACTAGTTTGTGGCATTCAAGATAATGCACTGAGAGAAAGGCTGTTCGGAGAGCAAGACTTTAAATTTTGACAAAGCTTTTGCGCTCTGCAAAGCTTCTGAGACTGTAATGTCTCAGGCTCAAGAGCTTTTTGTTGAAAACTGCAATGGAAATGCTGTAAAAGTGGGAATATTTCAAGAAATATAATATGTCAACAGAACCGACAGCGAAGAAGACAGCATTTGAAAGAAAAAAGTCATGTGATAGCTGTGCGCGGGAACATCGCCCAAATCCGTGTTTCGTATATGGCAAAATTTGCTACAACTGCGGTAAGATTAATCATTTTTTGCGCTGCTGTAGAAGTAGAAAGAAGGAAAATGACATGAAACAAGTAAATGCAGTGATTGAAGCTGACCGTGAGGAATTTTATATAGATGTGCTTTGTGAAAATGCTGACATGGAGAATATATAAGCAGTAGCTGCAGTTTCTGAGATGAACGAACAGGAGGCAATTGATGATATGAAAAAACAATGGGAGGAGGAGGTTGCTTCAATGCAAGTGATAATGAAAGAGACACTGAGAGAATATGAGATTCAGTCTAATCACCGTCCAGAGCAAGAAAGCTCACAGCAGGCACAGTATATGGTAGAAGTGAAAGCACAAGTGATGGAATTGAGAAGTCGTATTGAAACGATGAAGTCTCAGCATAAAAAAGACATTACACAGTTAATGAATGAATTAGATAAAGAAAAGAAGGTTCATATTTTATTACAAATGGAAGTGGAAGGAATTAGGAAAGATGCAGTCCAAACAGAGGCAGGGAAGCAGATTGCTGAGGAGGACAGCGTGAACTACTTACCTGAATTTCCAGATTCTAACCAGAAGGCATGTGAGAGTATACCAAAAAGTTTAGTTGTGATACATAAATAAAAGCTTAAAGCAGAAAAGAAGCAGCACAAGAAAAGTCATGGCTCAGATAGCGAAGAGCCAACTTCAGAGTTTCAGTTAGCTGATATAGATTTGTTTATTGGTTAATGCTGTTATTTGTTTTTCTTTTTAAGGAAAGGAAGATGTGGTGATATCATGTGCAATGATATGCCAGTATAACCATATAACAATTACAGCACGGAAACAGGCCATCTCAGCCCTTCTAGTCCGTGCCAAAACATTTACTCTCACATAGTCCCACCAACCTGCACTCAGCCCATAACCCTCCATTCCTTTCCTGTCCATATAGCTATCCAATTTTTAAAAAATGACAAAATCGAACCTGCCTCTACCACTTCTACCGGAAGCTTGTTCCACGCAGCTACCACTCTCTGAGTAAAGAAGTTCCCCCTCGTGTTACCCCTAAACTTTTGCCCCTTAACTCTCAACTCTCAGTGCATGATTAGACAGAGCACTGAGTATGCATGGGATTGCTAGAATGTTCCAGCATGTGGCTGGATTAAGCCGTGTTTGTTTATTACTGTAAATAAAAGTTCTTTAATTCTTCCAGAATATGATTCTTTACTGTTAACCTATGGTACGAGAAAAAAAAAGTAACATAACATTCACTTCTCTTAACTTCCCGGCAAGGTTATTGTTGATGATATGCATAAGTTAGTATTGGCATTGGATTACTATTGTCATATGTATCAAGATACAGTGAAAAACTTGTCCTGCATACTGCTCATACAGATCAAATCATTACACGGTGCATTGAGATGGAATAAGGCAAAATTGATAACAAAGCAGGGTAAAGTGTAAAAGCTACGAAAAGAATGCTGTACAGGTAAATGATGAAGTGCAAGATCATAATGCGGTAGACTGGGAGGCCAGGTGTCCACCTTATTGCACACAAGGTCTGTAACAGTGGGGTTGAATCTGTCCTTGAACCCGGGTGGTAGGTGCTTTTAGGCTTGTATATTTCTTTCCAATGGGAGAAGGGAGAAGAGAGAATGTCTGGGGTGGGCTGGGGTCATTGATCAGGCTAGTTGCTTTACTGAGGCAGCAAAAAGTGTAGACAAGTTGCATGGTGAGTTCCAACTTTTGTTGCCTTCCGACAACTTCTTGGACCATTGAGTACATTTATGTGGAGTGCGGCCTCAAGCAAGAAAACAGCATCGATTATCAACGCCATGCCCTCTTCTCACTACTACCATTGGGCAGGAAGTACAGGAGTCTTAGGTCACACACCAGCAGGTTCAGGAGCAGTTAATACCCGACAGCCATCCAGCTCCTGAACAGGGCATGGATAACTTCATTCACTGTTACTCTGAACTAATTCTATGAATTGCCTACTTCCTTTCAAGGACTCTTTACAACTCTTATTCTCATGACTACTTTTTGCACATTTTGTCCCCTTTTGCACATTGGTCATCAGTCTTTGTTTATGCATAGATTTTTGTAAAATTCCATTTTTATTTTCCTGCAAAAAATGAATCTCAAGGTTATGCTGTATATTGCAACATATATACATACTTCGATAATAAAGTTACTTTGAACTTTGAACTTTCCCTAGAGTCCTATGCGAATGCAATGATTTTTTATTCAGTATTATAAACATATATAGTTCTGTTATTCAATTACTTTTCATTGAGTATTAAAGACTGAAGATAAATGCAATGAATTCCATCAAATCAAGTATGCTGGATTTACACTCAGTGGCCACTTTATTAGTTACACCTGTACTCTTGCATGTTAATAGAAGTATCTAATCAGCTAATCACGTGGTAACAACTCAATGCATAAAAGCATGCAGACATGGTCAAGAAGTTCAGTTGTTGTTCAGACCAAGCATCAGAATGGAGAAGAAATGTGATCAAAGTGACTTAGACCATAGAATGATTGTTGGTGCCAGATGGGGTGGTTTGAATATCTCACAAACTGCAGATTTCCTGGGGCTTTCAGACACAATGGTCTCTACAGTTTACATAGAATGATGCAAAAAACAAAAATGAAAAAAAAACATCCAGAGGACGGCAGTTCTGTGGGAAAAAAAGTGCTTTGTTAATGAGAGAAGTGAGACGTGAATTGCCAGACTGATTCAAGCTGACAGGACGGCAACAATATCTCAAATAACCATGTGTTACACCAGCGGTGTGCAGAAGAGCATCTCTGAATGAACAACATATTGAAACTTAAAGTGGATGGGCTACAGCAGCAGAAGTCCATTAACATACAGAAATACAGTCAGTGGCCACATTGTTAGGGATTATATAATTAAGCTAGTGAAACCTGTTTTAATCTTCCTAGAATATAGAAACATAAGATATAATACAGGAAACATTTAGTAAGTCAGGCAGCATCTGTGGAAAGAGAAACTGTTAATGTCTCATTAAATCAGTCCTAATGAAGCATCACAGATCTGGAATGTTCACTGTGTCTTTTTTCATAGATGCCATCTGTTCTGACAAGTGCTTCCAGTTCTTTCTGTTTTTATTTCAGGTTTGCATCATGTGTAATTTCTACTTGATTTTCATTTTATTTTTCTGTATTTCAGCAGCACAGTTTTATTCATATGAATCTGCTTGGAATTCTTTACTATAATTAAGAATCTTCTATTGTCCTCATTTTCCCTACCTCTTTAATTTCCTCCAGCCTTATGCTTTCACTCGTACAACTCTGCTTTCTTGTTCTCCACTCTGATCCCATGCAGTCCCACCCTAACTCCCAAATGGTTCATTTGTTTGTTAGTGAACGTGATTGTCCTTGGCAAATTTTCCCACAGAAGTGGTTTGCCATTGCCTTCTTCTGGGTAGTGTTTTTGCCAGATGGGTGGCAACATCCACCTCCCCGAGCCATCTTCAATACAATTCAGAGATTGCTTGTCTGGTGTCAGTGGTTGCATAACCAGAACTTGTAATATGCATCAACTGTTCATACGACCATCGATCATCTGCTCATATGGCTTCACATGACTCTGATCGGGGGGGGTGGGGCTAAGCAGGTGCTAAACCTTGCCCCAGAGTGACCTACATGGTAGCGGAGGAGCACCTTACACCACCTTTGGTAGAGGTGTGTTGACGCGTGGCCAAGTGGTTAAGGCTTTGGGCTGGCGATCTGAAGGTAGTTAGTTCGAGCCTCAGCCGAGGCAGCGTGTGTGTCCTTGAGCAAAGCACTTAACCACACGCTGTTCCTGCATGTTTATAGCCCAGTGGCGGCAGTTGGTGCAGTATGGACAAAACAAAGATGTTTCTCCACCCACCACCCAAATATTAGCCTTGCCTTCAGCTACTATGATTTAAGCTCTGAAATTCCTTCCCTCCAGCATCCCCGAAGGCTCTCTGCTTCTTCTCCTTAAAACCTTTTCATTGAACAAACCTTTAAGCATCCAAACTAAAATCTTCTTCAGTGGCTGCTCACCAAGTTAAGAGCCCATGGTACTACAGGAAAGTTACTAGCATGGCGAGAGCATTGGCTGAATTGGAGGAGGCACTGAGTGGAAATAAAAGGATCCTTTTTTGGTAGGCTGCCAGTGACTAGAGGGCTCGGTGTTGGGACCATATCTTTTTATGTTGTATATCAATGATTTAGATGATGAAATAGTTGGCCTTGTTGCCAAGTTTGCAGATGATATAAAGATTGGTGGAGGGGCAGGTAACGTTGAGGAAACATGAAGAATGCAGAAGGACTTAGATTAGGAGAATGGGCAAGGAAGTGGCAAATGAAATACAATGCTGGAAAATGCATGACCATGCACTTTGGTAGTAGAAATAAATGTGCAGACTCTCTCCTGAATGGGGAGAAAATCCAAAATATGAAATGCAAAGGGATTTGGGCTCCTTGTGCAGAACACCCTAAAGGTTAACATGCAGGTTGAGTCTGTGGTGAGGAAGGCAAATGCAATGTTAGCATTTCAAGAGATCGAGAATATACGAGAAGAATTGTGATGCTGAGGCTTTATAAGGCTATGGTGAGGCCTCGCCTTAAGTATTGTGATCAGTTTTAGGCTCCTCATCTAAGAAAGGGAGCATTGTGTTGGCATAGAAGAGGGTTCAGAGGGGGTTCATAAGGATGATTCCGGGAATGAAAGGGTTATCATATGAGGAATGTTTGATTGCCCTGTACTCACTGGAATTTAGAAGGTTGTGGGAGGATGAATCTCATTGAAAATTTACTTTTGAATGTTGAAAGGCCTGGACAGAGTAGATGTGGAAAGGATGTTTCTCATGGTGGGATGTCTAGGACAAGAGGACACAGCCTCAGGATAGAGAGGCATACACTTAAAAGAGAGATACAGAAAAAAATCTTTAACCAGATGGTGGTGAAATTGTGGAATTTGTTACTACAGGCAACTGTGGAGGCCAGGTCATTGGGTATATTTAAGGCAGAGATTGATAGGTTCTTTATTGGCCATGGCATCAAAGGTTACAGGGAGATGGCCAGGGAATGGGGCTGAGAAGGGGGTGGGGGAAAGGATCAGCCATGATTGAATGGTGGAGCAGACTTGATGGGCCAAAAGGCCTCATTCTACTCCTATGTCTTATGGCTTGGTGTCAACTTTCTGCTTCACAACATTTTTTCTTGAAAAGTGGCTAGGGGTGTTAGCTATGTTAAAGACATCTCATTAGAGGAAGTTTTGTTGGAGCCAAACCATCTGTTGTCAGATGATCTGACAGATTGGAATCGTATCTAAAGTAGCAACACCAAATGCTTCTCTCTTGTGGGTGAAGTTGGAGTGAGAGTGGTAGGGTAGGGATTGGAGTCCAAGTTTGTGGATTCTTGTGATATTTTTTCAGAGAAGGAAGCTTTAAGAAGCTCTGACAAGAAGCATCTTATCACTGCTGGGTGCGGGAACACACAGGCTAAACATTTTCAACTTTTGTTCATTTGTTATTTTAGAGCATCCTCGTGTCACTCTTTTCCAGATCAAACTGTCCTGAAGTTCTTCTACAAGACAAATGCTGAAGGAACTCAGCAGATCAGGCAGCATCTATGGAAATGATTAAACAATCAATATTTCAGGTCAAGACCCTTCTTCAGGACTGGAAAGTAGGGGAGAAGACACCAAATAAAAAAGTGAGGTGGGGGGGGTGGAATGGAGGAATAAAAAGGTGATAGATGAAGCCAGGTGGATGGGAAAGGTAAAAAGCTGGAAAGGAAGGAATCTGATAGGAGAGGAGAGTGGGTCATAGGAGAAAGGAAAGGAGGAGGGGATGCCGGGAGAGGTGATAGGCAAGTGAGAAGAGGTAAGAGGCCAGAGTGGGGAATAAAAGAAGAGGAGAGGGGGAGGGAAAATATCAATCCTGATGAAGGGTCTCAGCCCAAAACATTCACAGTTTATTTCTCTGCATAGATGCTGCCTGGACTGTTGAGTTGCTCAGCATTTTGTATGCGTTACAATACAACATCTATTCAGGATCAGCAATGTCCCATAGCAGATGAATAAAGAAAGACATGGAATTAAATGTTTTGTATTGATCTTTATTCTGGAAGAATCGCTGTTTGAGAAAGCAAAACACCCCAGATGTTGGAAGACTGAAATTAAACTGAATACTGGTCAGATAATGAACAGGTCAGAACATTTACTGTCAGGGAAAAATCGAGTTAAAATTTAAGTCAATGGAAATGTGACTAACTCTTCTTTCAAACTGTCCTAGTTCACTTCATTCTTCACCGCCTTTAGTCAGGCTCTTCTCCTCTCCCCCAATGGACAGAAGACACAAAAGCCTGAAAGCACAGATCAGCAGATTCAAAGACTACCAGCTACCATCCTGCTGCTGTCAGACTCTTGAATGGACTTCTCATACACCAAAAGATAAACTACTGAACTTCTAGATCTCCTATCCCACCTCATGGTGGCCCTTACGCTTTACTGGCTACCTGCACTGCACTCTCTCTGTAACTGCAACTGCATCCTGCTTTCTTTTTGCAACTTTGGTGGAATTATGTATGGAATGATCTCTCTGGAATCACCGAAATGCTTTTCAGAGTATGCACCACATGTGACAATGGTAAACCAATTGATAATGTAAGCTGTAGACTTATTTTGTTCTCTTTTTTGGTCTCAAGGATAAAATGTTGTTTATGTTCTCACCTCTCCTCATTCTTGGTATCCTAGAACTTGGTTTATCTCCTTTATTTCTAATTGCTACTAGTTCTGATAACATGTTACTCACCCAAAGTATTTCTCTCTCTACAGCTGCTGACTCACACACTGATCATTTCAGGAGTTCCCTGTCACACCTGGAAATATTCCTGACCTTTGGGAAGACTCACCATGGAATCTTCTGATTGTAGACACTAACTCTCCACCTTCACTTAGCATGAGAACATAGAACATAGAACAGTACATAGGACAGGCCCTTCATCCCGTGATATCATGCAAATCTTTTAATCTACCTTGAGACCAATTGACCTCTTCCTTCCTACAAAGTACCCAATTTTTCTTTCATCCATGTGTTTATCTAAGAGCCTCTTAAATGACCCTACTACCTCCACTCCCAGCAGTGCATTCCATAACTCTACCACTCTTTGTGTAAAAGAACCTATCTCTACCATCTTTCCTATACATACCTCCAGACCTCTTTAAAACTATGTCCCCTCATATTTGTAATTTCCGTCCTGGATAAAAGTCTCTGGCTGTCCATTCATTCTATCCATGGATTCAACAGTGGCTGGATGGGAGATGCCAGAGAGTAGTGGTGGATAACTGTTTGTCAGGTTGGAGGCCGGTGACTAGTGGTGTGCCTCAGGGATCTGTACTGGGTCCAATGTTGTTTGCCATATACATTAATGATCTGGATGATGGGGAGGTAAATTGGATTAGTAAGTATGCAGATGATTCTAAGGTAGGTGGCATTGTGGATAATGAAGTAGGTTTTCAAAGCTTGCAGAGAGATTTAGGCCAGTTAGAAGAGTGGGCTGAATGATGGCAGATGGAGTTTAATGCTGATAAGTATAAGGTGCTACATTTTTGTTGGAATAATCAAAATAGGACATACATGGTAAATGGTAGGGCATTGAGGAATGCAGTAGAACAGAGTGATCTAGGAATAATGGTGCATAGTTCCCTAAAGGTGGAATCTCATGTGGATAGGGTGGTGAAGAAAGGTTTTGGTATGCTGGCCTTTATAAATCAGAGCATTGAGTATAGGAGTTGGGATGTAATGTTAAAATTGTACAAGGCATTGGTGAGGCCAAATTTGGAGTATTGTGTACAGTTCTGGTCACCGAATTACAGGAAATGTCAACAAGTTAGAGAGAGTACAGAGGAGATTTACTAGAATGTTACCTGGGTTTCAGCAGCTAAGTTACAGAGAAAGGTTGAACAAGTTAGGTCTTTATTCTTTGGAGCGTAGAAAGTTCAGGGGGGACTTGATAGAGGTATTTAAAATTATGAGGGGGATAGATAGAGTTGACGTGGATAGGCTTTTTCCTTTGAGAGTAGGGGAGATTCAAACAAGAGGACATGAGTTGAGAGTTAAGGGGCAAAAGTTTAGGGGTAACACGAGAGGGAACTTCTTTACTCAGAGAGTGGTAGCTGTGTGGAACAAGCTTCCAGTAGAAGTGGTAGAGGCAGGTTCGATTTTGTCATTAAAAAAAAAAATTGGATAGGTATATAGACAGGAAAGGAATGGAGGGTTATGGGTTGAGTGCAGTTGGGTGGGACTATTTGAGAGTAAGTGTTCGGCACGGACTAGAAGTGCCAAGATGGCCTGTTTCCATGCTGTAATTGTTATATGGTTATACCTCTTATAATTTTCTACACAACTATCAAGCCACCCCTCATCCTCCTTCTCACCAAAGAGGAAAGCCCTAGCTCGCTCAACATCTCCTCGTATTCTCCCATCCAGGCAGCATTCTGGTAAATCTCCTCTGCACCCTCCCTAAAGCTTCCACATCCCTCTTATAATGAGGTGACCTGAACTGAACACAAAATTTCCAGTGTGGTCTGATCAGGGATTTGCAGAGCTGCAACATTGCCTCATGACTCGTGAACTCAATCACCCAACTAATGAAGGCTAACACACCATATGAACCCTTCTTAACCGCCCTACCAACCTACGTGGAAACTTTGAGGGATCAATGGATGTGGGTTCCACACTGCTAAGAATCCTGCCATTTACCCTGTACTCCGCTGTCATGTTCCACCTCCCGAGGTGTATCACTTCACATTTTTTCAGTCTGAACTCCACCTGCCACTTCTCCGCCCAGGACTGCACCCTAACAATGTCCCTTTGCAACTTATCACTAATGTCTACACTGTCCACAACACCAGCAATCTCTGCGTCATCTGCAAACTTACTAACTCACCTTTCCACTTCCTCATGTGTCATTTATAAAAATCACAAAGAGCAGGGGTCGCAGAATAGATCCCTATGGAACAACCGCTGGTCACCAACCTCCGGGCAGAATACATTCCATCTACTACCACCCTCTGCCTTCTGCGGGCAAGTCAACGCTGAACCACACAGCCAAGTTTCCTAGGATTCCTTGCCTTCTGTCTTTTTGAATGAGCCTTGCTAAATGCCTTACTAAAACCCATATACACTATATCAACTGTTCTACCTTCATCAATGTGCTTTGCCACCCCCTCAAAGAATACATTTAAGCTCATAAGGCATGACCTGCCCCTCACAAAGCCATGCTGACAATTGTTAATCAGACTATGCTTCTCCAAATGCTCATAACTCCTGTCTCCAGGAATCCTCTCAAATAATTAGCACACCACTGACATAAGATTCACAGGTCTATAATTCCTCGTGATATCCCTGTTCCCTTTCTTGGAGAAAGGAATAACATTTTCCACCCTCTCATCATTTGGTACTACTTCTAAAGAATAAAAATGCATTTATACAGTGTCACTTGTAAAAGCAGAATTCTTCTAAAAATACCATTCATAGTGCAAAATTTCATAGACCTAGGCAGTTTCTACCACTGAATTGAACAATTTGTGACAGTGATTGTGATCTGGAAAGGATGCCTGAAAGTCTAATTGAGAAAAAAGTGAGCGGGGCCTGTGGGTGCTCATCAGTGGAGTGGGAGATCATGGAGTGAGTTGGACACTGTTCATTGTCTACTTTACACACCAGTTTGAAAAAACAAGTCGCGCTTGTCAGTGGAGTGGGTTATTGCTTGGGTTATTAGTATTTTAGCAAGGGCTAATAAAAAGAAGTGAGATTCAACTGGAGCTTCCATTATGGAAGCCTCCAGTGTTGGAGAGGACCAGCGTCAGAGTAGGAAGTTTTGATTCAACAGGCTTCAGTGAGAGTAGCTAAGGTCTAAGGGTTTTGAGTCTTTTGGAATCATTTAGATCATTGTAGAACTTAAGCTTAAGAAATTAGAGCCAAAGGTATAACATTGTGTAAGCAGGATGGTAGTTAATGCAGTGGAATGCTCTTCCTATAAGCTGTTGGATTACCGGATATCTGATGGTTTCCCAGATGTCTACATCTACAGGAAGTGCATGCAACTTTGGCTCCTGACTGACATGATTAAGGAACTCAAGGTGGGGCTGAATGTACTCAGGACCCTCCGGGAGACTGGAAACCTTACAGATGTCATCACACCTAGAGTGTTGGCTCCAGATAGTATATGATGTTACCTTTTGTAACTCCGAAACATAAAACATTAAAGCCCAGGGATAAACTTGTGTACATTTTGTTTTTCTACTTCAGTGAGGTGCTCACATATGACATGGTGACATCATGATGCCTTTCACATACTTATACATTTAACCCCTAATGAATTATGTAAACAAAGAATGCTTAATCAAAAATATATTTACTATGTTACTCAAAGTTTACTAAAATATTAAATGCTCAACACTTCTCCATGCTTAGCTATTATCTCCCACTCAATAGAGAATACATTTCAACTATGTACACTGTATACTATATATTATAGCTACCCTATATCCACAGCATAGTAAATTTTAACTTGTCTCATTCAGGCCTAAATATTTAATTGCTATGTAGGATTCTTACTTTAGTGGGATAACTTCTTTCCTGACAAGATGGGAAGAGGAGTCACTCCACTTGGCTGGTGAGACTTGTGGCTGTGAAACAATCTCAGGTTCTGGGGCCTCCTCTGTGGTGGCTATGGAAGCTGACTCTAGGACTGCATGAAGTGGTTCTGACAGCCCTAGACACCTTTCTTCTGGACGTGACGGCATCCCAACCTGCGCAGGGCAAGCTGCTTGATCTGTTGGTCTATCCCAGCCCACTAGACAAAGCTTTGAGCTAACACTTTGTAGCCATGTAGCTCCTTCAACACTCTCAGCTTGGATGGAACAACAGCTCTTAATCTCACATAAGGCAATCTCTGTCAAGGGCAAGTTCATCCTGGTGCTGTTAAAAATATGGGTACTGAGACTTCTGCTGCACATTCCAGTCATTTTGTGTTGCCATACAGACCTGAGACAGTGTGGGGTCTTTCCAATTGGATACAGAACTAGCTGGCCCATAGAAGTTGAAGGATAGTGGTCGAAGGGACTTGTTCTAGCCAGAGGTCTGTCAATAGTGGTTTTCTGCAGGGATCTATACTGGGACTTCTGCTGTTCATGATGTATATAAATGACCAGGATGAAAATATAGATGGATGGATTAGTAAGTTTGTAGATGATATGAAGATTGGTGATGTTGTGGTTAACATAGAAGACTTGCAAAGAATACAATGGGATATACAGTAGATCCTCTGCAGATATCAATGGAGAAATGGCAGATGGAGTTTAACCTGGTCAAATGTGAAATGTTGCACCTTGGTAGGTCAAATGTAAAACTCAAAATGCAAAAAGGGGCAAAGTCCTTAATAGAGTTGATGAGCAGAGGGATCTTAAGGTTCAAGTTCATAGCTCCCTGGAAGTGGCTACACAGGTTGATAGTGTAGTTAAGAAGGCATGTTTGCCTTTATTAGTTAAGGCATTGAGTTCAAAAGGCAGGAAGTTATGTTGCAACTTTATTAAACTGTAGTTAAGCCACATCTGGAGTATTGCACATACTTCTGGTCACTACATTATAGGAAGGATGTTGAGGCTTTGGAGAGGGTGCATAAGAGGTTTACCAGGATGATGCTTAGTTTAGAGGGCATGTGTTATCGTGAGAATTTAGACAAATTTGGAGCGATGGTGCAGCAAAGGTTGAAGTGAGATTTGATGGAGATAATGAAATTATGAGAGGCATAAATAGTCTATCTTTGATATTATCGCCTCTTACCTCAAGTGCATAATTGAGGGCATGCATTTAAGTTGAGAGAGAGAGTAACTTCAACAGAGATGTCAGGGGCAATTATTTTACACAGAGTGGTGGGTGCCTGGAATGAGCTACTGGGGTGGAGGTAGAGGCAGAAACACTAGAGGCTTTTAAGAGATGTTTGTATAGGTATATGAATGTGAGGAAAATGGAAGAATATAGATATTTTATAAGCAGAAGAGATTCGTTTAGTTGGCCATTTGATTACTAATTTAAGTCATTCAGCATAACATTGCGGGCCAAATGGCCTGTTCCTAAGCTGTCCAGTTCTGTGTTCTATGTTCTATATTCTGTGAAGTATTACTGCTGGTTAATAATTCAAATCATGTCACTTAGGAAGTGCTAAATTGGAGCTTTGCTTAAGAAGGGCTCTGGGGAAAGAGTGGAGCTAAATCTTTCAAAGAGAGAGCTTCAGAGGAATGGATGGTGTCAATGTTTTTGCTCTATATCAAGTGCGCTTTAAGCAACCTACTCTCAATTCTTTTTCGAAGTGTCCAAAGTGAGATCCAGCCCTTCATCTCAAGCAGTGCCCACTGACAGGAATAAATCAAACGAGGTGACATAGTTGGAAGATTAGAGTACTTAACACTGAGGTGTGCAAGAACCTCTTAAAGATGAGCTTTATTTGTTACATGTATATCAAAGCACTGAAATATACTGTGAAATGCATCATCTGCGTCAGGTCAGGTCAACGAGGATTGTGCTGGGCAGCCTGCAAGTGTCGCCACACTCTCGGCGCCAATATACCATGTCCGCAAATCACTAACCCTAACCCGTACGGCTTTGGATCGAGGGAGGAAGCCGAAGCACCAGGAGGCGACCTATGTGGTCACGGGGAGAAGGTACAAACTCCTTGCAGGGAGTGGCGGGAGTTGAACCCCACTCAGTGGCAGCCAGCACTGTAAAACGATGCTGCCCCTTCTTGTAGAGCGTAGTGAATTTCTGGAATTCTGCACCCCAGAGGGCTTTAGAGGCTGGATCGCTGGGGATATTTAAAGGAGAAGCAGACAGATTTTGGAAAGATCAAGGAATTCAGATCAGGGATCCTATGAGCCAGCTCTGGCTGCTCCAGACTTTGTGTCTTTTGCTCTAGGTGCTATTCGCTTACTTGTATTGCTTGCATGATGTGCATTTCTCTCTCTGCACGTTGGGTGTCTGTCAATCTTCTTTTTATTAATGGGTTCTTCTGGGTTTCTTGTTTTGTAGCTGCCTGTAAGGAGACAGATTTCAAACCTGTGTAATGTATGCAAACTTTGATAATGAATGTACTTCAAACTTAGAGCTTTCGAACCTTAAGTTAAGCGCTGTGGGGAACGAACACAGAAGAGAGGTGAGGCCTGAGCTTGATCAAGCATGAACATATTTAACGGGAATGCAGTTTTAAAGGATTGATTGGTCTACTGTCGCTCCTGTTTCCTTATCTTCCGACCTCATTCATTTCTGATGGGAAACACTGGAAGTTTGGAAATATCTTGTGGGAAAAGGAGACTGGGTAAGCAGATCCATCGTTGAAGGCTTGCTTTCAGATTTTCTTAGGGGACCTGGGAGAATGAGTTTAGTAGGAAATTGGAATGCTGCTCAGGAAGGCATTATCTATCATCAAGGATTCCCACCATCTGGTACATCCGATCCTGTTGCAGCTACTGTAAGGCAGAAGATACAGAAGCCTGAGGTCCCACACGACCAGGTTCAAGAACAGCTACTTCCCCTCAACCATTCACTTCTTGAACCAATCTGTGCAACCCAAATCATGGCACCTTGACCACTTTGCATTATAATGGACTCTTATTTTTGTTTTAATTGTACTCTTACTTTAGAGGTAAAGCACACTAGCAGGCCTTTACAGCCCAACAAGCCTGTGCTGTCCAGTTACACCAATTAACCTATTATCCTGGAAAGTGGGAGGAAACTGGAGCAACCCATATGGTCACATATGGGAAAGGTGTCACCAGGCCGGGGCTTATGCTGGTTTCCGTGGCTTGAAGTGACATGCCAGTCTATTGTGAGGTTAACCCCCAGCATTTTGCCCATTCACCCATTTAGAGCTGGAGCAACGTGTGGTTAAGTGCCTTGCTCAAGAACACAATACGCTGCCTTGCTGGGGCTCGAACTCACAACCTTCAGATCGATAGTCCACCACCTTAACCACTTGGCCACGCGCCGCACATGGTCACAGGGGGAACGTACAAATTCCTTTCAGACAGCAGCCAAGGTGAGCCCAGGTCACTGGCCCTATAAAAGCATTTGCTAGCCGTTATGCTTCTATAATGTGTTAGTTCTTTCTTGTACAATGTACAATTGTTTTATAATTTGTTTTTCTTGTGAATATTGCTTATGAGATGCGTGTGCTTATAAATTGCTGCAAGTAATATTTTTCATTGCACCTGTGCATATGTGTACTTGAGCACTTGACAGTAAAGTTGACTTTGAATTTGCTAGTTCCAGTGCCAAACAAGGCCATGCCTTGGTCTACTTAAAGGGAGGTACCATTGTAGTGTGTGACTTTAATATTGCTGGCTTGGATGAGGCATTTTACTGGAGTTGATAGATTGTTTCAGAGAAGGGAGAACTTATAAGAAAACTAATAACAGACTTTAAAGTTCGTAGACCCATCACAAAGGCTGCTTCATGCAGGTATGAGTGCCCTTGATCTTCTGCAGCGCTCTTTCTAATGACGAAAGAGTTTTAGACATGATTACTTCTGACTCAAAGGTAAGCACAATTCTTGCTCAGAATAAATAATAATCCAGAATGCAGTTCAAGTCCATATTGTGGGCTTTGAAAACCTTTGGGACATTGTGAAGTGATGACAAGTGTAAGGCAAATAATTTTTTTTCTATAAGTTGTACCTTTCTCCTCTAAGATCCATTTAATTGAGGTTAAATTGTACTTCTGATGTGTTTTCTGTGTGTTAGCTTGTTTCACCTCACACACTTGCCAATAATTTGTGGGTTCAAGTCTCCCTTCAGGAACATGGTTTGAAATTTTAGATCGCTGTACCAGTGTTGTAGTAATGATGTGCTGGGCTGTCAAAGGTATTGTCTTTAACAAATGCCAAGTGCATATAGAAATTCTAGTGATCCACTTTCATGAAAACATTGTCGCTAATGACCTGGGCAAATTTTTCGGGGTCTTGAATTTAAAGAGATTTTAAGATTATCTTTGTCACTTCCATATCAAAACGTACATTGAAATGTACTAGTCGCGACCGATCAAATCAGCCAGCAAGTGTCGCCACACTTCTCATGCCAATACAGCATGCCCACAACTCACCCACCTCACCAGTAGATCTTTGGAAGGCAGGAAGAAATTGGAGCACCCAGAGGAAACTCACACGACCACAGGGAGGAGGTACAATCTCTTCACAGACAATGGCGGGAATCGAACCCGATCCTCCAGTAAGCAATTGAGGTAACCGCTATGCTACTGTGGCACCCCATGATAATGTGTGACCGTTGGCTGCTACCTTTTCATCATTTCATTCCATTAGCCATAACATGCTTTAGCATGTCCTTTCTTATTGCTATTTTGTGTGCTTTTGACTGTGGCCAGCAGTCATGGAAAAACACAGCAGTAAATTGAAATGAACTGAACTAAACTGAATATTCGTGCACTGTTTCAATGACTGTGGTTTAATGTTTTACATTGTGTATTTTTTGTTTTTCACAATTTGTGTGATTTGTTCTTTTTGTTTTGCACGTTGCGTGTTTGATGCTTTCTTTGAACGGGTTTCATGATGTTTTTTTGTTTGTATAGCTGTCTGTGGAATGAAGAACCTTAGGGTTATATTCTGTATACATACTGCTGTGTCTGTGCACAACTACATAGCAATGAAGTCAAAGCACGCATGTTCGAGATGGTTTGAACTGGTGTATTCACATTGCAGCAAGAGAGAGAAGAAGAATGTGCATGTGCAGACAACAGAGCAATACATAATGCTAAGGGGGGAGTGGGGTCATTGCTCTAAAAGAAGTTGATCCATACATTACACTTCCTCCCTCTTTAGATTGGTGGTGGCATCCGTCGGTCTCGAGAGACCATGGATCTGCGCCTGGAGTTTCCAGGGTGCAGGCCTGGGCAGGGTTGTATGGGAGACCGGCAGTTGCCCAAGCTGCAGGCCTTCCCCTCTCCACGCCACCGATTTTGTCCAAGGGAAGGGCACTAGGACCCATGCAGCTTGGCACCGGTGACGTCGCAGAGGAATGTGTTGTTAAGTGCCTTGCT
This sequence comes from Hemitrygon akajei, assembly GCF_048418815.1. Taxonomy (NCBI): domain Eukaryota; kingdom Metazoa; phylum Chordata; class Chondrichthyes; order Myliobatiformes; family Dasyatidae; genus Hemitrygon; species Hemitrygon akajei. The sequence continues at coordinate 208,328,465 of NC_133124.1, read as the reverse complement.
CAAGGACACAAACACGTTACCTCAGCTGAGGCTCGAACCAATGACCTTCAGGTCTGATGCCTAGTCTGATGCCTTGCCCACTAGGCCACGCGCCAACATCTCTTTAGATTAATGCAACATGAAACTGGTACATGTACAAAACATTCAATTTCCCTTTTATAAACCCATGTTGCAAATATACATACTTTCACAATAACAGACTAGCTTCACAGTTCTAAAGATTCAGTCTTTTGATCAGCACTCCATTTCTTTCAGGATAGCACCTCTGGACCTGTGGAGTAGCATCAGGTTTGGCAGGTGTTCTTGTCAATGGTAACATTCATTACCCACGACTGAACCTGTGTAGAGGCATGGGGTTTTGTGGGGGTCTTGTCTAAGACAACATTCTCATTTCTGGTGTCACGTTGCTGCCAGTGACATCTGTAATGTTTCTCTCTTGATGGATGCAGTCAACCCAGATGTGTTCTTCGGTTGAGCATCCAGTATCTGGTCCACATGACATCTCCACGTCTGATCTCCAACATCCACTGTGTACATCAGTGGTCCAGTTCTTGATGCTATCCTGTAGGGTGTCTACTTGTCTTCTTGTAATCATGCACTAGGACTTCCTGTCCAATCTTGAAGCACCTTGCTGCTTTTTTTTAGCAACGGGCTGAACTGTTTATTCTGTACTTCCCTCTGGAGGTCTGGTTTCAGGAGGTCTATGCAAGATCTCCGGTTCCAGCTCATTAACAGTTTTGCAGGTAGTTGATTTGTTTTTGCATGAAAAGAGTTCTGAAACACATGTACGAAGTTGTCCACCTTGTGCTGTAGAGAAACGTCCTCCTTGTCTATCGCTTTAATGGACTTCTTGAAGGTTTGGATAAATCTTTCAGCTAACCCATTTGTTGCTGGATGGTGAGGGGCTGACTTGAAATGTTTGAAACCGCTTCTCCGTGAACAGTTGGAATTCTTCTGTGTATTGTGGTCCGTTGTAACTCACAATTTGTTCTGGTAAGTCGTTTCTAGTGAAGGTAGTTCTCAGAGGAGATAAAGTCTTTGCTGATGTGGTTGACTTCATTGGTATAACCTCCAGCCACTTCAAATGAACATCGACGGCAAACAGAAATACAGAATCCATGAAAGTCCCAGCAAAGCCAATAAGTACTCTTTGCCATGGTGATGACAGCCACTCCCACGGGTGTAACGGTGCCTGTGGAGGTGCATTTTGAACTTTTTGGCATCTTTTGGCTAAGTTTTCAATCTGCTTATCTGTTCCCCACCACCACACATCGCTCCAGGCGAGACTCTTTGATGCACCATCAATAACTCACGCTGAGACTTAGGAAGTGAGATATCGGCTTTTATTGACTGGAAGAATAAACAGCACTACATCCTAGGGAAAATGAGGGAGAGCAGCAGCCCACAGTCGCCTTTATACAGGGGTCTGTGGGAGGAGCCACAGGAGCAGTCAGCAGGGTCTGTGGGAGGAGCCACAGGAGCAGTCAGACAGGTATATCTAGTTCACCACACTCTTCATCTTGACTGTACCCAGGTGTCCTTTGTTCAGATTTTCTAACAGTCCGGTATGCAGTTTAGAGGGAACCACAACACAAAGTCCACACATCAGTATTCTTTGACATACCGACATTTGGTCTCGTCTTGCTGAGAACTCTGGAAACATAGGATTACCATGAGCTGGCCACCCTTGCATGGTGATTTCTTAGACTTTTGACAGTGTTGGTTCATTCCTTGTTTACCTTTGTATTTCGGAATTTGTTACCGGCAACTGGTAACACTTCTGCTGTATGAAGACATTTCTTCTTCAGTTGCCAACAGAGGAGGACATGACAAGCTATCAGCGTTGCTGCGTTGTTTGGTACCCTTGAACTCTATGACATAAGAGTGGACTCATAGAAATAGTGGCTAACATTGTAACCAGGTAGCAGTCATCACTGGAATTCCCTTTCTGGGATTGAAAATGGACACAAGAGGCTGGCGATCTGTCACTAGCGTAAACTTTTGTCCATAGAGGTTGTAGTGGAACTTCTTTATTCCCCATTCTAGACTAAGGGCCTCTCAGTTGATCTGTGCATAGTTGCATTCTGTGCTTATCAGTGATCTTGAAGAAAATGCAATCAGGCATTCAGATCCATCTTTCATAATATGTGGCTAAACAGCTCCAATGCCATAAGGGGATGCATTGCATGCCAATCTGATGGGCAGGGGTGGGTCAGAATGAGTGAGCAGTTTATCGGATGTTATTAGCCTCTTTGTTTCCTTGAATGCTTTTTCACATCTTTCTGACTATTCCCACTTTGCTCCTGTCTGTAACAGTGCATTCAATGGATGTAGCACTGTAATAGTGTTATAGTTTAAAAAACCCATCTATGACCCAAGTTGTGATACATTTTCTGTTTTGGGTGCCTGTAGCACTGCTTCAGTCTTCTCTTGTGACTTATGTAAGCCATGATTGTCAATGACATGTCCACAATATGAGATTTTATTCTTAAAACTCACATTTCTCTCTCTTTGCACGCAGAGCATATTCACTCAGCCTGGTAAGCACTTTACCAAGGTTCTGGAGGTACTCTTCATCATTTTTGTCTGTCACGGTGATGTCATCAAGGTAACATTGAGTTCCTGGGATATCTTGGAGTACTTGCCCCATTTGCTCTTTGCCAAATTGCTGGAGCTGATGCGGTGCTAAAGATGAGATGATTATACTGGAACAGCCCCTTGTGAGTGTTGATTGTGAGGAACTTCCTGTTTGACTCCTCAATCTCCATTTGCAGATAGGCTTGTGCAAGTCGATCTCTAAAAGCCTCTCCTCACCTGTCAAAGATGAAAAAATATTTTTTATTTGTGGCAGAGGATATTGCACCGTACGCGGCACTGGCTTGATGCTCACCTTGAAACCCCCATGTTTGCGAATGGCTCCGGCATTTCCTTTCTTGATCACGGAAACAATGGTTGTGGCCTAATCACTCCACTCAACCTTGGAGAGAATTCCAGATGCCTCCAAACTCTGAAGTTCCACATCCAATTTAGGATGTAGTGCGTAAGTCGCTGGACGCACTTCATGAAATCTTGGTGTTGCTGTTTCATCCAGTTCAATTTTGGCCTTCATGTCTTTGAGTTTATCAATCCCTTTCTCATTAGCACTAAGCAGCTGTGCCAGTCTGGTTAGAGCTACCATTTGGGCTGCTGTTGCCTGTTGATGTCACACTGAGAGCTTTGATTGGGTGCCAGTCTAGTTGGATTTTCTCAACCATTCATGCCCAAGAAGTGCCCATTTCTAAGGTTGGATATCTTTCTGCCAGTAGCCTCATTTGAGTGCTTTGACTGCACGCCACATACAAGCCATACTGTTACTACATCAGAAAGTCCATCTCTAACGTCACAATTCTGGGAAAGTTTGCACAGTTCTCCAGTGTATTCAGAAAGGCATTCATCTTTTGACTGGTTCCTTTTGTAAAATCTAAATCTCTCAGCTATTACCATAGTTTAGGGCCCAAGTGGTTTTGTAAAATTGTAACAATTTCATCAAACATCTTGCTTGCTGGCTTTGCAGGGGTTACCAAATTGTAAAAAAGAACTGTACATTCTTGGGCCCATTAAGCTAAGAAGTGTAGGCACTTCCTTTTGCTCCTCCATGTTGGTTGCATTACAGTACAGTTCAACCCTCTCGATATGTGACTCCCAGCCTCCATTAGCTCTATCAAATTCGTCAGCTTTCCCAACTGAGGCCATTGGCACATTATTTTCTCTTTAAATTCAGCACATCTTTTACTGTTACTTGTGTGTTCCTTTGTTAGTGTCCATGACAATCTGTTGCTCTGAACATGATGAGCCTTTTCTAGGACAGATCCTGGATCAGGCAGTCAGGTAAGGACTAAACAAGGAGCATTAAAGTAGATGGGAAGGTCTTACAACACCAAAGGTGGTAACGTCTAAGAAGTGGCTTAATGACAGTCAACACCAAGTTCTACTGAAATAGAAATCAGCCACCTCTAACAATGTGAGCTTGAAAAGCAGTGAGAAGATGCAGTTGGAATTTATTTGGCCTGAAGCCCCTGTTAATTAGTTTTGATCCATCTTTCCAACATACAACTATATGAGTTGTAAGACTTTACTTCCCACTGCCTTTTGAGTGAGGGGGTTTCAAATCAGAATCATGAGAATCTGAATCAGAATTAGGTTTAATATCACAGGCATATGTTGTGAAATTTGATAAGCAGCAGCAGCAGTACATTGTAATACATAATTATAAAACTATAAAGTACAATAAGAAGTATATATAAAAAAATTATTTAAGCAAGCAGTCCAAAAAAAGGGGAAAAGACACATTAGGTCATGTTCCTGGGTTCATTGTCTGTTCAGAAATCTGATGACGGAGGGGAAGAAGCTGATTCCTGAAATTGAGTGTATGTCTTCAAGCTCCTTGCCTCCTCCTTGATGGTAGCAATAAGAAGAGGGCATATCCTGGGTGATGCTGCCTTTTTGAGGCATCGCCTTTTGACGGTTCCTGTATAGTGGGTAGGCTAGTGCCCACGAGAGAGTTTACAACTTCCTGCAGCTTTTTCTGATCCTGTGTCACCCCTCCATAGGTGATGCAGCCAGTTAGAATGTTCTCCACAGTACATCTGTAGGAATTTGTGAGTGTCTTTGGTGACATCAATTCCCCTCAAAATCCTAATATAGCCATTGTCATGCCTACTTTGTAATTGCCTCAATATATTGGGCCCAGGATAGATCCTCAGATGTTGACACCCAGCAACTTGAAAATGCTCACCTTTTCCACTGTTTCCTCGATGAGGACTGGCGTGTGTTCCCTTGACTTCCCCTTCTTGAAGTGCACAATCAATTCCTCTATGATTTATAAAATTTCATAATCCATTTCACTTCATTTCTGTCTTAAATGGTGATCTCATATATTTAAAGAGACCACAGTTCTATATTCAGCCAGAAGAGAACTACTCTCTCCACTTCCACCCTTCAGAATCTTATGATTCAATCAAATCTTTCCCATTCTGAGTTATAGAGCCATAGTCAAGAAGTTATATAGCATTGAGATGTTTCCAATCTTTATGCCCTGTACCAAGACCACTAAGCAAGGGGTCCACCAGGTTGGGAACCTCTGGCGTAGAAACATCCCCTTTGACCCACTACATCCATACCAACCATTATACATACCTATACTAATCACACCTGCTTGCCTTGTTTCTATATCTCTCTGTGCCTTGCTCATTGAAGTATCTGTTCAGGCAACTCTGAAAAATTATTCCCATTCCTACCTCCACCATCTTCTCTGCCAGCTCATTCCAGATACCCTTTACATTTCTTGTGGAAAAACCTATCCCTGAGATCCCCTTAATTCTTCTCTCTCTCACCATAAACCTATGCCCTCTAGTTTTTGACATCACACCAGGGAAACAAATTCTGCTTATCTGCCGTCCCTCTGCCTCTCTATCATTTTATTTCTCAGTCTCCTTCACTCCAGGGAAATTTGAATCAGCCTATCTTATCTCTCCCTATAACTCAGGCTCTCCAATCCAGCCAACCATTTTTGCACCTTTCCTGTGGTGACCAGAACTGAGAACAAGGTTCCAAGTGCAGACTAACCACCATTTTGTACAACTCTTGTACTTAGTGCCTCGAATGGTGAAGGCGAGCATCATTTTTCCCTACCCTGCATACATGTGTTACCACTTTCAGAGATGTATTTCAGAGATGTATTCCAGCAGAAACTTCAATTGTTTAATCACTGATTAGCAGGAATGCTGCAACAGTACAGCCACTATTTTGATCTGTACAGTTGCTACGTTGATCATTACTTCATAGAAATGGCACAATAGATTCTGCAGATGCTGGAAATCTTGATGCTCAAGGAACTCAGCAGATCAGACAGCGTCTATGGAGGGAAATAAAGAGTTGATATTTCAGGCTGAAGTGAAGGTCATGGCCTGAAACATAAGATGTAGATCGTAGAGCATAGAAGATTACAGCACAGTACAAGCCCTTAGGCCCACAATATTGTGCAGACCATTAAACCTACTCTAACATCAATTTAACCATTCCCTTCTACAAAACCCTCCATTTTTCTATCACCTATGTGCCTCTCTGAGTTTTTTAGATGCCCCTAATGTATCTGCCTCTACCACCATCCCTGGCAGGGCCTTCTATGCACACAGCATTCTCTATGTAAAGAACTTACCTCTGACATCCCTCCAATTACCTTACAATTATACCCTTTGTGTTAGTTACTTCTGACATGTGATCATCTAGCTATCCACTCTTTCTATGCCTCTTATCATAAGACCATTGGACTATAACCTCCAAGAGGACCACAACCTCCTTGTAGGGTTTGGAAGTCTGCGTGCCTCAATGACCTGGAGAGCTATGTTGGCTGGAGTCAGGGCTTTATGCTTTGGCTCTTGGTAGGGCCACCCATGCCAAACAGGTCAAAGGGTAGAAGCCAGACTAAGAGTGGTCCACCAGTCCTCCAAGTTCAGGGGTTCAGCTCAGGGCTAGCAACCCTGACCGGTAAGACAAAAATTGTTATGGAAACGTCAATGAAGAATCCTTCTACAGCTGAGTGTGATGGTATTCCTGTGTCCCCACCTGGGACTTGCATGACTGACTGCAGTGACTGTAGAGGAAACCACTGACATGATGAAGGAAGCCTTAAACACCACCAGAGATGGAGGACCTTCATTGCTGCCCTAAATGCCAGTGACACAATGGGCAAGAAGTATAGGACTATAAGATACAGGAGCAGAATTTGGCCATTTGGCCCATTGAGACTACTCTACAATTCCATCATCTTATGCACCTCTATCAAATCACCTCTCATCCTCTGCTTCAAAGAGATAAGCCCTAACTTGATCAGCCTGTCCTCATACAACATGCCCTGTAGCCTGGGCAGAATCCTGGTAAATCTCCTCTGCACTCTCTTCTAAAGCTCCAATAACCCTTCCTATAATGAGGTGACCAAAACTGAGCACAATGTTCCAAGTGTGGGTTTTATAGAGTTACAACAATACAGAGTAACTCTTGAACTCAATCCCTTGACTAATGAAGGCCAGTTCACCAAATGCTTTCTCATCCACCCTATAAATTTCCATAGATCTTTATCCATCTTTGCTTGTCTGTGTAGCTTTTCATTGATTCCACTGTGTTTCTTTGTATTTACTATAATGACCACTGAGGCTTGCGTGTGTGTCTTTGAGCAAGGCACTTAACCACACATTGCTCTGCAACGACACCGGTGCCAAGCTCTATGGGTCCTAATGCCCTTCCCTTGGAGGTGTGGAGAGGGGAGACTTGCAGCTTGGGCATCTGCTGGTCTTCCATTAAAAAAAAACCTTGCCCAGGCTTGCATCCTGGAAACTTTCCAAGGTGCAAATCCATGGTCTATCAAGACTAACGGAGGCCTACCTACCTAATGACCGCAAGAAAAGACTCAGGGTTGGATGTGGTGATGTACACGTACTTTGATAATAAATTTACTTTGAATTTTGAACATCAGCACAATGCAGCTCCTAGCTTAACAAGGAAGGACCCCAATTTCCAGCCAAGCATTCATACAAAATGCAGTCATTCACCTTTCCACAGACCTTTTATTTCTCTTCATGGGTGCTGCCTGACCTCCAGCATCTTGTGGGTGGTGCAACAGTCTTGATCGCTAAAGAAAGGATAGCTGCAACGCTGAGGTCTCTGATTTCAAAGTAATGGTGTGTCAACGCAGTTCTGATTATGGGTACTATTTCACAGCTATAGTTCAGAGGAGCAGTCACAGTTCTGATTGCTAAGTTATGCAATAGTGTGCCAATGTCGTCATTAATCACCAAAGAATAGCAATTGAGCAACACCATTGTCTCCCTCAATCACTAATTTAGAAGCAACGGTGCAACAATGCTGCTACTGTTGCGATGACTATTAATAACAAAGGTGCAACCCTGCGGTCTGTAATTCAGTCACTAATTAGTAGCGTTAGTGCAGCAGCGCACATGCCATTTTAATCACTGATTAACAGCAACAGAGCGAAAGTGCAGCCACAATGTCGATCACTGATCGCCTACTGCCGTGAAAGTACCGTTGCTATTTTATTCTGTACATAACAGTATTGGTACAACAGCTCAGGCAACTTTCAGATCAATTTGATTAATGGCTGTGGTTCAAAAGTGTAGGCAGCGTTCAGATCATTGTAATTAACAGCAATGATGTAACTGTTCCTATCACTAAAATTAACAGGTGCTCCACATTGTTGTTGCCAAGTAGAATCTGGATGAATTTCCTCCAGAAAGATAGTTGGATGCAAAAACTGGAATACGAACACCATGTGAAACGGCCGTGGAAAATGGATGGTGAGGACCTAGCCCCCTAGTCGGCCACTTCACATTTAAAAGGGCAGGGGTTGGAATTGGGAGGGGGGAGGTTATAACATTTCAATGAGTAATCAGCTGGGCTGCCTGATGTGAACAATTCGTGCTGATTTTATACAAGTTCGATTGATTATTTTCAGAAGACAGCAGGTTGATTTGAGAAGAATGGTGAAGTCAGCATTGCTTCAAAGTTGAAAGTAAATTTGTCATCAAAGTATGTCGAAGTTACCATATATTAGCTTGAGACTGATGAACGAGAGCGGGATTGGAAGGCAGAATGAAAATCTGATTGAGTGGTGCCATAACAATAACCATTTACTCAGTGTCAACAAAACCAATGAGGAGGAAGAAGCCAAAGGTCCATGATCCAGTTCTCATTTATGAAATTGAGGAGGACAGCATCAGTGACTTTACATTCTTTAACACAAGAGAGTCTTTAAATGCTGGAAATTCAGAGTAGCATACACAAAATGCTGATGGAACTCAACAGGTTAAACAGCATCTATGAAGAGTAATAACTATTTGACATCTCAAGCTGAGACCCTTCTTCAGAATTGGATTTGTGTTCATGTCAAGGTTAAATTCCTTGCCATTATCATTTCTTGGGAAGCAAAGATACGATTGATGTAAAACAATAAAAAAAAGTTTAAATAAAAAAGATTTATTGTCACTGGCATTAGGCATGAAATTTGTTGTTTTGTGGCAGCCACACAATGAAGGCATAACAAAATATTAAACGTATTCAAACAAGCTGGATGAACTCAGCAGGTCGGGCAGCATCCGTTGACTGCTCACTTCAACAGATGCTGCCCGACCTGCTGACTTCCTCCAGCTTGTTTGTACGTGTTGATTTGACCACAGCATCTGCAGTGTACTTTGTGTTTATTAGACATATTTACTTTCAGCCACTCCACTTTCAGCAAGGATTGCTCCCTCTATGATTCACTTGATCACTCATCCTCTTCCACTAATCTCCCTCCAGGCACTTATCCATGCAAGCAGCTTGTGCTACACCTGCCCCATGCACCTCCTCCCTCACCTCCATTCAGAGCTGCAAACAGTCCTTCCAGGTGAGGCAACACTTCACCTACGAATCTGCTGGGGGTCGTCTATGGTGTCTGGTGCTCTCGATGTGGCCTCCTCTGCATTTGGTGGGACCCATCGTAAATCGTGGGACTGATTCATCAAAGACCACCACAGTATCTGTCACAAATGAGAATTCCTGGTGGCCAACCCTTTAATTTAAATTCCCCCTCGTGTTCTGACATGTCAGTCCAAGGCCTCCTCTTGCGACAAGATGAGGCCACCTTCATGGTGGAGGAGAACACCTTATATTCTGTCTGGATACCCTCCAATCTGATGGTATGAGTATTGATTTATCCTTCCGGTGAACAAAATTTTACCCCTTTCCGCTATTTTCACTCTGACCTTTTACCTCTTCTCACCTGGCTATTACTTCCCCCAGGTCCCCTCCTCCTTCCCTTTCTCCTGTGGTCCTCTCTTCTCTCCTATCAGATTCCTTCTTCTCCAACTTTTCCCACCCATCTGGTTTTACCTATCACCTTCCAGCTAGCCTCTTTCCCCTCCTCCCACCTTTTTATTCAGGATTCTTCCCCCTTCTTACTCAGTCCTGAAGAAGGGTCTCAGCCCGAAACGTTGACAGCTTACTCTTTTCCATGGATTCTGTCTGCCCTGCTGAGTTCCTCCAGCATTGTGTGTGTGTTGAATTATATAACTTACAAATAAATGAATAAATAGTGCAAAAGAGGAATAAAGTAGAGCTGATGGGTTCATGGACCATTCAGAAATCTAAGAACAGAGAAAAAGAAACATTTTTTTTTGTCTTCCAACTCATCTACCTCCTCCCTGGAGGTAGTAATGAGAATAGGGCATGTCCTGGATGGTGAGGGCCCTTAAAGATAGATGCCAGTTCAGATAAGGCTCACAGTCCAAATACATGGGATGGGTATTTTGCTTTATGAGGAAAGATTGGGCAGGATATATTTGTATCCATCTGATATTAGGGCAGGGAGGCTTGAATGAAAAATTTGAGTTCTTCTGCAGTCTTGACAAGATGGGAGTGGAAGAGGACTTTTCCATTTATGGTAAACTTTAGTGCAATGCAGCACACTTAACGATAAAGTGGCAGAGCCAGAAATGTATTGGAAGTTTTTCTGTTGGCGGTTCATATATTTCTAGATTTCTCATCTTCATAGGACAGGGGGAGGTGAATCTGAATATTTTTCAGAAAGAAGTAAGCAAGTCCTTGAGAAATGTAGAGGTGAAAAGCTTTCTCTGCAGGTGCGGAACTACCAAATTCAGAATCAGAATCAAAAGCTGATTTGTCATCATTGAGTTAGATGTCATGAAATGTGTTGTTTTGCAGAAGCAGTGCAGCGCAAAAACATAAAAATCACTATAAATTGTAAAAATAAAGATATAGTGCAAAAAGAAGAAATATTGGATGGTTGAGGGAAGATGCCTGCAGTTCCACAACATCCAGCAGATCCATCCCGTCCATTTCATTGGACTCTCAAGGTTGTCTGTGTTGGCTGAAATTCTAACCCAGGGAGTACCTTCATGTTTCAAAATGAAAGACTCCAAAAATAAAAAAAAGCGAACTTCTCAAGTTTAAAACTTTTATATAGTGAGTCAGAAAGTGGATGAAGATAGTTTTCAGAACTCTCTCTCTCTGAGACAAAATGAGAGGATGTTGCAATATCAACGCATCCTTTTCTACCAAGTTGGTCATAACAGTAACAGAATGTATCCCACCCACACAGACCTTGAAGTGTAGGCACTGTTATAATGCAGGAACAGGCAGTCCCTTTGAATGCAACTTGATTAGCTGTACATACAGCTAACTGGATAACAATAATGCGGACAAGACAGTTGCTCACCCTTTTGTGGACTGTGGGTTTGCAAAGAGGGTGTGGAGAAAGATGCAAAGGCTGAGTCCTTCTGGTGACTTTTCATGGTTCATCCTTAGCAGCTGCGTGACAGAGCACTCTCTGATCTACGGACTGTTCCCAGGAACACACACACCAAATGCTGTTGGAAGATCATCAACTAGGTGAAAGACGCCCTTTGGTCTGCCAGTGCATCAAGATGTCCGTAGAGGTAATGCTGCCGACTGGCTCATTTCAGGCTGCAGGAATATGTTTTGAAGGATAGCACTGAAGCTTGAGGCAGTAAAGGCTCAGTGGGGAAGGATCACAAGATAGGGTTCTTCTGGTACCTGGAGGGGCCAGGTTAGGTGAGGAAGCACCACTGTTGTTATGTGTGGTTATTTGAGTACCCGTTGCCCTCTTGGCAGCTTGAACCAGTTTGGCCATTCTCCTCTGACCTCTCACTAACAAGGCGTTCTCACCCACAGAATCGAAGGTCGCCTGGAATTTGCTTTTGTTTCTTGCCCCATTCTCTGTAAATACTGGAGACTGTTGTGTGTGCAAACTCCAGTTTCTAAGATACTCAATTCACCCCGTCTCACTCTAATAATCACAGTCAAAGTCACTTTGATCAAATTTCTTCCCCATGCTGATGTTTGGTCTGAACAACTGAACCTTTTGGCCACGTCTACATGCTTTTATGCATTGAGTTGCTGCCAGATTATTGGCTGAATAAATATTTGCATTTACGAGCAGGAGTACAGCTGTACCTAATAAAGTGGTCGCACACTGTATATAAAGTTCAGCTTTGGGGTTATGCATTATATACCGGCCAAGCAAAGGGGAAGCAATTTTCTCTTGAGTTTACACTTTGGATCACCCGCATCAACATGGGAAATGATGGGAAGTCCAAGAGGTGCTTCACTTATAAGCATTGAAAAAAAATTTGTAAGGGTTGTTGGTAAGTAAGCATTGAAGCCATGTTTGAAATACCTACACAGCAAGAAGAGGATTGTCTGGGTCAAGTATCACAGCTGTCACTTTTGTATTTGTTGCCTGCAGTTACTGTAGATATTCACCATCTGGTCTCTGGTTATGTTGGAGTGAACATGATGTGTGGACTATGAAGCAAAAATGATCTGGCAGTATCAGTACTCCCTCAATCCAACCCCAGAATAGCACATGATTTATTCTCAAAAAAACTACACCTTATTTTTACCATGATTGAACAAAATGGCAAATTCTGGAGAGTCCACAGAACAGTATATTGTAGCAATGCGTATACCAAGGGTCTGGCCTAGATCATCATCTGCTAAAGATGACATGACTATTCCACATGCATGAAAGGTGGCTGAAGAGAGAGAAAAAAATGCCCTTATCGCCATCAGAGAGCTACTGCAAATGGATTTAAATATTTTAAAAATTCATTCAAGGGATGTGAGCACCTCAGGCTAAGCCTGAATTTAATTGGCATTGAGAAAGGGATGAATTGCCTTCTTGAAATGCTGCAGTGCTCGACATGTAGGTGCATGGGTAAATTTAGCATAAATAAATAGTCATAGAGTCGAGAAAGCTGCAGCACAGAAACAGAACCTTCAGCCCATCTACTCCATGCCAAACCATTTGAACTGCTAACTACTACTGCCATCAACCTGCACCTGGATTATTGTCCTCGGTACCCGTCATTGCTGTATCTATCCAAACATCCCTTAAACATCAAAATTGAAATTGCAGCCACCACCTGCTCATTCCACATTCTCACCACCCTCTGAGTGAAGAAGTTTCCCCTCATGTTCCCCTTAAACATTTCACCTTTCACCCTTAACTTGTGACCTCCGGTTATAATCTCACCCAACCTCAGTGGAAAAAGCCTGCTTGCATTTACCCTATCTATGATTTATCCCTCATAAATTTGAATCAAATCTTCCCTCAATGTTCTATGTTCCAGGGAATAAAGTTCTAATCTGTAGAATCTTTCATTATAACCCCAGTCCTAGCAATAACCTTGCAAATTTTCTCAGCACTCTTTCAATCTTACTTACATCTTTCCTGCAGGTAGGTGACCAAAACTGCACACAATACTCTAACCCCAACATCTTATACAAGTTCAACATTACATCTCAACTCCTGTACTCAATACTTTGATTTATGAAGGCCAATGCATCCAAAATCTTTCTTTGCAGCCAAATCTAAGTGGGGCCATTTTCAATGAATTACGGACCTGTATTCCCTTTGGTCCCTTTGTTCCACTGCGCTCTTCACTGGCCTATCACTCATTGTGTAAGACCTATCCTGGTTTGTCCTCCCAAAGTGCAACCCCTTACACTTGCCGGCGTTAAATTCTATCTGCCATTTTTCAGCCGATTTTTCCAGCTGGTACAGATCCCGCTGCAAGCTTTGATAGACTTCTGTCCGCTACACCCACAGTCTTAGTATCATCTGCAAATTTGCTGATCCAGTTTACAACATTATTATCCAAAATAAATGGACTTGTAATTCAGAGATGTGGATTAAATGCCTGGAGATGCGAGTTCAAACATGACCTTGTCGTGTATGGAATTTTATTTTCATCAGTAATTAAATACATAATTGGTATCAGTAACACTGATTATGATGCTACCGAATTGTCATATAAAAAAAACCTCTCAATTTGTTGGCTAGTCTTCTGACTGGAGTGATCTTTCCCACAAGACTAATTAGACAGCAAGATCAAGCAGGAGGGGAGCTGTGAGTTCAACAAAAGCCTTGGAGAGAGATACGTCAAGAGTGATATCACTGGATATAGAGAATTAGTTGACTTGTAGAAGGTCTTTTCTTTTAAAATAGAATCAAGGAATAATAATATACTAAGTCAGATTTAGTTCTTAAGAAATTAGCCTGTATATTAAATTGCAAATGGTGACTGAAAAGAGAATTGACCTAATAAACAAACAAATAAACGAATTAACCAATCAGTTAATAAACTATATGTGATACCTGGTTGATGGCCCTGACTGCAGTACGTGTGAGTTTGCTAATAAGAAAACTGGCTCAAGCTCATGGTTTTCTGAAGATGGTTCCAACAGGAGGCTCTCCAACTTGGAGTTGGAGATATACTGATGTAATAGTAAAATGAGGAATTCCTGGACAGTCATGTTCCCAGAGGTAAGCATGGGCCGATATACCATGACTATTCAGAAGCCAGGTATCAGGTTTAATAAGAGATTGAGAAGGAGTCCTGCAGATGCTTGTCTATTCCAAAAGGTCCTTGCAACTACTGAGGACAAGGCCGGGAACATTACAACCATTACACAGGACAAAGTTTTGTGGCTCAGAAGAAGTGGGACTGCAGAACAGACAGTGATCGGGAATTCTATAACTTGGGGATAGATAGCATCCATCTAGAGCAGGGGTTCTGAATCTGGGGTCCACAGTCCCCTTGCTTAATGGCATTGGTCCATGGCATAAAAAAGTTTGGGAACCCCGACCATAGTCAAGAATATGAATCTGCAGGGGTCCCAGAGTATGGTAGGCAGAAACAAACTTGGAAAGGGATTAAATAAATTTAGTTGTCTTGGCCAATGTTCAAACAAATTGGACGAAATTCTCACTAACACAGTTTCGGGACAAAATCTTTAAATGAAAACACAGGATGAAAATATTCAGGCTGATATTGTCTGGGTTGGTAGATGAACCACATGCATATTAACATAGAAGAAGACACAACAGGGATGGCTTAAAACAAGCGTACCCAAGCTAGGCTCCACAGTCCCCTTGCTTAATGGTATTGGCCCAAGGCATATAAAAGGTTGGGAACCCCTGGCTTAAAGGGATGAATTGGGAATGAAGGTATCTTTTTCGTGGGATCCATACATCAATTCTGGGACAGAGGTCCTGATTCAGGATTGAAAAAAGTAAAAAAGGACTGGGCATACGTGTTAAATGAGTAAGTAAGATAAGGGGTTGAACATGATACAGCCTTAACATAAACAGAGACAAGGGGCACTGTCAAAAGTAAAGGGGGTTATTGACTGCAAGGGATATGTAGAACTATGGAGCATGACTAATAAGACTGAAGAGAAACCCTATTAAAGATGTATTAATATTGTGATACGGGAAAGATGTGTTAACGCTACTCTACAGGAATGCACTAAGTATCTGTAATGAGAAAGAAGCCGGGTACAATCAAAACGGCAGGAGACAAATTCAGGAGAAGACAATCAAAATAAAATCTGAAGCAAAAGTGGAAAATAGAGGAAATATTCAACAGGTCAGGCCACATTTGTGGGAAAAGAAACAGGATTAACATTCCAGGGTAAAGAGCCTTCTCCCGGGCCTGCACAGGCTATCAACTCCCAGTCTCCACCCAGCTAACACAAGTCAGCTGCCACCAATTTCACCTGCAGCCTATGTAAACCCAGCTCTTATCCACTGTCCTTGTTCACCCATCGAACCAGCCAGACTCAACCAGTTGCTCCTAGCCTTGAATTACCTTGTTGCCTCGTTGATTTAATTATCTGTTCTCTCTTGTTTTGTAGCCCCTCATGGCTTTGTAGTTTTGCAGTTTATTATTGAAGTTATTGTTAAATTGTCTCCGCTGCTATGCTTCTGGGTCAAGCGTCCTCTACATTTCCTGACAGGATGGGTGAACCAGCAATGGACCCAGTAGAGTTTGCTTGCCTAAAGGAAGTCATCTGCCTTAATAAGTCCATGATCCTGAAGCTGCAGGTAACCACTGACCATCTACTCGCCACTCTCACCAACTCTCCATCGTGTTTCAGCAACCCCATGTAAGTCAACCTCCTAGCAACCTCCTCCCTTGGATCCCTGGGTTCTGGAGCTCAAATGTTTTGATGGACAATGAACCCAATGCTGCAACTTCCTGTCCTAGTGTGTCTTGTGCTTCAAGCTCTGTATTCCATGGATCAAGCCAAGATTGCCTTCGTCACCTTTCTCCTAATGGGGTGAGCCCCGACCTCTTCAGATAAATAAAGTGTAAAAGAGAGGTGAGTGTGGATATTGGACTGCTGGAAAACAATGCTGGAGAGGTAGTACTATAGGACAATAAAATGGCGGATGAACTGAATAAGGATTTTGCATCAGTCTTCACTGTCGTGGACTCTAACAATATGGTGGAAGTTCCAGGTGTCGGGGCATAAAGCGTGTGAAGTTACCATAAGCAGAGAGAAGGTTCTTGGGAAACTGAAGGCCTGAAGGTAGATAAGTCACTTGGACTAGATGGTGTACACCCCAGAGTTCTGAAAGAGGTGGCTGAAGAGATTGTGGAGGCATTAGTAACGAACTTTCAAGAATCACGAGATTCCGGAATGGTTCCGGAAGACTGGAAAATTGCAAATGTCACTTCACTCTTCAAGAAGGGAGAGGGACAGAAGAAAGGAAACTGTAGGCCAGTTACTCTGACCACAGTGTTTGGGATGATGTTGGACTTGATTATTAAGGATGAGGTCTCAAGGTATTTGAAGGCATATGATAAAATAGGCCATAATCATCATGTTTTCTTCAAGGGAAAATCTGGCCTGACAAACTTGTTAGAATTCTTTGAAGAAATAAAAGGCACGATGGTCAAAGGAGCAACACACACAAAATGCTGGAGGAACTCAGCAGGCCAGGCAGAATCTATGGAAAAGAGTAAACAGTCAACATTTCAGGCCAACACCTTTCATGATGACTACAAAACCTTGACTGTACTTTTTTTCCATAGATATGAAGGTAGGTGAAGGGGCAGGGAGTTTTAAGGAAGTAGAAAGGCTACAAAAGAACTTGGACAGATTAGGAGAATGGGCAAAGAAATGGCAGAAAGAATACAGAGTCGGGAAGTGTACGGTGATGCATTTTGGTAGAAAAAATGAAAGGATTGATGACTTTCTAAATTGAGAGAAAATACAAAAAACTGAAGTGCAAAGGGACTTGGTAGTCTTTATGCAGGATTCCCTAAAGGTTAATTTATAGGTTGACTCTGTGGTGACGAACACAAATGCAACGATAGCACTTATTTCAAGAGGACCAGAATATAAAAGTAAGGATGTAGTGTTGAGATTTTACAAAGAACTGGTGGAGCCTCACTTGCAGTATTGTGAGCAGTTTTAGGCACGTAATCTTAGAAAAGATGTTCTGAAACTGGGAAGGGTTCAAAGGAGGCTCACAAAAATTATTCCAGGATTGAATGGCTTGTAGTATGAAGAGTGTTTGATGGCCTAATTGAAATCTATCGAGTGGTGAAAGGCTTTGATAGAATGGCTATAGGGAGGATGTTTCTTATGGTGGGAGAATCCAAGAAAAGAGGACACAGCCTCAGAATAGAGGGTCATATTTTTAGAATGGAGATGAGGAGGAATTTCTTTAGCCTGAGAGTGGTGAAACTGGAATTCTTTGCCACAGACAGCTGTATAGTATACTTAGGGCAGACTTTGATAGATTCTTGATTAGTTAGGGTATGAAGGGAAATAGGGAGAAGGCAGGAGATTGGGGCTGAGAAAGAAAATGGATCAGCCATGATGAAATGATGGAGCAGATAGGCCAAATGGCCTAATTCTGCTCCTATATCTTATTGCCTTATAGTCTTATGGTCTCCATTCCTCCAAAGCCCATTTAATAGGGAGCATCACCCTGTCTCCTACTCCATAATAGCACTGTGTAGGGGTGAGCTTGTGCTAGAAGAATGCATAAGGGAGTGTCTTCCTATCCAGTCCTTGGTGAGAGAGGATGGCCCCCTCTACCATGTCAGGTGGTTCCACCTCTGACACAAAAGGACTGGAGAGTTTCGAGTGGCGGAGAATGTGGCCGGTGGTGAGGTGTCTCTTGAGCTCCTCGAGAGTGCGGTTTGTGACAGCAGACTGGATTATCCCTGAGGTAGGTGACTTGGTGAGGTAGCTGAGGGGACCAATGATTTGGTGGTAGAAGTTGGAGAAACCCAAGAGGCACTGTAGCTGTTTGAGAGAGTGCACTCAGAGGTACTCAATGATGGCTTGAACTTTCTCTGGATTCACAGGTAACCCTGGACCCTGGTTCAACTCCCGTCACTGCCTGTAAGGAGTTTCTACATTCTCCCGGTGACTGCATGTTTCCTCCGGGTGCTCCGGTTTCCCCTCTCAGTCTGAAGACCTACTGGTTGGTAGGTTAATTGGGCATTGTGAATTGTCCCACCATTAGGCTCAGATTAAATCAGGTGTTTGCTAGGTGACATGGCTCAAAGGGCTGGAAGGGCTTATTCTGCACTGAATCTCAATACATAAATGAGTACAGAATCTGATCAGGCTTGATGAGGCCTGTCCTGGGATTGGAGGAGTGTCTAAGTGGGTGGGTAGGAGGGAGAAAAGGGTTTTGCTTTGCTGTTTTTTTAAACTTTCTACGTTCTGCATCGCTTTGCCGAGCAGCGTGGGCATGCTATGCTGGAATGTATGGCGTGTCGCTGGGCTGCCTCCAATACATCCTTAGGTTATGTTGGTTGTTAACACAAACAACATGTTTCACTGTATGTTTCAATGTACATCTGATAAATAAATGAACCTGAGAATGTAGAGAGATTTAAAATGTGGTATTACTGCAGGATTAGAGTAAGTGGATGGTTGATGTATAGAATGGTCCACTTCCTGTGCTCTATCTTCCAATAAGTCTAAATGGAGAGTTAGAAGGGATAAAGTTGGCTCCTCGGTAGAGATCGTAAAGAGCACCAAATTTCTTGGTGTTCACCTGACGGAGAATCTCACCTGGTCCCTCAACACCAGCTCCATAGCAAAGAAAGCCCAGCAGCGTCTCTACTTTCTGCGAAGGCTGAGGAAAGTCCATCTCCCACCCCCCATCCTCATCACATTCTACAGGGGTTGTATTGAGAGCATCCTGAGCAGCTGCATCACTGCCTGGTTCAGAAATTGCACCATCTCAGATCGCAAGACCCTGCAGCTGATAGTGAGGTCAGCTGAGAAGATCATCGGGGTCTCTCTTCCCGCCATCACGGACATTTACACTACATGCTGCATCCGCAAAGGAAACAGCATTATGAAGGACCCCATGCACCCCTCATACAATCTCTTCTCCCTCCTGCTGTCTTGGAAAAGGCTCCGAAGCATTCGGGCTCTCACGGCCAGACTATGTAACAGTTTCTTCCCCCAAGCTATCAGACTCCTCAATACCTGAAGCCTGGACTGACACCTTGCCCACCTGTCCTGTTTATTATTTATTGTAATGCCTGCACTGTTTTTGTGCACTTTATGCAGTCCTGTGTAGGTCTGTAGTCTAGTGTAGCTTTCTCTTTGTTTTTTTTTACGTAGTTCAATCTAGTTTTTGTACTGTGTCATGTAACACCATGGTCCTGAAAAATGCTGTCTCATTTTTACTATGTACTGTACCAGCAGTTATGGTTGAAATGACAATAAAAGTGACTTGACTTGACTAAAGGAAATGAACCTATAATGAAACCAGAAACCAAATCCATTTAGGTGAAAATAAAAGTTAATTCAAGATCAGTGAAACAGATCAGTGTTATCTGCAGACTGGAATAGTGAAAAGAGATTTGGGAGAAGAAATATAAAGACAAATTAAAGGTTTACAGATAAAATAACAATTGCGAAGGGTTTTAGTTCAATATTATTGGGACAAAGGGAATGGAGACACTACAATGGGGATAGGGCTCCTTTCTAGCCCACAGAAGGATAATTCAACATTGGAACAGATAATCATGAATGAACCAAAACACATAAAAAGTAGGGGAGTAGCACTGTGGAGGGAAAAACAAAAAACAAACTGCTAGAGGAACTCAATGGGTCAAGCAGCATTGATGAAGGAAAAAAAGATGGCAACATTTAACTAGGAGTCTGCATCAGATTGTAGTCACTCACTGCTGTCAAGACCCAAGAGGATGTTATATTTATCAATTAATCAACACTGCCTATCCTGAGCTCCAGTGATTTGCTCCAAAGTTTTGCTCCACATTCCAAGCATCTACAGTCTCTTGTCTCTCCAGTGAATGCTCGAAGTAGCATTTCAACTTTAAGGTGAAAAGACAGGAAGATGTAAGAAAGACACCAGACAAGTAAATAGATTGGAGGTGTGCTGATTTTGAGAAAAGAAGCTGGTGGGTAAAGCAATCAACAATATTGGCAAGCAATTTAGAACAACAATCGAGACACTTAGATCGATTTTCAGCACGTGTAGGGAAAATACATTCTGTTTCAGAGAACCAGTTAAACAGAGTCCATGAATGAATAAACACATACGTGAATGAGAGAGGGGTTATGTTAAGTACATAACACTGTGTGATGAAGGATAATAGAAGACCATAAGACATAGGTGGAGCAGAATTGGGCCAGTCTGCCCATTGAGTCTGCTCTGCCATTCCATCATGGTTGATTTGTTACCTCTCTCAACACCATTCTCTGCCTTCTCCCATAACCTTTGGTGCCCTAACTAATCAAGAATATCAAATTCCACTTTAAATAGACCCAACGACTTGCCCTCCACAGCTGGCTGTGGAATGAATTCTACAGATCCACCGCACTCTGGCTGAAGAAATTCCTCATCATTTCTGTTCTAAATGGACATCCTTGTATTCTAAGGCTGTTTTCTCTGGTCCGAGACTCTCCCTCTACAGGAAAAATCCTCTCCACATTCACTCTGTTTAGGCCTTTCAAAATCCAATAGGTTTCAATGAGATACCACCACATTCCTCTGAACTCTGAAGAGTACAAGCCTAGAGCCATCAAAAGCTCCTCGTTATATGAAGAGATGCAAAAATGTAAAAATGACAATTAAGAAGCCAGAAAGGACCATGAACTGCAATTAACAACAAGGTATAAAATAAAATTGTAAGATATTTTATGGATGGATCAATAAAAATATAAAGTCGGTGTAGGATTAGGAATGGACAGTCAACATGCCTGGGTCTTGAGAGAAGGCAGGAATACCAAATCCGTATTTGCTTCAGCATTTGCCAAATGGACAGAGCAGGTGGACATGATATTTGAAGATAAAATAGGTTAAGAATGAAAGTAGTTGTAACAGAGAATGAAAATGTATTAAGCCAATTAGGCACAGGACAAAATCCCTGATCCAGATGGATTGCATTCAAGCATTGTAAAAGGACCTAGAGATAGCCGAGATACTGCTAAACAGAGGATATAAAGATAGAACATACAGCCTCCGGCTCTTCGACTCACCATTGCAGTGCCAACCATGCCAATCTAACTAATCCCATCTGTCTGCATCATGCTAAATAATTGTGATAGCATATTTAATAGCTTGTTAGGAACAGGCATAGGGCATTTTCAAGGAGTGGTGCCTTAGGAAGGTGGCATCCATCATTAAGCACCCCTACCATCCCAAGACATGTCCTCTTCTTATTGTTGCCATCAGGGAGGAGGTACAGAAGCCTGAAGGCACACACTCAATGATTCAGGAACAGCTTCCTCCCCTCTGCCATCTGATTTCTAAATGGACATTGAACTCATAAACACTACCTCACTACTTTTTTTATTTGTTATTTTTTGTACTACTTATTTTAACTTATTTTACCATTTACTATTTCCTGTATTTATTTATCATGTGTTTCATTGTACTGCTGCCGTAAAGTTAACAAATCTCATGACAAATACCACACACCCAAAATGCTGACGAAGGGTCTCAGCCCGAAATGTCAACTGTTTAACCTTTTCCATAGATACTGCCTGCTGTATCCTGACATATGTCGGTGATATTAAATCTGATTCTGATATATCCATCCATTTACAAACTGGGCCAGAATGTGGCAAAGAATTATAACCAATCATCTTAATCCTGGTAGGAAAAATATAGATAGAACTCCTAGAAGGGAGAATTATAAGGATCATGGGTTATGTGGATGGAATGCATCATTCAGTGAGGCAACCGAGGAAAGACTAAAGGATAAAGTGTGATGAAGTGGCATCAGGCACATGTACCAGTGTGAATGCTGGCTGGATTCACAGAGAGCATGAAATCCTGGACAATGGAAGAGACTGCAGTTCACAATTCATGACTGGGATTCTGGAAATGAAAGTACTAGTTATACACTCAGAGGCCACTTTATTAGTTATCTGTTCCTAATAGCGAGGCTTCCGAGTGTAGGTTGGTGGGGGATGCACGATTGCTGGGTAGTGGATAGTGGGAGAGAGGAGTTGTGATGTGCTTGGGAGAAGCATCAACACTAAAGAGACCTGCAGCACGTTTCAGGAGGATACTCATAAAATTGTGGATTAGACAAGGAAATGGCAAGGGAAGCTCGACACTGACAAATGTGAGCTGATTTGGTCAGTAAATGGGAAAGATCACTTATTTCTTGGAAGGTAAGAGTGTAAGTCATATGAAGGACGGACTGATTTTGGAATACCAACACATCAAGTTCTAAATATTGGACCATGGTTTGGCAAAATTATAAGATGACAAACCAGATACTTGGGCTTTTGTCTAGAGGATTGGAAAGTAGGGAAGATTTATTTATTTATTGAGAAACAGTGCAGAATAGACTCTTCTGACCCTTTGAGTCACATCACCCAGCAATCCCCAACTTAATCCTAGGCTAATCACAGGACAAGTTACAATGATCAACTAACCAAATAACTGGTATGTTTTCAGACTGTGGGAGGAAATCCATGCGGTCACAGGAGAATGTACAAACTCCTTAAAGGTAGCGGTGTAAATTGCACTTGGTCACTGTTACTCTGAAACGTTGTGCTAACCACTACACTACTGTGCCACAGTTGTGGCCTGCCGTATGACAGAAGGGATGTTCCGACAGAGCCGAAGGTGCAGAGGTGAATTACCAGAATGGTACCACGTCAGGACAGGGTGAACAGATTGGGTCACTTTTCTTTATAAAATACAGGAGGGCTAGCATCCATAAGCAATGTTTCTACCTTTGGGAAAGACTACAAGACAGAACAAGAAGTCCATTCAGAAATTCAGAAGAAACTTTTTTAGCCACGGAGTAGAATATACTCTTCCGGGGACTGTTTTAGGCCAACAGTGCGGATGATCTTAAGGAGAAGTTTGTCAAGCAGATGAGGTGGAAAAGGAAGAATAGAAAAGCAGGAGGAGGTCCGAGTGGGGCATAAATACAGTGGAGCAGTATGGCCTAGTTGGGCCAAATGGCCAGTTTTCATTTCATTTTGGAAATGAAAGTAATATGGGGATTGTGCTGGGATAGAGAACTGAATGATGGATCAGGCCTGAGGAACCCCAGCACTACCTCTGTGCTTAGTTTGTATGTCTTCCAACTAAAAACATCTGTGGAGAATCCCTTTCATATAATAACTCTACCCAAAATCAGAGAAGACCTCCTCTTCTGCCTCTGCCTGCACACCTAAGTCATTCACCTGTAAATTCTGAGCATCTGTCTCAGGTTGACAATTGTCAGGATTTCAGTTAATAAACTCACCAGGCTTTTCAACTGAGACAGAATCCACTCCAAACCTTGCTGATGTCTCTATACCCAAGAAAAAAACACAGCACTGGTGTAAACTACAGTGGATTTTTAAAAATTTAACAAACTACTCGAGGAACTCAGTGGGTCAGGCAGCATCTACACAGGGGGGTGGACGACTGACATTTCTGGTTGAGACCTTTCACAGAAGCTTAAGGTTTCAACCTTAAGTATTAACTGTCCATTTCACTCCACAGATGCTACCTGGCCCATTGAGTTCCTCCAGAATCGTGTTTGCTGCTCCAGCTTCTGGTGTCTGTCGCCTCGTGTGTCTCCTTTTAAGACTCGCTTTCTCCTGGTTGGACAACTGAATATGGGGAAAATACGACTTCCAAAAGAGTCGAACCATCCTTTACAGTTTTTAGTTTATTTTCTTAAGAACATGATAAGCAGTCTTATATTTACATCATCAAATACCAAAGCACAGAAAATCAGAAGGACGGCAAATTTTGGAAGTTTAGCTATTGAGTTTTCAACGGCCACAGATTGTTCAGAGTTTTAATTTTTTTTTTAAACACAGGAAAGAACATTCAAATGTTTGTTTTTTATCCTGTTCTTTTTTTACTTGTTCTCATCTAGACCTTGTCACACACAAGTCTGCCGCTTGTGAGATGTCCACCTATGGTGAATGAGGGGGTTCGAGATGTATGTTGGGAATCGCGGAGCGGGCCACTGTACTGATGATGTTCCGGTTCACGCCTGGTTCGACGTTGCTGGGCTCTGCCTCTTCCTGTAGAGGGGTCTCGTACCGCTTGTGTATGTGGAGAGTCTGATGTGCTTTGCAGTACCCAACCAATGGCTGATCGTAGTTGTAAAAGGCTGTGATGTTCATGGGAAGCGGCGTCTGCGAATGAAAGTCAAGAGAACATCATGGTTACTATCGTGCATATTACGCCTTGCAAAAATCAGTTTTGCAGTACATATCTGTAATCAAACTTAAGAAATCATACAGTGAAGAAAGCAGCCATTTGGCCCATAATCCTTATGCTGGCTATTTGCTAGATTAATTAAATGCTTGGGGATTTATTGACATACAGTCATATAGACCCTTCCAGTCCTCTGAGATGTGCCATCCACCAATTCCCCAATTTAACCCTGGCCTAATCATGGGACAATTTACAAATGACCAATTAACCTACCAACCAGTGCATCTTTAGAATGTAGGAGGGAACCAGAGCACCAGGAGGAAAACCACGCAGTCACGGGGAGAACGAACAAACTCCTTACAGGCGGCGGTGGGAATTGAACCTGGGTCGCTGGTACTGTAAAGCATTGTGGTAACCACTACGCTCCCATGCTGCCCGTCTACTACCTAAAGTGATCAATTAACCTACCAAGCAGCACACCCTTGGGATATGGAAGGAAACCAGAGTGCGCAGAGGAGATCCAGGTAGTTCCAGGGAAAACATGCACCGGAAGAACACGTAAATTCCAGACAGACAACGCTGGATTGAACCCACTCTTGAATTCGGAAAGCGATGGCCCATTCTTTACAATTTCTAATCTACAGGCAGCATGGTAGCTTAGTCATTAGCATAACATGTTACAGAGCCAACGACTGGAGTTCAGTTCCGGCTTCTGTCTGTAAGGAGTTTGTAAGTACTCCTTGTAACCATGTGATTTTCCTCTGGATGGTCCACTTTCCAAAGACATACATATTAGTAAGGGTTGGCAAATTGTGGGCATAATATGTTGACACAGGAAGCATGGCAACACTTGCGGGCCATCCCAGCACATCCTTGACACAAATGACGCGTTTCACTGTATATTTGATAGTTCAATGTACACATGACAAATGAAGCTAATCTAAATTTTATCTTCTTAGGAACAAGTAAAATGAGTCTTATATCCATGTCATCTAATACCAAGCACAGAAGGACAACAAATTTCAGAACTTAGATGTTAAGCACAGGAAAGAACATTCAAATAATTCCCAATTAAATACACACCCTGAGGAGTATTTATTCCCAAACATATTCAAAGATGGCATCCAAGTAGTTGCTCCATAATTTATAGTAAGGTTTAATATATATTGAATTCCAAAATAGTGAGATTATTTGAGAGAGCAGCGAGCACTGATTTAAACTCAGCAGGAACTATAGACAGATAGTTTAGAATAAGTGACTTTATTCAGAGGTCTAGTGGATGGGCTTTCCTGGGAAGACCATGATGACAGTCCTGACAGAACAGGACTGGAAGGAATAAGATAGGTCTGAAATATTGGCCAATTTTCATTGGTCAAGTTAAGGGTTACAGTGGGGCCATGGGAAAGGGGTATGATTAGGTTGTTAGATCCACTTCAATTTTATTGAATGCTAAATTTCTGCAAAACAATTGAAATCACTGCTACAGATAGTGCTGGTGACTGACTTGATAAGGCAGGAGGGGGTGAAGGTAATCAGCTTGCGGTATTCCATTGGGGGGAACTTGTAGTTGATGGTATTCCACTGGGGGGAAACCTGCAGTTGGTGGTATCCCACTGGGGGGAAAAGCCACAGTTGGTGGGATTCCACTGGGGGAGAACCTGCAGTTGGTGGTATCCCACTGGGGGAAAACCTGCAGTTGGTGGGATTTCACTGGGGGAGAATCTGCAGTTGGTGGTATCCCACTGGAGGAAAACCTGCAGTTGGTGGTATCCCACTGGGGGGGAAACCTGCAGTTGGTGGGATTTCACTGGGGGAGAATCTGCAGTTGATGGGATTCCACTGGGGGAGAATCTGCAGTTGGTGGTATCCCACTGGGGGAAAACCCACAGTTGGTGGGATTCCACTGGGGGAGAATCTGCAGTTGGTGGGATTCCATTGGGGAAGAACCTACAGTTGGGGGGATTCCACTGGGGGAGAACCTGCAGTTGGTGGGATTGCACTGGGGGACAACCTGCAGTTGGTGGGATTCCATTGGGGCAGAACCTGCAGTTGGTGGGATTCCATTGGGGCAGAACCTGCAGTTGGTGGGATTCCATTGGGGGAGAACCTGCAGTTGATGGGATTCCACTGGGGCAGAACCTGCAGTTGGTGGGATTCCATTGGGGCAGAACCTGCAGTTGGTGGGATTCCATTGGGGGAGAACCTGCAGTTGATGGGATTCCATTGGGGCAGAACCTACAGGTGGGGGGATTCCATTGGGGCAGAACCTGCAGTTGGTGGGATTCCACTGGCGGACAACCAGCAGTTGATGGGATTCCATTGGGGCAGAACCTGAAGTTGGTGGGATTCCACTGGGGGAGAACCTGCAGTTGTTGGGATTCCATTGGGGGACAACCTGCAGTTCGTGGGATTCCACAGGGGGAGAACCTACAGTTGGTGGGATTCCATTGGGGCAGAACCTGCAGTTGGTGGGATTCCATTGGGGCAGAATCTGCAGTTGTTGGGATTCCACTGGGGGAGAACCTGCAGTTGGTGGGATTCCATTGGGGCAGAACCTGCAGTTGTTGGGATTCCACTGGGGGACAACCTGCAGTTCGTGGGATTCCACTGGGGGTGAACCTACAGTTGGTGGGATTCCACAGGGGGAGAACCTACAGTTGGTGGGATTCCATTGAGGCAGAACCTACAGTTGGGGGGATTCCACTGGGGGAGAACCTGCAGTTGGTGGGATTGCACTGGGGGACAACCTGCAGTTGGTGGGATTCCATTGGGGCAGAACCTGCAGTTGGTGGGATTCCATTGGGGCAGAATCTGCAGTTGTTGGGATTCCATTGGGAGAGAACCTGCAGTTGGTGGGATTCCATTGCGGGAGACCTGCAGTTGTTGGGATTCCATTAGGGGAAAACCTGAACTTGGTGGGATTCCACTGGGGGACAACCTGCAGTTGATGGGATTCCACTGGGGGAGAACCTGCAGTTGATGGGATTCCATTGGGGCAGAACCTGCAGTTGGTGGGATTCTATTGGGGGAGAACCTGCAGTTGTTGGGATTCCATTGGGGGACAACCTGCAGTTCGTGGGATTCCACTGGGGGAGAACCTACAGTTGGTGGGATTCCATTGGGGCAGAACCTGCAGTTGGTGGGATTCTACAGGGGGAGAACCTACAGTTGGTGGGATTCCACTGGGGGTGAACCTACAGTTGGTGGGATTGCATTGGGGCAGAACCTGCAGTTGGGGGGATTCCACTGGGGGAGAACCTACAGTTGGTGGGATTCCATTGAGGAAGAACCTACAGTTGGGGGGATTCCACTGGGGGAGAACCTGCAGTTGGTGGGATTCCATTGGGGCAGAACCTGCAGTTGGTGGGATTCCATTGGGGCAGAATCTGCAGTTGTTGGGATTCCATTGGGAGAGAACCTGCAGTTGGTGGGATTCCATTGCGGGAGACCTGCAGTTGTTGGGATTCCATTGGGGGAAAACCTGAACTTGGTGGGATTCCACTGGGGGAGAGCCTGCAGTTGATGGGATTCCATTGGGGCAGAACCTGCAGTTGGTGGGATTCCATTGGGGGAGAACCTGCAGTTGGTGGTATCCCACTGGGGCAGAACCTGCAGTTGGTGGGATTCCATTGGGGGAGAACCTCCAGTTGGTGGGATTCCATTGGGGGAGAACCTGCAGTTGATGGGATTCCATTGGGGCAGAACCTGCAGTTGGTGGGATTCCATTGGGGGAGAACCTGCAGTTGTTGGGATTCCATTGTGGGAGAACCTACAGTTGGTGGGATTCTATTGGGGGAGAACCTACAGTTGGTGGGATTCCACTGGGGCAGAACCTGCAGTTGGTGATATTCCACTGTGGCTGATGCCCTTAGTGACATTTGTGGAGTCAGAAGCTACAATCCTGGAAGGCATAGATTCCTTTGTGACTTGGAGATACACTCGCGCATGCAAGTTGAGGCTATTCCATCTACAATGCACTCATCCGACAAAATGATGCAGCAGTTAGTACTGCTGCCTTCCTGCTTCGGTGACCTGGGTTCAATCTTTTTTAAAAAAATTAATGGAACGCTTCACGAATTTGTGTGTCATCCTTGCGCAGGGGCCATGCTAATCTTCTCTGTATCGTTCCGATTTTTTAGTATATGTGCTGCTGAAGCGAGCACACCTGGGTTCAATCTTGACTTTCTGTTGCTCTCTAAGCCAATTTGTGCACATCCTCCCTATGATTGGGATTTCTCCCACACCCCAAAAACTCACTGGTAGATTAACTGGCCACTGTAAATCACTGTAATTCTATAGGTTTATGGCAAAAGGATTCAGAGGGGAGATGATATCAACATATGAGTGCAGATAAAGTACGGGAGTATGGAGAAATAAAGAGAAGGGAAATATGATGCTCTCCAGGGAGCCAGGACTTACCCTAAGGGCTG
This sequence comes from Hemitrygon akajei, assembly GCF_048418815.1. Classification (NCBI taxonomy): domain Eukaryota; kingdom Metazoa; phylum Chordata; class Chondrichthyes; order Myliobatiformes; family Dasyatidae; genus Hemitrygon; species Hemitrygon akajei. Next base: position 208,299,485 of record NC_133124.1, on the reverse strand, counting down.
AATGGTCTCCTTCTGTGCCATAAATAATATAAGACATCCATGACCTCAGGTTATTTCTATTTTCATTTTTATTATTATTAATATTTGCAGCCCACTCCCACCTAATCCATATTGTAGCAGATGGTAATGAGAAACAACAGCACAGGAAAATGAAATTTATTACGGCATAGCTGCATATCCAATAGGAAAGATGCAGTACAGGCAAACATCAGATTAAACTCGGCCATTATGTTACCCACAATCCTCCACTGCAAACTGCTTCAGGCTTGAATTCAAAAAGAATATTGCATTTTTAAATATCTCTCTCAGAATCAGTGAATTACACTTCAATAACAATATACTTCTTCAGCGTAATCTGGCAATTAATGATGTTTTATGAGCTATTAACTTTTCATTGCTAATCTAAGTATTCATGCAGATCATCCAGTGTCTGTCATCTTTAATTAGATATGCCAACTGATTTTTCAATTAAACCCTAATTGACGTTTGAGTTTTAATTGCAATGTGAGTTTCTTTATCAGTTTAACACAAGGGGGGGAAGAAGAGGAATTGTTACACAGGAGGCAGGACCCTACAGGATATCAACTAGCTAAATTTATCTTAAAAGCATAGCCTGATGAAATTCTGGAATCTGAAACAAAAACAAAACAAAAATGGTGTAAATAATTTATATGTTCATTTATTGGATGTGGGCATCACTGGCATGGTCAGCATTTATGTCTCGTTCATAATTGCTCTTGAGAAGGCGGTGTCAGCTGCCTCTTTGATCCACTGTAGTCCTATTGGTTAAGGCGGTCCCACAGCACTGTTGGGTAGAATTTCCAAGGTTTAGGCCCGGCGACGATGAAGGGTGGATGACATATTCCCATTCTGGGCTGACGTTTGGCCTGCAGGGGAAGTGGCCGTTGCAGTTCTTCTTCCTCTTGGTGGTAGAGGTAGTAGATTTGGCAGATACTGTCGGAGTAGGCTGGGCGCGTAAAGACCGCGCATTTTCTCGACGGTCCACGCAGCAACAGGTCGGGCAGTATCTGCGGAGAGAGAAACAGTGTAAATGTTTCAGGTCGATGGCCTTTCCTCTGAAAGATTCTGATCATCACTTCTGATGAAAGGACATCGATTTGAAACTTCTCTCTCTCTATTTATATATATAGATACTGCCTGACCAGCTGTGTGTTACTAGCATTTTATGATTATTGGTACAAATCTATGACTTTCTTTAGAGATTTATTTATTATTAATTTATTTATTAAGATACAACGTGGAAAAAGCCCTTCCAGTCCTTCGAACTGCACTGCCCAATAATCCCTAGATTTAATCCTAGCCTGATCACAGTACAATTTACAATGACCAATTAATCTACCAACTGTGGTCTGTGGGAGGAAACCAGAGCACCCGGAGGAAACCCTCGTGGTCACGGGGAGAAGATACAAACTCCTTACAGGCAGTGACAGGAATTGAACCCAGGTCGCTGGTACTTCAAAGCACAGTACTAACCACTACGCTACCGTGTTATGTCTTTGAAGCCTTGATGGCAAAAGACACTATTTGTTTCTTAGCTGGCAGGGTTACTATATGCCTGCAGCCCTAACTAATTCTTGTAGATGCTTGATATCAAAAGGTTAGAGGTTCTGTTAGAAGAGTCTGAAGGTGTAAATACATTGCCTGTTATGGACGGCAGATTGAGCACCCACTGTAGGGGAGTGAGTTTTTAAAAATGGTGGATGGAGTGCCAATTGTATAGCTATGGCCTGGATTGTGTTGAGTTCTTGAGCATTATTGGAGAGCATTCCATTCACCTCCTGACTTATGCTTTTTGGTAGAAAGGATCTGGAGAACCAGGAGAATGGTTATTCACTCTCTGGTAATGCCCATATCTCTAAATATCCTGTAACTAAGTGATTTAATGGGACAGAGATCAAATGACCATAAGACCATAAGATACAGGACCGGAATTTGGCCATTTGGTCCATCAACTCTGCTTCGCCATTTCATCATCACTGATCCATCTTTCCTCTCAGCCCCAATCTCCTGCCTTCTCTCCATATCCCTTCATGCCCTGACCAATCAAGAATCTATCAACCTCTATCTTAAATATGCATAAAGACTTGGCTTCCACAGCTGCCTGTGGCAAAGAATTCCACAGATTCACCCCTCCCTGACTAAAGAAATTCCGCTTCATCTCTGTTCTAAAAGGACGCCTCTCTATTCTGTGACTGTGCCCTCTGGTCTTAGACACCCCCACCATAGAAAACATCCACTCTATCAAGGCCTTTCACCATTCGATAGGCTTCAGTGAGGTCACCTCTCATTCTTCTGAATTCTAGTGAATACAGGCCCAGAACTATCAAATTGTCTTCATATGACAAGCCATTCAATCGTGGAATCATTTCTAGTTTCAGCACATCCTTTCTAAGATAACGGGCCCAAAACTGCTCACAATTCTCCAAGTGAGACCTCACCAGTGCTTTATAAAGCCTCAACATTAGCATTAACAATAACACATAACTTTGTTTTTTTTTGAGTCATCCACTCCAGGTAAGGATTTCCTTTCCTGAAGGAGCAGTGAACCAGATGGATTATAACTGACATCTAGTAGCTTCATTTCTTCATAGCTATTTAATTAACTTAAAATTAGTTCTGTGAATGGGAATCGTCCTTAATTCCCAGATTAGTTCTGCATCTCCAGACTGAGAGGATAGCTATTTGATATCAGTGAGTAAACAATTATAACCACCACGTTTCTCTGGTTAATTTTGGTCAGTTGTGACCTCTGTGATGTTACTAGTAGGGGATGGCAGGATTTTTTGTTGATTAGATGGCAATTGCTCCTCATTCATAGTTTCTTTCTTTGCCAAAGTGTTATCTTCCCTAGTCACACTGATCTGCACCTGGACCGAAGCCCATCATACCCCTCTCATCCATGTATCTATCCAAACATCTCTTAAATGTTGCAATCAAACCCACATCAACCACTTCTGCTGACAGCTCATCCCACTCTTGCACCACCTTCTGTGAAGAGTTTCCACCTCACTTTCCCCTTAAATATTCCCCATTTCTCCCTTAAAATATGACTTCTAATATAGTCTCACCCAACCTCAGTGAAAAGAGCTTGCTTGATTTACCTTATCTATATCTGTCATAATTTTTATATACCTTTATCAAATCTCCTCTCATTCTCCTACACTCCACAGAATAACTCCTAACCTATTAACCTTTCCCTATGCCTCAGGTCCTCATGCCTACATATTGTCCTTACACATCTGGTGAAGGAGGATGCTTATGTGAGAATGCTGTTCTTGGACTACAATTCAGCATTCAAAACCATAATTCCCTCCAGGCTCGACAAGAAGCTCAGAGACCTTGGCCTTGACCCTGCCTTGTGCAGCTGGATCCTGGACTTCCTGTCAGATCACCGGCGGGTGGTAAGAGAGGCTCCCTCACCTCCAACCTTCTGACTCTCAATACAAGAGCCCCATCAGGGCTGTGTACTGAGTCCTCTCCTTTACTCCCTGTATACCCACATCTGTATCACCACCCATAGCTCCAATCTGCTAATTAAATTTGCTGATGACACTACATTGATTGGCCTTATCTCAAACAATAACGAGGTGGCCTACAGTCATCTCCCTGACACAGTGGTGTCAAGAAAACAACCTCTTCCTTAATGTTGCAAAAACAAAGGAGCTGGTTGTGGATTACAGGAGGAATGGAGGCGGCCTAACCCCTATTGACATCAATGGATCTGGGGTTGAGAGGGTAAACAGCTTCAAGTTCCTCGGCATCCACATCACCGAGGACCTCACAAGGTCTGTGCACACTAGCTGTGTGGTGAAAAAGGTACAACAACGCCTCTTTCACCTCAGACGGTTGAGGAAGTTTGGTATGGGCCCCAAATCCCAAGAACTTTCTACAGGGGCAAAAATGAGAGCATTCTGCCTGACTGTATCACTGCCTAGTATGGGAACTGTACTTAATCACAGGACTCCACAGAGAGTGGTGCGGACACTCCAGTGCATCTGTAGTTGTGAACTTCCCATGATTCAGGACATTTACAAGGACAGGTGTGTAAAAAGGGCCTGTAGGATCATTGGAAACCCAAGCCATCCCAACCACAATCTATTCCAGCTGCTGCCATCGGGGAAGTGGTACCGCAGCATAAAAGCCAGTACAAACAGGCTCCAGGACAGCTTCTTCCACCAGCCCATCAGACTGATGAACTCAAGCTGATTTAAGTGTACTCTATATTACACTGACTGTTCTGTTTATTATAAATATTATGATTGCACATTACACATTCAGATGGAGATGTAATGTAAAGAGTTTTACTCCTCATGTATGTGAAGAATGTCAGATATAAAGTAAATATGCAGGAAACATGTTCCCGATGTTGGGGGAGTCCAGAACCAGAGGCCACAGTTTAAGAATAAGGGGTAGGCCATTTAGAACTGAGTTGAGGAAAAACTTTTTCACCCAGAGAGTTGTGGATCTGTGGAATGCTCTGCCTCAGAAGGCAGTGAAGGCCAATTCTCTGGATGCTTTCAAGAAAGAGTTAGATAGAGCTCTTAAAGATAGCGGAGTCAAGGAATATGGGGAGAAGGCAAGAACGGGTTACTGATTGTGGATGATCAGCCATGATCATATTGAATGGCGGTGCTGGCTCGAAGGGCCAAATGGCCTACTCCTGCACCTTTTGTCTATTATAAATTCAGTTCATGTCCCAGCAACATCCTTGTAAATTTTCTCTGTATTTTTTCAACCACAATGATACCCTTCCTGTACGTAAGCAACACACAGGCTCATTACATTGAAATATCACTTTCTTAGAAGTAAACCAAGTTTTTTTTACTCATACTCTGTCTTTAACTTTAAAATGAGGAAAACTGCACATAGAATCTGCAGGAGGAACTCAGCGAGCCAGTCAGCTTGCGTGGGAGGAAAAGTATTTGTCTACTTATCCACCCTTCAAGATTTTGACCCGAAACGTTGATCGCTGCTTTCCTCTGACAGATGCTGCTCGACTTGCTGTGGTCCTCCAACAGATTGCTTATTGCTGCAGACTCCAGCATCAGCAGTCAGTTTCTTGTGTCTCCAAGAAACTGTAAGTGTTGGAAGCCAGAGTTAAACACAGAAAATGATGTGGATTAGACAGCATCAAATATGAAATGTCATATGTCCTAAAACATTAACTCTGTTTCTCTCTAACCTGCTGTGTATTCCCAATATTTTTCTCTATTAAATTTCTTTAGCCAAACTTGTTGAATAATAAAACTGTGTTTTACTTCCCCTATGTATTGTGATTAAGAAATTTAATAACATTCATAATGAACCGCTGATATATCACTGTTCCATATTCCTTAGACATTGATGCTTTCTCTGTGTAAGATTCCATTGAAAGTGTTAAGATTATGACAAGCACAAAACTGTGTTAAGCATTATGAGCTGGCCCTTCTATTTCTAATTAATTAATTCATTAACCTTCCAGTGTTAAAGGACAGGTTATATACCACTGCATAGTGTTTGAATTCTTGCCATGACAGGCTCCATTTTCAGTTTAACAAATTGTCAGATGTCCCATTGATACTTCTGGATACTTTAACCTTACAACTCCAGAGGACAGAAATTATTGCAAGGCAACACACACAAAATGCTGGAGGAACTCAGCAGGTCAGGCAGCATCTGTAGAAAGGAATGAGCTATCAGGATTTAAGGCCGAGCTCCTTCTTCAGGACTGAAGAGGAAGGCAGAATGTGCTAGAATAAGAAGATGGGTGTAGGGGAAGGAGGCTAGCTGGAAGGTAATAGGTGAACTCAGGTGGGTAGGAAAGGTCAAGGCTGGAGAAGAAAGAGACTGATAGGGGAGAAAAGTGAACCACAGGAGAAAGGGAAGAAGGAGGGGACCCAGGAGGAAGGTGAGAAGTAGTAAAAGTTCACTGTGGGGAATAGAGGAAGGGTGGGATGGAGGAATTTGCTTACCAGAAGGAGAAATTGATATTCGTGCCATCAAGTTAGAGAGTACCAAGATGGAATATGAGGTGTTGGTCCTCCACCCTGTGGGCAATCTCATCTTGGCACAAGAGGAGGCCATGGATCAATACGTCAGAACAGGAATGGGAATCGGAATTAAAATGTTTGGCCACCAGACTATATGTGTATGCAACATATAAGATTATTAAGGGATTGGACAAGATAGAGGCAGGAAATATGTTCTAGATGCTGGGAGAGTCCAGTACCAGAGGGCATGGTTTGAGAATAAGGGGTAGGTCATTTAGGACAGAGTTAAGGAAAAACTTCTTCTCCCAGAGAGTTGTGGGGGTCTGGAATGCACTGCCTCGGAAGGCAGTGGTGGCCAATTCTCTGGATGCTTTCAAGAAGGAGCTAGATAGGTATCTTATGGATAGGGGAATCAAGGGATATGGGGACAAGGCAAGAACCGGGTATTGACAGTAGATGATCAACCATGACCTCAAAATGGCGGTGCAGGCTCGAAGGGCCGAATGGTCTACTTCTGCATCTATTGTCTATTGTCTATTGACTGTCCCGCTTGTGGCTGGATGGCGGGGAGGTGCTGAAGGAAACAGTTTCCCAATTTATGACGGGTCTCACCGATGCAGAGGAGGCTGCATGGGGAGCACTGGACACAATAGTCCACCCCAGCAGATTCACAGGTCAAGTGTTGCTTCACCTGCCAGAACTGTTTGGGACCCCAAATGGAGGTGAGGGAGGAGGTGTATGAGCAGAAATTATTGCAGTCTCAAAGCTTCCCTGAATCAAGGTTGGTTAATAATCCTCCAACTTCTATGTGTTTCTGCAACTATAGCCTCATCTCTGTGTAATGGATCCACCCGACACAAACACGTTTTCAGTGACCTTGGCCAGAATCTCTGGAATTCCCTCCATAAAACTTTATACCTCTGTCCTTCTCCCCATATATTTCTACCCTATTTTATTGCCCTTACTAAATATCTCCTAATCTGATTCAACTCCACAGACTAATTGGCATCAACTCCAACTGAAGTGTTTCATCCTTGTGAATGGAAGGGATTGGGTAGATTTCTGCTGAAAGTAAGGAATATTTTTATTTCATTACTTGTAATACTTCTTGCCATCATCAAAGTCAAAAAGCATATTAGAAGTATAAAATCATCAGCATAATCATTATGTGCTGTGCCATACAACGTGGGCGATCATGGTCTCATGACCATGATTGTTCTTGGCAAATTTTTCTACGGAAGTGGTTTGCCATTGCCTTCTTCTGGGCAGTGTCTTTACAAGACGGGTGAACTCAGCCATTATTAATACTCTTCAGAGGTTGTCTGCCTGTTGTCAGTGGTTGTGTAACCAGGACTTGTGATAAGACCGTCCAACGGTCGCTCCCATGGTTTCACGTGACCCTGAGCGGGGGGATAAGTAGGTGGCCAAGGGAGACTTGCAGGCTAGCAGAGAGAAGGAGAACCTTGCACCTCTTTTAGTAGGAATGTATCTCCACCCCACCACCAATGGAGTATAACATGTAACCATGTTATAATGTCTCTTCATTCCACAGTCTCTGGCTTCCCATATATTTCCTGTGTTTTTCCCAGCTAAGGTATAGGAGTAATCTATTAGGCCTCCTCAATATTCACAGAGCAGGCCATTTGTGCAGGGAAAATGGTCCTCACTTAATCCCAAAAGCACTCCACCCTATCGTTGTTGTTGTTGGTTCTGCACCTTGTGATGTATCAGGCAGCATTTTTTGCCATTTCCTCAGCCTCGTAAAAAACAAACAAATGCTGAGTTTCTAGCTTGACGCTCAACCCAACACGAATGGAAAGCGTGCAAGGAGCTGGCCGGATTCAAACATGGGACCATTGGCCTCGAAGTCCAGTGCCGATGCCACTACACCACCGGCTGGCTCCATCCGATAGTAGCAAGGACATTTGGTGTCCTCTCTGCCTTCTAATACTTTGCTTCACAGCTGCACAACTCATTCTTATGTTTCCAGATTGATTGGACTGCAGTTGTAATTACAGTACCATCATAAGAATGTACAACACAGAAGTGGCCATTCAGTCCACTTCATCCATTCTGATCAATAAAGAGTTTGTCAGCCTAATCCCAGTTTCCAGCACTGGGCCTGTAGCCTGGTCATTCACGGGTCACATAATCAAGCCCTTTCTGAACATGGTAAAGGCTTTTGCCTCTGTCATCTTTCCAGTTGGTTAGTTTCAGACAGTCACCATCCTCTGGATCAAAAGACTTTACATCAAGCCACCTCTTGTGTCCTGTGTTCCTTCTACCAATTAGTGTACGACCCCTGGGTTTTGAGATAAATATCTTCTCTATCTATTGTGACACCTCACAAATTTACACCCTTCAATTAAGTCAGTCTTCAGCTTCCTCTTTAAAAAGAACCTTAGTTTAATCAAGTTTCTTCTCATATGAAAAGTCTTCCACTCATAGAAACCTCCCTGCAAACCCCCTCTGCACACTCTCCAGTGTAATCATGCGATGAAAAGAAGAGAAGTTAATACAGCACTCAGGGTCTACAGGAGCAAGATATATCAGCTAGTTGATTGGTGTCGCGGCAACAGCCTTGCACTCAATGCCAGTAAGACCAAAGAACTGATTGTAGACTTCAGAAAAGGTAAGATGAGGGAAAACACACCAGTCCTCACAGAGGGATCAGAAGTGGAATGAGAGAGCAATTTCAAGTTCCTGGGTGTCAATATCACTGAAGATCCAACCTAGATGCAACATATTGAGGCAGCTACAAAGAAGGCACAACAGTGGCTGTAGTTCATTAGGAATTTGAGACGCTTTCGTACCACACAGAGCATTATAATTAGCTGCATTACCATCTGGCATTGAGGAGGGGTGTAGGCTACTACACAGGATTGAAATAAGCAGCAGAGAGTTGTAAACTTAGATCCATCATGGGGCACTGGCCTCTGTAGTATCGAGGACATCTTCAAGGAGCGATGCTTCAGAAAAGCGACGTCCATCATTAAGGACTCCCATCAAGCCTGGGGAAGGTACAGAAGCCTGAAGGCATACACTCAATGATGCAAAAACAGCTTCTTCCCCTCTACTCTCTGACTTCAGTACGGACATTGAACTCCTGAACATTACCTCACTACTTTTTTTTACTTTTGCCTTACTTCTTTAATCTAACTATTTAATACATATATACTTACTGCAATTCAGTTTTTTTCCCTATTGTTATGTATTGCATTGTACTGCTGCTGCAAAGACAACAAATTTCATGATGTATGCCAATGATATTAAACCTGATTCTAATTGAGAAGTTGCATCCAAGAAATCCACCATGTGAATCCAGCTCTTCAAATGTTCCTTCAGTAACCCATAGTGTGGAATTCTTATCTTTGTTCTTTCTGTACTAACTTATACCTAATTGTCTCAATTTCACTGATTAACCTAGCCGTGGGAATAATCTGACACAATTTATTCCCTCAAGCTTTCATTATCTTGAATGTTCATTGCTGCGGGTTTTTGATATCTCATTATAACCATGTTCTCTAATCTGTGATTTTGTATCTCGGCTGGGTATCTTCTACAACTCCCATGGCTTTTCCAAAGTTGATTTGTATCCAGCTGATCTGCAGTTATTTTTACGGAAATTAAGGGTTGGTAATGTAATAGAATTTGAGATTAAATAATATTTTGGAAAAAGGAGATATTGTAACAGTCAATTTATTTGATGCATTCACAAAGTTAGGAGCACCATCCAAAGTTCAAAGTACATTTATTATCAGAATGTGTATACACTATATCGCCAAGAGGACCACAAGCTAGTCGTAATTTGAAAGCTTGCATGCCTCTATGACCAGGAGAGCTATGTTGGCTAGACTCAGGGCCTTGTGCTTTGGCTCTTGGTAGGGTCACCCATGCCAAACAGGTCAAAGGGTAGAGGCAAGGCTAAGAGTGGTCCACTGGACTTCCAGGTTCACAGGTTCAGCTCAGGGCTAACAACCCTGACTGGTCAAAAGAATTGTTATGGAAACAGCAATGAAGAATTCTTCTATATCTGTATGCTACTGTATGGACAAACAAAGATGGAAGACCTTCATTGCTGTCTTAAACGCCAATGGTGTAACAGGCAGTAAGCAAGTATACATTTTACGACCTTGAGATGTGCCTCCTCACAGGCAGTCACAAAACAAAGAACCCCCCAAAAAATCCATTAAAAAGACCAACAAACACCCAATGAGCAAAGAGGAAAAAAAAAGCAAATAGTGCAATCAATAAAAGTATGCAAATAGCATTCAGATGAAAGCGAGTCCTCAGATATGAAGCCTGGAGCAGCTAGGATAGAGACAGAGTTGAGTGGTGAGGTAGTTTATAATCAATGGCTTCATGCAATTGGTCTACAGGGAAGCAAAACAGATTGATCAGGCTAGAAATTTGACATTACCCACCTAAGCCACACTGATGAAACCTCGCAAAACACACAAAATGCTGGTGGAACGCAGCAGGCCGGGCAGCATCTATAGGAAGAAGTACAGTCGACGTTTCGGGCCGAGACCCTTCGTCAGGACTGTGTTTGGTGGGAGAATCCCATTGAAGATGGCAGCAGTTGCAGACAATGTGCTTGATGATATAGAGGCTCGTGGGGTGGCAGGTGATGGAACTCTATCCCTGTTAAGGGAGTGAGAAGATAGGTTGAGGGCTGATGTCTGGGAAATGGAGGAGATGCAAGTGAATGCAGCAGCAATGGTGCAGGAAGAAAATCCCTGTTCTTTGAAGTCCTGGAATGAGAAGCCTCACCCTGAGAGCATATGCTGTGGATGTGAAGAAACTGAGAAAAGGGAATAGCATTTTTACAGGAGACAGGGTGAGAAGAGGTATAGTCAAGTCAGCTGTGGGAGTCAGTAGGTTGATAAAAGGGGCACAAGAGAAGAGTTGGTCAGAATTGTTAGGAAAGGAACACTGACAGGGATGACAGCAGAGTAGCAATGGCTCTGAGCGTTGAGCAGAGGACACATCCTCAGAATAGAGGAGCATCCTTTTAGAACGGAGATGAAGAGAAATTTCTTTAGCCAGAGAATGGTGATTGTGGAATAGAGAATGGTGATTGTGGAATTCTTTGCTACAGGCAGCTGTGGAAGCCAAGTCTTTATGTATATTTAAGGCAGAGGTTGATAGAGTCTTGTTTGGTCAGGGCATGAAGGGATTTGGGGAGATGGTATGAGATTGGGGCTGAGAGGAAAATTGGATCAGCCATGATGAAATGGCATAGCAGACTTGATGAGCCAAATAGCCTAATTCTGCTCTTATGGTAACGTTGTCTCATTTGGCTGTAGTTATGAGTATTCATGTATGATTGAATTAAATGAATTAAATTTTGGCCTACAACACACACAAAATGCTGGTGGAACACAGCAGGCCAGGCAGCATCTATAAGGAGAAGCACTGTTCGACGTTTCGGGCCGAGACCCTTCGTCAGGACTAACTGAAAGGAAAGATAGTAAGGGATTTGAAAGTAGTGGGGGGAGGGGGAAATGCGAAATGATAGGAGAAGACCGGAGGGGGTGGGGTGAAGCTGAGAGCCAGAAAGGTGATTGGCGAAAGTGATACAGAGCTGGAGAAGGGAAAGGATCATGGAACGGGAGGCCTCGGGAGAAAGAAAGGAGGGGGGGAGCACCAGAGGGAGATGGAGAACAGGCAGAGTGATGGGCAGAGAGAGGGGGGAAAAAAACAAACAACTAAATATGTCAGGGATGGGGTAGGAAGGGGAGGAGGGGCATTAACAGAAGTTAGAGAAGTCAATGTTCATTCCATCAGGTTGGAGGCTACCCAGCCGGTATATAAGGTGTTGTTCCTCGAACCTGAGTGTGGATTCATCTTGACAGTAGAGGAGGCCATGGATAGACATATCAGAATGGGAATGGGACGTGGAATTAAAATGTGTGGCCACTGGGAGATCCTGCTTTCTCTGGCGGACAGAGCATAGGTGTTCAGTGAAATGGTCTCCCACTCTGCGTCGGGTCTCACCAATATATAAAGGCCACACCGAGAGCACCGGACGCAGTATACCACATCAGCCGACTCACAGGTGAAGTGTCGCCTCACCTGGAAGGACTGTCTGGGGCTCTGAATGGTGGTGAGGGAGGAAGTGTAAGGGCAGGTGTAGCACTTGTTCCGTTTACAAGGATATGTGCCAGGAGGGAGATCGGTGGGAAGGGATGGGGGGACGAATGGACAAGGGTGTCACGTAGGGAGCGATTCTTGCGGAAAGCAGAAAGACAGGGGGAGGGAAAGGTGTGCTCGGTAGTGGGATCCCATTGGATGTGATGGAAGTTACGGAGAATTATACGTTGGACCTGGAGGCTGGTGGGGTGGTAGGTGAGGACAAGGGGAACCCTATCCCGAGTGGGGTGGTGGGCGGATGGGGTGAGGGCAGATGTGCGGGAAATGGGAGAGATGCGTTTGAGAGCAGAGTTGATGGTGGAATAAAGGAAGCCCCTTTGTTTAAAAAAGGAAGACACCTCCTTTGTCCTGGAATGAAAAGCCTCATCCTGAGAGCAGATGCGGCAGAGACGGAGGAATTGTGAGAAGGGGATAGCATCTTTGCAGGAGACAGGGTGGGAAGAGGAATAGTCCAGGTAGCTGTGAGAGTCTGTAGGCTTATAGTAGATATCAGTAGATAAGCCATCTCCAGAGATGGAGACAGAAAGATCAAGAAAGGGGAGGGAGGTGTCGGAAATGGACCAGGTAAATTTGAGGGCAGGGTGAAAGTTGGAGGCAAAGTTAATGAAGTCAACGAGGAAAGTTGGAGGCAAAGTTAATGAAGTCAACGAGGAAAGTTGGAGGCAAAGTTATTTGAATTTTGGACTGAGACCTTTCATCAGTTCTGGATGGAGAGGAGGCAGAAGCCAGAATAGGAAGGTGGGGAGAGGGGGAGGAGTTCAAACTGGCAGGTGATAGGTGAAGGGTGATGTACACAAGGGACTCTGCAGATGCTGAAAACCCAGAGTAATACACATAATAATTCTGGAGGAACGCAGCAGTTTAGGCATCACTTATGGAAAGGAATAAACAGTTAATGTTTTGAGCCAAGATGCTGTTGGAATGTGATAGGTGAAATTGGGTGAGGGGGTAAGTGGGTGGTCGAGGGAGGAGGGATGAAATAAAATTCAAGGAGGTGATGGGTTGAAGATGTCAAGAAAGGGTTGAAGAAGAGGAATCTAATAGGAGAGGACAGAATGGTATAAAAGGAAGAAAGAAGGGAAATAAAGGGAGGTGATGGACAGGAGAGGAGAAGAGACTTGGAGAGATTGGAAACCGAATGGGGAATGACAGAAGAGAGAAGTGGGGGGACGGATTGGTAAAAGATAACAGATCTGATTCAGATGCTGATTCTGAATCCCCATTGGCTAAACCAGGGAAAGTAGCAGATTAATTTCCCTAAAGGGCTTTAGTAAATGAAGCTGAGATATTTTCATTGTGATTATATCCAAGACTCACCTTTTGATTCTGGATTTACTTCCTAAACTGAATTAATATCTCAGCAACATATACAAAATGCTGGAGGAACTCGGCAGGACAGGCTGCTTTTATGGAAAGGAATACATAATCAGCATTTCAGGCCAAGACCCTTCATCAGGACTGTCTTTGCTGAAACGATGCCGCCACATCTGCCGAGTTCCTCCAGCATTTTGTGTGTACGGACGGCCCTCCTTATCCGCGGAGGATTGGTTCTGAGACCCCCGCGGATACCAAAGACCACCGCACTGATTCAGGTTAAATAAAGGACTTGAGCATCCGCGATTTTTGGTATCCACGGGGGGTCTTGACAGTCAGTCAACGATCGGAACAATTTTAATGGAGCACTTGAAAAGCCCTGCCCCGATGAAAGCTAAATTATTACCAAGCAATGCAGTGGTTTAATTATTGAAATACATATGTTTCTTAAGGGTTTTATATGCATAGAAAGGTAAAATATGCGCTATATACTAAGAAAAATGTTTGACTAACTGACGCTAATTAATACCGGATATACCTGTTCCGACTTCAAATCCAACTTAAAGACGGACTCAGGAATGGAACTCATTCATAACCCAGGGACTGCCTGTACTTTTAAGTCATTTCTAGATTACTTATAATACCTTATACAATGTAAATGCTGTGTAAATAGTTGTTATACTGTATTGTTTAGGGAATAATGACAAGAAAAAATAGACTGTACATGCTCAAACGAAGAGTGCTGGAGAGAGAACTTCCGGGTTTTCCCAATCCACGGTTGGTTGAATCCGCGCATGCGGAATCTGCGGGTAAGGAGGGCCGACTGTATTTCTTCGTATTTCCAGCATTAGCAGAATCTTTGTGATTTAAATACCTCAGATCTACAGATTATTCACCCAACAATGGAGCTAGAATGCTACCAAAACACTAATTCATGTCCTCAGGCTTGACAACTCACATTCTCTGAGTTTGTTGCTGTAGAGCATGTTATTTCTACCTCTGATTTCACCAGCAAATTGTAAATGTTGCATTGCATTTTCAGGTTTAGTGGATCTCATCCAATCCACACCTATGCATCATTTGTGTTCAGCCTGATAAATAGCTGCTAACTGACTTAATTGGCACTTTACCACTTTTGACTTCTTGTCTGGATGTCAATGTGGCAATGTTGGCCCTTCAGTCCTCCTTCAAACTCCTCACCTCAAACTGGGACCATCAAATGAATTTCTGAGATTCATTCTTCAGAACACTTCAGCTGAAAAACCCTTCAACAGGAATAACTATACTGGATCCTGAGCCAACTTTGCCACTCTAACACTTGATTAAGAGTCATAGAACACAGAAAAATACAGCACAGGAACAGACTCTTAACTAATTAAGCCAATGATGCCTAATTAAACTAATCCCTTCTGCTTGCACATGGTGAAAATCCCTCTATTTGGCTCATATGCATGGAAACTGGACCTTAGGCCCACTGAGTCCATGCCAACTGTCAAGCATTTATTTGCATTAATCCTTCTCACAACTTTTTTATTCTAAGCAACACACACAAACTGCTGGAGGAACTCAGTAAGTCAGGCAGCATCTATGGAAAAGAGTAAACAGATGACATTTCGGGCCAAGGCTCTTCTTCAGGAGTCTTCTTTGACTTGTTATGTATATTTACAGTGCCTGTATTAGGAGTGGTTAAGGCAGTAATCTGGTGATTTGAAGGTCGCTAGTTCGAGCCTTGGCTGAGGCTGCGTGTGTGTCCTTGAGCAAGGCACTTAACCACACATTGCTCTGCGACGACACTGGTGCCAAGCTGTATGGGTCATAATGCCCTTCCCTTGGACAACATCGGTGGCGTGGAGAGGGGAGACTTGCAGCTTGGGTAACTGCCGGTCTTCCATAATAAAAAAAAAACCTTGCCCAGGCTTGCGCTCTGGAAACTTTCCAAGGCGCAAATCCATGGTCTACTGAGGCTAATGGAGGCCTACCTACCTACTATTAGGAATTCACTTTGACGTTTTGGTGGGGCATGCAACGAAAAACAACATTAAGCAATTATAAAGATAAGAGAATTAAATAAAAATAAATATCAAAGTTCAAAGTAAATTTTATTATCAAAGTGAATATTTATTTATTGAGTTACAGCACAGAATAGGCCCTTCTGGCCCTTTGAGATGCGCCACCCAGTAACCCACCTATTTAGCCCAAGCCTAAGCATGGGAGATTTTACAATGATCAATTAACCTGTGGAAGGAAACCCGAGCACCTGGAGGAAACCTACAGAGTCATAGGGAGAACATGCCATTTCCTTACAGATTGCAGTGGGAACTGAATCTGAGTCACTGGTACAGTAAAGCATTGTGCTCACCACCACCATACCATGCTGCCCCCACCAAATACAACCCAGAGGTTCATTTTCTTGTGGGCATGCTCAACAAATCTATGGCATAGAATCAATGAGCGACCACCAAACTAGGGCTTTCAACCAGAGTGCAGAAGACAACAAGCTATGCAAATGCAGAAAAGAAGAAAAAATAATATAATTAAATAAGTAATAAATATCGAGAACATGAGTTGAAGAGTCCTTGAATGTGAATTTGTTGATTGTGGGAATATTTCAATGATGAGAAAAGTGAAGTTCTGTGAAGTTAATCCTTCGTTCAGGAGCTTGATGGTTGAGGGGTAGTAACTGTTTCTAAACCTGGGGGTGTGAGCCCTACGGCTCTTGTACCTTCTTCCTGATGGCAGCAGTGAGAAGAGAGCATGTCCTCGATGTTTAGGGTCCCTGATGAAGAATGCTACTTTCCCGTGACAGTGTTTCATGTAGATGTGCTCAGTGGTTGGGACAGCTTTACCTGTGAGGGACTGGACTGTATCCACTACTTTTGTAGAAATTTAGAGGTTAAGGTACAGATTTTGAATAGAACGTGCATAAATACCAGCATGCACTTCCATTATAAAAAGTGTTTTAAAATGATTACAGTGCCTGCAGTGACTGAGGTAATGGAAAGAGAGGGGTGGGGAGGGTGATCTCGAATGGTTGATCAGATTAACTGCCTGGGGGAAGAAACTATTAAGATGACGTGTAGTTTTTATTTTAATGGCCCTATAGTGCTTTTCGGAGGGGAGCTTTTGGAAAAAGCAGTTTGCTGGGTGGGTAGTGTCTGCAATCATTTTTCCTGCCCACTCCTTTGTCCTCGACACCTACATGTCCTGCAATGATGAGAGACTGTAGCCAATGACTTTTTCTGTGACCTGACAGTTTTCTGTAGGTCTGGTATATTGCTGCACCAGATCAGACGGTAATGGCTGATGTAAGGATGCTCCCTTTGACGGCAGTGCCAGAATTGCACCACAGTTATTGATGATGGCCAGTTTATCTACCAGCCCACATGTGGAAAGTGGGAGGGAACTAGGGCACTTGGGGGGGAAACTCACACAAATAATGCAGACAGCACTGGAGATCAGAATTAAATCAGCGCCTTGAGGAAGCAGCTCCAACACTAATGCTGCAAATATACAGAATACTGGTGAGGCCGCACCTGGAGTTCTGTGTGCAGATCATCAGGGTCTCTCTTCTCGCCATCACGGACATTTTCACTACACGCTGCATCCACAAAGGGAACAGCATTATGAAGGACCCCACACACCCCTCATACAATCTCTTCTCCCTCCTGCCGTCTGGGAAAAGGCTCCGAAGCATTCGGGCTCTTTCGGCCAGACTATGTAACAGTTTCTTCCCCCAAGCTATCAGACTCCTCAATACCCGAAGCCTGGGCTGACACCTTGCCCTACTGTCCAGTTTATTATTTATTGTAATGCCTGCACTGTTTTTGTGCACTTTATGCAGTCCAGTGTAGGTCTGTAGTCTAGTATAGCTTTCTCTGTGTTTTTTTTAATTACGTAGTTCAGTCTAGTTTTTGTACTGTGTCATGTAAACCATGGTCCTGAAAAACGTTGTCTCATTTTTACTATGCACTGTACCAGCAGTTATGGTCGAAATGACAATAAAAGTTGACTTGACTTGACTTGAGTTCTGGTCTCCATACTTGAGGAAGGATATACTGGCTTTGGAGGCAGTGCAGAGGAGGTTCACCAGGTTGATTCCAGGGATGAGGGGGTTAACCTATGAGGAGAGATTGAGTTGCCTGGGACTATACTCTCTGGAATTCAGAAGAATGAGAGGAGACCCTTATAGAAACATACAACATTTTGAAAGGGATAGATAAGATAGAAGTAGGAAAGTTGTTTCCATTGGTAGGTGAGACTAGAACTAGGGGACATTGCCTCAAGATTCAGGGGAGAAGATTTCGAACAGAGATGAGGAGAAATTGTTTTTCCCAGAGAGTGGTGAATCTGTGGAATTCTCTGCCCAGGGAAGCAGTTGAGGCTTCATCACTAAATATATTTAAGAAACAGTTAGATAGATTTTTACATAGTAGGGGAATTAAGGGTTATGGGGAAAAGGCAGGTAGATGGAGCTGAGTTTACAGACAGATCAGCCATGATCTTGTTGAATGGCGGGGCAGGCTCGATGGGCAGGATGGCCTACTCCTGCTCCTGTTTCTTATGTTTTTACGTTCAATGCACACAGAATGCCGGAGGAACTCATCAGGTAAACAGCATCTATGGAGGGGAATAAACAGTCAACGTGCTGCCTGACCCGCTGAGTCCTTCCAGTATTTTGTGTGTTTTTCTGGATTTCCAGCATCTGTAGAATCTGTTGTGTGTAGGTGATAGGTGAGACCAGGTGAGATGGAAGGTGGGTAGTTGGGGGAGAGGCGGGGATGGGAGATGATGTGGGAAGCTGGGAAGTGATTAATGGAAGAATGGTTACCAAAAAATAAAGAAATCAATGTCTGTGCCGTCAGGTTGGAGACTACAAACTGGAATGGGAGGTGTTGCTCCTCCAACCTCCCTCTTTGTTAGTCTCCAAACTGATGCATAAACATTGTTTTCCCTAAATTCCAAAAAACACTCCTTCTATTTCAACCCCCCTCACTACCTTTTCTTGTTGTTGTAAAGTTTACAGGATAATAGCACACTACAGCACAGAAACAGACCCTTCAGTCCATCTAGTCCATGCCAAAATATTATTCTACCTAGTCCCATCAACCCTCCATACCTCTCCCATCCATCTACCTATTCAAATTTCTCTTAAATATTGAAATCAAACCCATGTCCATCACTCCTGCTCTCATCTCATTCAAATCTCTCACCAGCCTCTCAATGAAGAAGTTCCCTTTAAACATTTCATCTTTCACCCTTAACCCAAGACCTCTAGCTCTAGTCTCACCCAACCTCAGTCGAGAAAAGCCGACTTGCATTTACCCTATCTGTGTGCTCATAAGAAATTCTATATGTCAATAACATGGTTAATACCATTGATGACTTTGTGGCCAAATTTGCAGATGATACGACAACAGGTGAAGGGCAGGTAGTGTTGGGGATGCAGGAAGTCTGCAGTAGGACTTGAACAAATTAGCAGTAAGTGCAAAGAAGGGGGAGATGGAATATACTGAAGGGAAGTGTATGATCATCTACTTTGCTATAAGGAATAATGGTGTAGACTACTTTCTAAAAACTGCAGGTGCAATGGACTTGGGAGTCCTAATGCAGGATTCCTAAAAGGTTAACTTGGAAGGTTGATTTGGTAGTAAGGAAGGGAAATGCAATGTTAACATTCATTTCAAGAGGACTTAAGTATAAAACCAAGGATGTAAGTTGAGCGGAAGGTGCACTGGAATGGAAAATCTCCTGGTCTGACATCTGGCAGACAGAACCCCAGCGCATTAAATTTATGATCCAGGCTGTCTGTGATGTCTTGCCAAGCCCTGCAAACCTCCATGTCTGGAGCAAGAGCGATACATCAGCATGTCCTCTCTGTCCAGGAAGAGGTGCACATTCTTAACAAGTGCCCTAAAGCCTTGGGGGAAGGTTGCTACCGGTGGCGTCATGACCAGGTGCGGAAGGCAGTGGCAGAGAGCATCGCGACGGGCATGGCCACCAGCAAACAGAGTGGTCAGAGGAAGAACATCTCCTTTGTCGGAGCTGGAGCACAGCCCCTACGTCAGCCCAGACCAGCATCGTCATCGGGCCCGCTGAGCACCGCAGCAGATCGGCGGCTTCAAGTTGACCTGGGGAGGCGGCTGAAGTTTCCCGACCGTACAGCAACAACTTCACTGAGGCCGGATGTGGTCCTTTCTTACTGTCCTCGAAGCAGGTTGTCCTCATCCAGTTGACAGTCCCCTGGGAGGACGGGAATGAGGAGGCAAATGAGCGGAAGCGGGCCGGGTACCGGGAGCTGGTGGAGCAGTGCTGGAGGCAGGGCTGGAAGGCTCGCCGCGAGCCCATCGAAGTGGGGAGCAGGGGTCTTGCCGGCCGCTCACTCTGCAGAGTTTACACCCTACTTGGCAGCACTGGGGCCGGCAAGAGGAAAGCCATCGGGACCATTACAGAGGTCACTGAGAGAGCCTCCAGATGGCTGTAGATCAGGAGGCGTGATCCGTGGGCCAATGCTGCCGGGACACAAGCTGGGGTCTGATCAACCCTGGCTGGGTCACCTGCACGAGGGTGTCAGATGTTGAAAGACCCGAAACACCCGATGACCCCAGGTTACATCACCGATGATGTGTCCCAGCGCATATAACCATATAACAATTACAGCACGGAAACAGGCCATCTCGGCCCTTCTAGTCCGTGCCGAACGCCTACTCTCACCTAGAATCCACAGGGTGTATCTCAGAATCAGAATCAAAATGCAGGAGGAACTTACCTACGGAGAAGAATAAACAATTGATGTTCTGAGCAAAGCTCCTTAACAGGATTGCAATCCTGAGGCATTATAAAGCATTGGTCAGACTGCTTTTGGAATACTGTGGGCAGCTTTGGGAAGAGATGTGCTGATATTGGGAAGGGCCAGAGCAGGGCTATGAAAATTATCCTGGAAATGAAAGGATTAATGTATGAGGAGCATTTGATGGCTTTGGGCCTATATTCGTTGGAGTTTAAAAGAATGGTGAGGGATCTTACTGAAACCTATTGAATATTGAAATGGCTGGATACAGTAGAGTGGACATGGAGGGAGAGAGTCTAGGACCAGAGGGCAACCTGAGAATAGAAGGACATCCCTTTAGAACAGACAGACAGACATACTTTATTGATCCCGAGGGAAACTGGGTTTCATTACAGTCGCACCAACCAAGAATAGTGTAGAAATATAGCAATATAAAACCATAAATAATTAAATAATAATAAGTAAATACTGCCAAGTGGAAATTAGTCCAAGACCAGTCTATCGGCTCAGGGTGTCTGACACTCCGAGGGAGGAGTTGTAAAATTTGATGGCCATAGGCAGGAAGAGAATTAAGGAGCAATTTTTTTAGCCAGAAGATGATCCATGAGTGAGCTCATTACTACAGTTGGCTGTAGAGTCCAAGTCATGGGGTATATTTAAAGTGGATGCTGATAAAAAAGACATCAAAGATTTTGGGGAGAAAGCAGCAGAATGGGGTTGCGAGGGAAAAAAATCAGTGATGATGTAATGGTTGAGCAGAAGCGATGGGCTGAATGGCCTGATGCCACTCCTATTCTTATGGTCTTATCTAGTGTTAATTCCTCCTGCTTTTACTTTCTTCTGTAATTGCAAATCTGATTTCCCTAAATCATAAACAAGCACATTTGAAAGCAGTCTAACAGCCAACACAATGCCTATTGTGTGCAGTTTGTGTTTGTTAAACTTTTCTTGTGAATGCTGCCATCTGATTCTATGTGTCTGTGATGCTGCTGCAAGCTGGATTTTCTTTGCACTTATGTTCACGTGTGCTTGTGCATATGGGAATAAACTTGACTTTGGTATTATAAGTCAATGGTGTTCTCTAGCACGGCTCTTCCGTTCACTCATGTCTCTTCCCGTAACGCCTGAATTCCCAAACTTTGCCGCTTCCACTGGTACAACAGCTACATTCCTGCAGCAGCCTGCACGCCAGAGTGCCTTTGAGCCGGAGGGTCGTGAGACTTCGGAATTTTCTACTCCGGAGAGTTGTGGAGGCTCACTTGCTCAGTTCCTATCAGAATAGAAATCAGTAAGATTTCTCCACATTAAGGAATTGAAGAGATATGGGCATTGTGCAGTCAAGAGTGGTATGACGGCTATGGTCCAGGTGAGGGTAGATGGCATCGGGCAGAAAACCCAGTGAGCACGATTGGCTGGGTGACCTGTTTCTGTGCTGTACTTTATCACAGCTCCACGACTCTCGATGTGGGCAAGTGGGACTAGTTTAGAAAAGGCAGATCGGTCAGCACAGATAGATTAGGTTGAAGGATCTTTTACACTGCTGTATGAACTGATTGACTCCAGGAAATGCCATAGCAAGTCAGCGGAGTCACAGCTGGCGTGCAGGTGATGCTGGAGAGAAGACACCTTTCATACAAAGGTATGGAAAGGTGAATATACAGGAAGAGCAAAGGAATTCCTATTCTCATCTATTTAACTTCACTGCAGCAGCTTCAGCGAGTTCATGGCCATTGCTGCAAGAAAGGAACAAATCCCCTGTGGTCTCAGGGGACAAAGGAACGCAATGGAGATGTTTGGAGATGTTTCAATTAACTGTAAGTAAACTGAGTATCAGAGCAGTGCACAACTGGTCAAGTGTATTTTAATAATTGGCTGAAGAGAAAGGCCACGCGAGAATTTAACGAATGCTGAAACTATTCCAATTAAGCGAAATCTCTACGGAAAATACCTCTGCAAATGTGCATATTCAAACCTACACAGCTAGCAGAGTTAGTACTTTCTATGATGCCAAGTGTTCCCCACTTTCCAAATCCAAAGGGTTGGTAGGATGGCCATTGTAAGGTGAGCCCAATAAGTAGATGAATGAGAAAATGGGAAGGGTGGAGTTGATGGAGGCTGGGGGGGGGGGGGGGGGGGGTCATTGAGAAAACAGGTTTTGAGTACTTTTAGGCCCCTTATCTAAGAAAGGGTGTCCTGGCATTGGAGAGGATGCTGAGGAGGTTTACGTGAAAGATACCGTGACATGGGAGGGTTAATGTATGAGGAGTTTTTGATGGTTCTGGTCCTGTGCTTGCTGAAGCTTTGAAGAATGATGGGGGAGCTCATTGCAATCTATTGAGTATTGAAAGGCCTAGGCAGAGAGGATGCGGAGAGGGAGGGTCCGGGACCAGAGGGCACAGCCTCAGGATACAAGGATGTCCCTTTGGAACAGAAATGAGAGGGAATTTCTTTAGCCAGAGGGTGGTGAATCTGTGGAATTCTTTGCTGCAGATGGCTGCGGAGGCATCATTGGGTATGTATGAACAGGGGCGCAGTGCGAGCCTAAGAGCACCCAGGACATCTTGAAGAAAAAAGCCGAACTGAACAAGTTAATTAATTAGGTGCCGCCCAGGGTGATTTGAGTATCTCAGAAACTGCTGACCTCCTGGGATTGTTATGCACAACAGGCTCTGGAGTTTACAAAGAATGGTGCCAGAAACAAAAACCATCCAGTGAGTGGCTGTTCTGTGGGTGAAAGCATCTTGTTAAACCCACTCACTGTGGATCAAAGGTTATGGGGAAAAGGCAGGAGAAAGGGGTTAAGAGGGATAATAAATCAGCCATGATGGAATGGTGGACCAGACTTGCCGAGCACACAGCTTTTCAATTTACACATTACTGATCTGGATAATGGAACAGATGGCACTGTAGCCAGATTTGCAGATGATACCATGACAAATGAAGGAACAGGCAATGTCATGGAGGCAGAGATTCTGTGGAAGGACTTGGACAGATTGGGAGAATGGACAAAGAAGTGGAAGTGTGGGATAAGCATCTTGGGAGGACGAATAAAGGTGAAGATGATTTTCTAAATGGGGAGCGGATTCAGAAATTGGAGGTGCAAAGGGACTTGGAAGTCACAGTTCAGGATTCCTTCAAGGTTAACTTACAGGGTGCGTCAGTAATAAGGAAGGCAAATGCAATGTTAGCATTCATTTTAAGAGGACTAGAGTATAAAACATGGATGTAGTTCTGAGGCTTTATAAAGCATTGGTCAGACTGCATTTGGAATAATATGATTAATTTTGTATCCAAGGAAGGATGTGCTGGCTCTGACCTCCAGAGGAGGTTCCCAAGAATTATTCCAGGCTTAAAGTATGAAACATATTTAATGTTTCTCAGCCTGTACTCAGTAGAGTTCAGAAGGATGAGGAGAACCTCATTGACTCTTACTGGACAGTGAAAGGCCTGGATAAAATGGACGGAGAGGATGTTTCCATTAGCAGGTGATCCTAGTACCAAATAACAACAGAAAATGCTGGGGAAAAGATCAGCAGGTCAGCCAGCAACTGTGGAATGAGAAACAGTTGATGTTTTTGGTCCGGAACTCTTGATCAGAATCGGAAAGGAGAGATAAACAAGTTAGTTTTCACTAGGAAAGAAGCTGAAAGGCTGGGAAGAGGATACCTTTGACAGGGTAAGATGACATGGACAATGAGAGGATCTAGACTAACTTCCCCTCAATGATCCATTTGATCACACCCTATCAGAGAAATTCTATTCACCCCTTCATTACTCCTGGAAACTAATTTATTTACCTTTCTATCCCAATTCTGATGATGTGTTTCAGATATCACTACTCTTTCCACAGATGCTGCCTGACCTGCTGAGCATTTCCAGCAAATTCTCTTTTATCTTTGATTTTATTTATTGAGATTTATCGTGGGATAAGCCCTTCTGGCACTTCGATCCACACCACCCAGCAACCCCAGATTTACCCCTAGCCTAATCAAGGGACAATTTACAATGACCAATTAACCTAACAGCTGGTACATCCTTGGGCTGTGGGAGGAAACCGGAGCACCCGGAGGAAACCCACACGGTCACAGGGAGAACGTACAAACTCCTTACGGACAGCAGCAGGATTTGAACCTTGTCACTGGTACTTTAAAGCGTTGTGCTAACCACTATGTTACCAATGTTTAGCATCTGTTTTTTACCCTTCTTTTGAGTTTCACTACCAAGCCCCAGCAATCCCTCAGAACCTCCCAGTACCAACCAAAGAACAAGGTGTCTTGGGCTGTAATACCTCTTTTCCAGTGTTGGTAAACAGCATCAACAACTTCTACTTGGAGCTTTGGCTTCTTACAATCCTGTACAACATCAATTAAACTTTACAATTTGGAGATTTGGTTTCTTACAAAGCTTTGGAGCATCAAGCATCAGCAGCTTCCATTTGGAGCTTTGGTTTCATACAGAATAAAAGCGAAACCTTCTGATAAATGTATCTCAGTAAGTTTCACAATAATTTCGCATCACCACCTTCCCTTAGGAATCAGAACAGTGCCTTAGGTGGAAATGATTTCCACAATGTCTGTTTCAATTGAGTTTCTCTTCCATTTGCTTTGCATGGATGTAGGTGAGAGATGTCAATGCTAACAATGGGAGACTTAGGTCAACCAAGGCAAAATTACTTTGAGGGTTTGCCATAAGATACAGAAGGATTAACACTGTCCCCTGAATCATTAACATCACAACCCATCTAGCTTGCACTCAGCACCATCTTCTCATCTACACACACACACACACACACACACACACACACACACATATATATGTATAGAGAGAGAGAGAGAGAGAGAGAGAGAGACTTTAGCACAGTTCTGAGGTAAATTTATGTATTGCATTGTCATCATGGTGATTGATAAGTTTGTGGCCTAAGGTAAAAGGGGATGAGCTATTTCTGCATAATCACTCAAAGAGTTGAACTGCACGTGCATGTAACGAGAGCTGTATAACTCATCTCCTTCTACCTTAGGCCACGAACATCAATCACCGAGATGAGTTACTAACTTCAAACTTTCTGTATAATCACTCAAAGAGTTGACCTGCATGTGCATGTAACGAGAGCTGTATAACTCATCTCCTTCCACCTTAGGCCACGAACTTATCAATTACCCATGCCGTGGACACTTCCTTGAGGTCCAAGATCTGTGTGCTCCACGACCGCTGGACTAAGTGTGTAAATGTAGGAGGGGACTATGTTGAAAAATAAATAGGCTAGGTTTTCTAAAATTGACTTCTTCTACCTTAGGCAACAAACTTACCAATCATCCCTCGTATATATACACCTAAGACTTTTGCACAGGTCTGTACAATGCACGTACACCCAATGGCCTCCTTATTAGGTACCTCCTGTAACTAATGAAGCGGCCACTGAGTGTATAAGTATGAAATTCCATGTTTGTATTCACCGAGCCTGGAAGTTAGGTCACAAACGTTTCGTCATTAGTCAAGGTGACTATCAATCTGCATATTGAGTGTTTATTTTTCTCTGCCGAGTTCTTGTGTTTACATTGGTCCAATTTGTTGTTTTAATTGGTTGGCTGTTGCACTGGCTGCAAGTTTCCACTGGGTTTTGGCCAACTAGGTTTTTGTGTTGGGTTTTGTGTTATCTCCAATAGCCCGTATCCCTAGTTATTTGTCAATGTGAGTCTTGGTTCCTTGGATGTCAATGGCTCACCCCTCAGCTCCGATCCTGCAGACGCATAGGTTCGTAAATTG